>NC_143556.1:19341250-20004687 GCF_054136105.1 Typopeltis vanoorti
TTCAAGAGAACCGACATGTCAACGACCACGACGGTGTGAAAACACCAGTTCTTGTTTGATCACTGAAATTAAGCAAACCTAAGCCCACTTAGTACTTGGTAGGGTGCACATCTTGGAAACCTGGGTGTTGCTGGCATTAATTATTTTTGCCATGTGGGCTTTATTAGTTTTTTCAATTGTTTCTTGATTCCCATAGTTTCTTATTTTTTGGGTTGTTTGCTCAAGTTGAAAGAAGGTGACACCAGCGGGATTGCTGTAAAAGATTTATCCTTAGCTAAATCTGCAGCAATTGGCAGATGGACGAATGACGTCATTTTAGAAGGTCATTTTCAACCTTTCGCAGAGATTAAGCTCCCGAAGCGAGAGTGCAAAAGCAGTGCCATATCTTCACTACACTCATCCTTATGCCCAATAACGCATGCAAGACAGATTAGTTGTGAAGCGGTAATGTTTGAATGTTAAGTGATTTACTTCGTTTGAATGCCTTTAAAGATAAATTTATACGCCGTCCTTGCGATAGCAGACGTAATTGTGTTGCTTACAAAAGGTTAAATTGGGTTTTCGAGAGAATCGAAATGTCAGCGGCCACCGGTTTGGAAGCACCAGTTGTCGTTTGATCACTGAAGTTAAGCAAACTTGAGCCCAGTGAGTACTTGGTAGGGTGCTGTCTTGGAATCCTAGGTGCTGCTGGCATTAATTATTTTTGCCACGTGAGCTTTATTATTTTTTTATAGCTTTTTTCATTCGCATAGTTTTCTTGTTTTTTCGATTGTTTGCTCAAATTTTAAGAAGATGACACCGGCAGGATTGCTGGAAAGGATTTGTCCATAGCTAAACCTCCACCAATTGATAGATGGACGAATGACCTCATTTTAGAAGGTCATTTTTAACCTTTCGCAGAGATTAAGCTCCCGAAGCGAGAGTGCAAACGCATTGTCATGACTTCAATAAACTCACCCCTATGCCGAATAATGCGAGAAAGCCAGATTAGTTGTGAAGCGGTAAATTTTGAATGTTAAATGATTTACTTCGTTTGAATGCCGTTAAAGATAAATTTATCGCCGCCATCCGTGCAATAGCATACGTAATTCGTTTTGCTTAGAAAAGGTTAAATTGGGTTTTCGAGAGAATCGAAATGTCAGCGGCCACATCGGTTTGAAAATCAGGTCTAAAGTTAGATCTAAACAAATGTCATGCGTTGTTCGTCGGCAGGTGGGCAAATAAGCCAACCTTGCGAACTAAATAAAAATCATCGAATACCTCCCACTCCTGGGAATCACAATAGGAAACCAACAACAACAAAACGCACTATGGGAACTAGCCCTTAAAAAAATAATAGAGAAAATATCACAAATGAAAACCAGACAACTTTCGGTTAGGTCGAGGACAAAAATATGCAACCAATACCTACTCTCAAAGGTATGGTATCTTGTGGAAAACATTAATTATAACGGGAGACAAGTAGGAAAAATACACCGAGAGTGTGCAAAATTTATTTGGGGTTCAAAATACGAACCCCTAAGAAGGACCACAATTTTCCATGACGTTGAAGCCGGAGGACTTGGCCTGATCAACGTACACCTGAAAACTCTAAGTGCAAGAGCAAAGCTCATAGAGAGAGCGAACTCCGAAAGAAAAGCATGGAGCACATACATCATACATTATACACAAAGAATAATGCCAGACAAAATAATCTGTACCCTTCCCCAGTCGCATGGCAAAACACCCAAAATGTTCTATGCGATTGCGGAAGGATATTGGTTCATTAACAATTACGTAACAATAAATGAATTCCTAAACATGAAATCTAATGAAATCAGCGCAAATCAATCTCACGCGAGCCGTAATACCACCCCCTCAGCACCGTGAGATTGAAAGAGGAAAAATAAAACAATCCCCAGTACTAAAAATGTATTCACGTTACCCATTAACCCTAAAATAAAAACATTCATTTACAAAGTACATCACACCTGTTTACCCACAAAACTATGGTGCATAAGGAAAGGCATTCCACTGCACCATCCAGCTAAATGTAATTTTTGTCCCCAACCAGAAACACTATACCACATAATGCTCTACTGCCCTCATACGTCTAAAATATGGAACACAGTACAGCCTCATACATACTACAAACTACCCATCACAGAACACACACTTTTCTGGCTAAATGATGGACACATTAACAACACGACAGCAATACGACAGCAATAATCATCATTTCAGCGATGTAGGCTATCTGGACCTGCAGATGCGATAAAGTTTATGGCAGAGAAACAGGCCCAGATATAATTACAAAGCTGAACAACTACCTAAAACAAATCATTACAGACACCATACACAGAAAAAAGATTACAAGAAACCAATGGCGCAGAACAGGTCTCATAACAGAAGATGTAGATGAACAAGTAATTATTAAAGAAATAAAATACCCACCGTAAAACAACAAATCAAGCCCATGCCATATATACGCATACATACAAGAGATAATGATGTAGCAAGAACCCAACTAATGAATATACAGCCAAAAATATATGAAAGAAACTATATGTATAAAAGGTAAAATAATTATACCTATAGAATATGAATTATGATATGTAGAGAATATATATATATTATATGTATAGTAGTAACAGGTATATATGTATGTGTATGTAAATATGTTTATATGTATATACATATAAATATAGTATACAAAAGATATGTTATATTAAAAGAAAAAATACTGCTCAGCTTATGTTAAAAGGAATTTAGGAAGAAACGGACACTGAGCAGATTATGATGTTTAAAATAATATGGAAGAATAAATTGTTAAAATATATATATTGCTAAGATATATAGAAAAAAATGTAAATCAAAATGCCCAATAGAAAAAGCATTCCAGGTACATGTGTATAAATATTTTAAATAGTTGTATATATATATATATATATATTTTGAATGTACTAAGACGCTTTGGCGTAATAAAATATAATCGGTTTGAAAGCACCAGTTCTTGTTTGATTACTGAAGTTAAGCAAACCTGAGCCCAGTGAGTACTTGGTACGGCACCCATCTTGGAAACCTGGGTGCTGCTGGCATTAATTATTATTGCCACGTGAGCTTTATTATTTTTTTATAGCTTTTTTCATTCGCATAGTTTTCTTGTTTTTTCGATTGTTTGCTCAAGTTTTAAGAAGATGACACCGGCAGGATTGCTGGAAAGGATTTGTCCATAGCTAAACCTCCACCAATTGACAGATGGACGAATGACATCATTTTAGAAGGTCATTTTTAACCTTTCGCAGAGATTAAGCTGCCGAAGCGAGAGTGCAAACGCAGTGTCATGACTTGAATAAACTCACCCCTATGCCAAATAATGCGAGAAAGCCAGATTAGTTGTGAAGCGGTAAATTTTGAATGTTAAATGATTTACTTCGTTTGAATGCCGTTAAAGATAAATTTATCGCCGCCATCCGTGCAATGGCAGACGTAATTCGTTGCTTAGAAAAGTTTAAATTGGGTTTTCGAGAGAATCGAAATGTCAGAGGCAACATCGGTTTGAGAGCACCAGTTCTCGTTTGATCACTGAAGTTAAGCAAACCTGAGCCCTGTAGTACTTGGTAGGGTGCCCATCTTGGAAACCTGGGTGCGGCAGGCATTAATTATTTTGCCACGTGAGTTAATTTTTTTATAGCTTTTTTTCATTCGCATAGTTTTCTTGTTTTTTCGGTTGTTTGCTCAAGTTGAAAGAAGATGACACCTGCAGGATTGCTGTAAAAGATTTATCCATAGCGAAATCTCAAGCAATTGGTAGATGGGGGAATGACGTCATTTGCAACCTTTCGCTGAGATTAAGCCCCGGAATCGAGAGTGCAAACGCAGTGTCAGGTCTTCACTACTGTCACCCCTCTGTCGAATTGTGCGTGAAACCACACTATTTGTGAAGCGGTAATTTTTGAATGCTAAATGATTTACTTCGTTTGAATGCCTTTAAAGATCAATTTATCGCCGCCATCCGTGGAATAGCAGACGTTATTCGTGTTGATTAGAAAAGGTTAAATTGGGTTTTCGAGAGAATCGAAATGTCAGCTGCCACATCGGTCTGAAAGCACCAGTTCTCGTTTGATCACTGAAGTTAAGCAAACCTGAGCCCAGTTAGTACTTGGTAGGGTGCTATCTTGGAAACCTGGGTGCTGTTGGCATTAATTATTTTTGCCACGTGAGTTTATTTTTTTATAGCTTTTTTTCATTCGCATAGTTTTCTTGTTTTTCGGTTGTTTGCTCAAGTTGAAAGAAGATGACACCGGCAGGGTTGCTGTAAAAGATTTATCCATAGCGAAATCTCAAGCATTTGGTAGATGGGGGAATGACGTCATTTGCAACCTTTCGCTGAGATTAAGCCCCGGAATCGAGAGTGCAAACGCAGTGTCAGGTCTTCACTACTGTCACCCCTCTGTCGAATTGTGCGTGAAACCACACTATTTGTGAAGAGGTAATTTTTGAATGCTAAATGATTTACTTCGTTTGAATGCCTTTAAAGTTAAATTTATCGCAGCCATCCGTGGAATAGCAGACGTTATTCGTGTTGATTAGAAAAGGTTAAATTGGGTTTTCGAGAGAATCGAAATGTCAGCGGCCACATCGGTTTGAAAGCACCAACTTTTTGCTTGGACTCTGACCAGAGCAGACGTGTTTTATTGTGCTCCGCGTCCATAGTGTTTAGTGCTTTGTTGAAGGATTAAGAGCGTCGTAAGGCGATTAGCAGTGCCCTCGCCCACGATTGCTAAATGCTTTCCGTGAAAATGGCTACTGTCTCGGGAACATCGTCAAGTAATCCGACCGTCCCTAGTCTGGCCGTTCGTCAAGAGAACTCCACCAAAGTAAACGGATCGAAAAATAATTTATCGGGAAACGCTACAGTTTCTTCCATGGATACCAACGTAGACATCATATCTTCAATAAATCTGCCCGAGGAATTGGACTGGAGTAAGGCCTGCATCTTACAGTGCGACCCAGCTGGAGCTCCGTACAGCGAGGAAGACATCATAGAAAGCCTCAAATCCAAGGTAAGAGGTTCAGTTGTCTGGCACCTCGGTGTCCTCAAATATAATTATATTTTCCTTATCTCCTTTAAGTTCATTGCTGTGAAAGAAACGTTTGTAAATTTTAAAGAATTGGATGTATGTAAACGTAAATGCAAAATCCTACCAATATCTAAAAATCGTAAGGTAGATATTATTATACACTCGTTACCCCCCCCAAATCCCAAACAGACTGGTGTGAATGCATTTCGAAAAATTTGGAAAAATCGAATGCATTGAAAAAGTCACCAGTAACACCAGGGAAAAAGAGTGGGCACATGTCCTTTCTAACAAAAGAAAAGTAACCATCACCCTGAACGAAGGCGTCAAAACTGAAGAAATACCATAGGCCATTAAAGTTCAAAAAATGACGGGAATAGTAATCATCCCAGGACGTCCTCCTGCATGATTTCGCTGCAGGAAAATTGGTCACTTAAGGAAAGAATGCAGTGCTCCGAAATGCGAACAGTGTAACCGAATAGGCGTAACATGAAAGAATGTCCTGGGCAGACATACGCATCGATGTTAGCCAAACGAACGGCTGCAGACCAGCCAAGTACACAAAATGAGCTGGAAAAAGCAGACGATGTTCAAGAGAACAACTTAGAAGACATGCAACTGAAAAAAGTAAACGGAAAAAATACATCCGAAGATACTAGCAAAAAAATACTCCCAAATAAGCATCAAGAAGAAGGAACACCATATGTAACCGCTGAAGAAAATATATGTAGAGAGGATATTACAGAAGGAAAAAAAATGCCGGAAAAGATGAACTGCAAGAAGCCGAAACATCTTGCATAACCTCTCAGGAACAAAATTGCAGAGAAGACATGGCAGGAAAAAAAGAATTTGTCAAGAAGAATGATAAAGAGGAGCTTACTATAAGTCCAGAAAATCTGGGTGGAAATGGAAAAAGTCCAAGTGCTTTCACCCCACATAGAAGGAACAAAATGAAATTTACGCCTAATATAAAAGCAAAAAGAGAAAAAGATAAAGTAAAAACTCAGAGAGGAAAGAACTGCTGATTTCAAAAATTATGAAGAAACCAATTAATATAGTGAGCATTAATTGCAATGGTCTAAACAGTCAGCAGTCACAGAAATTATTAAGAAACATGATACATCAGAACCACACAGACGTTGTAATACTACAAGACACGAGACTAGACTCAGAAACAGAAAAAAAAATTCACAGAAGCCTGCAATGTCATTACTACATCGTTGGCGAGCCAGCACAACGTAATGGCATTGCAGGATTATCAACCCTCATAAGAAAAAAAAGCAACATACAAATCATATCCCACAGCACCATAATAGAACACAGAGCCCTCGAGGTTGAAGTGGTCTGGGGAGATCAAATAGTGTCGTTAATAAACATCTACGGCCCTACCAATCATAACAACAAAAACACTTCTGGGAAACACTTGGAAATAAAATGCTAAACATAAAAAACATCATAGCAGCCGGGGACATGAACTTTACCGAAAACAACAATATAGACAAGGAAATTAAAAACACTTCAACAAAGAACAACTTCGCACACATAATACAACGATGTAATATAAAGGACACATTTCGCATACTATATTCTACACGGAGGGAGTACACACATTTTTCCCCCACCAATGCCTCACGGCTAGACAGAATATACATAAGCCAGCACCTAAAGTCCACTGTTAAGAAAGTTTGCCATGCACCACTAACTTTTAGTGACCACCACTTGGTCAAGGCTAAACTCTCCCTTGAGACCTTAGACAGCAACATATACACTAACAGAACCTATCCACTATGGAAACTAAATAACAGCATTATTAACACAGATCAATTTACATCGGAAATTAAACAAATACTAGACAATATAATAAAAATAACAAATGTAACGGAGGCATGGAACAAATTTAAAATACAAGTAAAAAAAGCCGCCATAAAGATAGGGAAACAAAAAAAATACAACACAAACAAAGAAAAAATAAACATCATTAAAGAACTAATGCAGAAATACAACACAGACAGAACCCTTCCAGAAAATAAAATAGCCATTAATGCACTCAGAGCAAAACTAAAACAAATTGAAATAAAAGAGGCTGAAGGGGCCTGGGTTCGCGCTAAAATAAAAACAATGGAACAAGATGAAGGAAGGACCAAAGCTGTGTGGCTCTTTGAAGAGCAAAAAAAGCAGAAAGCTCAATTTAATAAAATAAAACACGAGGGGGTAGAAATCGAGGGAGATGCAAATCTCCTCCGATTCTTCCACTCACAATACACGAATACATTCTCTGAAAAAGAAAATGGCGAAACAGAAACACAAAGCTTCTTGACACAACTACCAAGACTCACAGACAAGGAAGCAGAACACATAGACTCGCCGATCACGCCAACAGAATGCAAGAAAATCATAAAATCCCTATCATTACACAAATCCCCAGGACCCGACGGCCTCACTGCAGAGTTTTACAAAGCGTACTACCCCATGTTTGAGACACTATTTGTGAAAATGCTATCCGAAATACACAATTCGGAGAGCATCCCAGAACAGTTCAACCTCGGATACATAGCATTAATTCCCAAAAAGAAAGACACAGCAAACAACGAAGAGACACAATGGAGAGGAATTACACTTCTCAATACAGACCAAAAAATTTTAACTAAAATTATTTCCGAAAGTGCAGAGACAGATAAACCAGATCATATCCAAATCCCAAACCTGCGGAACAAAAGGCCGAAAAATAGAGGACAATATCCTTCAAATTCGATGTATATACGAGCAATACCAGGCAACACAATAACCATGTTACTGGTAGGTCTCGACATTGAAAAGGCCTTTGACTCAGTGAGTCATCATTACCTACATGAAGTCATCAAAGCTGCAGGTTTTGGGAAAAAATTTCAGAATCTGATTTCAAATATTTACACCACAGCAGAGTCTCGCCTAATCATAAACAAGAAACTGTCTGCACCGGTCAAAATTAAATGCTCGGTCAGACAAGGAGACAGTCTCTCTATGATCCTCTTTGGTCTCGCCTTAGAGCCGGTGATACGAGAAATATCTAAGCATCCCGGCATAGCGGGCACTCACATAGGAGGTGAAGGAAAAACAAAAGTGCTCGCCTATGCCGACGATGTAATACTAACCGTAACTACAGCCGAGTCCTTCACACTCGCATACAGCATACTCAAAAAATTTGAAAAAGCGTCAGCACTCAAAGTAAACCTTCACAAGTGCCAAGCGATGTTCGTCGGCAGGTGGGTAAAAAGGCCCACCATGCCGAACGACATAAAAATAGACAAACACCTACCAGTACTGGGGATCCTCATAGGAGAACAATTCCAACACAACACACAATGGGAGCTTGTACATACAAAAATAACCAAGAAAATTACTCAGATGAGACACAGACAACTATCACTAACAAGTAAAGCTAAAATATGCAATCAATACCTACTGTCTAAGATATGGTACCTCATGAACAATACCAACTACAACGGTCAAGCAGTAGACAGAATACACAGAGAATGCGCAAAGTTCATCTGGGGTTCCAAATACGAACCCATCAGAAGATCCACAATATTCCATGACATCGAGGCGGGAGGACTCGGCTTAATAAACGTACACCTAAAAACTCTAAGTGCGAGAGCAAAAATCATAGAGAGAGCTTACACAGAGGAAAAAGCGTGGAGCGCATATATAATATATTATATGCAGAAGATAATGCCCGACAAAGTAATATGTTCCCTTCCGCGCTCGAGTGGCAAAACACCCAGAATGTTCCACGAGATTGCGGAAGGTTACAACTTCATTAACAAATACGTAGGAATAAACGAATTCTTGAAGATGAGACCTAAAGCAGCACATATCAAACTCACGCGCACAGTCATACCACCACCACAACACCGGGAGATTGAAAGAGGGACACTAAGACTATCAAAGGCACTTAAAAAAGCCTTCAATCTGCCCATAAACCCCAAATTAAAAACCTTCTACTACAAAGTACACCACGCTTGTTTGCCCACCAAAATGTGGTGCACAGCGAAAGGAATCCCTCTTCAAGGCCCCGCCAGATGTCATTTTTGCCCCCAACCAGAAACACTTTACCACTTAATGATGTACTGCCCTCACACCTCCCGAATATGGAACACCGTTCAAACATTCATAAAACACAAACAACCCTTTACAGAACACACGTTATACTGGTTGGAAAATTAACACAACTAAAGCAATCATTATTATAACAACGATGTACTCGATTTGGACATACAGATGCGACAAAATTTACGGAAGGGAAACAGGACCAGACATACTGAAGAAAATAAACAACATATTAAAAGAAACAATCACAGATACCATAAACAGAAACAAAACAACAAAACACCAATGGCGAAAAATAGGTCTCATCTCAGAATTCGAAGAACAACTGTAAATCATAGAAATAAAGGACCCACCATAAATTTAAAAAAAAGAAAAAAAAAAAAAAAACATATACACGATAAAATATACATAAGCGAAAGAAAAGCATATTGTAAACTTCTTCATTAAGCTGTATAACCACTTTTACATTAATTGCTTTATGCTATAATTAGTTGTAATTCTGTGCATAATATTTGACAATTATAGAGGTAGTAGTTTAGTTTTATGTATCAAAAAATGTCAATGACAGTTTATATTGTGGAAGAACTTCATGACACTTTGCTGATCCGGTGGGTAACTCAAATATCTGCCAAAATGTAACCCTCTCCTATGTTAAAACAAATACTACTAGGCTGAATACACCGATTCTTGTCCGATCACCGAAGATAAGCAGCGTTCGGACGGTCAGTACTTGTGCACCTGGGAACAACTGGTGCTGCTGGCATTAGTTTTTAATTTGCTTTTATGTTTCTTTTTTTATATGTGTATATATGTGTGTGTAGAAAGTACTTTTAAATTGGGTATAATTATATTAAAGATACCAAGCAAATATAAGGGTATAAACGTACACCTAAATGTATATATGTAATAAAAATATTGTGAATATGTAATAGCAACTTAATTGTATGTAAATACATATAAGTACATGAATAAGTAAATAGCAACATAAGAATGATTAGATGACTATATTTATAAGATATTGCATTAAACAGATATATGTGTAGTTTAAGACATATATTGCCAAGATACATGTGTGCTTTCTTGTACAGAGAAACAACCAAAGTATATATGTCAACTGCAAATTATTACAATGTAATATGTGCTATAAAATCTACAGCATATGTTAGACCAATCGATGTATAGCGAGAGAGATGATAACAAAATATATGTAATTCTAAATGTATCTCCAAAAACAACAACTGTTTGTGTCCAGAATAAGCTGTGTATTTGAATTAAGTTGAACTAATAGTATATTAACCAAATTGCAAACTATGATATAGGATGAAAATATATCTATAACTGATTGTATATACGTATATTTATATATATATGTAGACAAAATCCATGTGCATATGTTAACATATACCGTTAAGTTCTGTTAACACATCTGTCTTTTGTAAAATCAGCATGACAGAAATTATGTAATAACAAAATAATGGCTCAGAAAGTGAAAGGACAGTAGAAAGAAATATAAACTGAGCATGTTAAAAAACAAAATTTTGAATTAGATTAAGCATTCAATGTACAAATGTATATATTGTAAATAATTGAATATATATTTATTTTTTTTGAATGTACATAGATGCTTTGGAGTAAATAAAATATCGGTTTGAAAGCACCAGTTCTCGTTTGATCACTGAAGTTAAGCAAACTTGAGCCCAGTTAGTACTTGGTAGGGTACCCATCTTGGAAACCTGGGTGCTGCTGGCATTAAATATTTTTGCCACGTGAGCGTTATTATTTTTTTTATAGCTTTTTTCATTCGCATAGTTTTCCTGGTTTTTCGATTGTTTGCTCAAGTTTTAAGAAGATGACACCGGCTGGATGGCTGGAAAGGATTTGTCCACAGCTAAACCTCCACCAATTGACAGATGGACGAAAGACGTCATTTTAGAAGGTCATATTTAACCTTTCGCAGAGATTAAGCTGCCGAAGCGAGAGTGCAAACGCAGTGTCATGACTTCAATAAACTCACCCCTATGCCGAATAATGCAAGAAAGCCAGATTAGTTGTGAAGCGGTAAATTTTGAATGTTAAATGATTTACTTCGTTAGAATACCGTTAAAGATAAATTTATCGCCGCCATCCGTGGAATAGCAGACGTAATTCGTGTTGATTAGAAAAGGTTAAATTGGGTTTTCGAGAGAATCGAAATGTCAGCGGCCACATCGGTTTGAAAGCACCGCTTTTTGCTTGGACTCTGACCAGAGCAGACGTGTTTTATTGTGCTCCGCGTCCATAGTGTTTAGTGCTTTGTTGAAGGATTAAGAGCGTCGTAAGGCGATTAGCAGTGCCCTCGCCCACGATTGCTAAATGCTTTCTGTGAAAATGGCTACTGTCTCGGGAACATCGTCAAGTAATCCGACCGTCCTAGTCTGGCCGTTCGTCAAGAGAACTCCACCAAAGTAAACGGATCGAAAAATAATTTATCGGGAAACGCTACAGTTTCTTCCATGGATACCAACGTAGACATCATATCTTCAATAATCCTGCCCGAGGAATTGGACTGGAGAAAGGCCTACATCTTACAGTGCGACCCAGCTGGAGTTCCGTACACCGAGGAAGACATCATAGAAAGCCTCAAATCCAAGGTAAGAGGTTCAGATGTCTGCACCTCGGTGTCCTCAAATATAACTATAATTTCCTTATTTCCTTTAAGTCCACTGCTGTGAAAGAAACGTTTGTAAATTTTAAAGAATTGGATGCATGTAAACGTAAATGCAAAATCCTACCAATATCTAAAAATCGTAAGGTAGATATTATTATACACTGGTTACCCCCCCAAATCCCAAACAGACTGGTGTCAATGCACTTCGAAAAATTTGGAAAAATCGAATGCATTGAACAAGTCTCCAGTAACACCAGGGACAAAGAGTGGGCACATGTCCTTTCTAACAAAAGAAAAGTAACCATCACCTTGAACGAAGGCGCCAAAACTGAAGAAATACCGTATGTCATTAAAGTTCAAAAAATGACGGGAATAGTAATCATCCCAGGACGCCCCCCTGCATGCTTTCGCTGCAGGAAAATTGGTCACTTAAGGAAAGAATGCAGTGCTCCGAAATGCGAGCAGTGTAACCGAATAGGCCATAACATGAAAGAATGTCCTGGGCAGACATACGCATCGATGTTAGCCAAACGAACGGCTGCAGACCAGCCAAGTACACAAAATGAGCTGGAAAAAGCAGACGATGTTCAAGAGAACAACTTAGAAGACATGCAACTGAAAAAAGTAAACGAAAAAAATACATCCGAAGATACTAGCAAAAAAATACTCCCAAATAAGCAGCAAGAAGAGGGAACACCGTGTGTAAACTCTGAAGAAAATATATGTAGAGAGGACACTACAGAAGAAGAAAAATGCTGGAAAAGATGAACTGCAAGAAGCAGAAACATCTTGCATAACCTCTCAGGAACAAAACTGCAGAGAAGACACGGCAGGAAAAAAAGAATTTGTCAAGAAGAATGATAAAGAGGAGCTTACTATAAGTCCAGAAAATCTGGGTGGAAATGGAAAAAGCCCAAGTGCTTTCACCCCACATAGAAGGAACAAAATGAAATTTACGCCTAATGTAAAAGCAAAAAGAGAAAAAGATAAAGTAAAAACTCAGAGAGGAAAGAACTGCTGATTTCAAAAATTATGAAGAAACCAATTAATATAGTGAGCATTAATTGCAATGGTCTAAACAGTCAGCAGTCACAGAAATTATTAAGAAACATGATACATCAGAACCACACAGACATTGTAATGCTACAAGACACGAGACTAAACACAGACTCAGAAACAGAAAAAAAATTTCACAGAAGCCTGCAATGTCATTACTACATCGTTGGCGAGCCAGCACAAGGTAATGGCATTGCAGGATTATCAACCCTCATAAGAAAAAAAAGCAACATACAAATCATATCCCACAGCACCATAATAGAACACAGAGCCATCGCGGTTGAAGTGGTCTGGGGAGATCAAATAGTGTCTTTAATAAACATCTACGGCCCTACCAATCATAACAACAAAAAACACTTGGAAATAAAATGCTAAACATAAAAAACATCATAGCAGCCGGGGACATGAACTTTACCGAAAACAACAATATAGACAAGGAAATTAAAAACACTTCAACAAAGAACAACTTCACACACATAATACAACGATGTAATATAAAGGACACATTTCGCATACTATATCCTACACGGAGGGAGTACACACATTTTTCCCCCACCAATGCCTCACGGCTAGACAGAATATACATAAGCCAGCATCTAAAGTCCACTGTTAAGGAAGTTTGCCATGCACCACTAACTTTTAGTGACCACCACTTGGTCAAGGCTAAACTGTCCCTTGAGACCTTAGACAGCAACATATACACTAACAGAAATTACCCACTATGGAAACTAAATAACAGCATTATTAACACAGATCAATTTACATTGGAAATTAAACAAATACTAGACAATATAATAAAAATAACAAATGTAACGGAGGCATGGAACAAATTTAAAATACAAGTAAAAAAAGCCGCCATAAAGATAGGGAAACAAAAAAAATACAACACAAACAAAGAAAAAATAAACATAATTAAAGAACTAATGCAGAAATACAACACAGACAGAACCCTTCCAGAAAATAAAATAGCCATTAATGCACTCAGAGCAAAACTAAAACAAATTGAAATAAAAGAGGCTGAAGGGGCCTGGGTTCGCGCTAAAATAAAAACAATGGAACAAGATGAAGGAAGGACCAAAGCTGCGTGGCTCTTTGAAGAGCAAAAAAAGCAGAAAGCTCAATTTAATAAAATAAAACACGAGGGGGTAGAAATCGAGGGAGATGCAAATCTCCTTCGATTCTTCCACTCACAATACACGAATACATTTTCTGAAAAAGAAAATGACGAAACAGAAACATAAAACTTCTTGACACAACTACCAAGACTCACAGACAAGGAAGCAGAACACATAGACTCACCAATCACGCCAACAGAATGCAAGAAAATCATAAAATCCCTATCATTACACAAATCCCCAGGACCCGACGGCCTCACTGCAGAGTTTTACAAAGCGTACTACCCCAAGTTTGAGACACTATTTGTGAAAATGCTATCCGAAATACACAATTCGGAGAGCATCCCAGAACAGTTCAACCTCGGCTACATAGCATTAATTCCCAAAAAGAAAGACACAGCAAAAAACGAAGAGACACAATGGAGAGGAATTACGCTTCTCAATACAGATCAAAAAATTTTAACTAAAATTATTTCCGAAAGAGTGCAGAGACACATAAACCAGATCATATCCAAATCTCAAACCTGCGGAATAAAAGGCCGAAAAATAGAGGACAATATCCTTCAAATTCGATGTATATACGAGCACTACCAGGCAACACAACAACCATGTCTACTGGTAGGTCTCGACATTGAAAAGGCCTTTGACTCAGTGAGTCATCATTACCTACATGAAGTCATCAAAGCTGCAGGTTTTGGGAAAAAATTTCAGAATCTGATTTCAAATATTTACACCACAGCAGAGTCTCGCCTAATCATAAACAAGAAACTGTCTGCACCGGTCAAAATTAAATGCTCTGTCAGACAAGGAGACAGTCTCTCTATGATCCTCTTTGGTCTCGCCTTAGAGCCGGTGATACGAGAAATATCTAAGCATCCCGGCATAGCGGGCACTCACATAGGAGGTGAAGGAAAAACAAAAGTGCTCGCCTATGCCGACGATGTAATACTAACCGTAACTACAGCCGAGTCCTTCACACTCGCATACAACATACTCAAAAAATTTGAAAAAGCGTCAGCACTCAAAGTAAACCTTCACAAGTGCCAAGGGATGTTCGTCGGCAGGTGGGTAAAAAAGCCTACCATGCCGAACGACATAAAAATAGACAAACACCTACCACTACTGGGGATCGTCATAGGAGAACAAATCCAACACAACACACAATTTGAGCTTGCACATACAAAAATAACCAAGAAAATTACACAGATGAGACACAGACAACTATCACTAACAAGTAAAGCTAAAATATGCAATCAATACCTACTGTCTAAGATATGGTACCTCATGAACAATACCAACTACAACGGTCAAGCAGTAGACAGAATACACAGAGAATGCGCAAAGTTCATCTGGGGTTCCAAATACGAACCCATCAGAAGATCCACAATATTCCATGACATTGAGGCGGAAGGACTCGGCTTAATAAACGTACACCTAAAAACTCTAAGTTCGAGAGCAAAAATCATAGAGAGAGCTTACACAGAGGAAAAAGCATGGAGCGCATATATAATATATTATATGCAGAAGATAATGCCCGACAAAGTAATATGTTCCCTTCCGCGCTCGAGTGGCAAAACACCCAGAATGTTCCACGAGATTGCGGAAGGTTACAATTTCATTAACAAATACATAGGAATAAACGAATTCTTGAAGATGAGACCTAAAGCAGCACATATCAAACTCACGCGCACAGTTATACCACCACCACAACACCGGGAGATTGAAAGAGGGACATTAAGACTATCAAAGGCACTTAAAAAAGCTTTCAATCTGCCCATAAACCCCAAATTAAAAACCTTCTACTACAAAGTACAACACGCTTGTTTGCCCACCAAAATGTGGTGCACAGCGAAAGGGATCCCTCTTCAAGGCCCCGCCAGATGTCATTTTTGCCCCCAACCAGAAACACTTTACCACTTAATGATGTACTGCCCTCACACCTTCCGAATATGGAACACGGTTCAAATATTCATAAAACACAAACAACCCTTTACAGAACACACATTATACTGGTTACACGAAGGGAAAATTAGCACAACTAAAGCAATCATTATTATAACAACCATGTACTCGATTTGGACATACAGATGCGACAAAATTTACGGAAGGGAAACAGGACCAGACATACTCAGGAAAATAAACAACATACTAAAAGAAACAATCACAGATACCATAAACAGAAACAAAATAACAAAACACCAATGGCGACAAATAGGTCTCATCTCAGAATTCGAAGAACAACTGCAAATCATAGAAATAAAGGACCCACCTTAAATTTAAAAAAAAAAAAAAAAACATATACACGATAAAATATACATAAGCGAAAGAAAAGCATATTGTAAACTTCTTCATTAAGCTGTATAACCACTTGTACATTAATTGCTTTATGCTATAATTAGTTGTAATTCTGTGCATAATATTTGACAATTATAGAGGTAGTAGTTTAGTTTTATGTATCAAAAAATGTCAATGACAGTTTATATTGTGGAAGAACTTCATGACACTTTGCTGATCCGGTGGGTAACTCAAATATCTGCCAAAATGTAACCCTCTCCTATGTTAAAACAAATACTACTAGGCTGAATACACCGATTCTTGTCCGATCACCGAAGATAAGCAGCGTTCGGACGGTCAGTACTTGTGCACCTGGGAACAACTGGTGCTGCTGGCATTAGTTTTTAATTTGCTTTTATGTTTCTTTTTTTATATGTGTATATATGTGTGTGTAGAAAGTACTTTTAAATTGGGTATAATTATATTAAAGATACCAAGCAAATATAAGGGTATAAACGTACACCTAAATGTATATATGTAATAAAAATATTGTGAATATGTAATAGCAACTTAATTGTATGTAAATACATATAAGTACATGAATAAGTAAATAGCAACATAAGAATGATTAGATGACTATATTTATAAGATATTGCATTAAACAGATATATGTGTAGTTTAAGACATATATTGCCAAGATACATGTGTGCTTTCTTGTACAGAGAAACAACCAAGGTATATATGTCAACTGCAAATTATGTTTTATGTATCAAAAAATGTCAATGACAGTTTATATTGTGGAAGAACTTCATGACACTTTGCTGATCCGGTGGGTAACTCAAATATCTGCCAAAATGTAACCCTCTCCTTCTATGTTAAAACAAATACACACATGCATATAGACATTTGCAATCTGAAAATGATAATAATGAAGAAATAAATCATGCAATGATATGCAAAAAACAAGTTTTATTAATTATATGTTAAGAACATTTATGATATGTAAAGTAACTACATGTGTATGTATAAACATGATATATGTAAATAGCCCTTAACACTTCATGATAAAATAATAATGTATAATCCAAACTATATCTGTATAATCCAAACTGTATATGTATAATGTACAATCCAAAATGTTCACAGCCAAATATAAAAGTGTCAAGTCAAACATAACAAAGGACTATAAAGAAGTGTCTCCGAAAGAATAATTATATGTATTATAAGTAAAATAATCATATGCACAGAAGACATATTGTAAAATATATTATATATTATATTATAAAATATTATATATATTATATTATGTAAAATAGTAATAGGCATAAATTGTACATAATATACATATTATAATATGTATATAAATATAATATACATGTATATTATTAAGATCAAGAAATGTAAAATAAGCATTCTATGTACTAATGTATATATATTTATTTGGATTGTATGTAGATGCTTCATGGTTAATAAAATATTATCGGTTTGAAAGCACCAGTTCTCGTTTGATCACTGAAGTTAAGCAAACCTGAGCGCAGTTAGTACTTGGTAGGGTTCCCATCTTGGAAACCTGGGTGCTGCTGGCATTAATTATTTTTGCCACGTGAGCGTTATTATTTTTTTTATAGCTTTTTTTCATTCGCATAGTTTTCTAGTTGTTTCGGTTGTTTGCTCAAGTTGAAAGAAGATGACACCTGCAGGATTGCTGTAAAAGATTTATCCATAGCGAAATATCAAGCAATTGGTAGATGGGGGAATGACGTCATTTGCAACCTTTCCCAGAGATTAAGCCCCGGAATCGAGAGTGCAAACGCAGTGTCAGGTCTACACTACTATCACCCCTCTGTCGAATTGTGCGTGAAACCACACTATTTGTGAAGCGGTAATTTTTGAATGCTAAATGATTTACTTCGTTTGAATGCATTTAAAGATAAATTTATCGCCGCCATCCGTGGAATAGCAGACGTTATTCGTGTTGATTAGAAAAGGTTAAAGTGGGTTTTCGAGAGAATCGAAATGTCAGCGGCCACATCGGTTTCAAAGCACCAGTTCTCGTTTGATCACTGAAGTTAAGCAAACCTGAACCCATTGAGTATTTGATAGGGTGCCCATCTTGGAAACCTGGGTGCAGCTGGCATTAATTATTTTTGCCACGTGAGCGTTATTATTTTTTTTATAGCTTTTTTCATTCGTATAGTTTTCTTGTTTTTTCGATTGTTTGCTAAAGTTTTAAGAAGATGACACCGGCAGGATTGCCGGAAAGGATTTGTCCATAGCTAAACCTCCACCAATTGACAGATGGTCGAATGACGTCATTTTAGAAAGTCATTTTTAACCTTTCACAGAGATTAAGCTGCCGAAGCGAGAGTGCAAACGCAGTGTAATGACTTCAATAAACTCACCCCTATGCCGAATAATGCGAGAAAACCAGATTAGTTGTGAAGCGGTAAATTTTTAATGTTAAATGATTTACTTCGTTTGAATGCCGTTAAAGATAAATTTATCGCCGCCATCCCTGCAATAGCAGACCTAATTCGTGTTGCTTAGAAAAGGTTAAATTGGGTTTTCGAGAGAATCGAAATGTCAGCGGCCACATCGGTTTGAAAGCACCAGTTCTCGTTTGATCACTGAAGTTAAACAAACCTGAGCCCAGTTAGTACTTGGTAGGATACATACCTCGGAAACCTGGGTGCTCTTAATATTAATTATTTTTGCCACCTGTGCTTCATTAGTGTGTTATTGCTTTCTTGATTCGCATAGTTTTCGTGTTTTTTCGGTTGTTTTTTCAAGTTGAAAGATGACATGCAGGTAAGTTCCATGAATTAAGTTAATTCTTGGAACGGGCGGTATTGCGGGAAAAGATATATCCATAGCTAAATCTCCAGCAATAGGTAGATGGACGAATGACCTCATTTAAGAAGGTCATTTTTAACCTTTCCCAGAGATTAAGCTCGCGAAGGGAGAGTGGAAACGCACTGCCAGTGTGTTGTGTTCACTACACTCATCCCTCTGCTGAATAATGCGTGAAAGCCAGATTAGTTGTGACGAGGTAATTTTTGAATGTTAAATGATTCACTTCGTTTGACTACCATTCAAGGTAAAGTTATTGCTGCAATCCGTGCGAGAGCAGACGTAATTCGTGGTGGTTAGTAAAGGTTAAAATAGTTGAATTGTATTTCGAGAAATATGTGAAAATCGTGTTCATCGACAATATCGCCACAATCAAAGAATGATGATTGGGCACACGTCCTGAGCAATAGGAAGAAAATTTTATAGAATTAAACGAAGGACTTAAAACCGAAGAAATACATTATGTTATCCGGGTCAAGAAGATAACCGGAATTGTGGTAATTTTAGGAAGACCCCCGTCTTGCTTCCGGTGTAAAAAAATAGGCCATTTGAGAAGACAATGTGTGGAGCTAAAATGTAACAATTGCCTTCGCATTGGACATAGTGCAAATAATTGTCCCGGAAGTACATATGCGTCTGTTTTAAGGAGGAAGGTGGATGAGCAGGTAATAAATGAAACAACGATAGATCTAGAGACACAAGAAGAATTAATTCAGGAAAAGAAATCAATGCTACAAGAAGGTATTCAGTCAAACACTCATCCTGAGATAGAAACTGCTAAGAAAATTGGAACAGAAGATTATAAAGGATGTTTGAGTACACCGATTGACGATGCCAAAAAGGAACCAGAAACAATTATGAAAAATGACGAGAGCGCTAAAGGACAAAATAAAAAATACTGAAAACTAGAATCTGAACAAGAGATGTGGAAAACAGACGAACGTATTGAAAAGCAAAACATATAAATACTGAGGAGACAGAAGCTGAAAAAGAACAGAAAATGCAAATAATTCAAATTGTCAAAAATGAACAAACAAAGGGAGTCCCGGAAACCACTGGTAACCTGAAAATGCAAAGAGAAGTAAAGAATGTAACCCCAGTGGTAACGAGTGGCCTTTGTAACCCAAATCAGAGAAGGGCGAAAATAAAAGTCACTCCAAATATCCCAAGAACAGGAAATAAAAAATGCAAGTAAGGAAAAAAGGAAATCTCTACAAATAATAATATAAACAACACACACAACATGAAACCGATGAGCTTAAATTTCATTGGCCTAAACCATAAGGATACTCAAAATTTATGAGTAAACCACATATATATATCCTTTCCAGATATTATAATGTTACAGGAAACAAAAATTGGCTCTAAGAAAAAAGAATAATTGCACATTACATTTTAATCTATGAATTTGCAAATAATAGTAAGAGTGGTGGACTGATAACTCTAATAAAACGCACTCTAGATATTCAATTAATTTCTCATGACGTACTCATAAGGCATAAAGTTTTAGAAACAGATATAGTAGTAGAAAACAAGCATGCACTCTTGTTAATGGATATGGACTAACAAAACATGAAGAAAAAAAAATATTTTGGAAACAAATGAAACACCATTTATTGCAAAAAAACATTGACAAAAACATAGCAGGGTACATGAATTTGGTAGAAAGTAAGCTAAAAGATCAAGAGAAAATAACTGAAGTACCACAAAAAGAATACTCTAACATCTGTGGACTTACTGATGGTTTCAGGTTTTTATATCCGATAAAAAAAGAATTCACCCACTTTGCTCCGGGCAATGCATCCAGAATAGACAGAATTTACCTTCCAATCCATCGAGGAATGACTGACAATAGTGTTAAACATACTCCAGCCGTATTTAGTGATCACCACATAGTAGAGCCAAAAATTCAGTATTCCCAGAAAGGAAAACTAAATACATTTATTAATCGGAACTTTCCACTATGGAAATTTAACGATAAGCTCTCAGAGGAAAATGAATTTAACACCGAAGTTGAAAAATATGAAAACGCAATCAGTGCGTGGGAAATATTTAAATCAAACATCAAAAAGGCAGCTATCCGAATAGGAAGTAAAATAAAGAATCAGCAAAAGAAAGAACAAGAGGAAGACCTTAAAGTTATCGAGCTTATACTACTCAGACAGAACGAACAGAGAAGTAAGAGCAGAAATAAATCGAATAAAAAATGAAATAAAAGAATCACTATACAAGGAAATAGAATGTGCATGGCTACATGCGCGTATAAAAGTGGTAGAAACAAATGATGAAGGGGAAGCACTGTTTATGAAGCATCATTATGAAGGGGAAGCACTGCAAGAAGATGCATAGTTACTGAGGGTTCCCCACAAACACTTTACAGCTCTATTCACAGGAAAGGACAGTGATCCCATTGAACGAAATAAATTTACGTCATTTCTACTCAAGCTAACTAAAATGGAAGCTGACGAGATTGATGCCCACATTACAATATCAGAATGCAACAATATAATAAAGCATCTCCCAAAAGGAAAATCTCCCGGAGCAGATGGTTTAACAGGAGAATTCTACAAAAAATACTTTAAAAAGTTTTGAAAACTTGTTTATGAGGATGAATAAGCAAATGTTAGAAACGCAGGAAAAACCGCAACACTTCAGCGTTGGGTTCATGATATTAATACCAAAAGTCTCAGATCCAGAAAAACTGAAGGATATAAAAAATTGGAGGGGTATAACATTGCTTAACACTGAATACAAAATAATCTCAAAAATCCTAACAAACAGAATACAGAGATATCTACAGAAGCTTGTTTCACCTAATCAAGCATGCGCAGTTAAAGGAAGAAGCATCACAGACACTATCACACATCTTAGATGTATATACGAATCGAATACTACACTTTGACCAACAGACCTTACATTTTCCTAAGTTTAGACTTAGAAAGAGCCTTTGACACAGCGAGTTATGAAAACGTATTTGAAATAGCAAAAGAAAGAGGATTTGGAGCTAACTTTAGGAACTGGTCAGAAATATTTTATCAAAATGCACAAAGTCATATAATGATACATAAAAAACTCTCCGCACCTATCCAAATCAATTGTTCCGTACGACAAGGGGATCCTCTCTCTATGGCCCTCTTTGTATTAGCAATCGAACCACTAATCAGAGAACCAAAAAGAAACAAATTCAAGGAACAAATATTCATGGAGAATGCGGCGCAAAATTACTAGCATACGCAGACGATATAACACTGACATTAGAAAATGAAAAATCTATTGAGGAGACTAAAAATATTGGACTCCTTCGGAAAGGCCTCAGCTCTCAGGGTGAACGTAGAGAAGTCTTGCTCTTTGGTGGTCAGTGAATGGAAAAAGGAACCAAAAATACCGGATGGAATGTTAAGGAAAAACTACTTGCCAGGATTAGGAATAAAGATTGGAGGCATAGAAACACAGGTAGAGCAATGGAAAGAACTGTATGAAGCCATATCTAAAAAAAATTAATAATATGCGAAATGGACACCTTTCTGTGAGAGGCAAAGCCAGGATCTGCAACATGTACTTAGCCTCCAGATTGTGGTTCAAAATACATAACATTCCATACCACGGACAATGGTCGGATTAGATTCACAGGCTCTTTGCAACATACATAACGGGTTCACAATATGAACCAATGCGCCGTACTACACTCTTTCACGAACTTGAAGCTGGAGGTCTCCGCCTAATTAACATACACCTAAAGACACTGATCATCAGAGCCATAACCACAGTAAAAGAACATCATAAATCATACTACGATACGCAATTGCTTTTCTACAAAAGTGCCTCCCTGACAAAGTCATCAGTTCTCTTCCTTCGATCAGAAAAAGACCACCAAGAATGTTCACTGAGATAGCTGAAGGATACAGATTTAGAAGAAAATCACGACATTGAAAAATTGCTGCATACGAAAACAAGAGCAATATACTGTATATGCAAAACTAACCAGAACCATTTTTCCAATACCTCAGCATCGTGAACAAAAAAGAGGGGAGATCAAACTAAGCCCAGTGTTAAACAATATATTTCGTCTTCCCATAAGTCCGATCTACAAAACCTTTTTCTTCAAAGTGCATCATGCATGTTTGCCAACCAAAATGTGGGTAATAGCAAGAGGAATAAAACTAGATTGTGCTGCAACCTGTAAATTCTGTAAAGAGCCAGAAACACTTCATCACATGATGATCTATTGCAAAAAAAGCAGAAGAAATCTGGAGTCTGGTGAAACAATGGATGCCTCAGAATCAAATAATAAATGAAAATCTAATATTTTGGCTAAACGAGAAAAACTTAACCAGAGTACAAACAATCATAATTATCACAACAATGTATACCATCTGGACATGCACGTGTGACCAGATGTATGACAGAACAGGCAGTGGAAACATCCAAACAAAGTTCCAAAATTACCTGCAAGATGTCATGAAAAACTACGCAGAAATCTGCAGTGCAACTACCACATCATTGCTGAACCAGCACAGAGTAATGGCATTGCAGGTTTAATAACATTAATAAGAAAAAAGTGCAACGTGCAAATCATATCTCACTGCACACTAATAGAACACAGAGCGTTAGAGGTTGAAATGGTCTGGGAAGGTCAAATAGTGTCTGTGATTAATATATACGGCCCAGCTGATCACAATAACAAAAAACACTTTTGGGAAACAATATAAACGAAACTCTGAAACATAAAAAACGTCATAATGGGGGGGGGGAGACATGAATTTGACTGAGAACAACGCCATAGAGAGGGAAACTAGCAATACTGTAACAAAACACAATTATACACACATAATACAATGCTCTCAAATCAGACACTTCTCTCGTATACTTTTCCCTACACTAAAAGAATACACACACAATTCCCCCACCACGCTTCACGGTTAGACCGGATATACGTTAGCCAACATCTGAAGTCGACTGTAAAGGAAGTTTACCACATACCATTAAGCTTTAGTGACCACCATTTGGTCAAGGCTAAACTCTCCTTTGAGACTCACGATAGCCACACATACACGAACAGAAATTACCCGATGTGGAAACTAAACAACAGCATTCACTACAGACATAAAGCAAATATTATACAGCATAACTGACATCCAAAGGCCAGTGGATGCCTGGAACAAATTTAAAACACAAGTTAAAAAAGCGGCTATAAACATAGGCAAACACAGAAAATACAACACGAAAAAAGAAAAATTAAATATAATAAAAGAACTCACGCAAACATACAACACCGATAGAACACTTCCACAAAACAAAACTGCTATTAATGCCCTGAAGGCCCAACTGAGATTAAAGAGGCAGAAGGGGCATGGATTCGGACGAAGCTCAAAACTATGGAGCAAGATGAAAGTAAAACTAAAACTGGGTTTCTGTTTGAAGATTTAAGAAAGGAAAAAAACACCTTTTGTGGTTTTTTACTTTCAAATCAAACGCGAGGGGACAGAGACGAAGGAAATGTAAACCTCCTTCATCACTTCCACTTGGAATACACTAAGATCTTCGCCCGAAAAGACTGTTGCACAACACAGACACAAAAACTATTAAAGATTTTTGCACACTCAAGGAGACAGTACAAGAACAAATAGACTCACCAATCACACCAACAGAATGCAAAAACATCATTAAGTCCCTTCCACTACACAAATCTCCAGGACCAGACGGCCTCATTCCGAATTCTATAAAGCGTACTACCCACTTTTTGAGACACTATTTGTGAAAATGCTTAACGAAATACACAATTCGGAAAGCATCCCAGATTATTTCAACCTTGAATACATAACACTTATACCCAAAAAGAAAGACACCACCAACAACAGAAACACACAATGGAGAGGCATAACACTTCTGAATAGATACTTTAAAATCATGTCAAAAATATTGTCACAGAATACAAACACACATTCACAAAATAATATCGCCATCCCAAACCTGAGGTATAAAAAACAGGAAAATATCAGACAAAATCCTACAAGCTCGTTGTATATATGAGCATTATCAGGCTACACAACAACCTTCTTTGATGTAGATATTGAAAAGGCCTTCGACTCCGTTAGTCACCACTATCTGAACGAAGTCCTCAAAGCCGCAGGTTTTGGGAAGAAATTCCAAAACATAATATCTAACATACACAGCACAGTCACGCCTCATAATTAACAAAAAAACTTTCTGCACCTGTTAAAATTGACTGTTCGGTCAGACAGGGAGACAGTTTATCTATGATCCTTTTCGCTCTTGCCTTAGAACCGGTGATACGTGCAATTAGAGAACATCCCGGCGTAGTGGGTACTCACATAGGAGGTGGACAAACAAAAGTGCTCGCCTATGCCGATGATGTAACATTAACTTTAACAACAGCCGAGTCCATCACGCTAACTCTTGACATATTCCACATGTTTCACAAAGCTTCAGGTCTAAAGTTAAACCTAAACAAATGTCATGCGTTGTTCGTCTGCAGGTGGGCAAATAAGCCAACCTTCCCGAAAGAAATAAAAATCAAAGAATACCTCCCACTCTTGAGAAATCACACTAGGAAACCAACAACACAATGCACTGTGAGAACTAACTCATAACAAAATGTTACAAAAAAATCTCACAAATGAAAACCAGACAACTTCCGGTTAGGTCGAGGGAAAAAATTTGCAACCAATACCCACTATCAAAGGTATGGTATCTGGTGGAAAACATCAACTATAACGGGAGACAAGTAGAAAAAATACACAGAGAGTGTGCAAAATTTATTTGGAGTTCAAAATACGAACCCCTAAGAAGGACCACAATTTTCCATGACGTTGAAGCCAGAGGACTAGGCCTGATCAACGTACACCTGAAAACTCTAAGTGCAAGAGCAAAGCTCATAGAGAGAGCCTACTCCGAAAGAAAAGCATGGAGCACATACATTATATACTATACACAAAGAATAATGCCAGACAAAATAATCTGTTCCCTTCCGCAATCGCATGGCAAAATACCAAAGCTGTTCCGTGAGATTGTGGAAAGCTATAGATTCATTAACAATTACATAACAATGAATGAATTCGTAATCATGAAACCCGTGAGATTGAAAGAGGACAAATAAAACAATCCCATGTAGTGAAAAAAGTATTCACATTACCCATTAACCCTAAAACATTCTTTTACAAAGTACACCACGCCTTCTTACCCATAAAAATATGATGCATAGGGAAAGGCATTCCATTGCACGGCCCAGCAAAATGCCATTTTTGCATTCAACCAGAAACACTACACCACATGATGCTTTTCTGTCCCCATACCTCCAAGATATGGAACACCGTTCAGTCTCACATACAAGACTCCACCCATCACAGAACACACACTCTTCTGGCTACACGAAGGACTCATAAACAACACTACGGCAATCATCATCATAGCAGCGATGTATGCTATATGGACCTGTAGATGCGATAAAGTTTATGGCAGAGAAGCAGGCCCAGATATAATTACAAAGCTGAACACATACTTAAAAGAAGTCATTACAGACACCATACACAGAAAAAAGATTACAACTACTTAACCAATGGCGCAAAACAGGACTCATATCGGAAGATGTGGATGAAAAGATACTAATACAGGACATAAAACACCCACCATAAAACACAAATCAAGCCCATCTCCACAATATAAAAAAAAAATAATAATAATAAATAAATTACAGCTACAAACTATGTAAACTTATATATAAGGATATAGGTATGCTGCATACAGCGACAACTTAATGTATATATGAAATAAGAATATTGTGAATATGTAAATATTTTCTTATCCCTTTAGGGGAATCATATGAAAAACTAGATAAATATAAATAAGCTATTGCATTAAAAATATATATGTAGATCAAGATATATTATCAAGATATATATATGTTCCCTTGTACACAGACACAAGCACATTATATATGTCAATTGCAAGCTATTCACTTAAGATTAATTCATGCGATGATAATAAACCAAAGTATAAACTATCAAATGGTATCGATGTATAGACGAATACATACTTGTGCACATATAGCAAAACCTCTGTATATATGAGAGCAGAGAATTCCCTCTTAATAGAATTAAAGAATATAATGTCAAACGGAAATGGAATGTAATATGTACAAAAAAGTACAGCATGTATTAGAGAAATCTGTGTAGTAATATATATAGAGATGCTAACAAAATGTATGTTATTATAAATGTATATACAGACACAAGCACTGTGTGTGTGTGTGTGTGTCCATTGTAAGATGTGCATTTGAATTAACTTGAAGTGATATTATACTTTTACATTTTGAGTCATAGTTAGAAAGTTGAACGTTTTCTTGAGCCTTTTCTTTCCGGACTCTTAGTTAATTTTTTTTCTTTGGGTTTTGACTTCAGGCTTTTGGTGACGTTAGGCGTAAACTTCATTTCTGCTCTCCTTACTAGGGTCTGTTTAGTATTCCATTCTGATTTCTCTACTTCGTTTTCTAAATCCGTTTTACTTTGTTCTGTAATTTGTGTTACCGAGATAGTGTGAGTTATTTCAGTGTTTGCAGTTTCTTCATCTTCAACCGGACAATTATTATTTAATTCTTCATTTGTGTTATTTGGAGTGATTTTTTTTTCTCTGTAGTTTCAGGTTTTGTTACTTTTGCTGAAACTGACCTTTGGCTGTTAGTCTCCTCGCCCGCCCAGATAATCCCTTTAGCGGAGAGTTATTTTCATTACACTCCTCATGCCCGTAGGTTGTTAAGCCCTGGTGAGCTGCTCTCATTGATCCGATTCTCTGCCTCATATTCAATAGTTGAAGATGTTTTCTGGAAGTCTTCTGCTTTTTCAAGTTCATCGCACGTGTTCGGTTGACTACCCGAAGGGCACGCGGCAAACATGGAGGCATATGTCTGCCCTGGACATTGTTTAATATCTTGTCCGATTCACTTGCATCGCTCACATTTCGATGCTGTGCATTCTCTTCTTAGATGACCTACTTGCCTGCATCTGAAGCACACAGGAGGTCTTCTTGGAATGATCACTAAGCCTGGCATTTTAGATACTTTTATAAGGTAAGGGATATTTTCTAGTCTGGCATCGTCATTCAAAGTAATAGTCAATCTTTTTTGTTAGATAACGCATGCGCCCATTCTTTATCTTTTATATTGGATACATTTTCAATGCATTCTATTTTACCAAATGATTCAAAATGCATGCGAACTAATCTATTAGATATTTGGGGAGGCAACCAATGAATTAAAATATCTAATTTTCTAGATCTCACAATGGGGATAATTCCACATGTATGGTTATTAACGTTAAGTGATTTTAATTTAGAAAAATTTTCTTTCAAGGAAAACATGTTTAAATGAAATCATGAATATATAACTGAACTTTAATGAGCCAAGGTGCCATACATCGGAACCTCTTACCTACCTTGCCTTTCAAACTTTCGATGATATCCAGTTCTGTATATGGAGCGCCAGCAGGATCACACTTTAGGATGCAGGCCTTGCTCCAATCTAGTTCATCTGGGGCGATTCAACGATGAGAGAACATCTGAATTGAAATCCTTCTTTTTACTGGCAGCAGGTGACTGAGAGACGGTCGCTGATTCTTTATCGTGAACGGCAGTCGGGCGAAATAAATTATTTACAAAAAAAATTTCGAAAATTGCCGCATCCCAATCGCGCACCATTCGGCAGAGGGAAGTGAGAGTGCAAAGAGTCTGCCAGCGTGTAATGAGCGGCGCTCATTACACGCTGGCAACTACCATTAACTACCAATTGCTGGCAGACTCTTTGCACTCTCACTTGGCGAGCTTAATCTCTTCACCAGGTTAAAATTGACCTCACTGAAATGACGTTATTCGTCCAACTAACAATTGCTGGAGAGTTCGCTATGGATATATCTTTTCCTGCAATCGCGCCCGAAGTTAAACGTCGATTTAAGCTTCGCTTAAATCGACGCTCGAATTATCCTTATTCTTGGAACGTACCTTCATGTTACCAAATTTGCACTTGTACAAACAACCGAAAAATCAAAAAAAAAAAAAAAAAAAAGAAAAAAAAACACGAAATCTATGCATGAAGACAGCAATAAAAAAACTAATGAAGCACACGTGGCAAAAATAATTAATGCCAGCAGCACCCAATGTTCCCAGGTGATCTCCCTTCAAGTACTAACAAGGCTTAGGTTTGCTTAACTTCAGTGATCTGACAAGAACTGGTGTGCGTTCAAACCGATTTATTTTTTTTTATAAACAACTTTATTATCAACTTTTGCAATTATTTACATCATAATTAATTATATATACAATTGTTATATCATTATTTCAATCGAAGTTTCATGTTATATTATATCATCCTATTATAATGTAGTTGTTACATTACTGTTCTCTTAAAATGCCTTGACTTCCTTTACTTATAAACAGGGAATCTCATAACTGGTATTTATATACACATTACTTTCTATTACATCAATTAAGGTATACTTCAGCATTGTCAGTTTCTTTTTTTTTCCCTCTCTCCCAGTTGGGTTTAAGACTTTTTTTCTTTAAGGAATATACAGTAAATTATATTTACATAACATATAATAAGTGTGATATATATTTATATATATATTTAACAAACTATATATTCTACAAGATAAATCATATATTCATCTGTACAGTGACATAACATTCATATGCAATCATCTACAGAGTTTCTTCTATTATATTAAAAGTGGCAGTTATAATCATATACAAAGCTTTCACGTATGTTACATAAAATTCGGCGTCTTGTAATTTTCCTGATAGTTTTTCTCTTTTTTTCAGTTAAACTTGTAACATTAAGTTCGCTGTTTGCATTGAAGTAGGAGAGCAGTCTTTTCTCTTGCGATAGGAGATCTGTTCCAAGTGACTCAGGCGCTGTTTGCATTGAAGTAGGAGAGCAGTCTTTTTTCCTGCGATAGGAGATCTGTTCCAAGTGACTCAGGCGCTGTTTGCTATGAATGACGTGAAGAGCTATTATCCTTCCAATTATTTGCCCCATTTCCACTAGGGAGTGATGAAGGTGTCGTGCTGTTGTTGGTTGGAGGGTTCGTTTGATGAAAGGTTTTAGGTTAAGTGTGTCAATTCTTCTGTAATCATTCTACTAGACTGGACTGAATTGGTGATTTCCTCCTGGATGTAGTGATGTCATTTCGATATGGTTCCGGGACTGTCTTCTCTTCCATACGCTTGGTCGCACCTGCGAGCCCAAATTGCGTACATCGTTAGCATTAGAACAATTGTTTGCACCCTGTTTATATGTTTTCCTTTTAGCCAGAATATATTTATTCATTGATTAATTTGATTTCAGGAAGCCATCTTTTAAAGGCTTTCCAAGTTACTTCTGCTTCCTCGCAATATAGCATTAGTTGGTATAGTGTTTCCGATTCCTGGCAAAACTGACATGTTGCATGCCCTTCAAGCGGCATACCTTTATCCACTGTCCACATCTTGGTTGGTAGGCAGGCATGGAGCACTTTAAAGACGAAGGTTTTATACCTTGGATGTATGGGAGCTTGAAGACATTGTTTAATATTGGACTGAGTGTGATTTGTCCTCTTCTTAATTCTCTATGTTGTCGTATGGGAATGGTTGTTCTGCTTAGTTTGTGGTATGTTGCTTTTGTTTTTTTAACTTATTAAGGTTTCAGTGTTGATGCGCTCTGTCACAAATATGTATCCCTCTGCCATCTCTGTAAACATTCTGGGAACTCTTCCGTGAATCTCTGGCATTGTGCTGATTATTCTGTGCATTTCTGTAGGAATGCTATTGCATATTCGTGGTATGACTTAGTGTTTGCTGTTTCTGTAGTCTTCGCTCTGTTGATAACTGTCTTTAAGAGGATATTAAGTAGACCCAGTGCTCTGGCTTCTAATTCGTGAAAGAGCGTTGTTCTCCTCATCGGTTTGTACCGAGAGCCCCCAGATGTAGGTAGCGCACAGCCTATGGATCTTGTCTGCCCATTGCTCATGGTACATGATGTTGTTCACTTTGAACCACATGCGAGAGGATAAATATATGTTACATATTCGCGCTTTTCCTCTTACAGATAGTTGCCTTGGGCGCATGGTATTTATTTTCCACGCAACAGCTGTGTGGAGTTCTTTCCACTGTTCTTCACACGTTTCTGGGTCTCCTATTTTAACTCTCAGAACCGGTAAGTATTCCTGAGTTCTTATGCCTTGAGGAATCTCAGGGTTCTTTTCCCATTATCCTATTAGCATGCAATGAGATTTATTCAGGTTTACTTTCAACGCAGAAGCTCTTGCAAAAGCGTCTAGTAATTTCATTGACTCTTCTATGGATGTTTCCGTCTCTAGGGTTAATGTGATGTCGTCAGCATATGCCGATATTTTTGCTTGGCTCTCCCCGTGAATGTTTGTTCCCTTGATTTCTTTGTTGGAGTTGATCGCTCTGATGACTGGTTCTAGTGCAAGGACGAAGAGGGCCATAGAGAGGGGGTCTCCTTGTCTCACTGAGCATTTCATTAAAAATGATGCGGATAGCTTTCTGTTCACGATTATTTGACTTTCTGCATTCTCGTAGAAAGTTTGCAGCCAGTTTCTAAATTTTGGGGGAAATCCCATTTCCTCTACAACTTTGAATATATATACGTGGCTTATGGTGTCAAACGCCTTTTCTATATCCAAGCCTAGTAGGACACAGGGTTTGTCAGTCAGATTGTAGTACTCATATACTGATCTTAAATGAGCAATTGTGTCTGCTATGTTTCTTCCCTTAATTGCACAAGGCTGCACGGGAGATATTAATTTCTGTAGATACTCTTGTATTCTATTGGACAGGATTTTTTAAATGATCTTGTAATCGGTGTTTAAAAGAGTTATCCCTCTCCTTTGCTTTATGTCTTTTAATTTCTTTGTGTCTGAAGTTTTCGGGATAAGTGTGATTTACCCTGTGCTGAATCTGTCTGGCTGTATTTGTATATGGTATATATTTCTTGCGTCATTCTCATAAATAAAAGCTCGAATTTTTGGAAGTAGTGGTTGTAAAATTTGTTTGTCAGACCGTCTTCTCCTGAGGATTTCTTGTCTGGTAAATGCCTTACTGTTTTCCTGAATTCTGCTTCTGTTATTGGGAAGTCAATTTCTTCCGTGTCCTGCTGAGTTATCTTTGGTTTGAAGGGGAGGAATTTGTTTCTGTCTCGTTCCTCGTTTTTTTTTCCGAAAAAAGTGTTACAAAGTATTCGTGAATAGCATGCAGTAGTGGTGCATCTGCTTGAATAATTTCCCCATCGTAGTGTAGGCATTCTATTCTGTTTCTTTCGTAATGCCGTTTTTCGGAAATCCAAGCTGTGGATATTTTTCCCTCATCATTTTCTATGGTTCTTAACCGGGAGCGGAGTCATGCTCCTTCTATTTCCGGAAGTTCTTGAGCTTTAATTTTTTCTCTAATTAGATGTATTTCTTGTTTAACTTCTGGTTTGTTCCGATCCATGTAGTACAGGCTGGATAGTTTCTATACATCTGTCTATCTTTCTTGGTTTTGCTGGTGTTTTCTTTTGGTGATAATTTTTATGGCTGCATTTTTAATTTTTCTTTTGAAGATTTCCCAGGCTATGATTGGATTGACTATTTTTTCTACGTCTGATATTATATTTTGTACTTCTTTGTTGAATTCTTCATCTTTCGTTAAGTTCTGATTAAATTCATACAGTGGGAAATTTCTGTTGACAATTTTTGTTCTCCTTTCCTTGTGAAGGGGTTCAAATTCTGCTATTACCACGGAGGAAATACAAGTTATTTTGAATAAAAATGATGTCCTTAGCATAGGCGATGAATCGGAGGTTCTCGGTTCTTGATTATGTAAGAATTTCGTTGTAAAAATTTAGATTTTGACATATCCGCTAAAATTTATACGGATATATTCAACACTGCTCCAAGTGAAGCCTCTATATTGGGACAGGTAAATCCTATCGATTCTTGAGGCATTCCCAGGAGCGAAATGTGTAAACTCCTTTTTTTCTTGGATGCAGGAATCTGAAGGCATCTGTTAGCGCAGAATGTACAAAGATACCTTTGTAGATTGTGGGTTAGCTAGCTGCTTTCTGTGCCGCTTGTAACCCTATCTCCTGATCAATGAAGGGCTGTTCAACGAAGTTCATATCACCTGCAATTACTGCTATGTTTTTCTGTTGCAGATTTTCTTTGATTATCTGCCAAAATGTTGTTTTTTCTTCACGTTTTGTTGGGCCGTACACATTCATTAAGATTATTATTTTATTGTCGAGATGTATGTCAATTTCTACGGTTCTGTGCCTGACAGAGGCTTCGTGGGACAGCAGTTGTATGTGTGGTGTTATTTTGTTAAGGATAGCTAGTCCTCTGCTAGATCTACTGCTGGCAGGTGCATTGGTTAGAATGTAGTGAAGGGTGAGTCTTTTTTCTAGTCGTGTTACTAGCTCTGGCGTGTGAATTCTTGTTTCCTGCAGCATTACGATGTCTGGAAATTTTTTGGGAATTTAATTGATCAGCAGGTTTTGGCATTGTTTGGTATTTATCCCATTACAATTTAGGCTCATTAACTTCATTTTGATTCGGATTTCTTCTGTTACAATTATTCGGGTTGTTTTATGTTTTGCTTCAGGCTCTGGTAGTATTTGGCGTAACTTAATTTTTGTTCTTCTCTATGTTTTGTGGTGCTGGCAATTTCCTACTTGTTTCCCCCTGGGATTTCCAATAAAATCCCAATTTCATCGGAAATTGCGACTTACGGTTCAACGACTTCAGATAAATAAATTCAAATATAAAGATAATTTTAGGAATGAAAAATGAAAGTATTGAAGATTGGACGGATGTCGTAGGCATTTGCAAGGAACAGTTCTAAACTGTACGCAAACAGAAATCTCAAGAGTAAAGTATCCGTGATAACCCCATACATTTCTTAATTATAAAGAAATGGACCAAAGGAAATACAAGTTATTTTAAATAAAAATGATGTCCTTAGCACAGGCGATGAATCGGAGGTTCTCGGTTCTTGATTATGCAAGAATTTCGTTGTCAAAATTTAGATTTATACCCCCATTCTCCGAAGATCAGAAATAATTTTTAATTTCCGTACAGGCGATGAATCGGAGGTCGTGAACATCCCGCAAAAAAAAAAAAAGAAGAAAACCGATCAATCCGTAGAATTATACTTTTAACGGCTTTTCTATTTCTCTTAATTTAAATAATTTGGGAAGGGGTGTGCGAAAATTCACATAAAACAAAATTAAAAATTAATCAAAACTTGAAGAATTTTAAAAAATATAATACTTTCCAAGAAAATTACATTAAAGTAAATCTTTCATAATAAAAATTTGTCTCAAAGTGACCTCAACTTACCGATTCCGGATACCGTTGACTAAAATTGTACGTAATAGTATAAAAGGGATCGTATATTATTCTCACCCTGGCTTTTACTTATGCAGAGCCCTTAGCAGAGGCTTATTCAGCTAAGTGAAGTAAAAGTCCTCAATCTATCTATCTTTTACATGTTCTCGACTAGCAGTAAAGGTCAATCCAATCATCTTTCTGTCTCCTCTTCTATAAACTCATCATATTAGAAACAGTAAGGAATCGAGCCTTGTGTTGTATCCCATCTTACGATTTCTACTCCTATCTTAAAAATTCCTTTTTTCTATATTCTTCTGACTTCTATGCACGAGATTTTACCAAAACGTATACCAATATCCAAGTTATTTCTCCCCGTAGTACCCCTAATATTTGTATTTATACTGCACCTTTTGGGATATTTAGTTTAGGATATTACATACATAAACAAGGAGAAAGAACTCAAATATATCTGAAAGTGTAACTATTGCAGTCGTTACACTTAACTCGAATCTCAACTTAAATTTTCCACGTGACTAAGTACAATATTTTCAAGTGGTTACCAACTGCACCATTTATGTTGTCATAAATAGGGAGAAAGTCAATCTCGAATATATCTCTAAGTATTTAAATATTATTGCAGTCGTGACTCTTAATCTCTTTCCTCAACATTAAATTTCCCGCGTGATTAGGTACGATGATTTTAAGCTGTGCATTGGATTAGCAACATCAGACAACTCTTTTATCATTGAACAAAAGGTTTATTAAGTTCTAACCATGGTACAATTCAAATACTAAACTAAAATACTTATAGACTAACATTAAATTATTACAAGCAATATGGCTATTTGTGATTATGCCGCCATACACATTAATTCATAAATTCACCTGATGTGAACAAATTAGATCTATTCACACTATCTGATTATTCATACTGAAGTAGATTAACAAATCATTCACTGCTAACACATACTTGTGACATTTCAATTATTTTATACATTACATTAGGCATTCAATTATTAGGATATGTAATTACTTAATTCACACTATTCCGTTATACCGTTATTTGCACTAACACACAATTATGTCATTTAAATATCTTGTGCAATATAACAGACATGCAAAAATACCTTAGGACTCTTAATCATTCACAAATCTTTAACACTAGTCAATCTACACATAACACATTCTATCATATACTAAAGTCCTAGTATAACTTCAACAGTTCTATATTGGAATCACGATACTTTTCACAGACAAATTTCTAGCTAACATAGGTTATGATTTACAGTACCTTTCTTGAGCTTTTCGTATGGGACTTTATTCTTTTCCAAACGAACCTCTGGTATAACTTCTCGTAACTCTGGAATACTTTAACACACATATATTTGCTCTACTATTAGCAACGAGGACATCGATCTCTTTACAGCTTTCTGCTTTGCATAGTTATCACTAACGTCGAAACGAAGAAGATCCCTCCTTTTCTAGGACTTTATGGCAATTTTTCCTTTGCTTCCTACTCGGGAAAACGAGAATCGAAATCCCGCTCACTTTCGTTTCCGTGTTGTGACGAGGAGATATCATCCCTGTCGCCACTCAGGAAAACCACTTGAACTCCACCGGAACCAAAACCAAACTCCAAGGCCAAAAGCGACTATCCAAAAAAGGTTCCCTCCGTGGGGGTTACCAACCCTTTTATAGCTGCTCCCCTAATGGCACCTTTTCTTACTTCCTTTCTCCTCCTTCTACTTGTTTTTTAATCATTGACCAATTAGGGTGGCGTTTTCTCACCAAACGCCATTTGATCGGCAAGCCTGTTCTCAATGTTTCAATCCGGGGATCGGCCCTAAGCGATAGCTTTTCTTTTCTTGTGCTAGCCTGATCTAATCCCCTTTCAAACTTTTTCTATGAATTCTACTTAATAACTTAATCTCTCACATAACGTATTTTATGACTCACCCATTTCTACTTATTTACTTAACTCTCTCACTTTTAATCGTATTACAATATTAATCTATACTTTCCTTTGTTAGCTACTTATTTAGTTAGAATTCCTTATTTTAAGTCATATTACAATATTAATACATTCCTTCCTTTATCAGCTACTTTAACAACAACCCTTACGTTTTATACATTTTACTAGATGCAAGAAATTTTCCATTAAATAATTCATTTTTTTTTGCAGGGGTTTTAATTTATGATATTTATTCTTCATGTTACGCCATGATAGCTGAGAATACTATGTTCCTAAGATATCAGGTGTAACACTTGTAACACTCATCGTACAGTCCCTCCCTACACTTGGTCAATCTTCCGTGATTATTCTCGATTTTCTTGGCGTTCATGATTTCTATTCTCTTTCTTCAAGTAATTAATACTGTAACTGAAATGCAATATAAGAAATAAATAATAAAACGGTCTGCCTGTTATTCTTTTTATTTTAAATTCGACTTTGAATGAATTTTTCGCATAAACACAAGCATTGTTTACGATGGAAATAAGCATCGTATACGAACAACAGAAAACTGAAATATTTCATATCATATTTCTTGAATTAATGAACAAAATTCCATCGTAAAAGCCAAAATGATATTATGCGATGGCCGGATATCGAACCAGGATCAACTGCTTGGAAGGCAGCTATGTTAACCTCCATACCACCATCGCATGCCTAGTGGTTTTTAAAACAGTCTTATGAACTCTCTTTCGGTCGTTTACCTATTATAACAGAAGTGACGTCATCAGGATTTTGAGGAAGTAAGCTCCAAATTGCTTTACTTCATCCCTATTATAATCCGGATTTCTTCTACTACCGCAGTTGAGTAGCCCTTCATTTCACTACACATTAACACAAATAGCATAGAGAGACAGACTTTATAACGTTTTGCCAGAAAACCTTTGACTCCGTTTTGTAAGAAAAACTTCATCCATAAAGAAAATTACATCCAGAAAATATTATGTAAAGTTCACTAATAATTAAAACATGTAAAAATATGCTGTATGCACTTATTCTGCTTCTTCTTCTGTAGTTTAATATACTGTACGATAAGGAATCTCATTTTCTGTAGCTACTGAAATGTTACGGATATTCTGAAATCGCCGATGTACATTAGAACTTTGACATTTTGTCAATAAAAATAAGCCGACCTGGTAAGCACGTCTGCTATCCAATAATACAGCAAGCACTTCGGAAAAGACACCTTCGAAGACCTTCAGTATGGCAGGCACGATAAAAAATTATCACTTAAAAAACCGAAACCTATCATCTTACATTAATCTGAATTTGATAAGAAGGGTGGATTGCTATGAAACTGAATGTAGTCTACTACCCTGTAAGTATAATCAAGCACGCAGGCAACCATAAACCGCTAAGCAGAGTTCGTTAATTAAAGCACTCCACTGCTTGTTGAAAGCACGAAATGAAAAAAATAAAATAAAAATTCCATGTTTGATCTACAATTTTGGGCAGCATTTTGAGATGAACTAACTCCTCTTAACCCACTCACCGTGCTAGCTCTGATATGGGCTCAGTCTTACCTGGGTGGGATTCACACAAAAATGTCAAATTCCATTTATTAGTTCTACCACGTAGCCAGTGCGTTAATAGCATTTGAATCAATTTTCATAAGCACGACTAGATTGACACGAGATTGAACTTGCCGCCCCATTTGACTTAGCCGTTAGGGTAATCGCTCTCTAACCCACAGTCTGCGGATCCTGCGCCAGCATGGATGTTTGTGATCGGGTGAGAATTCAATTTCATCTCCAACCGCTTACTGGAAACCTGAACCAGCTCGAGAGAGCCGGTTCAGGTTTCCAGTAAGCAGCTCTACATTCCCTGAGCCGTTCCACTTGAAGCTATCATGTTCCCCGACCAGAGTTTCCAGATGCACTTCACACGTACACAAGACAGCAGTAACGCAACGTGTGTATTACTACAGGGCGTCAACCTGTAGTGTGAGTGGGAGTTATATTTAAAAAAGTAAGGCTGTTCTGTACCTGTGGTGAAGTTTTTGACAATTAAATGTTCCTATTCCACCTCAGAGTTGAAAACCAATTTCAGGTGAGGGGTAGCTCCATCTTTGCGTCAAGTTCACTTGATGCTTAACGTTAAGAATGATCCTAATTTAATTATGGTAACACTGAATGAAAAATAAATTGATGATACTTGTTTTAATTGTATACTTGGCGATAACGTGATAATGTAAACATAATTAATAAATAAATTAATATACGATTGCATGTAATCATATTTTCCCAATTTTTATTCTTTCATACTTTTACTTATTTTACGATTCCAGTGATTCAAGGAGGAATTACCAGTACCGTAATTTGAAATAAAACTAATTAAGTTTAATCTAATAAGGAAAAAACATAGGTAATTCACTGCAATCAAATCTAATTGGGCACGAAACAACAACAACAAAACAACAACAAAAAAAGCATTAATCTCAAATTGTTGAAAACAAATGATTTCACTACAAACGAACTGATAAGCAGGTCAATCGCCGTTTTACGATGTCCACAATCATACCCCCTGTTTTTTTGGTGGGGAGGGATATCCCACAATCAATTGATGTTAGTTTCGATCTGATGATGGAAAGGAATCCCACTTCGCTGAGTGAACGCTCTTTTTATAACTAAAATCTCTGCTGGCATTCTCTACATCTGCACAAAGTGCATTGAGCTTGATCAATTCACAGATGTCTTGAAATCCGTGGTGGCACAGTGCGGGAATAAAACACACGTCCCCTCCCCTGGTGATTTCAGTTGCAAAAATCTCTTTCGAGTGTTTCACTCAAAGCGGAGGTCTCTGGGATTGCCGCCGGAACACTGAAAGCTATACGATCCATCGTGTTGTCTCACTGCAACTGCTGCACTATCCAAACAAACTTCCTGCACTCCACTACAGTATTTGCATGGACAAAGAAATACACACACACACACACCACACACAAACACACACACACGAAACGCCGTAATTATGAATGTTTAAATTTATTTATTGCAATCAAATTACATAATATTGATTTTTTTTGTTGATACTTGCTAAAAAAAAAAAAAGAACTCGTAAAGCGAGAACTTCCTGCTTTCATCTTTTCATGCTGATACGACTGGTAGTTGGTTGGTAAAATGGTGATCCTAATATTTTGATTGAAACGTGTTTGGTTTTCTTAATAACGATACTGAGAATGTTAATATTCTTGAAAATATTATCAGTTTTTTGTTTAGATATTTTGGAGAAATTTTTTTATTTTCGTAAATTTATCTCCACGAAATTTTAATATGTGCGAGGGATGTTCACTAATATTGCTCGTTTTCAATGCGATGCAACGAATCATCGTTTATTTAGCAAACAAAAGGGAATTCTGAATAAAAACCCTTCTTGGTAATCACATGAAAAGCTTGGTAATAGGCGTGAAATAAACAACCATTTATGACAAAAAGATTGTCTGGGAAATTTCAAATCAGACTGCGCTACCTTTTCTATTCCTTGTCTCATTGCACTGGCTTGGGTTTATCGTCACACAAACGGAAGCTTACCTTTGGGTGTTTGCTAAGTGTGAGGATTTGAAAGGGTAATCCGCACTCTATGAGACTGCACACTCTACGCAAGGTGGAGTTAAGCAGACTTTGAACTTCATTGGACTTCAGAGGACAAATTGAAGAAAGAAAACAACTCAGATCATTGCTGCACTAACGAATGGAGGATTGAATAGGAAAGATAAGGCAACAGTGACTGTTTTGCACCAGGCCGTGATCAGACCACATCTGCTCAGATACGGTTACAAGATACTGGAGTGAAGGAGGCAACAAAAGAGAGCATAAAGGTGAGTAGCAGATATGAAATCAGGACTGATGGATGATTGTTACGAAGACAAGGTGATGGCACCTAATTTTCAGAGTTTTGAGAAAATAAGAGTAAGAGATGATATGTCAAGCTATTGAGAGATATTTATTGCTCAATCAAGTACTGCTCGCACTTCTGGGGAGATACCCCAGAAGTGCGAGCAGTACTTGATATGATACCCCTATGAGCTCCCTAAAAATGCTGAACACATTAGAGAAGAGAGCCCCATTCACATCCCATTCGAGCGCCATCTACCATCTAAGAGGTTAACTATCATGATGTGACTCATGGTTGACTATGAGCGTAACAACATGTGGTGAGGACCCCATCTCTTCCACATATTGTCATAAGTATTCATGGCAGTGTTCATGGGCCGGTTTGTCTCTTCTCAGGGACGAAAACCCAGAGTTTCATGGTGAAAACTCTCCACCTCCGAATGAAACCGGTTACTCATCTTTAGTCGAAAAAGATTAGAGGTTCCTCACGTCATAGACGAGAATCAAAATCAGGTCTTTGCGCCCAAAGGACTTCGTCCATACCGACTGAGCTACGGAAGCTCTAAAAGAAGAGAGCAGTCAGAGCTCATCAACTCATCACTTACTAACGACTACATAGGTCTTTTATCTACTGCATTCATCTTCTATAAATATTTCCATGATAAACGTTCATCAGAACTATCAACACCTCTGTACCAAATCCATCAAAACATGAGCAGCTACGGCCCAACATCCCTTCACAGTCAGACTCCATACTCATAGCACAAATTTCTCTTTCTTCATCCTCACTGCTGCTGTTCTATTGCAGAACAGCCTTCCCTCCCATGTGTTCTTCAAGGAATACATACAAAGGCCTTCAAATCCAATGTGAACAAGTTCCTCGTTTCCCAATTCCCTTCCCCTACACGGTCGTACTATAGGTTGACCAACCAACCTCTCGTCTATGGGCCAAACATTAAAAAAAAGTATTCAGACTTAAATTCGTAATGCACATGCGTCTTTGTTTAGCGAGACGTAATCCCTTGTGTGACAAATTTATGCGAGTTCGAAGAATTCTGTCGAATGCTGATATTTAAACACAAAACTAATGACCGTGTGAAAAGTGAACAGCAAGTAATGAAAACTGCGTTTCAGTGTTTTTTTTTCCTGGTTTTCTACTCTGCACATTGTTTTCCCAGAAAATTAGTCCAACCGAAAAACCAAAACTGACCAAGCGGTGCTTATTACAAGAATTTCAATAAAATAATCGAAGAAAAACTGAAATGTTTGTAGAAAACGAGTAAGTTCCATTCTTTTCCCGCAATTCCGGGCGGAATTGTGGGAAAAGATATATGCATAGTTAAATCTCCAGCAATTGGTAGATGGACGAATGACGTTATTTTTGAAGGTCATGTTTAACCTTTAGCAGAGATTAAGCTAGCGAAGTGAGAGTGCAAACGCAATTCCAGTGTGTTGTGTTCATTACACTCTCCCCTCTGCCGAATGGTGCGTGAAAGCCAGACCAGTTGTGACGCGGAAATTTTTGAACGTTAAATGATTCACTTCGGTTGACTGCCTTTCAAGCTGAAGTTATTGCCGTCACTGTGCGAGAGCAGACGTAATTCGTGCTGGTTACAAAAGGTTAAATTGGGTTTTCGAGAGAATAGAAATGTCAGCGGCCACATCGGTTTGGAAGTACTGAAGAGTGCCTCTAGCTTTCATGGAGTGCTGACGTGTTTTCTAGTGATCCCTATTGTTAGTGACTCGCGAGACCCTTGCCCCGATCCCCAAGCTGCAGGCCGTAGAGGAAGACCGAAGATCAACCGTAGCTTCGCAGGCTAATGCGAAGGTTAACAAAGAAGGAACTGTAAGTACCTATTGGTTTCAACTCATATGGATAGCGGAATGAATGGAAATAACGATATTGAACCTAAAGCAGATCGTGAACAAGAAAATCGGGCTGAAGGTTTTAACTCGCAGGACCTATTAAAATCGCTAAACTTACCACTCGAAATAGACTGGTCTAAAACTGTTATTCTTAAATGTGATGCAAAATGCGGTCCTTACACCGAGGATGACATAATTAAAAGTCTTACGAATAACAAAGTTAAAGGAAGTGATGTGTGGCATTTAGATCATCTAAAATACAATTATGTTGTTCTACCGTCGTTCAAACAACTGACCGTTAAAGAACGATTTGCCAGCAAGGGGAACATCCAAGTGAGGAATGGCACCTGTGAAATTATTAATATAAATGCATGTAGGAAATTAGAAATTTTAATACACTGGATGCCACCCCACATACCAAATCACTTGGTTGCTCCCCACTTCGACAGATTCGGAAAAATAGAATTTCTGGAAAACATATCAACAATTAAGAATGATGACTGGTCTCATGTCCTAAGCAACAAAAAAAAATTAGTCATAGAACTCAACGAAGGTGCAAAAATTAACGACATCCCATATACTATACGAGTGAAAAAGGTTATGGGAATAGTCGTCGTTCCAGGAATGCCGACATCCTGCTTCCGCTGTAAAAAAAAAAATCGAACATCTACGGAGACACTGCAATGAGCCGAAATGTTAAAAGTGCAACGTCATAGATCAAGCAGCAGATCAATGCAAGGGTAGTACGTACGCTTCCATATTGATCCAAAACGAAGAATCCCCAAACATGGAAGGCGGAGAAGAGGATGTGCCAGACACAGATGGGCATACAACGGTAAAGAAGAAAATAGGGAGAATAACAACGGAAGCAACAACTTATCAACAGACAGGAAAGAAAAAAAAACTTCATGTTACAAAAAGGCAACAAAACCACTGTTCCAGAAATGTCTATATCAGACGATAAGAGGGGGGGGGGAAGCAGAGAGAGTGAAATTCCACAGAGTCGCCCTGAGCCATTACCGAGGGAAGGGATTAGTGGAAAGAACTGTACAGGTGACAAGCAGGAAACCTCAAATGAGTCAAAAATAACCTATAATCCGAAATCCCAAGGGCAAACAAGTAGCAAGTCGCCAGCAACACAAAACGTAGCTCCTAAAACACAGCGTAGAACAAAAATTAAATTCACGCCAAATACTACCAGAGGCAGAAGCAAAACATAAAACAACCCGTTACAATTGTAATAGAACAAATCAGAACTAAAATGAAGTTAATGAGCCTAATTTGTAACGAGATAACTACCAAAGAATGCCAAAACCTGCTGATCAATGAAATTCACAAAAAATTGCCAGACATCGTAATGCTGCAGGAAACAAGAATTCCCGCGCCAGTGCCAGTAACACGACTAGAAAAAAGACTCGCCCATCACTACATCCTTATCAAAAAGACACCACACATGCAACTGCTGTCCGACGAAATCTCTGTCAGGCACAGAAACCTAGAAGTTCACATACATCTGAGACAATAAAATAATAACCTTAATGAATGTATACGGCCCAACAAAACGTGAAGAAAAAAAACATTTTGGCAGATAATCAAAGAAAATCTGCAACAGAAGAAAATAGCAGTAATTACAGGTGACATGAACTTCGTGGGACAGCCCTTCATTGATCAGGAGAAAGGATCACAAGCGCCACAGAAAGGACACATCAAGACCTTTGTAGATTGTGGGCTAACAGATGCCTTCAGATTCCTGCATCCAAAAAAAAAAGGAGTACACGCATTTCCCTCCTAGGAACGCCTCAAGAATCGACAGGGTTTACGTGTCCAAATACAGAGGCTTCACTGCGAGCAGTGTTGAACATATCCCTGTAACTTTCAGCGATCACTACATGGTAATAGCAGAATTTCAACCCCCTCACAAGGAAAAAAGAACAGAATTCGTCAACAGAAATTTCCCACTGTATGAATTTAATCAGAACTTAACGAAAGATGAAGAATTCAACAAAGAAGTACAAAATATAATATCAGACGTAGAAAAAATAGTCAATCCAATCATAGCCTGGGAAACCTCCAAAAGAAAAATTAAAAACGCAGCCATAAAAATTAGCACTAAAAGAAAGCAACAGCAAAACCAAGAAAGAGAGACAGATCTAAAGAAACTATGCAGCCTGTACTACATGGATCGGACCAAACCAGAAGCTAAACAAGAAATAAATCTAATTAGAGAAAAAATTAAATTCAGGAAATAGGAGCATGGCTCCGCTCCCGGTTAAGAACCATAGAAAATGATGAGGGCAAAACATCCACAGCTTGGATTTTCGAAAAAAGGAATTACGAAAGAAAGAGAATAGAATGTTTACGCTACGATGGGAAAATTATTCAAGAAGATGCACCACTACTGCATGCTATTCACGAATACTTCGCAACACTGTTTTCGGAAAAACAAAGCGAGGAACGGAACAGAAACAAATTCCTCCCCTTCATACCTAAGATAACCCAGCAGGAGGCGGAAGAAATTGAGGTCCCGATAACAACAGCAGAATTTAGGCAAACAGTAAGGCATTTACCAGACAAGAGATCCCCAGAAGAAGACGGTCTTACAAACGAATATTACAAGCACAACTTCCAAAAATTGGAGCATTTATTTATGAGAATGACGCAAGAAATATACCAAACACAAATAAAGCCAGACAGATTCAGCACAGGGTAAATCACACTTATCCAGAAAACTTCAGACACAAAGAAATTAAAAGTCATAAAGCAATGGAGAGGGATAACTCTTTTAAACACCGATTATAAGATCATCACAAAAATCCTGTCCAATAGAATACAGGAGTACCTACAGAAATAAATATCTCCCGTGCAGACTTGTGCAATTAAGGGAAAAAACATGTCACACACAATTACTCATTTAAGATCAGTATATGAGTACTACTATCTGACTGACAAACCCTGTGTCCTACTAGGCTTGGATATAGAAAAGGCGTTTGACACCATAAGCCACGTATATATATTCAAAGTTGTAGAGGAAATGGGATTTGGCCCAAAATTTAGGAACTGGCTGCACACTTTCTACGCGAATGCAGAAAGTCGAGTAATCGTGAACAGGAAGCTATCCGCATCTTTTAAAATGAAATGCTCAATGAGACAAGGAGACCCCCCCTCTCTATGGCCCTCTTCGTCCTTGCACTGGAACCAGTCATCAGAGCGATCAACTCCTACCGCAGGAAAAAAGAGTGCTCCTACTTCATTGCATATGAATGTTATTTCGCAGTTCAGATGTATATATGATGTTTCTTGTAGAATATATATAGATTGTTAAATATATAAGAAGTGTGATATATATATTTATATATATTGTATGTAAATATAATTAACTGAATATTCTTTAAAAAAAAAAGTGTTAAACTTTTCAGAGGGGAGAGTGTTCACTACACTCTCCCCTCTGCTGAATGGTGCGTGACAGCCAGACCAGTTGTGACGCATAAATTTTTGAATGTTCATTTATTCACTTCGTGACTGCCGTTCAAGATAAAGTTATTGCCGTCATCCGTGCGACAGCAGACGTAATTCGTGCTGGTTAGAAAAGGTAAAATTTGATTTTCGAGAGAATCGAAATGTCAGCGAGAGTGCAAACGCAGTGTCATGTCTTCACTACACTCACCCCTATGCCGAATAACACGTGAAAGCCAGATTATTTGTAAAGCGGTAATTTTTTAATGTTAAATGATTTACTTCGGTTGATGCCTTTAAAGATAAATTTATCGCTGCCATCCTTGCGATAGCAGACGTAATTCGTGTTGCTTAGAAAAGGTTAAATTGGGTTTTCGAGAGAATCTAAATATCAACGGGCCACATCGGTTTGAAAGCACCAGTTCTTGTCTGATCACTGAAGTTAAACAAATCTGATCCAAGTTAGTACTTGGTAGGGTGTCAACTTGGAAACATTGTGGTTCTGCTGGCATTAATTATTTTTTGCACGTGTGCATCATTAGTTTTTATTCCTTTCTTCATGCGCATAGTTTTCGTGTTTTTTCGGTTGTTTGCACAAGTTGAAAGAAGGTGACATGCAGTTAAGTTCCAAGAATTAGGTTAATTCTTGGAACGGGCATTCTGCTTCCGGCGGAATTGAGGGAAAAGATATATCCATAGCTAAATCTCCAGCAATTGGTAGATGGACGAATGACTTCCTTTTTAGCAATGTCATTTTTAACCTTTAGCAGAGATTAAGCTCGCGAAATGATAGTGCAAACGCACAGCCAGTGTATTTTGAGCAGGACACTCTCACCTCTGCCGAATGGTGCATGAAAGCCAGACCAGTTGTGAACCAGTAATTTTTGAATGTTAAATGATTCACTTCGGTGACTGCCGTTCAAGATAAAGTTATTGCCGCCATCTGTGCGAGGGCAGACGTAATTCGTGCTGAATAGAAAAGTTTAAATTGGGTTTTCGAGAGAATAGAAATGTCAGCGGCCACATCGGTTTAGAAGCACCAGTCGCTGCTTGGACACTGACCAGAGCAGACGTGTTTTCTTGTGCTCCGGGAGTTTTACTCGTTGCCTTGTGAAAGCCGTTGCCTAGTGCGACCGCCCGTGTAGAAGGAGTAGTTCCCAGCGTAATGCTTTCAAATTTCGGGACAACTGTATCCTGTCAACGATCGGTACCAAGTATAGCAAAGTTAACTGTATTCCTTGCAAAGAAAACGAAGGAACATATTCGTCGGAAACTTCTGCTAGCCCGTCAACCGAATTCGACGTTCTCTCTAACATATTTTTCCCAGAAAAGTTCGATTGGAGCAAGGCGTGCATCCTCAAGTGCGGCTCATGAGGAGCTCCGTACACAGAAGAAGATATAATAGACAGTATTAAAAGTATCAAAGAAAATTTTCTTAATCTTAAATAGTTGACAGTACGTAAACTGAAATGCCAAATTTTATCTGTTTCTAAATCTCGTAAGCTTAGTATTGTAATTCACTGGTTACCTCCCCAAATTGCCAACAGACTTGTCTCTATGACTTCGAAAAATTTGGGAAGATAGAACATAGAACAAGTCACTAATAACAGTAAAAACCAGGAGTGGGCACATGTGCTCTCCAACAAAAGAAAAATAAATATCACCCTGAATGAAGGTGTCAAATTGGAAGAAATTCCGTATGTCATAAGAGTACAAAAAATGACAGGGATGGTTATGATCTCAGGACGCTCCCCACCCTGCATGCTTTCGATGCAAAAAAAAAAAAAAAAATAGGACATCCAAGAAGGGAATGCACTGCTCCGAAATGCAAGCAGTGCAAAAAAATCGGGCATTCTGATAAAGAATGTCCAGGTCAGACGTATGCCTCAATGTTAACTAAGCGTAATGCATATAATCAGCTAAGTACATAATACGAACTTCAAGGATTCGTCGATGTGCAAGAAGATACTTCGGAACAGTAGGCAGAGGAAGAAGAGAAACCCAGTGACTTAAAAGAGGAAAGTAACGAAAAGCACAAGCCTCTATCACTGGGGATGTACCACTAAAACCGGACGTATCCGAAGTGGATGCAGACACCCAAGAGGCCTCTGAAGAGGACAATTGTGGAGAGAAGGCTGAAAATAATACGGAGACCGTAAGACAAGAAGAAGATCAAAACAGCAGTATAGAAAAATTGGTGAAATCCGACCAAAGTTCAAATGTGCTGACCCCAGCAAGAAGACCAAAAATTAAATTTACACCAGACGTCAAAACCAAAAAAGAAGATCTAAACCTGATAAAGAGAAGCATGGGCTTGATTGAAAATCATGCAAAAAGAAATAAAAATGATTAGCATAAACTGTAACGGTCTTATCCATCCACTCTCACAGAGACTACTAAAAAACACGGTACATCAAACCACGCAGACATAGTAATGTTACAAGATACACGAACACGCTCAAACACAGAAACAGAACAAAAACACCACAGAAACCTGCAATGCCACTATTACATCATTGCTCATCCAGCACAGTAATGGCATTCCAGGTCTAATAACCCTAGTAAGATAAAAGAGCAACCTGCAAATCATATCTCACTGCACACTGATAGAACACAGAGCACTAGAGGTTGAAATAGCCTGGGAAGATCAAATAGTGTTTCTGATTAATATGTACTGCCCAGCAGATCACAACAACAAAAAACACTTTTGGGAAACAATAGAAACCAAACTCTCAAACATAAAAAACATCATAATGGGGGAGAGAGAGATGAATTTTACTGAGAACAACGTCATAGAGAGGGAAACTAGCAATACTGTAACAAAACACAATTAATCACAAATAATAGAACGCTGTCAAATCAAAGACACTTTCTGTATACTTTTCCCTACACTAAAAGAATTCACACACTATTTCCCCCCCCCCCCCCAAGGCTTCACGGTTATACCGGATATACGTTAGCGAACACCTGAAGTCGATTTAGCCATTTGGTCAAGGCTAAACTCTTCCTTGAGACTCGCGACAGCCACACATACACGAACAGAAATTACCCGATATGGAAATTAAACAATAGCATCCTCCACACAGACAAATTTACTACAGACATGAAACAAATATTAGACAGCATAACTAATAACCAAAATCCAGAGGATGCCTGGAACAAATTTAAAACACAAGTTAAAAAAGCGGCTATAAACATAGGCTAACACAGAAAATACAACACAAACAAAGAAAAAGTAAATATAATAAAAGAACTTGCGCAAACATACAACACCGACAGAACACTTCCACAAAACAAAACTGCTATTAAATGCCCTGAAGGTCAAACTAAAGCAAATTGAAATTAAAGAGGCCGATGGGGCATGGATCCGGGCAAAGATCAGAACCATGGAGCTATTATCAGGCCACACAACAACCTTGCCTGATGATAAGTCTGGATATTGAAAAGGCCTTCGACTCAATTAGTCACCACTATCTGAACGAAGTCCTCAAAGCTGCAGGTTTTGAGAAGAAATTCCAAAACATTATATCCTCATAATTAATAAAAAGTTGTCGGCACCTGTTAAAATGGACTGTTCGGTCAGACAGGGAGACAGCTTATCTATGATCCTTTTCGCTCTTGCTTAGAACCGGTGATACATCCCGGCATAGCGCGTACTCACATAGGAGGTGAAGGCAAAACAAAAGTGCTCGCATATGCCAATGATGTAACATTAACTTTAACAACAGCCGAGTCCTTCGCGCCGGCACTTAATATAATCCACGCCTTTCAAAAATCATCAGGACTGAAGCTTAATCTACACAAATGTCATGCGATGTTCGTCGGTAGGTGGGGAAATAAGCCAACTTTGCCGAAAGAAATAAAAGTTAACGAATATCTCCCAATTCTAGGAATCACCTTAGGACACCAACAACAACACGATGCACAGTGGGAATTTACCCATAAAAAATAGCAAAAAAATTTCACAAATGAAATATAGACAACTTTCCGTTAGAGCTAAGGCAAAAATCTGCAACCAGTACCTACTTTCGAAAGAATGGTATCTGGTAGATAACATTAGTTATAACGGGAAGGAAGTAGACAAAATACACCGAGAGTGTGCAAAGTTTATTTGGGGTTCAAAATACGAACCACTTAGGAAAACAACAATTTTCCATGACGTTGAAACCAGAGGACTTGGCCTTCCCAATGTACATCTAAAAACACTAAGTGCAAGAGCAAAGCTCATAGAGAGAGCCTACTCTGAAATGAAACCATGGAGCACATACATTATCTACTATACACAAAGAATAATTCCAGACAAAATAATCTGTTCTCTTCTGCACTCACAGGGCCAAACACCAAAGGTGTTCTATGAGATTGCGGAAGGCTACATATTCATTACCAAGTACATAATAATAAATGAATTCGTAAACATGAAACCCAGAACAGCGCAAATCAATCTCACGCGAACTGTAGTACCACGACCTCAGCACCGTGAGATTGAAAGAGGACAAATAAAACAATCCAACGATCTAAAAAAAGTATTCACATTACCCATTAACCTTAACTTAAAACATTGTTTTACAAAATACACCACGCCTGTCTACCCACAAAACTATGATGCATAGGGAAAGGCATCCCATTGCACCATCCAGCCAAATGCCATTTTTGGATCCAACCAGAAACAATACACCACATAATGCTCCACTATCCTCATACGTCCAAAATATGGAACACCATACAGCCTCATATACAACACAAATTACCTATCACAGAACACACAATCTTCTGGTTACAAGAAGGACACATCAACAACACTACAGCAATAATTATGTTATCAGCGATGTATGCTATCTGGACCTACAGATGCGATAAAATTTATGGAAGAGACGAAGGTCCAGATATAATTACAAAGCTGAACACATACTTAAAAGAAATCATCACAGACACCCATACACAGAAAGAAACCAATGGCGCAAAACACGACTCATATCGGAAGATGTGGATGAACAGATACGTATACAAGAAATAAAAAATCCACCATGAGAAACAAAATCAAGCCCATCCACCACAATGAGGAAAAAAAAAAATTCAAAGCTACAAACTAGCTAAACATATATATATATATATATATATATATATATATATATATAAGGGTATAATGTGCTACATACACGTACACCTAAATGTATATATGTAATAAAAATATTGTGAATATATAAATAGCAACTTAAATGTATGTAAATACATATAAGTACATGAATAAGTAAATAGCAACATAGGAATGATTAGATGAATATATATATATAAGATATTGCATTAAACAGATATATATGTAATTTCAGACATATATTGCCAAGATACATGTGTGTTTTCTTGTACAGAGAAACCAACAAAGTATACAGGGTGTTCGGGATAAATTTGACATATTTATAATTAATTATATTTTTCCGTAAGTTACATGTATTAACACACACTTCTCTTCATTTAAAAGTTTGGACCCTTTTTCATTCATATACAAGATGTCAGAAAGGATGGATAGCTGGAACCCACCTGAATCATGGAAGAGAATAACTTGTATCATGATGATTCGTGCCCGCCATCAAAATAAGGATATTACGACTGCTGCCCAATGCTCCCTGAATACAGTAAAAACAATCAGGCATGAACTAGAGACTTGCAATGGTGACTACGAGGATGTAGCAAGAAGAAAGATCCCTAGCAGACGATCTGATTGCGTTCGTACAGCAGAATTCCTCGCAAATCTGCAGGAACAGGTGTTGAAGAACCCTGGCATTGGAATTCGGGCTTTGTTCGTGGAGTTGCTAACTGTAGTCAAGCCCTGGATAACAAGGGCCAATGGTAGGCCGTATGTATGGCAGCAGGATTCGGCCCCTTGCCACACCTCTGGGAAAAGTCAAAAATGGTTGTCTGAAAATTTCTACGACTTCACCAGTCCAAATGTTTGGCCTCCAAACTCCCCAGACCTTAACCCCATGGATTATTTTGTATGGGGCGCAGTTGAAAAAGACACCAATCGCACTTCCAGTAATACAAAAGCCCAGTTAATGGATAAAATTAAAACAGTTTTTGCGGCCCTTCCCAGGGAGACTGTAGCATCAGCTTGTTCGAGGTTCCGAAGCAGAATTGAAGCTGTGATCGATGCTAATGGTGGTTATTTTGAGTAAATCTTGTTGATAGTATTGTAATTAACTCTGCCTGTAATGTTTTTTTGTCAATTCATTAAATTTAATAGATACAAAGAAGATTTTCTTTTTCCTTACGAAACTGTCAAATTTATCCCGAACACCCTGTATATGTCAATTGCAAATTATTACAATGTAATATGTTCTATAAAATTTACAGCATATGTTAGACCAATCGGTGTGTAGCGAGAGAAATGATAACAAAATATATGTAATTCTAAATGTATCTTCAGAAACAAGCATTGTTTGCGTCCAGAATAAGTTGTGTATTTGAATTAATTTGAACGAATAATATATTGACCAAATTGCAAATTATGATATAGTATGAAAATATATGTATAACTGATTGTGTGTGTATGTATATATATATATATATATATATATATATATATATATATATATATATATATAGACAAAATCAATGTACATATGTTAACATATACCGTTAAGTTCTGTTAACATATCTGTCTTTTGTAAAATCAGCATGACAGAAATTATGTAATTTCAGAAATAACAATTCAGAAAGTTAAAGGACAGTAGAAAGAAATATAATCTGAGCATGTAAAAAACAAAAATGTGAAATAGATTAAGCATTCTATGTACAAATATGTATATTGTGAATAATTGTGTATATATTTATTTTTTGAATGTACATACATGCTTTGGACAAAATAAAATATAATCGGTTTGAAAGCACCAGTTCTCGTCTGATCACTGAAGTTAACGGGGGTATTGGTTAGCAACGGGGCTATTAATGCCAAGTGTGCTTCATTAGTTTTTTTATATTGCTTTCTTTAATGTGCATAGTTTTCGTGTTTTTTCGGTTGTTTGCACGAGTTAAAAGAAGGGGACATGCGGAATTGCGGGGAAAGATTTATCCTTAAGTAAATCTCCAGCAATTGGTAGATGGACGAATGATGTCATTTAAGTAAGTTAATTTTTAACTTTTACCAGAGATGAAGCTAGCGAAGTGAGAGTACAACCGGAAAGCCAGACCAGTTGTGACGCGGTTGCGACTGGCCACTTCTTCATATCAACTTGACTGAAAATATTGCGAGGTCCAAACAATGCCAAATTTCACATTAACTTTTTTTTTTTAATCAACCAGCATTTCCTGTGACTTGTGAGTTTGTAATCAATCTGTTCTTTTTTCTAACTTTGGTTTTTGGTTATGTGTGAATGCATTGAATTCTATAAAATTAAGGACCATATAAACTATAAGATGTGAATAATGATAATGAATTGCACAAAAATCAGTGTACAGTTTACATATAGTACGCATAACTTTTTCAATTATATATATATGTATATATATATATATATATATATATATACTAGATAAATGTTATATGTATCATAATACATTGGGTATGCATGTTTCATGTATCAGAGAAGAAATAAAATGATAATATAACACAGGCAGCAAGAAAATTGTATATACCATAAAACAGTGTATGATATATGTATATATGTGTCCGTATGTAGGTATATATAAATATGTGTAGGTAGGAATATACCTGCATATTATGGAATATACCTACAGAGTTGTTACCATAACGCAATGCATATTGGAGATATAGAAAGAATGTCTGCAAATTAGAAAGAAGATATAAATAGGTAACCCACCCCAAGTGTGTAGCTATCGGAATAGAAATGACTGCTGTATAGTATATATAACGTGTACAGTATATGTGGGTATATGGATATATATGTATATGGTATAGATATGTTATTAAATGTGCCATTACCAAAGATTTCTTATTATAACACAATTTATATTAATGGTATAAAATGAATGCATGGCAATTGAATGCGGAAGTAAATATGTAACCCCCCCAGCAGTATAGCTGTGGGAACAGAAATGAATGATGTAAAGATTAAATAACCAGCAAATACAAAAAAAAAATTGTAAATACAGAACTAATGTAATTGGTTAGTAACATATACGAAAATACATATACCTAAAATATTATGTGTAAAAAAAAAAAAAAAAAAAAAAAAAAAGAAATATTAAGTGCCATGTTAATATGAAGTAAAAAAAAATGTACTTGCAAACTGATATTGTCAACATATTACCATAATATGAAAATAACAACCATGCTATCTAAATATTGTATACAGATTGTAAATAGTTCCGAATGTACGTACATACCATGTCGATTATACAAATAAAATCGGTTTAAAAAAATGAGTTCTCGTCTGATCACTGAAGTTAATCAAAATTCAGCCCAATTAGTACTTGCGAGGGTGACCACCTGGGAACCCTGGCTGCTGTTGGCATTAATTGTTTAATTGTTACATGGGCGCAGGTGTGTTTTATTCACTAGAATGATGTCTGCTTGGGTTTCTGCCACGAATTCTTGTAGTTCTATTGCTTTGTTGGAAAGTTCATTAGCATTTCAGCTGATGATCTGTAGAGAGTTTGGTTTTCATCTGCTTTTATCCATTAAGGATTGCAGAAAATACAATCTGTCTGTGTTTTAGAATGATGTCCTTTGCCTCTTGTGTTGGGTTGGTTTGTTGGAGTTCTACAAGCATCTCTCCTAAATTGTAAATTGATCTCTGTGAATAATGCTATTGTTTAGTTTTCATAATGGGTAGTTCCTGTTTGTGTACGTGTTGCTGTCTAAGGTCTCAAGGGACAGATTAGCCTTGACTAAATGGTGGTCACTAAAGGTTAGTGGTGTGTGGTAAACTTCCTTTACTGGGGACCTTAGATGTTGGCTTATGTATATTCTGTCACGTCGCGAGGCATTGGGCAGGGAAAAGTGTGTATATTCTTTTTCGTGTAGGATCATAAAATTCAAATTATCCAATGGAATACATCGCCTTTAAAACTAAGTATTTCAGAGCTGTGCCAACATGTTATCAATTAAAATAAAAATTCAAATAGAATCCACACTATTTTCAGAGTAAATATAATGTTAGAATTAGGAACAACGAGATGGCGGCAGTTGTCAACGGCCTCTCTCCACCGGATGGCGTGTATAATTAGTGATAGTCTTGGGTCAGCTGTCTCTTATTGACTACCGGTGGAGCCTCAACTCATTCTGTTTTACACTGAAATGCAACCTTCATAAACAGTAACGTGGAGTGAAAACAGTTTTCCCATGTTGTAAAAGAAGTAAATCTCTCTCTGTCTCTCTCTACGTATTTCATGCTTACTTCGTTCACATTTGGGACAGAGAAAAGACTGTTCACTTGTAGAAGGAATCTTCACTTGATTGCAAATTAAATTAAAGATGCCAAGAAATTATATTCTTCCTTTAACCCTTTATCCAAGTGTGTAAGCAAATAAAGTTTTCTTGTGAAGTAACTTCACGACTGGGAAACTCGTACACAGTGGCTAATGACTTCACATCAGTTGTCTTAGTATCTCATAATGCAATGGACATATCCTTACAGACATGTATAATGCTATGCAGTATGGGAAGGATCACTACTCAGACCGGTGTCGACCTTCATTGAGTTCAAGGAAATAATTTCTCGCCATCTTTAATTTTTAGTATAACGAAATGAAAAAACTTCCGATATCTATCACTAATCCAGAATATTTTAATAATAAGGTGTGAAACCTTTGGACTACTTGTATATGGAAATATGACTTCTGCGTTGCTTCAACTTTACTTTCACCTCTGGGTATGGCTCCCATCGATGCAGTTTTTACAGTGGATCTGCTTAAGTGGTATTGCAAACGCCTTGGTGGATGCTTCTCCCTTGGATATGGGTGAGTCTGCTACTATGTGGAGCCTCTGCTGTGGGTTATGCTCGGTGATAGCATGAGCCTTTCACTGAGTAGAACCACCGCTGAGTATTGACTAAATGATCCTTCGGGTTACTCATGGATGTCTGAGGGATCGCATGCGTTTTTGAAGAGGTATTCCCGCACTTGAACAAATCATAATACAGGTCGAAACCTTTCCCATAATTCATAGCATTATACATGTCCGTAAGAATATGTGTGTTGCATTGTGGAATACCAAGGCAGTTGATTTGGAGTCATTAGTCTCTCTATACAAGGAGGTCAGTTGTGAAGTTACTTCACGTGCAAATTTTGATTGCTTACATTTGGATAAAGGAAGAAATAAATAGTATAATTACTTGGCATTTTTAATTTAATTTAACTATTCAGTTCTGTTTTACTGACTAAAGAACCATTTCAGAGCCTTTTCCCCCAGTATATTCCAGAGCGATATATATATATATATATATTGGGTAGGTCAAAAGTTTTAACTTCAGACCCCTGGTGGGCCAGGGGTCTGAAGTTAAAACTTTTTTTTTTTTGAAATGAAATCAAAAAATCATGTTTATTTGTAAGCTTCCTATAATAGTACAATATGTTGAATAATCATATGTGTAACTTAAGAGCAACAGCTCTTAAGTTACATATATGATTATTCAACATTATTCTGTACATTCACATAATATGCATATTACATATTATTATTATAATATAATTACATAATAAAATCGCAAATAAAATAGAATTTCATCATACAGAGAAAGTTGCATAACAATTAATTAGGAACAAAATAAATCAATTAATGATATTCCTCATTTCTGTGGGAAAATAAATACTCTTTGATTAGAGTTTTGTATTTGTTTGGGTTAGTTTCATTTCTTATTGTTAAAGGTAGTGTGCTGAATACTTTTGGCGCTAAATAAGTATAATGTCTGTGTATTGCTTCTTTATATGCTTTTCGAACTAAACATTTTAGGCCCTTATGTCTACTAAGGAAATTATCTGGTTTGATACGTTCTTTTTTTTATAGCTAATGCCTTTTATTCCGGTATCGGGAGTAGGGGAGGCCGTATAAGCCCTGCCTAACTTTTGGAGACTGAGTGGTCAGTTCAGTCTCCACTGGTAGCCAGTCAGAGACAACTGGCCCAAGGCTATCACTAATTAATCAATACGAAGTGAAGAAGTCGGCTAACAAGTGCCACCATCTCGTGGTCTCTAACAATAGCACAATATATTTAATGTCTGAAAATATTGTGGGTTCTGCAGTCGATTTTCTGGAGTTTACGCGACTAAAAACCCTTGTTTCCTGGAGAAAAAACTCGATTGCCCGTGCCAGAGATCGACTAACTCGGGAACTGGTCGAAAAAAGAGTTAGAAAATTTTCCTCTAGTTGACGACTAGATTCGAAATAAATTCTTCCTTCGTGCGGTCAAGCACTGTGGTGTGCAAACCACATCCACTCAGCTTCACAGGCTCTTAAGTTTAAATAACTTTAAAAAAAAAAAAAACATCAACTAAACGCTTTTATTCCCTAATAGGGAGTAGGCGAGGTCTTTATACCCTATCTAGCTTTTGGAGACTGAGTGGGCAGTTCAATCTCCACCGGTAGCCAATCAGAGAGAGCTAGCACATGTCTATCACTAATTATAGCAGCCACCGATGAAGAGGCTGGCAAACAAGTGCTGCCATCTCTTGGTATCTAACCCTAACAAGATATGTCACTGTCTGAAATAATGTGAGTACTAAGGTCAATTTTCGTGAGTTTACTGGACGAAAAATACGAGTTTCCGGGAGGAAAAACCCGCTTGCCTGTGCCAGAGACCGACTAACTCGTGAACCGGTCGAAGATAAACTTAGAAAAAGTTCCTCCAGTCAGCGACTAGCATAGAACCTAGGTCTAACTTCTAGCAGCCAAGCGCAGAGGACGCAAGCGTCACTTCCACTGAGCTACACAGGCTTTAACTTTTTTTAATTATTATTATTTTTTTCTTTAAATTTTTTTTCCTATATATACTCTATATAATGCTATGGTATTGTAAATTTATAAAAAAAAAAAATAAATAAATAAAGGAGTTATTAAGTATTAGCCGAAGACTATTTTCATCTTCTGTCGAGACCACTTGACTTATTACAAATCTGAATCGGCTTCGAATTGTACCATCTTCGGTCTTCTCGAGAGCAGAATGTCCAAGTTATCCGACTTATAGTACTTGGTACAATAGAAAAGAAAGTCAATATGGATGTGAAGATGAAAAAATTACGCATTTAACTAATTAATGGTTGCGATGCTAATTAAAACGTATTTAATTAGCATCGCACCCAGAATGCCCTCGTTCCTGAACACATAATCTAATGAAATATCAGAAATGCCGCTTCAAGGTAATAATTGGTTTTTAAAAATCGTTTCCTTCTATGACAGTAATAAAACCGATTTTAAAACACTAAAACCAAATCTGCATTTTTTATTATTCAACTCTGAGTTAGTGCACTCAATTGACTAATCCTTTGTTATCTGCGGGAAAATAAAACTGCGATGATCGACTCCAAACCTACACAACATTTCAGAAGCGCGTGCGGCAAAATCGAATGCGAGCAATCAAATGAACTTTCATTTCGCAATCTCTGTGGAGCCAGCTGAACCTGTAGGAACACGAAATGCTGACGAACATCACCCTTGACCATCGGGAGGGCGAAGATTTGGCTTTTCGACTGAATATATCAGACTTGTTAGAATGTTTTCACGCATACAGCGCGGTACCATTTGTGGCAAGATTACACAAAATAATTCTGTAAATCACCACGTCCTTAATGGAAAAAATCTGGGTTCGAATGGAACGCAAGCACATTTTCAAAAATGTTCAGCTGAATGATCGTTACGGAGATAACTTGAATCACACTTGGACGTTTTCCGGGTCGCTTTACTTGGAACTCTACGCTCTTTTTTTTTTCCCCTCTCCTACAAGATAGTCAAGTGCGAATCAGTGTGTAGTTCGAAATGTACAAAAAGGTCTCGTGCGCCACAACTAAGCCTCCCGACAAACTGTAATTGTACGCATTCTCGCGATACTGCCCTTCCACACCCCTATATTTAAAATAATTTAACGCTAGTTATCTCTGAGAGATTTGAGGGTGATAAGGAGCTATTGGAAGGGGGTCGGGTATATACAATTGGAATATTATTGACATCTATCTCGAGGATACCAGGAAGTAATTCCAAATTCAACCTAATACTAGAAGTACGACAAGTACTTCCTATCGAATTTCCGTGCAGCTTCCCTTATCTCAAAATGCCTCCAAAGTAACACAGAAGTTATCAACCCTCAACATCTTACAGAATCTCAATTAACAGACCAATCCATTTATTTGCAAATCAATACGCAGACGTACTGACGACAGCACACCGTCCTCCTCCCACTCATCTGACAACCCTTGTACACAGCGCAAAACAATCTCAAGAATTACAAACCTGCCTTCATTCTTACAAAAAGACTCCTTTTAAGGCAGTTTTACTTCTGTAAACACTCATATCCCTGGCAGTAATGAGATCTTTCTAGGGAATACGATTGCCGAAGATCAAACATGTGTGTCCTGGTCAGTTGCGGCTCATGGCTTGAAATCGTTGGGGTGCTCCAACTTTCGAAATACAGTGTCTAAGTACAGTGTATACACGTATACACTGTACTTACACACTGTAAGTACAGTGTATACGTGTTTGGATAAAATATCAAAATTATGGTAAAAATTAAACATGAAAAAATATTATATGTTATCGATAAAATTATGCAGTTTAGTATAATTCAAAATTACTTAAAAATAAAATCCATTCTTTTAATTTTTAATTAAAGGAATGGATTTACAGTTTTTGGACATTACAACTAAAGGATTTAATTGTAATGTCCAAATATTTAAAGAGAAGTAGTAAACACGATAAGCACTACGAACACTCTACTACTTGACAAACTGCATATAAACAACAGTGGAACTGCGCTACGGACAGTGCTGCATTACGCTAGTATATCGCATCTCAATACGACGTGCATATGCTTGCACGCGTAGCAATATGACACTGTGCTGCTAGCGTCCTTCGCCCTCCTAAGTGTTACAAGATGGATTTTTATTATTTTTATACAATCTAAGAGGATTGTACCGGATTGTTGATGATAAAATTAAATATTACAAGCAAATATAAATAAATTAATAAATATATTTATCTATCGAGAAAAATTGGGGGTGCTGCAGTTCCACAGTGCCTATGCACGAGCCGCTCCTGGTCCTGATACTGTCGACCACAGGGTCTCAAATTTCGGCTTTCTCCTTCGCGCGAGGAAGTGTTTGAACCTCTAAATAGAGAATACTCGCATACACTTCGCAAATCCGATCGACACTTGAATACATTTCTTACGTTAATATAATAAAATCAAAAAATACGTATTCATTAATTTTTGAAACTTACTTTTTATTAATGCATTAATAGCAACACAATAATGTAATCTGATATATAAACAGGATGAAATTGCTGTGATAAGAAATGATGCGCTGTACAAGAATTCTACTTTACAAGTAAGATATCTTTATTATGATCACTTTACTGTGGGGGCGCACACACACACACACACACACATCGCAATGTGTCATTCCGGTGTGTTTCGATCTGATACAGGAAGTGAACCCGTTCTTATTTGAGTTTATGCTGATTCCTTTATTTCAGTGCAAGAGAATCTCCGTTCCTTTCACTCCTCTCTTAAGCTCCTCCATTTAATTCACGCACTTGCAGGAACGAAATGCAAAATGAGCTCTCGGATATTTTGCATTTTATTTGCCGAAATACTCTTAGTATCATAACGGAAAATGCATCTCAATTATTCTGTACACGCTCCCATGCTCAAGCGCGTGCGTGCGCACGCACGCACACACTCATAGTAAAATGCAACAATATTTCATTTTGCAGAGGAGTCCAAGCTTAAAGAAACATTTGAAATGAGAGGAAAGAAAGTTCTCACTGGTGCTTACCGCAGGGCACAGTTTTCTGGTTAGAGAAACACGGATTAAATCGTCGCTTCACTTTTTCCTCATTTTATTTGAATGAATGGCTAAGAATTTTGTATTAACTGACTCATTTCAAATCACTCCGATGATGCGGATTATCGGTTGGTGCTATTTTTGTAAAGCGAATATTTCGAGTGTTTTTCCAGCCTTAATTCATTCAACGACGCATCCTGTGTAACAAGATTGAGCCTTTACGTAGTTTAGCTTGTGTAATAACAGGATGTGTCCACTCAGAGACAGATTGACGTTATACACTTAAAATAAGAAATAAAAATAAAACAGCAATGTACTCACTCTGTTTCCATTTTGTACCACCGCACTATGTAGAACTAAGAAACTATTCACGCAATATTTCCTGTTCTTATCCCGATTGGATGAGACTAATAGAAACAGCATCGCTGAATGTAAACCGAAATTCAAATATGTGTGTGTTTTCATTGTTCACTAATTAGTAACAATCAAACAAGAATATCACTTCTCTTCTTCATTCTATCACGGATTTTACAACAAATTATTCTCTGTAAGTAATTGATTGTTGCAGGTTAGAACGAAACTTTTTTTTTATGTAATTGCATAGGAATCAAAATGGAAACGTAATATTTCCCTTATTGCCAGTGCTAAAAGAATTTCTTTAAATTCAGTGTTGCAAACTGACACACTTCCATCGTCATTTTTACGAAATGCAGCGAAGTAACAAACCACGTAACACAGTAAGATATGAAGGAATACTGAATTATGTACAGAGGTTGAACAAAATAATGGAAACACTTGTTATACGTGCATATTTCTTTGTGAGTATGGTGTTGGACCACCTTTTGCCTTTAGTCAGAGATGAATTCTTCTTGGAATGAACTCATTTTGACTAGTTTTTAGTGGATTTTGTACCATTGTTCTTGAAGAACACCATGAAGTTATTTTAAAGAAGTTGGAGGTGCGAATCTCTTTCTTATTCTACTCTCCAAAACTGACCAGAATGCTTCAATGATGTTCAAATCTGGTGATTGTGCTGGCCAGGGAATATGTTGAAGTTCACCTTTGCGCTCTTCAAATCCAAACCACGTCAGGATCAGGGGATGCACTTGATTACCCAAATTATCACTTGCGGTAATTATTCCATGATTTTCATTTTTTATAATTTTTCATTTTTGTTTACTCTACGATGATGTTGTCTTGCCATGATCTGTGTATGCCCACATAAACTTAGGAACAGCTGTCGATCTCGACAACCCTAATAATGTGACAGTTTTTGTCAATGATGCTCTCGCTAAACGCGCATCAACGATTTGTATTCTTTGAAAGTCGGATGAGTCTCCCATTTACCGATTTTTTAAAAAAGATTTATCCCTCAATACAATTACTCATGCACTTGGTTGAGAACTACAGACCATAAATAAAGTAGAACAAGAACAGTCACTGTGGTCAACACAAGTTCTTTTCAATTTGGTCAACTCACAAATTCTGTTACTAAATGTCAGACCCAGTGAAGTGCGATTTACGGTTCAAAGACTTCAGATAAATAAATTAAAATATAAAGATAATTTTAGGAATGAAAAATGAAAGTATTGAATATTGGAAGGATGTCGTAGGCAGCTGCAAGGGACAGTTCTAAACTGTACGCAAACAGAATCCTCAAGAGTAAAGTATCCGTGATATTCCCATACATTTCTTAATTATAAAGAAATGGACCAAAGGAAACACAAGTTATTTAGAATAAAAATGATGTCCTTAGCACAGGCAATGAATCGGGGGTTCTCGGTTCTTGATTATGCAAGAATTTCGTTGTCAAAATTTAGATTTATACTCCCTTGCTCCGAAGATCAGAAACAATTTTTAATTTCCGTGCAGGCGATGAATCAGATGTCGTGAACATCCCCCCAAAAAATAAATAAATAAATAAAAATAGAAAAAGAAAACCAATCAATCCGTAGAATTATACTTTTAACGGCTTTTCTATTTCTCTTAATTTAAATAATTTGGGAAGAGGTGGGCGAAAATTTATATAAAACAAAATTAATCAAAACTTGAAGAATTTTAAATAAAATAATACTTTCCAAGAAAATTACATCAAATTAAATCTTTCATAATAAAAAATTGTCTCAAAGTGACCTCAACTTACCCCTTCCGGATACCGTTAACTAAAATTGTACGTAATAGTATAAAAGGGATCGTATATTATTCTCACCCTGGCTTTTACTTATGCAGAGCCCTTAGCAGAGGCTTATTCAGCTAAGTGAAGTAAAAGTCCTCAATCTATCTATCTTTTACATGTTCTCGACTAGCAGTAAAGGTCAATCCAATCATCTTTCTGTCTCCTCTTCCATAAACTCATCATATTAAAAATAGTAAGGAATCGAGCCTTGTAACACTCATCGTACAGTCCCTCCCTACCTTTGGTCAATCTTCTCTGAATATTCTCGATTTTCCTGGCGTTCTTGATTTCTATTCTCTTTCTTCAAGTAATTAATACAGTAACTGAAATGCAGTATAATAAGTAAATAATAAAACGTTCTGCCTGTGATTTTTTTTTTATTTTAAATTCAACTTTGAATGAATTGTTCGCATAAACACAAACCTTGTTTACGATGAAAATCAGCATCGCATAGGAACAACAGAAAACAGAAATATTTAATATAACACATCTTGAATTAATGAACAAAATTCCCTCGCAAAAGCCAAAATTTTATTTTGCGATGGCCGGGAATCGAACCCGGGTCAACTGCTTGGAAGGCAGCTATGCTTACCTCTATACCACCATCGCATGCCTAATGGTTTTTAAAAGAATCTTATGAACTCTTCTTCGGTCGTTCGCTTATTTTAACAGAAGTGACGTCATCAGGATTTTGAGGAAGTAAGCTCCAAGTTACTTCGTCCCTATTATAATCCGGTTTTCTTCTACTAACGCAGATGAGTAGCGCTTCATTTCACTACACATTAACACAAATAGCATAGAGAGACAGACTTTATAACGTTTTGCCAGACAACCGTTGACTCCGTTTTGAAAGAAAAACTTCATCCATAAAGAAAATTACATCCAGAAAATATTATGTAAAGTTCACTAACAATTAAAACATGTAAAAATATGTTGTATGCACTTATTCTACTTCTTCTTCTGTAGTTTAATATACTGTAGGATAAGGAATCTCATTTTCTGTAGCCACTGAAATGTTATGGATATTCTGAAATCGCCGATGTGCATTAGAACTTCGACATTTCGTCAATAAAAATAGGCCGACCTGATAAGCACGTCCGCTATCCAATTATACAGCAAGCACTTGGGAAAAGACATCTTCGAAGACCTTCAGTATGGCAGTCACGTTAAAAAATTATCATTTAAAAACCGAAACCTATCCTCTTACATTAATCTGAATTTGATAACAGGAGTGGATTGCTATGAAACTGAATGTAGTCTACTACCCTGTAAGTGTAATCAAGCACGCAGGCAACCACAAATCGCTAAGCAGAGTTCGTTAATTAAAGCACTCCTCCGCTTATTGAAGGCACGAAATGAAAAAAATAAAATAAAAATTCCCTGTTTGATCTATTTGATCTACAATTTTGGGCAGCGTTTTGGGATGAACAACCCCCTCTTAGCCCACTCAGTGTGCCGGCTCTGATATGGGCTCAGAGTCTTACCTGGTTGGGATCCACACAAAAATGTCAAATTCCATTTATTAGTTCTACCACGTAGCCAGTGCGTTAATAGCATTTGAATCATTTTGTTATAAGCACGACTAGATTGACACGAGATTGAACTTGCCGCCCCATTTGACTTAGCCGTTAGTGTAACCGCTCTCTGACCCACAGACTACGGATCCTGCTCAAGTATGGATGTTTGTGATCGCGTGGGAATTCAATTTCATCTCCAACCGCTTACTGAAAGTCTGAAACGACTCGAAAAAGCCGGTTCAGGTTTCCAGTAAGCAGCTCTACATTCCCTGAGCCGTTCCACTTGAAGCTATCATGTTCCCCGACCAGAGTTTCCAGATGCACTTCACACGTACACAAGACAGCAGTAACGCAACGTGTGTATTACTACAGGGCGTCAACCTGTAGTGTGAGTGGGAGTTATATTTAAAAAAGTAAGGCTGTTCTGTACCTGTGGTGAAGTTTTTGACAATTAAATGTTCCTATTCCACCTCAGAGTTGAAAACCAATTTCAGGTGAGGGGTAGCTCCATCTTTGCGTCAAGTTCACTTGATGCTTAACGTTAAGAATGATCCTAATTTGATTATGGTAACTCGGAATGAAAAATAAATTGATGATACTTGTTTTAATTCTATACTTGGGGATAACGTGATAATGTAAACATAATTAATAAATAAATTAATATACGCTTGCATGTAATCATATTTTCCCAAATTTTATTCTTTCATACTTTTACTTATTTTACGATTCAAATGATTCAAGGAGGAATTACCAGTACCGTAATTTCAAATAAAACTATTTAAGTTTAATCTAATAAGGAAAAAGCATACATAATTCACTGCAATCAAATCTAATTGGGCCTTCCATTTGGGCATGAAACCAACAACAACAACAACAAAAAAAAAAAAAAGCATTAAGCTCAAATTGTTGAAAACAAATGATTTCACCACAAACGAACTGATAAGCAAGTCAATCGCCGTTTTATGATGTCCACAATCATACTCCCTGTTTTTTTGGGGGGGAGGTGGGGATATCCCACAATCCATTAATGTTAGTTTCGATCTGATGAAGGAAAGGAATCCAACTTCGCTGAGTGAACGCTCTTTTTATAACTAAAATCTCTGCTGGCATTCTCTACATCTGCACAAAGTGCACTGAGTTTGATCAATTCACAGATGTCTTCAAATCCGTGGTGGCACAGTGCGGGAATGAAACACACATCCCTCCCCTGGTGATTTCAGTTGCAAAAATCTCTTTCGAGTGTTTCACTCAAAGCGGAGGTCTCTGGGATTACCGCCGGAACACTAAAAACTATACGATCCATTGTGTTGTCTCACTGCAACTGCTGCACTATCCAAACTCTCTGCACTCCACTACAGTATCTGCATGGAGAAAGAAATACACACACACGCACGAAACTCCGTAATTATGAATGTTTAAATTTATATATTGCAATCAAATTACATAATTGCGATTTTGTTGATACTTGCTAAAAATAAATAAAGAACTCATAAAGCGAGAACTTCCTGCTTTCACCTTTTCATGGTGATACGACTGGTAGTTGGTTGGTAAAATGGCGATCCTAATATTTTGTGGAAATGTGTTTGGTTTTGTTAATAACGATACTGAGAATGATATTATATTATAAATATTCTTGAAAACATTATCAGTTTTTTGTTTAGATATTTTGGAGAATTTTTTTTTCTCGCAAATTTACCTCCACGAAATTTTAATATCTGCGAGGGATGTTCAGTAATATTGCTAGTTTTCAATGCGATGCAACGAATCATCGTTTATTCAGCAACAAAAGGGAATTATGAATAGAAAACCCTTTTCGGTAATCACAAAAACGCTTGGTAATAAGCGTGGAATAAATAACCATTTATGACAAAAAGATTGTCTGGGAAATTCCAAATCAGACTGCGCTACCTTTTCTATTCGTTGTCTCATTGCACTGGCTTGGGTTTATCGTCACACAAACAGAAGTTTACCTTTGGGTGTTTGCTAAGTGTGAGGATTTGAAACGGTAATCCGCACTCTATGAGACTGCACACTATACGCAAGGTTCAGTTAAGCAGAATTTGGACTTCATTGGACTTCAGAGCACAAATTGAAGAAAGAAAACAACTCAGATCATTGCTGCACTAACGAATGGAGGATTGAATAGGAAAGATAAGGCAACAGTGACTGTTTTGCACCAGGCCGTGATTAGACCACATCTGCTCAGATACGGTTACAAGCTACTGGAGTGAAGGAGGCAACAAAGAGAGCATAAAGGCGAGTAGCAGAAATGAAATCAGGACTGAGGGATGATTGTTACGAAGACAGGGTGAAGGCACGTAATTTTCAGAGTTTTGAGAATATAAGACCAAGGGATGATATGACAAGCTACTGAGAGATATTTATTGCTCAATCAAGTACTGCTCGCACTTCTGGGGAGATACCCTTATGAGCTGCCTAAAAATGCTCAATGCATTACAGAAAAGAGCCCATTCACATCTCATTCGAGCGCCATCTCCCATCTAAGAGGTTAACTATCATGACGTGACTCATGGTTAACTAAGAGCGTAACGACAAGTGGTGAGGACCACATCTCTTCCACATATTGTCATAAGTATTCATGGCTGTGTTCATTGGCCGGTTTGTCTCTTCTGAGGGACGAAAAACCGGAGTTTCAGGGAGAAAACTCTCCACCTCCGTATGAAACCGGTTACTCATCTTTAGTCCAAAACTATCAAAGGTTCGTCACGTCATAGACGAGAATCAAAATCAGGTCTTTCCGCCTAAAGGACTTCGTCTATGCCGACTGAGCTACGGAAGCTCTAAAAGAAGAGAGCAGTCAGAGCTCATCAACTCATCAGTTATCAACTCGTACATAGGTCTTTTATCTAAGAGGGGAGAGTGTAGTGAACACTCTCCCCTCTGAAAAGTTTAACACTTTTTTTTAAAGAATATTCAGTTAATTATATTTACATACCATATATATAAATATATATCACACTTCTTATATATTTAACAATCTATATATTCTACAAGAAAAATCATATATACATCTGAACAGCGAAATAACATTCATATGCAATGAAGTAGGAGCACTCTTTTTTCCTGCGGTAGGATCTCTGTTCCAAGTGACTCAAGCGCTGTTTCCTCTGATGGAGGTGGAGAGTATCCTTCCGAATTTACTTCCGATTTGCCCCATTTCCACTAGGAGTGATGAATGTGACTTTCTGTTGTTGGTTGGAGAGTTCGTCTGATGTAAGGTTAGAGGTTAAGTGTGTCCATTCTTCTGTAGTCATTCTTCTGGACTGGACTGAATTGGTGATCTCCTCCTGGATGTAGTGATGTAATTTCGATTTTTTTCCGGGACTGTCTTCCCTTCCATACACTTGGTGGCACCTGTGAGCCCAAATTGCGTACATCGTTAGGATTAGAACAGTTGTTTCCTCTCTGTTTATATGTTTTCCTTTTAGCCAGAATAACATTTCTTCATTGATTATTTTGATTTCGGGAAGCCATGTTTAAACGAATTTCCAAGTTACTTCTGCTTCCTTGCAATATAACATTAGGTGGTATAGTGTTTCCAGTACCTAGCAAAACTGACAAGTTGCATGCCCTTCAATAGGTACACCTTTAGCCAGTATCCACATCTTGGTTGGTAGGCAGGCATGGTGCACTTTAAAGAAGAAGGTTTTATACCTTATATATATTGGGAGCTTGAAGACATTGTTTAATACCGGACTGAGTGTGATTTGTCCTCTTCTTAATTCTCTATGTTGTGGTATGGGAATGGTTGTTCTACTTAGTTTGTAGCATGTTGTTTTTTGACTTATTAAGGTATCAGTGTTGATGCGCTCTGTTACAAATATGTATCCATCCGCCATCTCTGTAAACATTGTGGGAACTCTTCCGCGAATCTCTGGCATTGTGCTGATTATTTTCTGTGGAAGAAATTTCTGTAGGAATGCTATTGCATATCCGTGGTATGACTTAGTGTTTGCTGTTTCTGTAGTCTTCGCTCTGTTGATAACTGTTTTTAAGTGGATATTAAGTAGACCCAATGCTCCGGCTTCTAATTCGTGAAAGAGCATTGTTCTCCTCATTGGTTCGTACCGGGAGCCCCAGAGGTAGGATGGCGCACAGCCTGTGGGTCTTGTCTGCCCATTGCCCATGGTACGGGATGTTGTTCATTCTGTACCAGATGCGAGAGGATAAATATATATTACATATTCGCGCTTTTCCTCTTGCAGATAGTTGTCTTGGGCGCATGGTATTTATTTTCCACGCAACAGCTGTGTGGAGATCTTTTCACTGTTCTTCATACGTTTCTGGGCCGCCTATTTTAACTTCCAGAATAGGTAAGTATTCCTGAGCTCTTATGCCTTGAGGAATCTCAGGGTTCTTTTCCCATTTTCCTATTAGCATGCAATGAGATTTATTCAGGTTTACTTTCAGGGCAGAAGCTCTTGCAAAAGCGTCTAGTAATTTCATTGACCATTCTATGGATGTTTCCGTCTCTAGGGTTAATGTGATGTCGTCAACATATGCCAATATTTTTGCATGGCTCTCCCCGTGAATGTTTGTTCCCTTGATTTCTTTGTTGGAATTGATCGCTCTGATGACTGGTTCCAGTGCAAGGACGAAGAACGCCATAGAGAGGGGGGGGTCTCCCTGTCTCACTGAGCATTTCATTTTAAAAGATGCGGATCGCTTCCTATTCACGATTACTCGACTTTCTACATTCCCCGTAGAAAGTGTGCAGCCAGTTCCTAAATTTTGGTCAAATCCCTTTTCCTCTACAACTTTGAATATATATACGTGGCTTATGGTGTCAAACGCCTTTTCTATATCCAAGCCTAGTAGGACACAGGGTTTGTCAGTCAGATTGTAGTACTCATATACTGAGCTTAAATGAGTAATTGTGTCTGCTATGTTTCTTCCCTTAATTGCTCAAGTCTGCACGGGAGATATTAATTTCTGTAGATACTCCTGTATTCTATTGGACAGGATTTTTGTGATGATCTTATAATCGGTGTTTAAAAGAGTTATCCCTCGCCACTGCTTTATGTCTTTTAATTTCTTTGTGTCTGAAGTTTTCGGGATAAGTGTGATTTACCCTGTGCTGAATCTGTCTGGCTTTATTTATGTTTCGTATAATTCTTGCGTCATTCTCATAAATAAATGCTCGAATTTTTCAAGTAGTGCTTGTAATATTCGTTTGTAAGACCGTCTTCTCCTGGGGATTTCTTTTCTGGTAAATGCCTTACTGTTTGCCTGAATTCTGCTTCTGTTATCGGGATGTCAATTTCTTCCGCCTCCTTCTGGGTTATCATAGGTATGAAGGGGAGGAATTTGTTTCTGTCCCGATCCTCGCTTTGTTTTTCTGAAAACAGTGTTGCGAAGTATTCGTGAGTAGCATGCATCTTCTTGAATAATTTTCCCATCGCAGTGTAAACACTCTATTCTCTTTCTTTCGTAATTCCTTTTTTCGAAAATCCAAGCTGTGGATATTTTGCCCTCATCATTTTCTCTGGTTCTTTACAGGGAGCGGAGCAATGCTCCTTATATTTCCGGAAGTTCTTGCGTTTTAATTTTTTCTCTAATTAGATTTATTTCTTGTTTAGCTTCTGGTTTGTTCCCATCCATGTAGTACAGGCTGCATAGTTTCTTTAGATCTGTTTCTCTTTCTTGGTTTTGCTGTTGCTTTCTTTTAGTGCTAATTTTTATGGCTGCGTTTTTAATTTTTCTTTTGGAGGTTTCCCAGGCTATGATTGGATTGACTATTTTTTCTACGTCTGATATTATATTTTGTACTTCTTTGTTGAATTCTTCATCTTTCGTTAAGTCATTCGTGACGTCATTCGTCCATCTACCAATTGCTGGAGATTTAACTATAGATATATCTTTTCCCGCAATTCCGCCCGTTCCAAGAATTAACCTAATTCTTGGAACTTACTGCATGTCACCTTCTTTCAACGTGAGAAAACAAATAAATCTCATCACCATACCCTGGGTTTCTTAGGGATGAAGAGGCGGTGGGAGGGGATTCAGAGTCAAGTGACCAAGATAGTGAGTGGTCTGTGGAATATTCTCTATGAGAACAGACTGGCAGTGTGTGGATTGCAGAAGTTGGTCGATAGGAGAAAAAGAGGAGATATGATACAAACACTTAAGTTGCTTGAAAGGTTTTATAGGATTGATGCAGAGGGAATTGTTTCAGCATTTCGCTAGAGGAATCATTCCTAGAAGAATAAAGGTGTGGTCAGTAAAGGTGTGAGTGCTAGATTTTTCTGCTTGGAGAGTTGTGAATGAGTTGCCAGAGTCAGTTATGAATTCTTTGTCTGTCAATGGAGTCAAGGAGAGGTATGATAGATTGGGTCTCCCGCAATGAGTGTTCTGACTCCATGGAGGAGCCCGTATAATCATGGTAATAATAATAATAATGATAATATACTAGTCAATATTACACAGTAAGTAATCACTGGAAACTATCAAGTACGTGTATCAGAAACGCATTGAAGAATCAAAGGAATTCCGAGTATAAATAGAGAAGTGTGTACTTTAAAGGAGGAAACGAGAATAAGAGTCATGTTCTTGAATTTCTTAATTTATTCTGTTCTGCAGTTTTCTCCCATCGCTCACGTATTTGTTTCTTCCCTTTCCCCTCTTAGATTATGAACAAAATAAGAACGAAGCGTGTACAGACTTAGATTTAAAGAAACCATTTTAAAATCTTTCAGTAGAAGAATAAAATCTTTTTATTCTTCTGCTGCCGATGATTTTTTTAAGTTTGTTTTGCAAAATACACAAAACGCATTTTGGATTCGTTTTCTAAAAACATTTCAGTTTTTCTCTTCGATTTATTTTATGGAAATTATTGTAATAAGCACCGCTTGGTCAGTTTTGGTTTTTCGGTTGGACTAATTTTCTGGGAAAAGAATGTCCAGAGTAGAAAACTAGGGGAAAAAAAATACTGAAAGGCAGTTTTCATTACTTGCTGTTCACTTTTCACACGGTCATTAGTTTTATGTTTAAAAATCAGCATTCGACAGAATTCTTTGAACTCGCATATATTTGTCACACAAGGGATTACGCCTCGCTAAACAAAGACGCATGTGCATTACGAATTTAAGTCTGAATACTTTTTTTTTAATGTTTGGTCCATAGAGGAGAGGTTGCATTGTCAACCTATAGTACGTCCATGTATGGGAAGGGAATTGGGAAACGAGGAACTTGTTCATATTGGATTTGAAGGCTTTTGTGTGTATTCCTTGAGGAATATACATGAGAGGGAAGGCTGTTCCGCAATAGAACAGCAGCAGTGAGGATGAAGGAAGAGAAATTTGTTATATGAGTATGGAGTCTGACTGTGAAGGGATGTTGGGTCGTAGCTGCTCATGTTTTGATGGATTTGGTACAGAGGTATTGATAGTTCTGATGAACGTTTATCATGGAAATATTTATAGAAGTTGAATGCAGTAGATAAAAGACCTATGTACGAGTTGATAACTGATGAGTTGATGAGCTCTGACTGCTCTCTTCTTTTAGAGCTTCCGTAGCTCAGTCGGTATAGACGAAGTCCTTTAGGCGGAAAGACCTGATTTTGATTCTCATCTAAGACGTGAGGAACCTTTTTGGACTAAAGATGAGTAACCGGTTTCATACGGATGTGAAGAGTTTTCACCCTGAAATTCCGGTTTTTCGTCCTCAGAAGAGACGAACCGGCCCATGAACACAGCCATGAATACTTATGACAATATGTGGAAGAGATGGGGTCCTCACCACATGTCGTTACGCTCATAGTTAACCATGAGTTACATCATGATAGTTCCCCTCTTAGATTGTAGATGGCGCTCGAAAGGGATGTGAATGGGGTCTCTTCTGTAATGCGTTGAGCATATTTAGAGAGCTCATAGGGGTATCTCCCCAGAAGTGTGAGCAGTACTTGATTGATCAGTAAATATCTCTCAATAGCTTGTCATATCATCCCTTAGTCTTATATTCTCAAAATTCTGAAAATTACGTGCCATCACCCTGTCTTCGTAACAATCATCCCTCAGTCCTGATATCATTTCTGCTACTCGCCTTTATGCTCTCTTTGTTGCCTCCTTCACTCCAGTATCTTTAACCGTATCTGAGCAGATGTGGTCTGATCACAGCCTGGTGCAAAACAGCCACTGTCGCCTTATCTTTCCTATTTAATTCTCCATTCGTTAGTGCAACAATTGTCTGAGTTGTTTTCTTCACTCTTGCAATTTGTCCTCTGAAGTCCAAAGTCTGCTTAACTCCACCTTGCATAGAGTGTGCAGTCTCATAGAGTGCGGATTACCCTTTCAAATCCTCACACTTAGCAAACAACCAAAGGTAAGCTTCCGTTTGTGTGACGATAAACCCAAGCCAGTGCAATGAGACAAGGAATAGAAAAGGTAGCGCAGTCTGATTTGAAATTTCCCAGACAATGTTTTTGTCATAAATGTTGTTTATTCCACGCTTATTACCAAGCGTTTTATGTGATTACCGAGAAGAGTTTTCCATTCATATTTCCCTTTTGTTGCTGAATAAAGGATGATTCGTTGCATCGCATTGAAAACTAGCAATATTAGTGAACATCCCTCGCAGATATTAAAATTTCGTGGAGGTAAATTTGCAAGAAAAAAAAATTCTCCAAAATATCTAAACAAAAAACTGATAATATTTTCAAGAATATTTATAATATAATATCATTCTCAGTCTCGTTATTAACAAAACCAAACACATTTCAATCAAAATATTAGGATCACCATTTCACTAACCAACTACCAGTCGTATCACCATGAAAAGGTGAAAGCAGGAAGTTCTCGCTTTACGAGTTTTTTATTTTTTTAGCAAGTATCAACAAAATCGAAATTATGTAATTTGATTGCAATAAATAAATGTAAACATTAATAATTACGGAGTTGCGTGTGTGTGTGTGTGTGTGTGTGTGTGTGTGTGTGTGTGTGTGTGTGTGTGTGTGTGTGTGTGTGTGTGTGTGTGTGTGTGTGTGTGTGTGTGTGTGTATTTCTTTGTCCATGCAGATACTGTAGTGGAGTGCAGGGAGTATGGATAGTGCAGCAGTTGCAGTGAGACAACACGATGGATCGTATAGCTTTCAGTGTTCACACGGTAATCCCAGAAACCTTCGCTTTGAGTGAAACACTCGAAAGAGATTTTTGCAACTGAAATCACCAGGGGAGGAACGTGTGTTTCATTCCTGCACTGTGCCACCACGGATTTCAAGACATCTGTGAATTGATCAAACTCAGTGCACTTTGTGCAGATGTAGAGAATGCCAGCAGAGATTTTAGTTATAAAAAGAGCGTTCACAAAGCGAAGTTGGATTCCCTTCCTTCATCAGATCGAAACTAACATGAGTTGATTGTGGGCTATCCCTCCTCAAAACAGGGGGATACGATTGTGGACATCATAAAGCGGCGATTGACCTGCTTATCAGTTCGTTTGTCGTGAAATCATTTGTTTTCAACAATTTGAGCGTAATGCTTTTTTTTTTTTTTTTGGTTTCATGCCCAAATGGAAGGCGCAATGAGATTTGATTGCAGAGAATTATCTATGTTTTTTCCTTATTAGATTAAACTTAATTAGATTTAATTGAAATTACGGTACTGGTAATTCTTCCTTGAAACACTAGAATCGTAAAATAAGTAAAAGTATGAAAGAATAAAAATTGGGAAAATATGATTAAATGCAATCGTATATTAATATATTTATTAAGTATGTTAACATTATCACGTTTTCCCAATTTATTTTTCAATTTATTTTTAATTCACAGTTACCATAATTAAATTAGGATCATTCTTAACGGTAAGTATCACGTGAACTTCACGCAGAGATGGAACAACCCCCCACCTGAAAATAGTTTCCCACTCTGGGGTGGAATAGGAATATTTAATTGTCAAAAACTTCACTACAGGTACAGTAGGGCCTTACGTTTTTAAATATAACTCCCACTCACACTACAGGTTGACGCCCTGTAGTAATACAGTCGTTGCGTTACTACTGTATTGTGTACGTGCTAAGTGCATCTGGAAACACTGGTCGGAGAACGTGGAATGGCTTCAAGTGGAACGGCTCAGGGAATGTAGAACTGCTTACTGGAGACCTGAACCGGCTCTTTCGAGTCGTTTCAGGCTTTCAGTAAGCGGTTGGAGATGAAATTGAATTCCCACCCGATCACAAACATCCATGCTCGTCCAGGATCCGCAGTCTCTGGGTTAGAGAGCGGTTACGCTAACGGCTAAGTCAAATGGGGCGGCAAGTTCAATTCGTGTCAGTCTAGTTGTGCTTATGAAAAATGATTCAAATGCTATTAACGCACTGACTACGTGGAAGAACTAATAAATAGAATTTGACGTTTTTGTGTGAATCCCACCCAGGTAAGACTCTGAGCCCATATCAGAGCTAGCGCGGTAAGTGGGCTAAGAGGAGTTAGTTCATCCCAAAACGCTGCCCAAAATCGTAGATCAAACATGGAATTTTTATTTTATTTTTTTCATTTCGTGAAATGAGCAGCTACGACCCAACATCCCTTCACAGTCAGACTCCATACTCATATAACAAATTTCTCTTCCTTCATCCTCACTGCTGCTGTTCTATTGCGAAACAGTCTTCCTTCCCATGTGTTCTTCAAGGAATACATACAAAGCCTTCAAATCCAATGTGAACAAGTTCCTCTTTTCCCTATTCCCTTCCCATACACGGTCGTACTATAGGTTGACAATCTAACCTCTCGTCTATGTGCCAAACATTAAAAAAAAAAAGTATTCAGACTTAATTTCGTAATGCACATGCGTCTTTGTTTAGCGAGACGTAATCCCTTGTGTGACAAATTTATGCGAGTTCAAAGAATTCTGTCGAATGCTGATATTTAAACATAAAACTAATGACTGTGTGAAAAGTGAATAGCAAGTAATGAAACTTGAGTTTCAGTTTTTTTTTTTTTTTTTTTTTTGGTTTTTCTTCTCTGGACATTCTTTTCCCAGAAAATTAGTCCAACCGAAAAACCAAAACTGACCAAGCAGTGCTTATTACAACAATTTCAATAAAATAATCGAAGAAAAACTGAAATGTTTGTAGAAAACGAATCCAAAATGCGTTTTGTGTATTTTGCAAACAAACTTAAAAAATCATCGGCAGTAGAATAATAAAATGGGTTTTAGGAGTTGCTATCCGGGATACCTCTGAAAGATTTCAAAATGATCTCTTTAAATCTAAGTCTGTACACATTTCGTTCTTATTTTTTCATAATCTAAGTGTGGGAGGAAAGAAACAAATACGTGAGCGATGGGAGAAAACTGCAGAACAGAATAAATTAAGAAATTCAAGAACATGACTCTTATTCTCGTTTTCTCCTTCAAAGTACACACTTCTCCAGTTTATACTCGGAAATCCTTTGATTCTTCAATGCGTTTCTGATACACGTACTTGCTAGCATCCAGTGATTACTGTGTAATATTGATTAGTATATTATTATTATTATTATGATTATACGGGCACCTCCATGGAGTCGAAACACTCATTGCGGGAGACCCAATTTATCATACCTCTCCTTGACTCCATTGACAGAAAAAGAATTCACAACTGACTCTGACAAGTCATTCACAACTCTCCAAGCAAAAAAATATAGTCCTCACACCCTTACTGACCACACCTTTATTCTTCTAGGAATGATCCCTCTAGCCAAATGCTGAAACATTTCCCTCTGCATCAATCCTATAAAACCCTTAAAGCAACTTAAGTGTTTGTATCATATCTCCTCTTTTTCTCCTATCGACCAACTTCTGCAATCCACACACTGCCAGCCTATTCTCATAGAGAACATTCCACATATCACTAGCCATCTTCGTCACTCGACTCTGAATCCTCTCCCACCGCCTCTGCATCCCTAAGAAACCCAGGGGATGGTGATGAGATTCAGTATGGATATATTGGCCTGTAACATCCATATCCATGCTGAATCTCATCACCATCCCAGTCAAAAAGCTGGAAGTATTAAAACACTGGTTCATCGGGTCCACTCCTGATGTTCATCAGATGAGCTATTAAAGAAAGAATTGTAACATATTATTTCCACTTTTTTATCTCATGGTTATAAGAATTCTTTCATGAAAAGAGCTTTGAGTAGTTTTATTATCTCTTAAAATACAGAAGAAATAACTCGTATTCCCTATCCCTTTTGTGAAAGGCATTAGTGTACGCACAGCAAAAGTATTAAAACCACTAAATATTTGTGATGCCTTTCGCCCGATCAGAAAAATCTCCAGCTTTCTCAATTCTCCAAACAACAAGCTTCCACATCTCAGATATTCAGGTGTTTACCAGATTCCTTGCTCTTGTGGGTTATTTTGGACAAACAGGTAGATTTGCTTTTGTTTGGCTAGAAGAACACCAGTCTTATATTCAATATCTTGAACCTGAACAGTGTGGACTTGCAGAGCATGCTATCAACACTAGACAGAGTTCATTGGAACAAGACAAGAGTGTTTCACAAAAGTCAGTTCCTAATGGAACGGCTTTATTAAAAAAACGTGTTAAACTTTACTTAGCTCTCCTTACTTAAACAGATCCGATGATCTACGTCTATCCCCTTTGTGGGAGATAGTACTTTTTAAATCAGCTAATCTTTCCTAACTTTCTTTAATTGTAAATTGTATATATATATATATATATATATATATATAATCCTCAAGGGCTCACTCTAGTGCGTACGGGCATGGCGAACCCAAGGCACCTGAAGCTGGACCACGCCTTACTTCATGTAATATACACCTGTTATATTATCTGGTCCCTACTCTTCTTTCCCTATGTATTTCTTTTCACCTTGCTCCTTCCCCCGAATGCTATTATAGTACTCGAGGGCTAGGAGTGCTTCTGTCCAATTTACCTATTTTTTTTTTTTAATCTCATGCACCTGCCCACCCCCAGTTAAAAATGGTGAAGACAAATCAGAACTCTATACCGCATCGGTCGTCGCGCGGGTTACCAAGGATCGCACTGGATGTTAGGCTTCCTGGACAGCCAGTGACAAATGGGCTACAGGAGCAATATCCACGGAACTCGAAAGTATTTACTAGGAAAAAGTGGAGAATGGCTGAAAATCAACAAGTCATGGAGTGCTTCTACAGTTCAAACCCATCAGTTAGGGATTTCAGAAACGAATGTTCCAACTATGGCTTGAACGAAAATCAAATTCTGAAATTTCATTCGAAAGGCTGAAACTTGGTAGGGTGCCCAACTGGGAACACTGGGTGCTGCTGGCATTAATTATATTTGCCACGTGTGCTTCATTCATTTTTTATTGCTTTCTTAATGCGCATAGTTTTCGTGTTTTTTCGGTTTTTTGCACAAGTTGAAAGAAGGTGACATGAGGTTAAGTTCCAAGAATTAGGTTAATTCTTATAACGGGCGTTCAGCTTTGGACGAAATTGCGGGAAAGATATATCCATAGTTAAATCTCCAGCTATTGGTAGATGGACGAATGACGTTATTTTAGCAAGGTCATTTTTAATCTTTAGCAGAGATTACGCTCGCGAAATGAGAGTGCAAACGCACTGCCAGTGTGTTGTGAGCAGTACACTCTCCGTTCTGCCGAATTATGAGTGAAAGCCAGGCCACTTGTGAGGCAGTAATTTCTGAATGTTAAATGATTCATTTCGATTGACTGCCGTTCAAGATGAAGTTATTGCCGCCATCCGTGCGAGGGCAGACGTAATTCGTGCTGGTTAGAAAAGGTTAAATTGGGTTTTCGATAGAATCCAAATGTCATCGGCCACATCGGTTTGGAAGCACCAGTTGCTTCTTGGACTCTGACCTTACCAAGTACTAAGAGGGCTGAGGTTTGCTTAACTTCAGTGATCAGAAGAGAAATGCTTCCCAACTGATTCTCTTTTATTACACAATAACATGTATATTCATCGTAATAAAATATATACATACTAAATAGATATTATACATAGAGAGGTATACACATTATATTGGCATCTGCTTTACCCTTCTTAAGGGTTTCACCATTTGTTACAAACAAATCGTTGTTTCAATTTCCTTCGTACAATCATTAACAGTGAATAGTTAAATTATTAGATATATTCAAGTTCTCATTCTTAACACCTGTCTATTACTGTTATTAATCTAATCATGGGTAGTTTGTAGTAAAAATAAACACAACCTAAGAAGATCCATACATCAAGTATTTACATTTTTTTTAACCTCCATAGGTTAATTATTATTTGTTACAGGTTGTTTATTTTGCGAATTCATTTTTCTTAGTTTTGAACAGTGATCAGTTACATGATGTTTTATGATTATTTACATTCAGGTTTATCTCTCAGTACCTTTGTTTTATTGTTATTTTACACCTAAATATAAATGCATAACAGTAAAATTAAGTGCATCATGACTAAATATATACATCATATATTTACATTTGGTTTAACCTCCTTAGAGGTTCTGTATTACTATCTGTTACAAGTAATTCATTGTGTGATACTTCTAGTAGACACTGAGAGTTAACAGTTACACGATTAGTTACATTCAGGTAGTCAATCTTAATATCCTTGTATTACAGATATTAAACATTTTAATTGTTTGCTATTTTACCACATTTTCTGATTACATATTTCAAATCCGTAAAGTTCACTTAGCATGTATGCACATAAACAGAACTATGAATGTTCTTTCTGTTCAGCTATCTAAAGGATAGCACTGGTTAATTTGAAGCAAGTGAATTCCTAAGGACTCCCATTCCTCTGCGTTCATCCTTTTCATTTGGATAGAATTCCTCATGACATCTTGCAGGTATTTTTGGAACTTTGTTTGGATGTTTCCACTGCCTGTTCTGTCATACATCTGGTCACACCTGTATGTCCAGATGGTATACATTGTTATGATAATTATGATTGTTTGTACTCTGCTTAAATTTTTCTCGTTTAGCCAAAATATTAGATTTTCATTTATTATTTGATTCTGAGGTATCCATTGTTTTTTCACCAGCCTCCAAATTTCTTCTGCTTTTTTTTGCAATAGATCATCATGTGATGAAGTGTTTCTGGCTCTTTACAGAATTTACAGGTTGCAGCACAATCTAATGGTATTCCTCTTGCTACTACCCACATTTTGGTTGGCAAACATGCATGATGCACTTTGAAGAAAAAGGTTTTGTAGAACGGAGTTATTGGAAGACGAAATATATTGTTTAACACTGGGCTTAGTTTGATCTCTCCTCGTTTTTGTTCTCGGTGCTGAGGTATTGGAAAAATGGTTCTGGTTAATTTTGCATATTTTGCTATTGTTTTTGTATAAAGTAATTTTTCAATGTCGTGATTTTCTTCTATAAATCTGCATCCTTCAGCTATCTCTGTGAACATTCTGGATGGTTTTTTTTTTGATCGAAGGAAGAGAACTGATGACTTTGTCACGGAGGCACTTTTGTAGAAAAGCAATTACGTATCCGTGGTATGATTTATGATGTGCTTTTACTGCGGTTATGGCTCTCACGATCAGTGTCTTTAGGTGTATGTTAATTAGGCCAAGACCTCCAGCTTCAAGTTCGTGAAAGAGTGTAGTACGGCGCATTGGTTCATATTGTGAACCCCATATGTATGTTGCAAAGAGCCTGTGAATCTTATCGTCCCTTGTCCGTGGTATGGAATGTTTCGTATTTTGTATCACAATCTGAAGGTTAAGTACATGTTGCAGATCCTGGCTTTGCCTCTCACAGAAAGGTGTCTATTTCGCATATTATTAATTTTTTAGATATCGCTTCATAGTTCTTACAGTTTCCATTGCTCTACATGTGTTTCTATGCCTCCAATTTTTATTACAAATGCTGGCAAGCAGTTTTTCCTTAACATTCCATCCGGTATTTTTGGTTCCTTTTTTCAGTCAATGCCATCCTTATTCTTATCAGGTTTAGCCTTTTCTTTCTTTCGTTTAACGTTTGGTGTAAATTTCATTTTTGGTCTTCTTGCTGGGGTTAACACATTTCGACTGTGGTCGGTTTTCACCAATTCTTCTATACGCTGTTTTGATCTTCTTTTCGTACGGTCTCCGTATTGTTATCAGCCTTCTCTCCGCAATTGCCCTCTTTAGAGTCCTCTTGGTTGTCTGCATCCCCTTCGGATACCTCCGGTTTTAGTGGTGCATCCCCAGTGATATTTTGAAGCTTGTGCTGTTTGTGGCTTTTCTCTTTTAAGCCACTGGGTTTCTCTTCTTCCTCTGCCTGTTGTTCCATATTATCTTCTTGCACATCGACCTACACGCTGGCAAACGCGAAGAGAATGCCAGGGTGTAGGGCGCGAAGCTTAAATCGACGTTTTGCTTTGGGCGCGATTGCAGTTAAAGATATATCCATAGCGAATTCTCCAGCAATTGGTAGTTGGACGAATGACGACATTTCGGCAAGGTTAATTTTAACCTGGTGCTGAGATTAAGTTCGCGAAGTCAGATTATTTAGTCCAAATAATCTGACTTCGCGAGGCAGATTATTTGGACTAAATAATCTCTTCCCTCTGCCGAATGGTGCGTGAAAGCCAGAACACTTGGGATGTGGCAATTTTCTAAGTTTTTGTTGTAAATAATTTATTTCGACCGACTGCCGTTTATGCTAAAGTTATTGCCGTCATCCGTACAAGGAGACGTAATTCGTGCTATTCAGAAAAGGTTAAATGTGGCTTTCGAGAGACTCGAAATGTCAGCGGCAGCATCGGTTTGAAGGACAGTAGAAACAAATATAATCCGAGCATCTAAAAAATCAAAAATGTGAATTAAATTAAGCATTCTATGTACTAATGTATATATATTTATTTGGATTGTATGTAGATGCTTCATGGTTAATAAAATATTATCGGTTTGAAAGCACCAGTTCTCGTTTGATCACTGAAGTTAAGCAAACCTGAGCGCAGTTAGTACTTGGTAGGGTGCCCATCTTGGAAACCTGGGTGCTGCTGGCATTAATTATTTTTGCCACGTGAGCGTTATTATTTTTTTTATAGCTTTTTTTCATTCGCATAGTTTTCTTGTTTTTTCGGTTGTTTGCTCAAGTTGAAAGAAGATGACACCTGCAGGATTGCTGTAAAAGATTTATCCATAGCGAAATATCAAGCAATTGGTAGCTGGGGGAATGACGTCATTTGCAACCTTTCGCAGAGATTAAGCCCAGGAATCGAGAGTGCAAACGCAGTGTCAGGTCTTCACTACTATCACCCCTCTGTCGAATTGTGCGTGAAACCACACTATTTGTGAAGCGGTACTTTTTGAATGCTAAATGATTTACTTCGTTTGAATGCCTTTAAAGATCAATTTATCGCCGCCATCCGTGGAATAGCAGACGTTATTCGTGTTGATTAGAAAAGGTTAAATTGGGTTTTCGAGAGAATCGAAATGTCAGCGGCCACATCGGTTTGAAAGCACCAGTTCTCGTTTGATCACTGAAGTTAAGCAAACCTGAGCCCAGTTAGTACTTGGTAGGGTGCCCATCTTGGAAACCTGGGTGCTGCTGGCATTAATTATTTTTGCCACGTGAGCGTTATTATTTTTTTTATAGCTTTTTTCATTCGCATAGTTTTCTTGTTTTTTCGATTGTTTGCTAAAGTTTTGAGAAGATGACACCGGCAGGATTGCTGGAAAGGATTTGTCCATAGCTAAACCTCCACCAATTGACAGATGGACGAATGACGTCATTTTAGAAGGTCATTTTTAACCTTTCACAGAGATTAAGCTGCCGAAACGAGAGTGCAAACGCAGTGTCATGACTTCAATAAACTCACCCCTATGCCGAATAATGCGAGAAAGCCAGATTAGTTGTGAAGCGGTAAATTTTGAATGTTAAATGATTTACTTCGTTTGAATGCCGTTAAAGATAAATTTATCGCCGCCATCCGTGCAATAGCAGACCTAATTCGTGTTGCTTAGAAAAGGTTAAATTGGGTTTTCGAGAGAATCGAAATGTCAGCGGCCACATCGGTTTGAAAGCACCAGTTCTCGTTTGATCACTGAAGTTAAGCAAACCTGAGCGCAGTTAGTTCTTGGTAGGGTGCCCATCATGGAATCCTGGGTGCTGCTGGCATTAATTATTTTTGCCACGTGAGCGTTATTATTTTTTTTATAGCTTTTTTTCATACGCATAGTTTTCTTGTTTTTTCGGTTGTTTGCTCAAGTTGAAAGAAGATGACACCTGCAGGATTGCTGTAAAAGATTTATCCATAGCGAAATATCAAGCAATTGGTAGCTGGGGGAATGACGTCATTTGCAACCTTTCGCAGAGATTAAGCCCAGGAATCGAGAGTGCAAACGCAGTGTCAGGTCTTCACTACTATCACCCCTCTGTCGAATTGTGCGTGAAACCACACTATTTGTGAAGCGGTACTTTTTGAATGCTAAATGATTTACTTCGTTTGAATGCCTTTAAAGATCAATTTATCGCCGCCATCCGTGGAATAGCAGACGTTATTCGTGTTGATTAGAAAAGGTTAAATTGGGTTTTCGAGAGAATCGAAATGTCAGCGGCCACATCGGTTTGAAAGCACCAGTTCTCGTTTGATCACTGAAGTTAAGCAAACCTGAGCCCAGTTAGTACTTGGTAGGGTGCCCATCTTGGAAACCTGGGTGCTGCTGGCATTAATTATTTTTGCCACGTGAGCGTTATTATTTTTTTTATAGCTTTTTTCATTCGCATAGTTTTCTTGTTTTTTCGATTGTTTGCTAAAGTTTTAAGAAGATGACACCGGCAGGATTGCTGGAAAGGATTTGTCCATAGCTAAACCTCCACCAATTGACAGATGGACGAATGACGTCATTTTAGAAGGTCATTTTTAACCTTTCACAGAGATTAAGCTGCCGAAACGAGAGTGCAAACGCAGTGTCATGACTTCAATAAACTCACCCCTATGCCGAATAATGCGAGAAAGCCAGATTAGTTGTGAAGCGGTAAATTTTGAATGTTAAATGATTTACTTCGTTTGAATGCCGTTAAAGATAAATTTATCGCCGCCATCCGTGCAATAGCAGACCTAATTCGTGTTGCTTAGAAAAGGTTAAATTGGGTTTTCGAGAGAATCGAAATGTCAGCGGCCACATCGGTTTGAAAGCACCAGTTCTCGTTTGATCACTGAAGTTAAGCAAACCTGAGCGCAGTTAGTTCTTGGTAGGGTGCCCATCATGGAATCCTGGGTGCTGCTGGCATTAATTATTTTTGCCACGTGAGCGTTATTATTTTTTTTATAGCTTTTTTTCATACGCATAGTTTTCTTGTTTTTTCGGTTGTTTGCTCAAGTTGAAAGAAGATGACACCTGCAGGATTGCTGTAAAAGGTTTATCCATAGCGAAATATCAAGCAATTGGTAGCTGGGGGAATGACGTCATTTGCAACCTTTCGCAGAGATTAAGCCCAGGAATCGAGAGTGCAAACGCAGTGTCAGGTCTTCACTACTATCACCCCTCTGTCGAATTGTGCGTGAAACCACACTATTTGTGAAGCGGTACTTTTTGAATGCTAAATGATTTACTTCGTTTGAATGCCTTTAAAGATCAATTTATCGCCGCCATCCGTGGAATAGCAGACGTTATTCGTGTTGATTAGAAAAGGTTAAATTGGGTTTTCGAGAGAATCGAAATGTCAGCGGCCACATCGGTTTGAAAGCACCAGTTCTCGTTTGATCACTGAAGTTAAGCAAACCTGAGCCCAGTTAGTACTTGGTAGGGTGCCCATCTTGGAAACCTGGGTGCTGCTGGCATTAATTATTTTTGCCACGTGAGCGTTATTATTTTTTTTATAGCTTTTTTCATTCGCATAGTTTTCTTGTTTTTTCGATTGTTTGCTAAAGTTTTGAGAAGATGACACCGGCAGGATTGCTGGAAAGGATTTGTCCATAGCTAAACCTCCACCAATTGACAGATGGACGAATGACGTCATTTTAGAAGGTCATTTTTAACCTTTCACAGAGATTAAGCTGCCGAAACGAGAGTGCAAACGCAGTGTCATGACTTCAATAAACTCACCCCTATGCCGAATAATGCGAGAAAGCCAGATTAGTTGTGAAGCGGTAAATTTTGAATGTTAAATGATTTACTTCGTTTGAATGCCGTTAAAGATAAATTTATCGCCGCCATCCGTGCAATAGCAGACCTAATTCGTGTTGCTTAGAAAAGGTTAAATTGGGTTTTCGAGAGAATCGAAATGTCAGCGGCCACATCGGTTTGAAAGCACCAGTTCTCGTTTGATCACTGAAGTTAAGCAAACCTGAGCGCAGTTAGTACTTGGTAGGGTGCCCATCATGGAATCCTGGGTGCTGCTGGCATTAATTATTTTTGCCACGTGAGCGTTATTATTTTTTTTATAGCTTTTTTTCATACGCATAGTTTTCTTGTTTTTTCGGTTGTTTGCTCAAGTTGAAAGAAGATGACACCTGCAGGATTGCTGGAAAGGATTTATCCATAGCGAAATATCAAGCAATTGGTAGCTGGGGGAATGACGTCATTTGCAACCTTTCGCAGAGATTAAGCCCAGGAATCGAGAGTGCAAACGCAGTGTCAGGTCTTCACTACTATCACCCCTCTGTCGAATTGTGCGTGAAACCACACTATTTGTGAAGCGGTACTTTTTGAATGCTAAATGATTTACTTCGTTTGAATGCCTTTAAAGATCAATTTATCGCCGCCATCCGTGGAATAGCAGACGTTATTCGTGTTGATTAGAAAAGGTTAAATTGGGTTTTCGAGAGAATCGAAATGTCAGCGGCCACATCGGTTTGAAAGCACCAGTTCTCGTTTGATCACTGAAGTTAAGCAAACCTGAGCCCAGTTAGTACTTGGTAGGGTGCCCATCTTGGAAACCTGGGTGCTGCTGGCATTAATTATTTTTGCCACGTGAGCGTTATTATTTTTTTTATAGCTTTTTTTCATTCGCATAGTTTTCTTGTTTTTTCGGTTGTTTGCTCAAGTTGAAAGAAGATGACACCTGCAGGATTGCTGTAAAAGATTTATCCATAGCGAAATATCAAGCAATTGGTAGCTGGGGGAATGACGTCATTTGCAACCTTTCGCAGAGATTAAGCCCAGGAATCGAGAGTGCAAACGCAGTGTCAGGTCTTCACTACTATCACCCCTCTGTCGAATTGTGCGTGAAACCACACTATTTGTGAAGCGGTACTTTTTGAATGCTAAATGATTTACTTCGTTTGAATGCCTTTAAAGATCAATTTATCGCCGCCATCCGTGGAATAGCAGACGTTATTCGTGTTGATTAGAAAAGGTTAAATTGGGTTTTCGAGAGAATCGAAATGTCAGCGGCCACATCGGTTTGAAAGCACCAGTTCTCGTTTGATCACTGAAGTTAAGCAAACCTGAGCCCAGTTAGTACTTGGTAGGGTGCCCATCTTGGAAACCTGGGTGCTGCTGGCATTAATTATTTTTGCCACGTGAGCGTTATTATTTTTTTTATAGCTTTTTTCATTCGCATAGTTTTCTTGTTTTTTCGATTGTTTGCTCAAGTTGAAAGAAGATGACACCGGCAGGATTGCTGGAAAGGATTTGTCCATAGCGAAACCTCCATCAATTGACAGATTGGTAGCTGGGGGAATGACGTCATTTGCAACCTTTCGCAGAGATTAAGCCCAGGAATCGAGAGTGCAAACGCAGTGTCAGGTCTTCACTACTATCACCCCTCTGTCGAATTGTGCGTGAAACCACACTATTTGTGAAGCGGTACTTTTTGAATGCTAAATGATTTACTTCGTTTGAATGCCTTTAAAGATAAATTTATCGCCGCCATCCGTGGAATAGCAGACGTTATTCGTGTTGATTAGAAAAGGTTAAATTGGGTTTTCGAGAGAATCGAAATGTCAGCGGCCACATCGGTTTGAAAGCACCAGTTCTCGTTTGATCACTGAAGTTAAGCAAACCTGAGCGCAGTTAGTTCTTGGTAGGGTGCCCATCATGGAATCCTGGGTGCTGCTGGCATTAATTATTTTTGCCACGTGAGCGTTATTATTTTTTTTATAGCTTTTTTTCATTCGCATAGTTTTCTTGTTTTTTCGGTTGTTTGCTCAAGTTGAAAGAAGATGACACCTGCAGGATTGCTGGAAAGGATTTATCCATAGCGAAATATCAAGCAATTGGTAGCTGGGGGAATGACGTCATTTGCAACCTTTCGCAGAGATTAAGCCCAGGAATCGAGAGTGCAAACGCAGTGTCAGGTCTTCACTACTATCACCCCTCTGTCGAATTGTGCGTGAAACCACACTATTTGTGAAGCGGTACTTTTTGAATGCTAAATGATTTACTTCGTTTGAATGCCTTTAAAGATCAATTTATCGCCGCCATCCGTGGAATAGCAGACGTTATTCGTGTTGATTAGAAAAGGTTAAATTGGGTTTTCGAGAGAATCGAAATGTCAGCGGCCACATCGGTTTGAAAGCACCAGTTCTCGTTTGATCACTGAAGTTAAGCAAACCTGAGCCCAGTTAGTACTTGGTAGGGTGCCCATCTTGGAAACCTGGGTGCTGCTGGCATTAATTATTTTTGCCACGTGAGCGTTATTATTTTTTTTATAGCTTTTTTCATTCGCATAGTTTTCTTGTTTTTTCGATTGTTTGCTAAAGTTTTGAGAAGATGACACCGGCAGGATTGCTGGAAAGGATTTGTCCATAGCTAAACCTCCACCAATTGACAGATGGACGAATGACGTCATTTTAGAAGGTCATTTTTAACCTTTCACAGAGATTAAGCTGCCGAAACGAGAGTGCAAACGCAGTGTCATGACTTCAATAAACTCACCCCTATGCCGAATAATGCGAGAAAGCCAGATTAGTTGTGAAGCGGTAAATTTTGAATGTTAAATGATTTACTTCGTTTGAATGCCGTTAAAGATAAATTTATCGCCGCCATCCGTGCAATAGCAGACCTAATTCGTGTTGCTTAGAAAAGGTTAAATTGGGTTTTCGAGAGAATCGAAATGTCAGCGGCCACATCGGTTTGAAAGCACCAGTTCTCGTTTGATCACTGAAGTTAAGCAAACCTGAGCGCAGTTAGTTCTTGGTAGGGTGCCCATCATGGAATCCTGGGTGCTGCTGGCATTAATTATTTTTGCCACGTGAGCGTTATTATTTTTTTTATAGCTTTTTTTCATACGCATAGTTTTCTTGTTTTTTCGGTTGTTTGCTCAAGTTGAAAGAAGATGACACCTGCAGGATTGCTGTAAAAGGTTTATCCATAGCGAAATATCAAGCAATTGGTAGCTGGGGGAATGACGTCATTTGCAACCTTTCGCAGAGATTAAGCCCAGGAATCGAGAGTGCAAACGCAGTGTCAGGTCTTCACTACTATCACCCCTCTGTCGAATTGTGCGTGAAACCACACTATTTGTGAAGCGGTACTTTTTGAATGCTAAATGATTTACTTCGTTTGAATGCCTTTAAAGATCAATTTATCGCCGCCATCCGTGGAATAGCAGACGTTATTCGTGTTGATTAGAAAAGGTTAAATTGGGTTTTCGAGAGAATCGAAATGTCAGCGGCCACATCGGTTTGAAAGCACCAGTTCTCGTTTGATCACTGAAGTTAAGCAAACCTGAGCCCAGTTAGTACTTGGTAGGGTGCCCATCTTGGAAACCTGGGTGCTGCTGGCATTAATTATTTTTGCCACGTGAGCGTTATTATTTTTTTTATAGCTTTTTTCATTCGCATAGTTTTCTTGTTTTTTCGGTTGTTTGCTCAAGTTGAAAGAAGATGACACCTGCAGGATTGCTGGAAAGGATTTATCCATAGCGAAATATCAAGCAATTGGTAGCTGGGGGAATGACGTCATTTGCAACCTTTCGCAGAGATTAAGCCCAGGAATCGAGAGTGCAAACGCAGTGTCAGGTCTTCACTACTATCACCCCTCTGTCGAATTGTGCGTGAAACCACACTATTTGTGAAGCGGTACTTTTTGAATGCTAAATGATTTACTTCGTTTGAATGCCTTTAAAGATCAATTTATCGCCGCCATCCGTGGAATAGCAGACGTTATTCGTGTTGATTAGAAAAGGTTAAATTGGGTTTTCGAGAGAATCGAAATGTCAGCGGCCACATCGGTTTGAAAGCACCAGTTCTCGTTTGATCACTGAAGTTAAGCAAACCTGAGCCCAGTTAGTACTTGGTAGGGTGCCCATCTTGGAACCTGGGTGCTGCTGGCATTAATTATTTTTGCCACGTGAGCGTTATTATTTTTTTTATAGCTTTTTTCATTCGCATAGTTTTCTTGTTTTTTCGGTTGTTTGCTCAAGTTGAAAGAAGATGACACCTGCAGGATTGCTGTAAAAGATTTATCCATAGCGAAATATCAAGCAATTGGTAGCTGGGGGAATGACGTCATTTGCAACCTTTCGCAGAGATTAAGCCCAGGAATCGAGAGTGCAAACGCAGTGTCAGGTCTTCACTACTATCACCCCTCTGTCGAATTGTGCGTGAAACCACACTATTTGTGAAGCGGTACTTTTTGAATGCTAAATGATTTACTTCGTTTGAATGCCTTTAAAGATCAATTTATCGCCGCCATCCGTGGAATAGCAGACGTTATTCGTGTTGATTAGAAAAGGTTAAATTGGGTTTTCGAGAGAATCGAAATGTCAGCGGCCACATCGGTTTGAAAGCACCAGTTCTCGTTTGATCACTGAAGTTAAGCAAACCTGAGCCCAGTTAGTACTTGGTAGGGTGCCCATCTTGGAAACCTGGGTGCTGCTGGCATTAATTATTTTTGCCACGTGAGCGTTATTATTTTTTTTATAGCTTTTTTCATTCGCATAGTTTTCTTGTTTTTTCGATTGTTTGCTAAAGTTTTGAGAAGATGACACCGGCAGGATTGCTGGAAAGGATTTGTCCATAGCTAAACCTCCACCAATTGACAGATGGACGAATGACGTCATTTTAGAAGGTCATTTTTAACCTTTCACAGAGATTAAGCTGCCGAAACGAGAGTGCAAACGCAGTGTCATGACTTCAATAAACTCACCCCTATGCCGAATAATGCGAGAAAGCCAGATTAGTTGTGAAGCGGTAAATTTTGAATGTTAAATGATTTACTTCGTTTGAATGCCGTTAAAGATAAATTTATCGCCGCCATCCGTGCAATAGCAGACCTAATTCGTGTTGCTTAGAAAAGGTTAAATTGGGTTTTCGAGAGAATCGAAATGTCAGCGGCCACATCGGTTTGAAAGCACCAGTTCTCGTTTGATCACTGAAGTTAAGCAAACCTGAGCGCAGTTAGTTCTTGGTAGGGTGCCCATCATGGAATCCTGGGTGCTGCTGGCATTAATTATTTTTGCCACGTGAGCGTTATTATTTTTTTTATAGCTTTTTTTCATACGCATAGTTTTCTTGTTTTTTCGGTTGTTTGCTCAAGTTGAAAGAAGATGACACCTGCAGGATTGCTGTAAAAGGTTTATCCATAGCGAAATATCAAGCAATTGGTAGCTGGGGGAATGACGTCATTTGCAACCTTTCGCAGAGATTAAGCCCAGGAATCGAGAGTGCAAACGCAGTGTCAGGTCTTCACTACTATCACCCCTCTGTCGAATTGTGCGTGAAACCACACTATTTGTGAAGCGGTACTTTTTGAATGCTAAATGATTTACTTCGTTTGAATGCCTTTAAAGATCAATTTATCGCCGCCATCCGTGGAATAGCAGACGTTATTCGTGTTGATTAGAAAAGGTTAAATTGGGTTTTCGAGAGAATCGAAATGTCAGCGGCCACATCGGTTTGAAAGCACCAGTTCTCGTTTGATCACTGAAGTTAAGCAAACCTGAGCCCAGTTAGTACTTGGTAGGGTGCCCATCTTGGAAACCTGGGTGCTGCTGGCATTAATTATTTTTGCCACGTGAGCGTTATTATTTTTTTTATAGCTTTTTTCATTCGCATAGTTTTCTTGTTTTTTCGATTGTTTGCTAAAGTTTTGAGAAGATGACACCGGCAGGATTGCTGGAAAGGATTTGTCCATAGCTAAACCTCCACCAATTGACAGATGGACGAATGACGTCATTTTAGAAGGTCATTTTTAACCTTTCACAGAGATTAAGCTGCCGAAACGAGAGTGCAAACGCAGTGTCATGACTTCAATAAACTCACCCCTATGCCGAATAATGCGAGAAAGCCAGATTAGTTGTGAAGCGGTAAATTTTGAATGTTAAATGATTTACTTCGTTTGAATGCCGTTAAAGATAAATTTATCGCCGCCATCCGTGCAATAGCAGACCTAATTCGTGTTGCTTAGAAAAGGTTAAATTGGGTTTTCGAGAGAATCGAAATGTCAGCGGCCACATCGGTTTGAAAGCACCAGTTCTCGTTTGATCACTGAAGTTAAGCAAACCTGAGCGCAGTTAGTTCTTGGTAGGGTGCCCATCATGGAATCCTGGGTGCTGCTGGCATTAATTATTTTTGCCACGTGAGCGTTATTATTTTTTTTATAGCTTTTTTTCATACGCATAGTTTTCTTGTTTTTTCGGTTGTTTGCTCAAGTTGAAAGAAGATGACACCTGCAGGATTGCTGGAAAGGATTTATCCATAGCGAAATATCAAGCAATTGGTAGCTGGGGGAATGACGTCATTTGCAACCTTTCGCAGAGATTAAGCCCAGGAATCGAGAGTGCAAACGCAGTGTCAGGTCTTCACTACTATCACCCCTCTGTCGAATTGTGCGTGAAACCACACTATTTGTGAAGCGGTACTTTTTGAATGCTAAATGATTTACTTCGTTTGAATGCCTTTAAAGATCAATTTATCGCCGCCATCCGTGGAATAGCAGACGTTATTCGTGTTGATTAGAAAAGGTTAAATTGGGTTTTCGAGAGAATCGAAATGTCAGCGGCCACATCGGTTTGAAAGCACCAGTTCTCGTTTGATCACTGAAGTTAAGCAAACCTGAGCCCAGTTAGTACTTGGTAGGGTGCCCATCTTGGAAACCTGGGTGCTGCTGGCATTAATTATTTTTGCCACGTGAGCGTTATTATTTTTTTTATAGCTTTTTTCATTCGCATAGTTTTCTTGTTTTTTCGATTGTTTGCTAAAGTTTTGAGAAGATGACACCGGCAGGATTGCTGGAAAGGATTTGTCCATAGCTAAACCTCCACCAATTGACAGATGGACGAATGACGTCATTTTAGAAGGTCATTTTTAACCTTTCACAGAGATTAAGCTGCCGAAACGAGAGTGCAAACGCAGTGTCATGACTTCAATAAACTCACCCCTATGCCGAATAATGCGAGAAAGCCAGATTAGTTGTGAAGCGGTAAATTTTGAATGTTAAATGATTTACTTCGTTTGAATGCCGTTAAAGATAAATTTATCGCCGCCATCCGTGCAATAGCAGACCTAATTCGTGTTGCTTAGAAAAGGTTAAATTGGGTTTTCGAGAGAATCGAAATGTCAGCGGCCACATCGGTTTGAAAGCACCAGTTCTCGTTTGATCACTGAAGTTAAGCAAACCTGAGCGCAGTTAGTTCTTGGTAGGGTGCCCATCATGGAATCCTGGGTGCTGCTGGCATTAATTATTTTTGCCACGTGAGCGTTATTATTTTTTTTATAGCTTTTTTTCATACGCATAGTTTTCTTGTTTTTTCGGTTGTTTGCTCAAGTTGAAAGAAGATGACACCTGCAGGATTGCTGTAAAAGGTTTATCCATAGCGAAATATCAAGCAATTGGTAGCTGGGGGAATGACGTCATTTGCAACCTTTCGCAGAGATTAAGCCCAGGAATCGAGAGTGCAAACGCAGTGTCAGGTCTTCACTACTATCACCCCTCTGTCGAATTGTGCGTGAAACCACACTATTTGTGAAGCGGTACTTTTTGAATGCTAAATGATTTACTTCGTTTGAATGCCTTTAAAGATCAATTTATCGCCGCCATCCGTGGAATAGCAGACGTTATTCGTGTTGATTAGAAAAGGTTAAATTGGGTTTTCGAGAGAATCGAAATGTCAGCGGCCACATCGGTTTGAAAGCACCAGTTCTCGTTTGATCACTGAAGTTAAGCAAACCTGAGCCCAGTTAGTACTTGGTAGGGTGCCCATCTTGGAAACCTGGGTGCTGCTGGCATTAATTATTTTTGCCACGTGAGCGTTATTATTTTTTTTATAGCTTTTTTTCATTCGCATAGTTTTCTTGTTTTTTCGGTTGTTTGCTCAAGTTGAAAGAAGATGACACCTGCAGGATTGCTGTAAAAGATTTATCCATAGCGAAATATCAAGCAATTGGTAGCTGGGGGAATGACGTCATTTGCAACCTTTCGCAGAGATTAAGCCCAGGAATCGAGAGTGCAAACGCAGTGTCAGGTCTTCACTACTATCACCCCTCTGTCGAATTGTGCGTGAAACCACACTATTTGTGAAGCGGTACTTTTTGAATGCTAAATGATTTACTTCGTTTGAATGCCTTTAAAGATCAATTTATCGCCGCCATCCGTGGAATAGCAGACGTTATTCGTGTTGATTAGAAAAGGTTAAATTGGGTTTTCGAGAGAATCGAAATGTCAGCGGCCACATCGGTTTGAAAGCACCAGTTCTCGTTTGATCACTGAAGTTAAGCAAACCTGAGCCCAGTTAGTACTTGGTAGGGTGCCCATCTTGGAAACCTGGGTGCTGCTGGCATTAATTATTTTTGCCACGTGAGCGTTATTATTTTTTTTATAGCTTTTTTCATTCGCATAGTTTTCTTGTTTTTTCGATTGTTTGCTCAAGTTGAAAGAAGATGACACCGGCAGGATTGCTGGAAAGGATTTGTCCATAGCTAAACCTCCACCAATTGACAGATGGACGAATGACGTCATTTGCAACCTTTCACAGAGATTAAGCTGCCGAAACGAGAGTGCAAACGCAGTGTCATGACTTCAATAAACTCACCCCTCTGTCGAATTGTGCGTGAAACCACACTATTTGTGAAGCGGTAAATTTTGAATGTTAAATGATTTACTTCGTTTGAATGCCTTTAAAGATAAATTTATCGCCGCCATCCGTGGAATAGCAGACGTTATTCGTGTTGATTAGAAAAGGTTAAATTGGGTTTTCGAGAGAATCGAAATGTCAGCGGCCACATCGGTTTGAAAGCACCAGTTCTCGTTTGATCACTGAAGTTAAGCAAACCTGAGCCCAGTTAGTACTTGGTAGGGTGCCCATCTTGGAAACCTGGGTGCTGCTGGCATTAATTATTTTTGCCACGTGAGTGAGACTTTATAACGTTTTGCCAGACAACCGTTGACTCCGTTTTGTAAGAAAAACTTCATCCATAAAGAAAATTACATCGAGAAAATATTATGTAAAGTTCACTAACAATTAAAACAAGTAAAAATATGCTGTATGCACTTATTCTACTTCTTCTTCTGTAGTTTAATATACTGTAGGATAAGCAATCTCATTTTCTGTAGCCATTGAAATGTTACGGATATTCTGAAATCGCCGATGTGCATTAGAACTTCGACATTTCGTCAATAAAAATAGGCCGACCTGAAAAGCACGTCCGCTATCCAATAATACAGCAAGCACTTGGGAAAAGACATCTTCGAAGACCTTCAGTATGGCAGTCACGTTAAAAAATTATCATTTAAAAACCGAAACCTATCGTCTTACGTTAATCTGAATTTGATAAGAAGGGTGGATTGCTATGAAACTGAATGTAGTCTACTACCCTGTAAGTGTAATCAAGCAAGCAGGCAACCATAAACCGCTAAGCAGAGTTCGTTAATTAAAGCACTCCTCCGCTTATTGAAGGCACGAAATGAAAAAAATAAAATAAAAATTCCATGTTTGATGTACAATTTTGGGCAGCATTTTGGGATGAACTAACTCTTCTTAACCCACTCACCGCGATAGCTCTGATATGGGCTCAGAGTCTTACCTATGTGAGATTCACAGAAAAATGTCAAATTCCATTTATTAGTTCTTATTCGTAGCCAGTGCGTTAATAGCATTTGAATCATTTTTTATAAGCACGACTAGATTGACACCAAATTGAACTTGCCACCGCATTTAACTTAGCCGTTAGCGTAACCGCTCTCTAACCCCCAGACTGCGGATCCTGCATGAGTATGGATGTTTTTGATCGAGTGGGAATTGAATTTCATCTCCGAACGCTGACTGAAAGCTTGAGACTACTCGAAAGAGCCGGTTCAGGTTTCCAGTAAGCAGTTCTACATTCCCTGAGCCGTTCCACCTGAAGCCATTCCACGTTCCCTGACTAGGGATTCCAAATGCACTTAGCACGTACATAAGACAGCAGTAACGCAACGACTTTATTACTACAGGGCGTCAACCTGTAGTGTGAGTGGGAGTTATATTTAAAAAAGTAAGGCTGTTGTGTACCTGTGGTGAAGTTTTTGACAATTAAATGTTCCTATTCCACCTCAGAGTGGAAAACCAATTTCAGGTGGGGGGTTGCTCCATCTTTGCGTCAAGTTCACGTGATGCTTAACGTTAAGAATGATCCTAATTTAATTATGGTAAAACTGAATGAAAAATAAATTGATGATACTTGTTTTAATTCTATACTTGGCGATAACGTGATAATGTAAACATACTTAATAAATAAATGAATATACGATTGCATATAATCATATTTTCCCAATTTTTATTCTTTCATAGTTTTACTTATTTTTCGATTCCAGTGATTCAAGGAGGAATTACCAGTACCGTATTTTCAAATAAAACTAATTAAGTTTAATCTAATAAGGAAAAATCATCTCTAATTCACTGCAATCAAATCTAATTGGGCCTACCAAATCGGGCATGAAACCAATAACAAAAAAAAAAAAAAAAGCATTAAGCTCAAATTGTTGAAAACAAATGATTTCACCACAAACGAACTGATAAGCAGGTCAATCGCCGTTTTATGATGACCACAATCATATCCCCCTGTTTTGAGGGGGATATTAAACAATCAATTGATGTTAGTTTCGATCTGATGAAGGAAAGGAATCCCACTTCGCTGAGTGAACGCTCTTTTTATAACTAAAATCTCTTACTGGCATTCGTCTGCATCTGCACAAAGTGCACTGAGCTTGATCAATTCAGAGATGTCTTGAAATCCGTGGTGGCACAGTGCGGGAATGAAACTCACATCCCTCCCCTGGTGATTTCAGTTGCAAAAATCTCTTTCGAGTGTTTCACTCATAGCGGAGGTCTCTGGGATTACCGCCGGAACACTAAACGATCCATCGTGTTGTCTCACTTCAACTGGTGCACTATCCAAACTTACTGCACTCCACTGCAGTATCTGCATGGACAATGAAATACACACACGAAACGCCGTAATTATGAATGTTTAAATTTATTTATTGCAATCAAATTACATAATTTCGATTTTGTCGATGCTTGCAAAAAAAAAAAAAAAAAGGTACACATAAAGCGAGAACTTCCTGCAAAACCCTTTTCCTGGTGATACGACTGGTAGTTGGTTGGTAAAATGGTGATCCTAATATTTTGATTGAAATGTGTTTGGTTTTGTTAATAACGATACTAAAAATGTTATTATATTATAAATATTCTTGAAAATATTATCAGTTTTTTGTTTAGATATTTTGGAGAATTTTATTTTTTCTCGCAAATTTACCTCCACGAAATTTTAATATCTGCGAGGGATGTTTACTAATATTGCTAGTTTTCAATGCGATGCAACGAATCATCGTTTATTCAGCAACAAAAGGGAATTCTGAATAAAAAACCCTCCTTGGTAATCATATAAAACGCTTGGTAATAAGCGTGGAATAAATAACCATTTATTACAAAAAGATTGTCTGGGAAATTCCAAATCAGACTGCGCTACCTTTGCTATTCCTTGTCTCATTGCACTGGCTTGGGTTTATCGTCACACAAACGGAAGCTTACCTTTGGGTGTTTGCTAAGTGTGAGGATTTGAAAGGGTAATCCGCACTCTATGAGACTGCACACTCTACACAAGCAGACTTTGAACTTCATTAGACTTCAGAGGACAAATTGCAAGAGTGAAGTAAACAACTCAGACCATTGCTGCACTAACGAATGGAGAATTAAATCGGATAGATAAGGCGACAGTGGCTGTTTTGCACCAGGACGTGATCAGACCACATCTGCTCAGATACGATTACAAGATACTGGAGTGAAGGAGGCAACAAAGAGAGCATAAAGGCGGGTAGCAGAAATGAAATCAGGACTGAGGGATGATTGTTACGAAGACAGGGTAATGCACGTAATTTTCAGAGTTTTGAGAAAATAATCGAAAGAGCTGATATAACAAGCTATTGTGAGTTATTTACTGCTCAATCAAGTACTGCTCACAATTCTGGGGAGATACCCCTATGAACTCCCTAAAAATGCTGAACGCTTTACAGAAGAGAGCCCTATTCACATCCCATTCGAGCGCCATCTACCATCTAAGAGGTTAACTATCATGATGTGACTCATGGTTAACTATGAGCGTAACGACATGTGGTGAGGACCCCATCTCTTCCACATATTTTCATAAGTATTCATGGCTGTGTTCATGGGCCGGTTTGTCTCTTCTGAGGGACGAAAACCCGAAGTTTTTGGGTGAAAACTCCACCTCCGTATGAAACCGGTTACTCATCTTTAGTCCAAAACGATCAGAGGTTCGTCACGTCATAGACGAGAATCAAAATCAGGTCTTTCCGCCCAAAGGACTTCGTCTATACCGACTGAGCTACGGAAGCTCTGAAAGAAGAGAGCAGTCAGAGCTCATCAACTCATCACTTACCAACGCCTACATAAATCTTTTATGTATTGCATTCAAGTTCTATAAATCTTTCCATGATAAACGTTCATCAGAACTATCGACACCTCTGTACCAAATCCATCAAAACATGAGCAGCTACGGCCCAACATCCCTTCACAGTCAGACTCCATACTCATAGAACAAATTTCTCTTCCTTCATCCTGCTGTTCTATCGCGGAACAGCCTTCCCTCTCATGTGTTCCTCAAGGAATACATACAAAGGCCTTCAAATCCAATGTGAACAAGTTCCTCGTTTCCCAATTCCCTTCCCATACACGGTTTTACTATAGGTTGACAATCCAACCTCTCGTCTATGGGCCAATCATTAAAAAAAAGTATTCAGACTTAATTTCGTAATGCACATGCGTCTTTGTTTAGCGAGGCGTAATCCCTTGTGTGACAAATTTAGTGAGTTCGAAGAATTCTGTCGAATGCTGATTTTTAAACATAAAACTAATGACCGTGTGAAAAGTGAACAGCAAGTAATGAAAACTGCGTTTCAGTATTTTTTTTTCCTGGTTTTCTACTCTGCACATTCTTTTCCCAGAAAATTAGTCCAACCGAAAAACAAAAACTGACCAAGCGGTGCTTATTACAAGAATATTAATAAAATAATCGAAGAAAAACTGAAATGTTTGTAGAAAACGCATCCAAAATGCGTTTTGTGTATTTTGCAAAACAAACTTAAAAAAATCATCGGCAGCAGAAGAATAAAAAGATTTTATTCTTCTACTGAAAGATTTTAAAATGGTTTCTTTAAATCTAAGTCTGTACACGCTTCGTTCTTATTTTGTTCATAATCTAAGAGGGGAAAGGGAAGAAACAAATACGTGAGCGATGGGAGAAAACTGCAGAACAGAATAAACTAAGAAATTCAAGAACATGACTCTTATTCTCGTTTCCTCCTTTAAAGTACACACTTCTCCATTTATACTCGGAAATCCTTTGATTTTTCAATGCGTTTCTGATACACGCACTTGCTAGCTTCCAGTGATTACTTACTGTGTAATATTGACTAGTATATTATCATTATTATTATTATTACCATGATTATACGGGCACCTCCATGGAGTCAGAACACTCATTGCGGGAGACCCAATCTATCATACCTCTCCTTGACTCCACTGACAGACAAAGAATTCATAACTGACTCTGGCAACTCAGTCACAACTCTCCAAGCAAAGAAATCTAGCACTCACACCCTTACTGACTACACCTTTATTCTTCTAGGAATGATCCCTCTAGCCAAATGCTGAAACATTTCCCTCTGCATCAATCCTATAAAACCCTTAAAGCAACTTAAGTGTTTGTATCATATCTCCTCTTTTTCTCCTATCGACCAACTTCTGCAATCCACACACTGCCAGTCTATTCTCATAGAGAACATTCCTCAGACCACTCACCATCTTGGTCACTCGAATCTGAATCCTCTTCCCACCGCCTCTGCATCCTTAAGAAAACCAGGGTATGGTGATGAGATTTATTTGTTTTCTTACGTTAAAAGAAGGTGACGTGCAGGTAAGTTCTAAGAATTAGGTTAATTCTTGGAACGGGCGGAATTGCGGGAAAAGATATATCTATAGCTAAATCTCCAGCAATTGGTAGATGGACGAATGACGTTATTTTTGAAGGTCATGTTTAACCTTCAGCAGAGATTAGGCTAGAGAAGTGAGAGTGCAAACGCAATTCCAGTGTGTTGTGTTCATTACACTCTCCCCTCTGCCGAATGGTGCGTGAAAGCCAGACCAGTTGTGACGCGGAAATTTTTGAACGTTAAATGATTCACTTCGGTTGACTGCCTTTCAAGCTAAAGTTATTGCCGTCACTGTGCGAGAGCAGACGTAATTCGTGCTGGTTACAAAAGGTTAAATTGGGTTTTCGAGAGAATAGAAATATCAGCCGCCACATCGGTTTGGAAGCACTGAAGAGTGCCTCTAGCTTTCGTAGAGTGCTGACGTGTTTTCTAGTGATCCCTATTGTTAATGACTAGCGAGACCCTTGTCCCGATCCCCAAGGTGCAGGCCGTAGAGGAAGACCGAAGATCAACCGTAGCTTCGCAGGCTAATGCGAAGGTTAACAAAGAAGGAACTGTAAGTACCTCTTGTTTTCAGCCATCTCGTGATATGAATAGCGTAATGAATGGAAATAACGATATTGAACCTAAAGCAGTTAGTGAACAAGAAAATCGGGCTGAAGGTTTTAACTCGCAGGACTTATTAAAATCGCTAAACTTACCACTCGAAATAGACTGGTCTGAAACTGTTATTCTTAAATGTGACGCAAAATCCCGTCCTTACACCGAGGAGGACATAATTAAAAGCCGTACGAAAAACGGAGTTAAAGGAAGTGATGTGTGGCATTTAGGTCATCTAAAATACAATTATGTTTTTCTACTGTCGTTCAAACAACTGACCGTTAAAGAACGATTTGCCAGCATGGGGAACATCCAAGTGAGGAATGGCACCTGTGAAATTATTAATATAAATGCATGTAGGAAATTAGAAATTTTAATACACTGGATGCCACCCCACATACCAAATCATTTGGTTGCTCCCCACTTTGAAAGATTCGAAAAAAAAAAGAATTTCTGGAAAACATATCAACAATTAAGAATGATGACTGCTCTCATTTCCTAAGCAACAAAAAAAATTAGTCATAGAACTCAACGAAGGTGCAAAAATCAACGACATCCCATATGCTATACAAGTGAAAAAGGTTACGGGAATAGTCGATGTCTGAGGAAGACCGCCAACCTGCTTCCGCTGTAAAAAAAAAAAAAATATATATATATATATATCGGCCATCTACGCAGACACTGCAATGAGTCGAAATGTGAAAAGTGCAACCGCATAGGTCACGCAGCAGATCAATGCAAGGGTAACATGTACACTTCCAAATTGAGGCAAAACGAAGAATCCCCAGGCATGGAAGGCGGAGAAGAGGATGTGCCAGACACAGATGGGCATACAAAGGTAAAGAAGAAAATAGGAAGAATAACAACGGAAGCAACAACTCATCAACAGACAGGAAAGAAAAAAAAACTTTACGTTAGAAAAAGGCAACAAAACCACTGTTCCAGAAATGTCTATATCAGACGATAAGAGGGGTGAAAGCAGAGAAAGTGAAATTCCAGAAAGCTGCCCTGAGCCATTACCGAGGGAAGGGATTAGTGGAAAGAAATGTACAGGTGGCAAGCAGGAAACCTCAAATGAGTCACAAATAACTTCTATTCCGAAATCCCGAGGGCAAACAAGTAGCAGGTGGCCAGCAACACAAAACTTATCTCCTAAACCACAGCGAAGAACAAAAATTAAAGTCATGCCAAATACTACCAGAGGCAGAAGCAAAACATAAAACAACACGAACAATTGTAACAGAACAAATCAGAACCAAAATGAAGTTAATGAGCCTAATTTGTAACGAGATAAATACAAAAGAATGCCAAAACCTGCTGATCAATGAAATTCACAAAAAAATGCCAGATATCGTAATGCTGCAGGAAACAAGAATTCCGCGCCAGTGTCAGTAATACGACTAGAAAATAGACTAGCCCATCACTAAATCCTAATCAACGAACCTGCCAGCAGTAGTTCTAGCGGTGGAGTAGCTATCCTTATCAAAAAGACACCACACGTGCAACTGCTGTCCCACGAAGTCTCTGTAAGGCACAGAACCCTAGAAGTTCACATACATCTGAGACAATAAAATAATAATCTTAATGAATGTGTACGGCCCAACAAAATGTGAAGAAAAAACAACATTTTGGCAGATAATCAAAGAAAATCTGCAACAGAAGAAAATAGCAGTAATTGCAGGTGACATGAACTTCGTGGGACAGCCCTTCATTGATCAGGAGAAAGGATTACAAGCGCCACAGGAACACATCAAGACCTTTGTAGATTGCTGTCTAACAGATGTCTTCAGATTCCCGCATCCAAAAAAAAAAAAGGATTCGCTCATTTCGATGCCTCAAGAAGCGATAGTTTTTATCTGTCCAACACAGAGGCTTCACTGTGAGCAGTGTTGAACATATCCCTGTAACTTTCAGCGATCACTACATGGTAATAGCAGAATTTCAACTCCCTCACAAGGAAAAAAGAACAAAATTCGTCAGCAGAAATTTCCCACTGTATGAATTTAATCAGAACTTAACGAAAGATGAAGAATTCAACAAAGAAGTACAAAATATAATATCAGACGTAGAAAAAATAGTCAATCCAATCATAGCCTGGGAAACCTCCAAAAGAAAAATTCAAAACGCAGCCATAAAAATTAGCACTAAAAGAAAGCAACAGCAAAACCAAGAAAGATAGACAGATGTATAGAAACTATGCAGCCTGTACTACATGGATCGGAACAAACCAGAAGCTAAACAAGAAATAAATCTAATTAGAGAAAAAATTAAAACGCAACAACTTCAGGAAATAGAAGGAGCATGGCTCCGCTCCCTGTTAAGAACCATAGAAAATGATGAGGGCAAAATATCCACAGCTTGGATTTTCGAAAAAAGGAATTACGAAAGAAAGAGAATAGAATGTTTACACTACGATGGCAAAATTATTCACGAAGATGCGGAACCACTGCATGCTATTCACGAATACTTCGCAACACTGTTTTCGGAAAAACAAAGCTAGGAACGGGACAGAAACAAATTCCTCCCCTTCATACCTAAGATAGCCCAGCAGGAGGCTGAAGAAATTGACATCCCGATAACAGAAGCAGAATTCAGGCAAACAGTAAGGCATTTACCAGAAAAGAAATCCCCAGGAGAAGACGGTCTTACAAACGAATTTTACAAGCACTACTTCCAAAAATTCGAGCATTTATTTATGAGAATGACGCAAGAAATATACGAAACACAAATAAAGCCAGACAGATTCAGCACAGTTTACATCACACTTATCCCGAAAACTTCAGACACAGAGAAATTAAAAGACATAATGCAATGGAGAGGGATAACTCTTTTAAACACCGATTATTAGATCATCACAAAAATCCAATCAAATAGAATACAGGAGTACCTACAGAAATAAATATCTCCCGTGCAGACTTGTGCAATTAAGGGAAAAAACATGGCACACACAATTACTCATTTAAGATCAGTATATGAGTACTACTATCTGACTGACAAACCTTGTGTCCTACTAGGCTTGGATATAGAAAAGGCGTTTGACACCATAAGCCACGTATATATATTCAAAGTTGTAGAGGAAAAGGGATTTGGCCAAAATTTAGGAACTGGCTGCACACTTTCTACGCGAATGCAGAAAGTCGAGTAATCGTGAACAGGAAGCTATCCGTATCTTTTAAAATGAAATGCTCAGTGAGACAAGGAGACCCCCTCCCCTCTCTATGGCCCTCTTCGTCCTTGCACTGGAACCAGTCATCAGAGCGATCAATTCCAACAAAGAAATAAAGGGAACAAACATTCACGGGGAGAGCCAAGCAAAAATATTGGCATATCCTGACGACATCACATTAACCCTAGAGACGGAAATATCCATAGTAGGGTCAATGAAATTACTAGACGCTTTTCAAGAGCTTCTGCCCTGAAAGTAAACCTGAATAAATCTCATTGCATGCTAATAGGAAAATGGGAAAAGAACCCTGAGATTCCTCAAGGCATAAGAGCTCAAGAATACTTACCTGTTCTGGAAGTTAAAATAGGCGGCCCAGAAACGTATGAAGAACAGTGGAAAGAACTCCACACAGCTGTTGCGTGGAAAATAAATACCATGCGCCCAAGACAACTATCTGCAAGAGGAAAAGCACGAATATGCAACACATATTTATCCTCTCGCATCTGGTACAAAATGAACAACATCCCGTACCATGGGCAATGGGCAGACAAGACCCACAGGCTGTGCGCCACCTACATCTGGGGCTCTCGGTACGAACCAATGAGGAGAACACCGCTCGTTCACGAATTAGAAGCCGGAGCATTGGGTCTACTTAATATCCACTTAAAAACAGTTATCAACAGAGCGAAGACTGCAGAAACAGCAAACACTAAGTCATACCACGGATATGCAATAGCATTCCTACAGAAATTCCTTCCACACAGAATAATCAGCACAATGCCAGAAATTCATGGAAGAGTTCCCAGAATGTTTACAGAGATGGCGGAGGGATACGTATTTATGACAGAGCGCATCAACACTGATACCTTAATAAATCAAAAAACAAAAGCAACATACTACAAACTAAGTAGAACAACCATTCCCATACCACAACATAGAGAATTAAGAAAAGGACAAATCACACTCAGTCTGGTATTAAACAATGTCTTCAAGCTCCCAATACATCCAAGGTATAAAACCTTCTTCTTTAAAGTGCACCATGCCTACCTACCAACCAAGATGTGGATACTGGCTAAAGGTGTAGCTACTGAAGGGCATGCAACTTGTCAGTTTTGCTAGGTACCGGAAACACTATACCACCTAATGTTATATTGCAAGAAAGCAGAAGTAACTTGGAAAGCAGTTTAAAGATGGCTTCCCGAAAGCAAAATAATCAATGAAGAAATGTTATTCTGGCTAAAAGGAAAACATATGGGTCTACTTAATATCCACTTAAAAACAGTTATCAACAGAGCGAAGACTGCAGAAACAGCAAACACTAAGTCATACCACGGATATGCAATAGCATTCCTACAGAAATTCCTTCCACACAGAATAATCAGCACAATGCCAGAAATTCATGGAAGAGTTCCCAGAATGTTTACAGAGATGGCGGAGGGATACGTATTTATGACAGAGCGCATCAACACTGATACCTTAATAAATCAAAAAACAAAAGCAACATACTACAAACTAAGTAGAACAACCATTCCCATACCACAACATAGAGAATTAAGAAAAGGACAAATCACACTCAGTCTGGTATTAAACAATGTCTTCAAGCTCCCAATACATCCAAGGTATAAAACCTTCTTCTTTAAAGTGCACCATGCCTACCTACCAACCAAGATGTGGATACTGGCTAAAGGTGTAGCTACTGAAGGGCATGCAACTTGTCAGTTTTGCTAGGTACCGGAAACACTATACCACCTAATGTTATATTGCAAGAAAGCAGAAGTAACTTGGAAAGCAGTTTTTAAGATGGCTTCCCGAAAGCAAAATAATCAATGAAGAAATGTTATTCTGGCTAAAAGGAAAACATATGGGTCTACTTAATATCCACTTAAAAACAGTTATCAACAGAGCGAAGACTGCAGAAACAGCAAACACTAAGTCATACCACGGATATGCAATAGCATTCCTACAGAAATTCCTTCCACACAGAATAATCAGCACAATGCCAGAAATTCATGGAAGAGTTCCCAGAATGTTTACAGAGATGGCGGAGGGATACGTATTTATGACAGAGCGCATCAACACTGATACCTTAATAAATCAAAAAACAAAAGCAACATACTACAAACTAAGTAGAACAACCATTCCCATACCACAACATAGAGAATTAAGAAAAGGACAAATCACACTCAGTCTGGTATTAAACAATGTCTTCAAGCTCCCAATACATCCAAGGTATAAAACCTTCTTCTTTAAAGTGCACCATGCCTACCTACCAACCAAGATGTGGATACTGGCTAAAGGTGTAGCTACTGAAGGGCATGCAACTTGTCAGTTTTGCTAGGTACCGGAAACACTATACCACCTAATGTTATATTGCAAGAAAGCAGAAGTAACTTGGAAAGCAGTTTAAAGATGGCTTCCCGAAAGCAAAATAATCAATGAAGAAATGTTATTCTGGCTAAAAGGAAAACATATAAACAGAGTGGAAACCTAACGATGTACGCAATTTGTGCTCACAGGTGCGACCAAGCGTATGGAAGGGAAGACAGTCCCGGAAAAAAATCGAAATTACATCACTACATCCAGGAGGAGATCAACAATTCAGTCCAGTCCAGAAGAATGACTACAGAAGAATGGACACACTTAACCTCTAACCTTACATCAGACGAACCCTCCAACCAACAACAGAACGACGCCTTCATCACTCCTAGTGGAAATGGGACAAATCGGAAGTAAATTCGGAAGGATACCAACTCACAACCTCCATCAGAGGAAACAGCGCCTGAGTGACTTGGAACAGATCTCCTACCGCAGGAAAAAAGAGTGCTCCTACTTCATTGCATGCGAATGTTATTTCGCTGTTCAGATGTATATATGATTTTTCTTGTAGAATATATAGATTGTTAAATATATAAGAAGTGTGATATATATTTATATATATGGTATGTAAATATAATTAACTGAATATTCTTTAAAAAAAAGTGTTAAACTTTTCAGAGGGGAGAGTTTTCACTACACTCTCCCCTCTGCTGAATGGTGCGTGAAAGCCAGACCAGTTGTGACGCATTAATTTTTGAATGTTAAATTGTTTACTTCGTGACAGCAGTTCAAGATAAAGTTATTGCCGCCATTCGTGCGACAGCAGACGTAATTCGTGCTGGTAAGAAAAGGTAAAATTTGAGTTTCGAGAGTATCGAAATGTCAGCGGTTACATCGGTTTGGAAGAACCAGTTCTTGTCTGATCACTAAAGTTAAGTAAACCTAATCCAAGTTAGTACTTGGTAGGGTGTCAACTTGCAATCATAGTGGTACTGCTGGCATTAATTACTTTTGGCACGTGTGCATCATTAGTTTTTTATTGCTCTCTTCAAGCGCATAGTTTTCCTGTTTTTTCGGTTGTTTGCACAAGTTGAAAGAAGGTGATATGCAGTTAAGTTCCAAGAATTAGGTTAATTCTTGGAACCGGCATTCTGCTTCGGGCGGAATTGAGAGAAAAGATATATCCATAGCTAAATCTCCAGCAATTGGCAGATGGACGAATGACTTCATTTTAGCAAGGTCATTTTTAACGTTTAGCAGCGATTAAGCTCGCGAAATGATAGTGCAAACGCACAGCCAGTGTATTGTGAGCAGGACACTCTCACCTCTGCCGAATGGTGCGTGAAAGCCAGACCAGTTGTGAAGCAGTAATTTTTGAATGTTAAATGATTCACTTCGGTGACTGCCGTTCAAGATGAAGTTATTGCCGCCATCCGTGCGAGGGCAGACGTAATTCGTGCTGAATAGAAATGGTTAAATAGGTTTTCGGAGAGAATCGAAATGTCAGCGGCCACATCGGTTTGGAAGCACCAGTCGTTGCTGACACTGACCAGAGCAGACGTGTATTCTTGTGCTCCGCGAGTTTTACTCGTTGCCTTGTGAAAGCCGTTGCCTAGTGCGACCGCCCGTGTAGTAGGAGTGGTTTCCAGCGTAATGCTTTCAAATTTCGGGACAACTGTATCCTGTCAACGACCGGTACCAAGTATAGCCAAAGTTAACTGTATTCCTTGCAAAGAAAACGAAGGAACATATTCGTCGGAAACTTCTGCTAACCCGTCAACCGAGTTCGACGTTCTCTATAACATATTTTTACCAGAAGAGTTCGATTGGAGCAAGGCGTGCATCCTCAAGTGCGGCTCATTAGGAGCTCCGTACACAGAAGAAGATATAATAGACAGTATTAAAACTAATAAAGAAAATTTTCTTAATCTTAAAGAGTTGACAGTACATAAACTGAAATGCCAAATTTTATCTGTTTCTAAATCTCGCAAGCTGAGTATTGTAATTCACTGGTTACCTCCCCAAATTCCCAACAGACTTGTCTCTATGTACTTCGAAAAATTTGGGAAGATAGCGTGTATAGAAAAAGTCACTAATAATAGTAAAAACCAGGAGTGGGCACATGTGCTCTCCAACAAAAGAAAAATAAATAACACCCTGAATGAAGGTGTAAAATTGGAAGAAATTCCGTATGTCATAAGAGTACAAAAACTGACAGGAATGGTTATGATCTCAGGATGATGCCAGACAAAATAATCTGTTCTCTTCCGCACTCGCAGGGCCAAACACCAAAGATGTTCTATGAGATTGCGGAAGGCTACAGATTCATTAACAAGTACATAATAATAAATGAATTCGTAAACATGAAACCCGGAGCAGCGCAAATCAATCTCACGCGAGCTATAGTACCACCACCTCAGCACCGTGAGATTGAAAGAGGACAAATAAAACAATCCCATGAACTTAAAAAAGTATTCACATTACTCATTAACCCTAAACTTAAAACATTCTTTAACAAAATACACCACGCCTGTCTACTCACAAAACTATGGTGCATAGGGAAAGGCATCCCATTGCACCATCCAACCAAATGCCATTTTCGAATCCAACCAGAAACCATACACCACATAATGTTCCACTGTCCTCATATGTCCAAAATATGGAACACCGTACAGCGTCATATACAACACAAATTACCTATCACAGAACACACAACCTTCTGGTTACAAGAAGGACACATCAACAACACTACAGCAATAATCATCGTATCAGCTATGTATGCTATCTGCACCTACAAATGCGATAAAATTTATGGAAGAGAAGAAGGTCCACATATAATTACAAAGCTGAACACATACTTAAAAGAAATCATCACAGACACCATACACAGAAAAAAGATTACAAGAAACCAATGGCGCAAAACACGACACATATCGGAAGATGTGGATGAACAGATACGTACACAAGAAATAAAAAATCCACCATGGGAAACAAAATCAAGCCCATCCACCACAATCAGGAAAAAAAAAAAAAAAATTCAAAGCTACAAACTAGGTAAACATATATATCTATGTGTGTGTGTGTGTGTGTGTGTGTGTGTGTGTAAGGGTATAATGTGCTACATACACGTACACCTAAATGTATATATATATATATATATATATATATATATATATATATATATATATATATATATATATATACTATATATATATATATATATATATATATATATATATATATATATATATATATATATATATATATATATATATATACATACATATACAGCATATGTTAGACAAATTTACATAAAATTTACAGCACATGTTAGACATATATATGACTTTCTATAATAATACTTTCTACATATATATACATATATAGACAAAATCCATATATATATATATATATATATATATATATATATATATATATATATATATATATATATATATATATATATATATATATATATATATATATATATATATAGACAAAATCCATGTACATATGTTAGCATATACCGTTAAGTTCTGTTAACATATCTGTCTTTTGTAAAATCAGCATGACAGAAATTTTGTAACTTCAAAAATAAAAGCTCGGAAAGAACAGTAGAAAGAAATATAATCTGAGCATGTAAAAAACAAAAATGTGAAATAGATTAAGCATTCTATCAACAAATATGTATATTGTAAATAATTGTGTATATATTTATTTTTTGAATGTACATACAAGCTTTGGACTAAATAAAATATAATCGGTTTGAAAGCACCAGTTCTCGTCTGAACACTGAAGTTAAACAAACCTTAGCCCCGTTAGTACTTGGTAGGGTGCCCACGTCGGAACCCTGGGTGCTGCTGGCATTAATTATTCTTGCCACGTGTGCTTCATTAGTTTTTTTATATTGCTTTCTTAATGTGCATAGTTTTCGTGTTTTTTCGGTTGTTTGCACGAGTTGAAAGAAGGTGACATGTCGTTAAGTTCCAAGAATTAGGTTAATTCTTGGAACGGGCTGAATTGCGAGGAAAGATTTATCCATAAGTAAATCTCCAGCGATTGGTAGATGGACGAATAACGTCATTTTAGTAAGGTAATTTTTAACTTTTACCAGAGATTAAGCTAGCGAAGTGAGAGTGCAACCGGAAAGCCAGACCAGTTGTTGCGGTTGCGACTGGCCACTTCTTCATATCAACTTGACTGAAAATATTGCGAGGTCCAAACAATGCCAAATTTCACATTAACTTTTTTTTTTTAATCAATGAGCATTTCCTGTGACTTGTGAGTTTATAATCAACCTGTTGTTTTTTCTAACTTTTGTTTTTGGTTATGTGTGAATGCATTGAATTCTATAAAATTAAGGACCATATAAACTATAAGATGTGAATAATGATAATGAATGGCACAAAAATCATTGTACAGTGTACCTATAGTACGCATAAATTGTTTAATAATATCTGGTATAACAAGTCCTATATGTGTCACGCATATCACAATATATATATATCAAAAATGATGATATATAAATTGATGATATATATTATAATTAATAATATATTACACTATGTAATATACTAGATGAATGTTATATGTATCATAATACAATGGGTGTGAATGTTTCATGTATAAGATAAGGGGAAAAAAATGATAATATAATACAGGCAGCAAGAAAATTGTATATACCATAAAACAGTGTATAATATATATATGTATATGTGTGTGTGTGTATGTAGGTATACATAAATATATGTGTATGTAGGAATATACCTACATATTATGGAGAAAAACTCAATGATTAAATAACAGAGTTGTTATCATAACGCAATACATATTGGAGATATAGAAAGAATGTCTGCAAGTTAGAAAGAAGATGTAAATTGTTAACCCACCCCAAGTGTATAGCTATCGGAATAGAAATGACTGCTGTATAGTAATATAACGTGTATATGTGGGTATATGGATATATATGTATACATATGTATATGGATATATATGTATACATATGTATATGGTATAGATATGTTATTAAATGTGCCATTACCAAAGATTGGTTATTATAACGCAATTTATATTAATGGTATAAAATGAATGCATGGCAATTGAATGTGGAAGTAAATATATATCCCCCCCCCAGCTGTAGAGCTGTGAGAACAGAAATGAATGATGTAAAGATTAAATAACCTGCAAATACAAAAAAAAAAAAAAAAATTGTAAATACAGAACTAATGTAATTGGTTAGAAACATATACGAAAATACGTATATCTAAAATATTATATGTAAAAAAAAAAAAAAAAAGAAATATTAAATGCCATGTTAATTATGAAGTAAAAAAAAATGTACTTGCAAACTGATATTGTCAACATATTACCATAATATGAAAATAACAACCATGCTATCTAAATATTGTATACAGATTGTAAATAGTTCCGAATGTACGTACATATCATGTCGATTATACAAATAAAATCGGTTTGAAAGAATCAGTTCTCGTCTGATCACTGAAGTTAACCAAACTTCAGTCCAATTAGTACTTGCGAGGGTAACCACCTGAGAACCAGGGGTGCTGTTGGCATTAATTGTTTAATTGTTACATCGGCGCAGGTGTGTTTTATTCACTAGAATGGTGTCTGCTTGGGTTTCTGCCATGAATTCTTGCAGTTCTATTGCTTTATTGGATAGTTCATTAGCATTTCAGCTGATGATCTGTAGAGAGTTTGGTTTTCATTTGCTTTTATCTATTAAGGATTGCAGAAAGTAAAATCTGTCTGTGTTTTAGAATAATGTCCTTGGCCTCTTATGTTGGGTTGGTTTGTTGGAATTCTACAAGCATCTCTCCTAAATTGTAAATTGATCTCTGTGAATAATGCTATTGTTTAGTTTTTATAATGGGTAGTTTCTGTTTGTGTATGTGTTGCTGTCTAAGGTCTCAAGGGACAAATTAGCCTTGACTAAATGGTGGTCACTAAAGGTTAGTGGTGTGTGGCAAACTTCCTTTACTGTGGACCTTAGATGTCGGCTTATGTATATACTGTCTAGTCGCGAGGCATTGGGCGGGGAAAAGTGTGTATATTCTTTTCGTGTAGGATCATAAAATTCAAATTATCCAATGGAATACATCGCCTTTAAAAATAAGTATTTCATAGCTGTGCCAACATGTTATCAATTAAAATAAAAGTTCAAATAGAATCCACACTATTTTCAGAGTAAATATAATGTTAGAATTAGGAACCACGAGATGGCGGCAGTTGTCAACGGCCTCTCTTCACCGGATGTCATGTATAATTAGTGATAGTCTTGGGTCATTTTTCTCTTATTGACTACCGGTGGAGACTCGACTTTCCCCCCTCAGTCCTCCAAACGTTAGTAGGGCTAAATCCCTATAAGAGGATAAAAGGCGTTAAAGGATATTTTTAATGAGAAAATTAAAAAAAAATAGCTCAATGATTCATTTTTATTTCTTTAATAGCTTCATTTCATATGATAAGATATGGAATATCTTTATCAGTTTCAAATCTTTTACAATCAATCATTCGAACCCTTTGGAAATTGCACTCGTGATTTAAACCAGAATGGAAAGATCTCAAGAGCAGGTTCTCCAGATTAGCAAATAATTATTCCACCTAAATGCAATACTAACATGTTAGGGGTTTAACGTTTTTCGTGGGTGGCGTTCACATCAAAGATCAGCTCATTCTGTTTTACACTGAAATGCAACCTTCATAAACAGTAACGTGGAGTGAAAACAGTTTTTGCATGTTGTAAAAGAAGAAAATCTCTCTCTCTCTCTACGTATTTCATGCTTACTTCGTTCACATTTGGGACAGAGAAAAGACTGTTCGATTGTAGAAAGAATCTTCACTTGATTGCAAATTAAATTAAAAATGCCAAGAAATTATTTTCTTCCTTTAACCCTTTATCCAAGTGTGTAAGCAAATAAAGTTTTCTTGTGAAATAACTTCACGACTGGGAAACTCGTACACAGTGGCTAATGACTTCACATCAATTGTCTTAGTATCTCATAATGCAATGGACATATCCTTACAGACATGTATAAGGCTATGCAGTGTGAGAAGGATATGTCCATTGCATTATGAGATGGACATTATGAGACGAACTCAGACAGGTGTCGACCTTCATTGAGTCCAAGGAAATAATTTCTCGCCATCTTTAATTTTTAGTATAACGAAATGAAAAAACTTCCGATGTCTATCACTAATCCAGAATATTTTAATAATAAGGTGTGAAACCTTTGGACTACTTGTGTAGGGAAATATGACTCATTTGTGGATACCTCTGAAGAGGTATCCCCACAGTTGAACAAATCACAATAAAAGTTGAAACCTTTCCCATAATTCATAGCATTATACATGTCCGTAAGAATATGTGTGTTGCATTGTGGATACCAAGGCAATTGATTTGGAGTCATTAGTCTCTCTATACAAGGAGGTCAGTTGTGAAGTTATTCCACGTGCAAACTTTGATTGCTTACATTTGGATAAAGGAAGAAACAAATAGTATAATTTCTTGGCATTTAAATTTAATTTAACTATTCAGTTCTGTTTTACTGACTAAAGAACCATTTCTGAACCTTTTCCTCCAGTAAATTCCAGAGCATATACAGAGCCATCGCTCTTCAGCTGAACTGAAGAGCGATGGCTCTGTATATATATATATATATATAGTTTTAGGGAAAAAAATTGAATGAATAGAACCGAGATTTAATTAAAAAGGTTTTAATATAAACACACTACTAGTTTCGGCATGTAACAGCCTTCTTCAGGTGACATTATAAAAGAAAAAACACTAAACATTGAGAGTTAAAAGACTATGAACAACATAGACAGTCTTTATACATAATTAACATTAAAACGTTGTAGTTGTATTTGTAGCTGTTCTTTCATTAGTTGCATTGTTGGGAGAGTGCGTGCTTGCTGCATCACGTGAACGCCAGTACATGATTACAGCGGAATGACTATCCGGGAGGTTGTAATGTTAACCGAGTCAATGATCATTCTGTCATATATATATATATAGTATATATATGTCTATCTATCTATCTATCTAAAACCACAGCATATCACCACCAGCAGCAGCCGGTCCACGCCCGAGCTCACCAGGAATCGGTCAAAGGTCGCAGAATTCCGATCAAGGAAAAGACGCCAGCCACATCGCCAGAGAAGAAAAAGACATCAGTCTCAGCCCCCCGGACAACAACGGACAAAGGTCAGTACTCTCTGTCTCCTATGCTAACATTGTAGCTAATACTTCCGCGCGAATTAATACCACTGCCACAACGCGTACAAACGTTCACCCAGCCAACCGCTTTTCCCGAGATAACGGAATTGTAATTTTCGCAATCGAAAATACCCCACTGGAAAAGTATCTAGACGCAGTAGCTCAACATGTTCCCCCAAAAAATATAACTCACAATTCAAGAGTTGCCGGAACCGTACAAATGTACTTTAACAACGCATCTTGGTCTGAGACATTAATTGAAAAGGGAATAGACATCGGAGCATGCCACGTGAATATCTCACCAATCGCAATTGCTCCCACAAAAGTAACAGTGTCAAATGTCCCACCGGAAATAAGCCATCAAATGCTTCGCGGATTACTATCACCCCCCACCCCCCCCCCCCCCCACCCCCCCCCCCCCCCACCCCCCCCCCCCCCCACCCCCCCCCCCCCCCACCCCCCCCCCCCCCCACCCCCCCCCCCCCCCACCCCCCCCCCCCCCCACCCCCCCCCCCCCCCACCCCCCCCCCCCCCCACCCCCCCCCCCCCCCACCCCCCCCCCCCCCCACCCCCCCCCCCCCCCACCCCCCCCCCCCCCCACCCCCCCCCCCCCCCACCCCCCCCCCCCCCCACCCCCCCCCCCCCCCACCCCCCCCCCCCCCCACCCCCCCCCCCCCCCACCCCCCCCCCCCCCCACCCCCCCCCCCCCCCACCCCCCCCCCCCCCCACCCCCCCCCCCCCCCACCCCCCCCCCCCCCCACCCCCCCCCCCCCCCACCCCCCCCCCCCCCCACCCCCCCCCCCCCCCACCCCCCCCCCCCCCCACCCCCCCCCCCCCCCACCCCCCCCCCCCCCCACCCCCCCCCCCCCCCACCCCCCCCCCCCCATCCTGGCTGAGCAGGGCGACTGCATTATAATCCACTTTCCAGCATAGAAGTGACACCTTTACCCCCCCCCCCCAAAAAAAAGAAAGGGGGAAGAAAGAAGGATTGTTGTGCTTAACAGTGCGAAAGTTAATCAGCTGGCACTCTCATGTTAATAGATAATATTGTGCAATAGTAACTTCTATGTTCTTCCACATTTATGTTCTTATGTTAAAATAAGATCTTATGTTATCATGTTAAAATAACTCTTAATGGCTTTAATTTATTTTAAAAATAAAAATGTAATTAGCCTTATAAGTGACTTCGATGTAACATACCTCAACAAGTGTATGAGCATGTAACCTCTCTGTCTGACTGCAGAGAACCAAAAACCGGTTAATCCTGTATATAAGATTGTTATGTTTACAATAAAAAAAAAAAAAAAAAAAAAAAAATTCTATATATATATATATATATATATATATATATATATATATATATATATATATATATATATATATATATATATATATACTATATATATATATATATATATATATATAATGTATATATATAGGGTGAGCCAAAGTCATGAAGGGGTCTGAAGTTAATTTTTTTTTTTTTTTTGAAATCAAATCAAACAATCGTGTTTATTTGTAATCTTCCTATAATAGTACAATATGTTGAATAATCATATGTGTAACTTAAGAGCAACAACTCATCCAGATTACGATAAGCATAAAGTTATAAAAATTTATGTAATGCATTTTCATTATGTGCACATATGTACATGTACATAATATACATATTACATATTATTATTATAATATAATTACATAATAAAATCGCAAATGAAATAAAATTTCATCATACAGAGAAAGTTGCATAACAGTTAATTAGACACAAAATAAAAGAAAGCAGTTAAATAGCATTTAAATTTTACGTTTTACACATAAGACTTAAGAATACAAATATGCTAAAAACCAATAATTTATACAATTATTTTGAACACAGCTTCCTCATTGCTGTGGAAAAATAAATACTCTTTGATTTGAGTTTTGTATTGGTTTGGGTTAGTTTCATTTCTTATTGTTAAAGGTAGTGTGTTGAATACTTTTGGCGCTAAATAAGTATAATGTTTGTGATATTGCTTCTTTATTTGCTTTTGGAACTAAATATTTTAGGCCCTTATGTCTACTAAGGAAAGTATCTTGCTTGATACGTTCTTTTTTTTTTATAGCTAATGCCTTTTATTCCGGTATCGGGAGTAGACGAGGCCGTATAAGCCCTGCCTAACTTTTGGAGACTGAGTGGTCAGTTCAGTCTCCACTGGTAGCCAGTCACAGACAACTGGCCCAAGGCCATCACAAATTAATCAATACGCAGTGAAGAAGTCGGCTAACAAGTGCCAACATCTCGTGGTCTCTAACAATAGCACAATATATTTAATGTCTGAAAATACTGTGGGTTCTGCAGTCGATTTTCTGGAGTTTACGCAACTAAAAACCCTTGTTTCCTGGAGAAAAAACTCGCTTGCCCGTGCCAGAGATCGACTAACTCGGGAACTGGTCGAAAAAAGACTGAAAAATTTCTCCTAGTTGACAACTAGATTCGAAACAAACTCTTCCTTCGTGCAGTCAAGCGCTGTGGTATGCAAACCACATCCACTGAGCTACACAGGCTCTTAAGCTTAAATAACTTTTATTTTAATTATTATTTTTTCTTTAAATTTATTTCCTATATATACAATGCTATGGTATTGTAAATTTATAATAATAATAATAATAATATAGGAGTTATTAAGTATTAGCCGAAGACTATTTTCATCTTCTGTCGTGACCACTCGACTTAATACAAGTCTGAATCGGCTTCGAATTGTACCATCTTCGGTCTTCTCGAGAGCAGAATGTCCAAGTTATCCGACTTATAGTACTTGGTACAATACAAAAGAAGGCCTATATGGATGGGAAGATGAAAAAAATACGCATATAACTAATTAATGGGTGCGATGCTAATTAAAACGCATTTAATTAGCATCGCACCCAGAAGGTCCTCGTTCCTGAACACATAATCTAATGAAATATCAGAAATGCCGCTTCAAGGTAATAATTGGTTTTTAAAAATCGTTTCCTTCTATGACAGTAATAAAACAGATTTTAAAACACTAAAACCAAATCTGCATTTTTTAATATTCAACTCTGAGCTAGTGCACTCAATTGACTAATTCTTTGTTATCTGCGGGAAAATAAAACTCCGATGATCGACTCCAAACCTACACAAGATTTCAGAAGCGCGTGCGGCAAAATCGAATGCAAGCAAGCAATCAAATGAACTTTCATTTCGCAATCTCTGTGGAGCCAGCTGAACCTTTAGGAACACGAAATGCTGACGAACATCACCCTTGACCATCGGGAGGGCGAAGGTTTGGCTTTTCGACTGAATATATCAGACTTGTTTGAATTTTTTCACGCATACAGCGCGGTACCATTTGTGGCAAGATTTACACAAAATAATGCTGGTAAATCACATCCTTAATGGGAAAAATCTGGGTTCGAATGGAACGCAAGCACATTTTCAAAAATGTTCAGCTGAATGGGCGTTACGGAGATAACTTGAATCACACTTGGACGTTTTCTGGGTCGCTTTACTTGGAACTCTACGCTCTTCCCTCCCCCCCTCTCCTACAAGAGAGTCAAGTGTGAATCAGTCTGAAGTTCGAAATGCACAAAAAGGTCTCGTGCACCACAACTAAGCCTCCTCCCGACAAACTGTAATGTACGCATTCTCGCGATACTCTCCCTTCCCCACCCCTATAATTAAAACAATTTAACGCTAGTTATCTCTGAGGGATTTGAGGGTGATAAGGAGCTTATCGAGGTGGTCGGGTATATACAATTGGAATATTATTGGCATCTATCTCGAGGATACCAGGAAGTAATTCCAAATTCAACCTAATCCTAGAAGTAAGACAAATACTTCCTATCGAATTTCCCTTCAGCTTCCCTTATTTCAAAATGCCTCCAAAGTAACATAGAACTCATCAACCCTCAACATCTTATAGAATCTCAATTAACAGACCAATCCATTTATTTGCAAATCAAAACACAGACGTACTGACGACAGCACACCATCCTCCTCCCACTCATCTGACAACCCTTGTACACAGCGCAAAACAATCTCAAGAATTAAAAACCTGCCTTCATTCTTACAAAAAGACACTTTTTATGGCAGTTTTACTTCTGTAAACGTTTACTCATATCCCCAGCAGGATCTTTCTCGGAAATACGATTGTTGAAGATCTAACATTGTATCCTGGTCAGTGGCGGCTCATGGCTTGAAATCGTGGGGGTGCTGCAACTTTCGAAACATACATACACACTGTAAGTACAGTGTATGTGTTTGGATAAAATATCAAAATTATGGCAATAATTTAAAAAAAAAATTACACATGAAAAAATATTATATATTGTCGATAAAATTATACAGTTTAGTATAATTCAAAATTACTTAAAAATAAAATCCATTTCTTTAATTGTAATTAAAGGAAGGGATTTACAATTTTTGGACATTACAATTAAATTCTTTAATTGTAATGTCCAAATATTTAAAGAGACGTAGTAAACACGATAAGCACTACGAACACTCTACTACTGGCGCAAACTGCATATAAACAACAGTGGAACTGCGGGATGGACAGTGCGCATTACGCTAATAGCTCGCATCTCACTACGACGTGCATATGCTTGCGCGCGTAGCAATATGACACTGTGATAAACACAGTGCTGCTAGCGTCCTTCGCCCTCCTAAGTGTTACAAGATGGATTTTTATAATTTTTTATACGAAATAAGAGAATTTTGCCGGATTGTTGATGATAAAATTAAATATTACAAGCAAATATAAATAAATTAATAAACATATTTTATCTATCGAGAAAAATTGGGGATGCTGCAGTTCCTCAGTGCCCATGCACGAGCTGCTCCTAGTCCTGATACTGTCGACCACAGCGTCTCAAATTTTGGATTTCTCCTTCGCTCGAGGCAGTGTTTGAACCTCTAAATAGGGATTACTCGCATACACTTCGCAAATCCGATCGACACTTGAATACATTTCTTACGTTAATATAATAGAATCGAAAAATACGTATTCATTAATTTTTGAAACTTACTTTTTATTAATGCATTAATAGCAACACAATAATGTAATCTGATATATAAACAGGATGAAATTGCTGTTTATATATAAGAAATGATGCGCTGTACAAGAATTCTACTTTACAAGTATGTTATCTTTATTATGATTACTTTACTGTGGGTGCACACACACACAGCGCAATGTGTCATTGCGGTGTGTTTCGATCTGATACAGGAAGTGAACTCGTTCTTATTTGAGTTTATGCTGATTCCTTTATTTCAGTGCAAGAGAGATCTCCGTTCCTTTCACTCCTCTCTTAAGCTCCTCCATTTAATTCACGCAGTTGCAGGAACGAAATTCAAAATGGGCTATCGGAGTATTTTGCATTTTATTTGCCGAAATACTCTTAGTATCATAACGGAAAATGCATCTCAATTATTCTGTACACGCTCGCATGCTCATGTGCGTGCGTGCGCAAGCACACACATAGCTAAGAATTTTGTATTAACCGCTTGACTTGTTTCAAATCACTCCGATGATGCAGATTATTGGTTGGTGTTATTATTGTCAAGCGAATATTTCGAGTGTTTTTCCAGCCTTAATTCATTCAACGACGCACCCTATGTAACAAGAAATTGAGCCTTTACGTATTTTAGCTTGTGAAATCACATGATGTGTCACTCAGTGTCCACTCATTGACGTTATACACTTAAAATAACAAATAAAAATAAAACAGTAATGTACTTACTCTGTTTCCATTTTGTACCTCCGCACCATGTAGAACTAAGAAACTATTCATGCAACATTTCCTGTTCTTATACCGATTGGATGAGACTAATAGAAACAGCATCTCTGAATGTAAACCAAACTGCAAATGTGTGTGCTTTCATTGTTCGTTAATTAGTAACAATCAAACAAGAATATCACTTCTCTTTTTTTTCTTCCTATCACGGATTTTAGAACAAATTATTCTCTGGAAGTAATTGATTGTTGCAGGTTAAAACGAAACTTTTTTTTTTTTTTGTAATTGCACAGGAATCAAAATGAAAACGTAATATTTCCCTTATTGCCAGTGTTAAAAGAATTTTTTTAAATTCAGTGTTGCAAATTGACACACTCCCATCGTCATTTTTATGAAATGCAGTGAAGTAACGAACCACGTAACACAGCAAGATATGAAGGAATACTGAATTATGTACAGAGGTTGAACAAAATAATGGAAACACTTGTTATAAGTGCATGTTTCTTTATGAGTATTGTGTTGGACCACCTTTTGCCTTCAGTCACGGCCTGAATTCTTCTCGGAATGAACTCATTTTGACTAGTTTTTAGTGGATTTTGTACCCTTGTTCTTGAAGAACACCTTCAAGTTATTTTAAGGAAGTTGGAGGTGCGAATCTTTTTCTTATTCTACTCTCCAAAAATGACCAGAATGTTTCGATGATGTTCGAATCTGATGATTGGTTCGAATCTGGCAGGGAATATGTCGAAGTTCACCTTTACGCTCTTCAAATCCAAACCACGTTAGGATCAGGGGATGCACTTGATTACCCAAATTATCACTTGCGGTAATTCTGCCATGAAGAGGAATAATGGGATCAGCAGAATACCATGATATGCTGGCCAGACCAAAGCAGAATCGCCCCCTTGCTCGCATTCTGGATTGTAGGCTCCCTTGAGTGTTCTCTAAAGGCAAACTCGTCCTGATGTAAGAAAGAGAGTTAAGGTCGACTCATCTGACCGTATCACACGTTTCTAGTTTTCCAAAACCCAGACATGACGGATGCGACATCCTCGTTTACTCATCTCAGCATTCTTTTCAGTAATCAGAGGCTTAGCAACTGCAGCTCTACATTTAATATTGGATTTATGAAGCTCACGTCGATAGTTTTTGTGTTCCTGCAAGATGAACATTCAGTTCTACTGTTACCTGTGCTGCAGTAGTTCTGTGATTTTTCTAAACAACTCATCCCATTGTCCGACAATATCTTTCTATAAATTTTTCATTTTTGTTTACTCTACGATGATGTTGTCTTGCCATGATCTGTGTATGCCCAAATAACCCTAGGAACAGCTGTCGATCTCGACAACACTAATAATGTGACAGTATTTGTCAATGATGCTCCCGTTAAACGCGCACCAACGATTTGTCCTCTTTGAAAGTCGGACGAGTCTCCCATTTACCGATTTTTTAAACACGATTTATCCCTCATTACAATTACAATTACTAATGCACTTGGGTGAGAACTACAGGCCATAAACAAAGTAGAACAAGAACAGTCACTGCGGCCACCACAAGTTCTTTTCAATTGTTCAACTCACACAAATTCTGTTACTGAATGTCAGACCCAATGAAGTGCGATTTACGGTTCAACGACTTCAGATAAATAAATTCAAATATAAAGATAATTTTAGGAATGAAAAATGAAAGTATTGAAGATTGGAAGGATGTGGTAGAGCTGCAAGGGACAGTTCTGAACTGTACGCAAACAGAAATCTCAAGAGTAAAGTATCCGTGATAACCCCATACATTTCTTAATTATAAAGAAATGGACCAAAGGAAATACAAGTTATTTTGAATAAAAATGATGTCCTTAGCACAGGCGATGAATCGGAGGTTCTCGGTTCTTGATTATGCAAGACTTTCGTTCTCAAAATTTAGATTTATACTCCCTTGCTCCGAAGATCAGAAACAATTTTTAATTTCCGTGCAGGCGATGAATCGGAGGTCGTGAACATCCTGCAAAAAAAAAAAAAAAAAAAAAAAAAAGAAAGAAAGAAAAAGAAAACCGATCAATCCATAGAATTATACTTTTAACGGATTTTCTATTCATCTAAATTTAAATAATTTGGGAAGAGGTGTGCGAAAATTTACATAAAACAAAATTAAAAATTAATCAAAACTTGAAGAATTTTAAATAAAATAATACTTTCCAACAAAATTACATCTAATTAAATCTTACATAATAAAAAATTGTCTTAAAGTGACTCAACTTACCGATTCCGGATACCGTTGACTAAAATTGTACGTAATAGTATAAAAGGGATCGTATATTATTCTCACCCTGGCTTTTACTTATGCAGAGCCCGTAGCAGAGGCTTATTCAGCTAAGTGAAGTAAAAGTCCTCAATCTATCTATCTTTTACATGTTCTCGACTAGCAGTAAAGGTCAATCCAATCATCTTTCTGTCTCCTCTTCCATAAACTCATCATATTAACAATAGTAAGGAATCGAGCCTTGTAACACTCATCGTACAGTCCCTCCCTACCCTTGGTCAATCTTCTCTGAATATTCTCGATTTTCTTGGCGTTTATGATTTTTATTCTGTTTCTTCAAGTAATTAATACTGTAACTGAAATGCAGTATAATAAATAAATAATAAAACGGTCTGCCTGTGATTTTTTTAATTTTAAATTCAATTTTGAATGAATTGTTCGCATAAACACAAACCTTGTTTACGATGAAATGAAAATAAGCATCGTTTACGAACAACAGAAAACTGAAATATTTCATATTTTATGAACTTTAATGAACAAAATTCCCTCGTAAAAGCCAAAATGTTATTTTGCGATGGCCGGGAATCGAACCGGGGTCAACTGCTTGGAAGGCAGCTATGCTAACCTCTATACCACCATCGCATATCTACTACTTTTTAAAACAGTCTTATGAAGTATCTTTCGGTCGTTTACCTATTTTAACAGAAGTGACGTCATCAGGATTTTGAGAAAGTAAGCTCAAAGTTATATTGACCCTATTATAATCCGGTTTTCTTCTACTACCGCAGTTGAGTAGCACTTCGTTTCACTACACATTGACACAAATAGCATAGAGAAACAGACTTTATAACGTTTTGCCACACAACCGTTGATTCCGTTTTGTAAGAAAAACTTCATCCATAAAGAAAATTACATCCAGAAAATATTATGTAAAGTTCGCTAACAATTGAAACATGTAAAAATATGCTGTATGCACTTATTCTGCTTCTTCTTCTGTAGTTTAATATACTGTAGGATAAGGAATCTCATTTTCTGTAGCCACTGAAATGTTACGAATATTCTGAAATCGCCGATGTGCATTAGAACTTTGACATTTCGTCAATAAAAATAGGCCGACGTGGTAAGCACGTCCGCTATCCAATAACACAGCAAGCACTTGGGAAAATACACCTTCAGTATGGCAAGCACTTAAAAAAATTATCATTTAAAAACCGAAACCTATCGTCTTACATTAATCCGAATTTGATAAGAAGGGTGGATTGCCATTTAACTTAGCCGTTAGCGTAACCGCTCTCTATGTAGTCTACTACCCTGTAAGTGTAATCAAGCACGCAGGCAACCATAAACCGCTAAGTAGAGTTCGTTAATTAAAGCACTCCTCCGCTTATTGAAGGCACGAAATGAAAAAAATAAAATAAAAATTCCATGTTTGATCTGCAATTTTGGGCAGCGTTTTGGGATGAACTAACTCCTCTTAGCCCACTCAGCGCGCCGGCTCTGATATGGGCTCAGAGTCTTACCTGGGTGGGATCCACACAAAAATGTCAAATTCCATTTATTAGTTCTACCACGTAGCCAGTGCGTTAATAGCATTTGAATCATTTTGTTATAAGCACGACTAGATTGACACCAAATTGAACTTGCCGCCCCATTTGACTCAGCCGTTAGCGTAACCGCTCTCTAACCCACAGACTGCGGATCCTGCACGAGTATGGATGTTTGTGATCGGGTGGGAATTCAATTTCATCTCCAACCGCTTACTGAAAGCCTGAAACAACTCGAAAGAGCCGGTTCAGGTTTCCAGTAAGCAGTTCTACATTCCCTGAGCCGTTCCACTCGAAGCCATTCCACGTTCCCTGACCAGGGATTCCAGATGCACTTAGCACGTACACAATACAGCAGTAACGCAACGTGTCTATTACTACAGGGCGTCAACCTGTAGTGTGAGTGGGAGTTATATTTAAAACAGTAATGCTGTTCTGTACCTGTGGTGAAGTTTTTGACAATTAAAAGTTCCTATTCCACCTCAGAGTGGAAAACCAATTTCAGGTGGGGGGTTGCTCCTTCTTTGCGTCAAGTTTGCTTGATGCTTAACGTTAAGAATGATCCTAATTTGATTATGGTAAAACTGAATGAAAAATAAATTGATGATACTTGTTTTAATTGTATACTTGGCGATAACGTGATAATGTAAACATACTTAATAAATAAATTAATATACGATTGCATGTAATCATATTTTCCCAATTTTTATTCTTTTATACTTTTACTTATTTTACGATTCCAGTGATTCCAGGAGGAATTACCAGTACCGTATTTTCAAATAAAACTAATTAAGTTTAATCTAATAAGGAAAAATCATCTCTAATTCACTGCAATCAAATCTAATTGGGCCTTCCATTTGGGCATGAAACCAACAGCAACAACAAAAAAAAAGCATTAAGCTGAAATTATTGAAAACAAATGATTTCACCACAAACGAACTGATAAGCAGGTCAATCGCCGTTTTATGATGTCCACAATCATATCCCCCTATTTTGGGGAGGGATATCCCACGATCAACTCACGTTAGTTTCGATCTGATGAAGAAAGGGAATCCAACTTCGCTGAGTGAACGCTCTTTTTATAACTAAAATCTCTTACTGGCATTCGTCTGCATCTGCACAAAGTGCACTGAGTTTGATCAATTCACAGATGTATTGAAATCCGTGGTGGCACAGTGCGGGAATGAAACACACATCCCTCCCCTGGTGATTTAGGTTGCAAAAATCTCTTTCGAGTGTTTCACTCAAAGCGGAGGTCTCTGGGATTACCGCCGGAACACTAAAAACTATAAGATCCATCGTAATGTCTTACTGCAACTGCTGCACTATCCAACTACAGTATCTGCATGGACAAAGAAACACACACACACACACACACACACACACACACACACACACACACACACACACACACACACACACACACACACACACACACACACACACACACACAACACACACACACACACACACACACACGAAACTCCGTAATTATTAATGTTTACATTTATTTATTGCAATCAAATTACATAATTTCGATTTTGTTGATACTTGCTAAAAAAAAAAAAAAAAACTCATAAAGCGAGAACTTCCTGCTTTCACTTTTTCATGGTGATACGACTGGTAGTTGGTTGGTAAAATGGTGATCCTAATATTTTGATTGAAGTGTGTTTGATTTCTTAATAACGATACTGAGAATGTTATTATATTATAAATATTCTTGAAAATATTATCAGTTTTTTGTTTAGATATTTTGGAGAATTTTTTTTTTCTCGCAAATTTACCTCCACGAAATTTTAATATCTGCGAGGGATGTTCCCTAATATTGCTAGTTTTCAATGCGATACAACGAATCATCGTTTATTCAGCAACAAAAGGGAATTCTGAATAGAAATCCCTCCTTGGTAATCACATAAAAAGCTTGGTAATAAGTTGAAATAAACAACTATTTACGAAAAAAGATTGTCAGGGAAATTCCAAATCAGACTGCGCTACCTTTCTTATTCCTTGTCTCATTGCACTGGCTTGGGTTTATCGTCACACAAACGGAAGCTTACCTTTGGGTGCTTGCTAAGTGTGAGGATTTGAAAGGGTAATCAGCACTCTATGAGACTGCACACTCTACGCAAGGTGGAGTTAAGCAGACTTTGAACTTCATTGGACTTCAGAGGACAAATTGAAGAAAGAAAACAGCTCAGATCATTGCTGCACTAACGAATGGAGAATTGAATAGGAAAGATAAGGCGACAGTGGCTGTTTTGCACCAGGCCGTGATCAGACCACATCTGCTCAGATACGGTTACAAGATACTGGAGTGAAGGAGGCAACAAAGAGGGCATAAAGGCGAGTAGCAGAAATGAAATCAGGACTGAGGGATGATTGTTACGATGACAGGGCGATGGCACGTAATTTTCCGAGTTTTGAGGATATAAGGCTAAGGGATGATATGACAAGCTATTGAGAGATATTTACTGCTCAATCAAGTACTGCTCGCACTTCTGGGGAGATACCCCTATGAGCCCCCTAAAAATGCTCAACGCATTACAGAAGAGAGCTCCCATTCACATTACATTCGAGCGCCATCTCCCATCTAAGAGATTAACGATCATGTTGTGACTCATGGTTAACTATGAGCGTAACGACATGTGGTGAGGACCCCATCTCTTCCACATATTGTCATAAGTATTGATGGCTGTGTTCATTGGCCGGTTTGTCTCTTCTGAGGGACGAAAAACCGGAGTTTCAGGGTGAAAACTCCCCACCTCCGTATGAAACCGATTACTCATCTTTAGTCCAAAACGATCAAAGGTTCGTCACATCATAGACGAGAATCAAAATCAGGTCTTTCCGCCCAAAGGACTTCGTCTATACCGACTGAGCTACGGAAGCTCTAAAAGAAGAGAGCAGTCAGAGCTCATCAACTCATCACTTACCAACTCGTACATAGGTCTTTTTTCTACTGCATTTATCTTCTATAAATATTTCCATGATAAACGTTCATCAGAACTCTCAACACCTCTGTACCAAATCCATCAAAACGTGAGCAGCTACGACCCAACATCCCTTCACAGTCAGACTCCATACTCATAGAACAAATTTCTCTTCCTTCATCCTCACTGATACTGTTCTATTGCGGAACAGCCTTCCATCCCATGTGTTCCTCAAGGAATACATGAAAAGGCCTTCAAATCCAATGTGAACAAGTTCCTCGTTTCCAAATTCCCTTCCCATACATGGTCGTACTATAGGTTAACCAACCAACCTCTCGTCTATGGGCCAAACATTAAAAAAAAAAAATATTCAGACTTAATTTCGTAATGCACATGCGTCTTTGTTTAGCGAGACGTAATCCCTTGTGTGACAAATTTATGCGAGTTCAAAGAATTCTGTCGACTGCTGATGTTTAAACACAAAACTAATGACCGTGTGAAAAGTAAATAGCAAGTAATGAAACTTGCGTTTCAGTATTTTTTTTTTGCTGGTTTTTCTACTCTGGACATTCTTTTCCCATAAAATCTCCCAGAGCGATGGGAGAAAACTGCAGAACAGAATAAATTAAGAAATTAAAGAAAATGACTCTTATTTTCGTTTTCTCCTTCAAAGTACACACTGCTCCAGATTATACTCGGAAATCCTTTGATTCTTCAATGCGTTTCTGATATACGTACTTGCTAGCATCCAGTGATTACTGTGTAATATTGACTTGTATATTATTATTATTACCATGATTATACGCTCACCTCCATGGAGTCGGAACACTCATTGCGGGAAACCCAAACTATCATACCTCTCCTTCACCCCATTGACAGAAAAAGAATTAACAACTGACTCTGGCAACTCATTCACAACTCTCCAAGTAAAAAAATCTAGTCCTCACACCCGTACTGACCACACCTTTATTCAACTTCTAGGAATGATCCCTCTAGCCAAATGCTGAAACATTTCCCCCTGAATCAATCCTATAAAACCCTTAAAGCAACTTAAGTGTTTGTATCATATCTCCTCTTTTTCTCCTATCGACCAACTTCTGCAATCCACACACTGCCAGTCTATTCTCATAGAGAACATTCCACAGACCACTCACCATCTTGGTCACTCGACTCTGAATCCTCTCCCACTGCCTCTGCATCCCTAAGAAACCCAGGGGATGGTGATGAGATTCAGTATGGATATAATGGCTTGTAATATCCATATCCATACTGAATCTCATCACCATCCCAGTCAAAAGGCTGGAAGTATTAAAACACTGGTTCATCGGGCCCACTCCTTATGTTCATCAGATGAACTATTACAGAAAGAATTGCAACATATTATTTCCACTTTTTTATCTAATGGTTATAAGAATTCTTTCATCAAAGGAGCTTTGAGCAGTTTTGGTATCTCTTAAAATACAGAAGAAACAACTCGTATTCCCTGTCCCTTTTGTGAAAGGCATTGGCGTACGCACAGCAAAAGTTTTAAAAGCTCTAAATATTTTTGTTGCCTTTCGCCCGATCAGAAAAATATCCAACTTTCCCACTTCTCCGAAGAACAAGCTTCCACATCTCAGTTATCCAGGTGTCTACCAGATTCCTTGCTCTTGTGGGTTATTTTGGACAAACAGGAAGATCTGCTTTTGTTTGGCTAGAAGAACACCAGTCTTATATTTAATATCTTGAACCTAAACAGTCGGGACTTGCAGAGCATGCCATCAACACTAGACAGAGTTCATTGGAACAAGACAAGAGTCCTTCACAAAAGTCAGTTACTCATGGAACGGCTTTATAAAAAACATATTAAACTTTACTTTGCTCTCCAAACTTAAACAGATCCGATGGTCTATATATATATATATATATGATCCGATGGTTTGTATATATATATATATATATATATATACAGTATATATATAAACGGCATTAGCTACTCAGGTGGCACCTTTTAGAATTGTCAGTTATTGTTCAACCTTGTACTGAAGATACCTGTGATACTCGGGCGAAAATTATCCTAATAAATAACGCATATTTTTATTTATACTAATAAATAACCATGTGTATAAGGATGACGTCCTTTCAGCATGCTAGAATAGTTACAACTTTCGTACGCAATGCAAAATCTGAGTATGAAAAGAAACTGGCTCTGCATGATAAAGACAACCCACAAGAATTCTATCGATATGCTGCAAGTAAAAGAAAGAATCCAGATGGCGTGAGGGTTACAGACGCAGAAGGAGTTGTTCAGTTAAAGATTGCTCATTTTGTTAAAAGCTATCAAACTGGTGTACACAATATCGAGCTTACGCTTACCTCTTCACTAGATGAAGAAACGCAGGTGTATGAGGACGAGGTATTAGAGCTGTTGCACAAATTGAATAAGAATTCGGCTATAGGAACTGACGGGATATCAGCACACGTGCTAAAACAGTGTTCAATTGAACTGGTCATTCCTTTGACCAGGCTGTTTAATATGAGTCTCAGAACAGGGAATATTCCTCAGGAATGGAAGGGATGTGGTAATTCCATTGCACAAGGGTGGTACAAAGGCTAATGTATCGAACCATCGACCAAGTAGTATCTAAGGAGTGGTGGTGGTGACGATTTTGAAAAAATTGGTTAAGGCTTGCATTCAGAAATCGGTTGACAGTAAATCTCTACTTTGCAATGAACAGTATGGGTTTACTAAGGGAAGGTCATGTTTTAGCAACTTGCTCACATTCTATAACAATTTTGCCATTGAACCAGACAAGGAGAATTGATACACCATGATATTTTAAGATTTTGCTAAGGCTTTTAACAGAATACAGCATGGTAAACTGTTGCATAAATTGCAGTAAATGGGCTTGAGTTATAGAATATTAGCATGAATAAGAGGATGGCTGACTGGCAGATATCAAAAAGTGGTATACGGGGATGTGAGTCTGCAAGATTTATGATAACTAGCGGTGTACCATAAGAATCAGTGCTTGTTCCACTGTTATTCAATCTGTACATTAATGATATTGGGAAGGATTTGACAAGTGATGTACAGCTATTTACTGATGATGCAAAGACAGGTAGGGGGTAATCAGGAATGCTGCTGATATGCAGTACTTGCAGAATAATTTGAATAGGCTGGAATTATGGGCATGGGAAAATGGGTGTCAGTTCAATGTCAGTAAATGTAAAGTCATTCACTTTGGCGTGATTAGATATTCAATGTCGTATTATATTGGTGGGATTAGGTTAGAAGAAACTGATGAGGCTGGGATCTTGGAGTGTTAATTGATAGTAAGTTGAAGTTCAGTGGCTATGTGGCAAAGATTGCAAATACAACTCAAAAGAGAATTGCAATGCTGAAACGACGTTCACATGTAAAGATAAGGATGTTATTTTGCCTCTTTACAAGGGCTTGATAAGACCTCACTTGGACAATTGTGTGCAGGTCTGGTCTCATGATTTCCGTTGTGATTCTGACATACTGGAGAGAGTACAAAGGAAAGTTTTAAAATGATATCAGGATCGTGTAATACTAATTACGAAGACAGATTGAAAATTTGTAGACTGCAGACACTAGCTAACAGGAGAAAGATGGGGAGATATGATTGAGACTTACAAACTTCTGAGAGGGTCATACAGGATTTCAATTGATGAAGTTTTCAATTTATGGAAGGTGGGAAAAGGAGGAGAGGCATCCTTGGAAACTGAGAATGCAGGCCACTAAGAAGGGGGTAAGGGCTAGATTTTTCTCTCAGAGGGTGCGCATGATTGGAATGGACTGCCATTGGATGTTGTGAGTGCAAGCAGTGTGAATGAATTTAAGAATAAGTATGACAGCTGGTGTGTGTAGTATGTGGTCTCCCTCGATGAGTCTCTTACTCCTTGGAGGTCTCGCTTAATAATAATAATAATAATAATATTTTACGTGACTTAATTCCAGTATTATAATTTATATAAATATGCCTACTCACGGTATTTCTGAAACACAAAAGACAAATATTATGTTAGGATTAGGGACACAAGATGGCGGCATTTGTTAGCCGTCTGCTTCACTGCGTACCGATGAATTAGTGATACCCTTGGGCTAACTATCTCTGATTGGCTACCAGTGGAGAGTGAACTGCCCACTCAGTCTCCAAATCTTAGGCAGGGCTAAAAAGGCCTGGCTTACTATGAAGGGATGTCCCTATGAAGGAACAAAAAAGGCGTTAGCTGATTTATGATCCATTCTTCTGCAGAGATTATAGGAGATATGTAAAATCCTTTAATTTCTGCCAAAATACGCACTTACTCATGTATACATTTATATATAATTCTGTAGTACATAGATACATACATATATGCAAAAAGGGGCGATATTAACATTGTTTGAGTTTTGTTTATTATTAATATTTATATATATTTCTTTAGACGCATGTAAAGGTCTTAGATTGTTTATTTTTGCTATGCATAAATATTAATTTATGTTATCTTCAAATAACTATTTATATACCGACAGCAGTGTAGTCACTGGTTTTAATTTTACTTGGTTAACTTAATAAAACTAAATTTTACCCGACATGCGAATACTTGAAATAGCAAATCAGGATTTCTTTCATAATTGCTGATATTTGTTTTTCGACGGACAAAGCGATTTTACTGAACACTAATTTTATTACTAGTGAATGAGTTATTTTTTCCCCGTCGGTCTATTAATATCTCTAACATCTATGGTGACATTAATCTTGAAAATATATTTTTTCTTTTTCTATAAAAAATCATTCTTTATTTATTTTACTAAATTTCTAATGGATTCTTTTGTTTTCAGAATTTGTAAAAAATTCAATGAAAATTTAAAATTAAATCTGAAATCAGAATTAAATCTTCGTTTATCATTTCCATTTCATCATTTTTAGTCTTTCGTGATTTCCTAATTTCTCCTTCGTGAATTGAAAATAATCGAATGGAATTCTGGGACATATTTTAGACGGACATTCTGATATCTGTGAAACACTCGCAATGCCGTCTAGAATGACATTTATAAAAGTAAGAATAATTTATTTCTGATAATTTATTGTTAATTTTCGTAAATTTAGAATCAGCAATCCTTGAACTGGAAATGCAGCTAACTTTTCCTTTTTCTCCTACGAAATCCCTTTAGGAATGTTTTTCCATTTCCTGAGGCACATTAGCACCAGGCTTTTTAATTTTTAATTTTTATTTTTTAATTATAAATAAAGGAGCAGTTTCAAGTGATTTTCTTTTTATGATAGCCAGTGTTAGCTGATTCCATTATCAATTTCAACGTGAAAAGTTGTAATGAGGGAGAAACGACTGATTTTCGCACAGCCGAAAAAAAGCCTCTCTTGAATTTGGCCGAACTGGTTGTTACTTATTTCGCTTCATTTTCCTGAGGGACGTCGCAAATTAATTACCATTTGATATATTTTCTTTTCCTCTTTTTATCCGCGATAACCTCTCTTCCTGGAACTTTTTTTTTATTTTTTTAATTTTAAAGATTAAGTAAATCTAATTATTAACACTTTCTTCATACTCGACTGCGATCTCATTTAACAAGTTGTTCTTTCTTGTAGCAAACCTTAATCGAACTTCACGTGAGCCCACATTAGGAAGAAGGGAAAGTCCAGAGGAATTCTTCTGCTGGAAGTTTGTTTGAAAAATTGCATGAAATCAACAGAAGGATCCATCCATCCATTGCAGGTAATTATAAGAAATAAATATCTTAGTATAACGTGTCTAGTATCAAAATATATTTATTTCGTGTATGTATTCAGTAATCATTCATTAGCTGAGTTTCGTTTCAGTATCTTTTTTTTTTTTTTTTTTTCAAAACGGGAAGTATTTCTTCCAATTTTTAAACTTTCTTTAGAATTACTACAACCAAATATGTCTTTTGCCTTCTTATGATATTTTGCAGAGTTCAGGAAATGTATTGATAACATTTCATATAGTTTATTTATATTAAGATTATCGCAGTTTTTTTTTTTTTTTTTTCATTATCTTCATCGAGACATGTCCTCAGACTTTGTTTTGTGGACTAAATTTTCTGTTTGTCATTCCTCTTTTTTTTTTTTTAAATAATTTATAAATTGGCGTTGAGCCTGTTAATTAATTGATAAATTGGCGTTTGATTTTACTATGGGGTATTTATCATTCGTTTACACGTTCTATCATTTCTGTTTGTTTTGGGTTTCCTCATGTTTATTTCGCTATTGTGTTTACATTTGCTCATTTGGAGTAATTGATAATTTCAAAGAAACGATATAATACTGTTGTTATTATTATTATTACTACTTGAAATTCGTAAACAATCTTAGTTATTTAGAGAAGTTCATGTATTAAGATTTGACACAAACACACGCTCGCACGCAAAGCTCGAACACTGCTAGTGACTGCCTATTCCGTATATTATTTGAGAAAATTAATATTTCTTTCTGTTTCTTCATGCATATAAGAAACTAAGTCTTATATACTAATCGAATTTGCAAAAATATTAGCGTGTGTTGTATTACGTAAATAACTTTAACGAAATACATCAAACATTCCGTGTCTTCTTAGTTAAAAAATGCTTAAACCATTCAGTGTAAACAAAAGCATGGGTCCTTACAATCAATTCTCATCATTTTCTGTTAGTTTTTAATCTTAACTTCTGTGAATAATAGATGGAGTTCGAGATTTTGTTTTGTCTAGAACTCGACCCCTTCATTCTGAATTTATAGCAGTAGATAGCATGCTCATGAGGATTGACTTCGCTCTCTTCAGAGATCTTGTACGTTATAATTAGCCGAATGGCGAATTCGCTGATTTGGGTGAATATTTGGCAGTCTTTTGTAGAAGCTTCTTTACATGGTCATGTACCTCAGCTCTTCATCGAGACGGAGTTAGATGCTGAAAAACCACGGGTTACTGAATAATATCATGCGAAATTGCACACGCGATTGCTACCCATATTATAATTATTTATACATAATTTCATAATAAACGAAAAGGTGTGATTAGAAGCTTATTGGAAATTGAGTATATCGAAAAGCATGATAAAGTTAATAATATGCAAATAATATATTATTTTTATATTTTTATTTACAAATTTGAATTAAGATAAAAAGTCATTTAGTCAGCTAGTATGATGAGGCTACTAAATTCAGGATTAAATTCCTGAAATTTCTAAAGCTCGAACGCATTATATCAAACCGTATTGGAATGAAATAAAAAAAGAAATATCGTCAATCAATGCCTCATATTATTCGAGATCCTATATATATTAGAGTGGTTCTGGCTTTATTTAGCTCACTGCACTTTATTATTATTATTATTATTATTATTATTATTATTATTATTATTATTATTATTATTATTATTATTATTATTGCGTGACACTTCCAAGGACTCATTGTGGGAGGGTACTCTACTCCACTCCGCTACACAGAACTACCACCATCGCCATCTACTGGCCATCACAGCCACCAACAGTATTTTTTGTCTGTAAATTGAGTATATACTGAAGGCCGATTTTTCTCTACGCTGGATGAAAAACCCGAATTTCTGGGAGAAAAAAGCCGATATAAAAGTTCCTCTCACGAGAATATCGAACTTAGGCCTTTCCCAATCGAGGGGCTCCGTTAAAGTATTCAATTAACTGATTTAATTCCACAATCATTTTTGTTTGTTAAATATATGAAAATACTGTACTTAAACAAGATAAAAAAAAAGGTTTTTCTTAATAAATCCTCAGTAATCAACGCTCATTTATAATGTCATATTATTCTTGCATTAACATATTTTCGCATTTTCTTATTATAAGAAAAGGCAAAAAAAAAAAACCAGTAAGACTCTCGCATATTTAAATATTTTCAAATGCGGAGTGGTTACTCTTGTTATTCATGTTTAGAAAATGTGAAAATTATTGGCAATTTTGTTATTCTGGATCCTATGGATGAAACTGTGATTTCTTGAATAGTTTTTTCTTCATGTCCAAATTCCAGCTGAAATTCATTTTTGTGGTTTCTCTTGGTCTATTCTTCTTCATCCATTTTTAACAGACTGCGTTAAATTTAGTCATCGTGTCATCTCCGTCCAGTTTCTTACCATTTCGTATCTCCATTCATTAGTAAATCTCCCATAATTATTATCCGGCTGTTAACTGCACCAACTGGTCATTTGTCTCTTTTAGTAATTTTCAGTAGCTAGCAAATAATTTTTTTTTTTTTTCTCTTTGTTAACTTTAGATAAAGGCAATGCAATACGTGGTTGGTCTGAAAGGTTCTCGGCCTCAACCGCAAGTGGCAAGATATTTTTTTTTCTAAGTCATTATGACAGATGTATCTAAGTTGGTACATCTGTCATAAGCATCCATTTGAATTGGTCATTCTATCAAGTAGTTTCTTTTTTTTCTTTCTTTCATATACAGCTGTCGGAAGCCAAAGTGTTGTCTGTATCCTTTGAAATGGATAAAACTGAGTATTGTGTGGTTATAAAATTCTATGTAAAAGAAGATTTAACGACAAAAGAAATTCATTCGAAGTTCATAAAAGTTTATGGGTACTCTGTTCCTTCGTTACAATTAAGAAATGGGCTGCCGAGTTTAAACATGGCCGTACCAGCCCGTACCAGCCTTGAAGATGATCCACGTGAAGGAAGTCCAAAAAGTGTAACAATCATTGATCAAATGCACGATGTGGTATTGGATGACTGGCGAGTCAAAGTGCGTGAAATTGCTGAGTCTATAGGCATTTCAAAAGAACGTGTAGGATACGTTTTGCATGAAGATTTGCAAATTAAAAAGCTTTGCGCAAGATGGATGCCGTGCAGATCAAAAATGCACTCACAGGAAAATCTCTGAAAAGTGCTTGGAGCGTTTTAACAAGAATAAAACTGATTTTCTGCGTCGATTTATTACTATGGATGAGACTTGGATTCACCAGTACACACCAGAATCCAAACAGCAGTCAAAACAGTGGACAGAAGCAGAAGCCGGTTTTTCAGCGCCAAAGAAGACAAGGTCATGGCATCAGTGTTTTGGGATGCTAAAGTCATTTTGTTCATTAAGTATCTTGAAAAGTGTAAAACAATAATCAGGGAATATTATTCCGATCTTTTAACCAGACTAGACGAAAAAAAATCGTGAGAAAAGACCCGGTTTGCAGAAGAAAAAAAAATCATCTTTCATCAGGATAATGCACCTGCCCACAAAGGTGTTTTGGCAATAGAAAAATTAAGGAATCTGCACTATGAATTGTTGGAACATCCACCCTATTCCCCAGATTTGGCTCCCTCTGACTTCTATTTCTTCCCCAAACTAAAACTCTTCTTCGCTGCTCAGCGTTTTTCTTTGAATCAAGAGGTGATTGCAGCTATAGAGGGGTATTTTGCAGATCTTACTGAGAACCACTACAGGGACGGGATAATGGCGCTGGAATGAATGTATTAGTCTTAAGTGAGATAATGTTGAAAAATAAAAATAATTTTGAAATTATAAAGTCGCTTTTTTATTGTTAGGACGAGAACTTTTCAGACCACCCACGTACATAGCAAATAAATTATGTTTTTATTACAAGTGGCCATGTACAGCACATTTATATTTGAATGCTTAGGATTTATTTTAAATGTAACCAGCGCTTAAATTTTTCATTATCTTTTAGAAGTCAGCAATTGTGAGCTGACTTCTAAACACAATTTCAAGTCCATTCTTATTTGAATCGTTTCGAACGGCAACTTCGTGAGGAAAATGGTTTGGATCAAGAATACCTCGTTTTAAACATGTGGATTCACATCTCCCAAGGAATAAACGTAATTCTGTATGCCTTTTCCAACGAAGCCTGTGATAAACTCACACAAGTTTCACGTTTTGCAGGGTTTTCCTCCCGGAAACATTGAACCTCGTCTGAGAACACAGTTCACATAATGGAAACTTTCTGAAGTTTATTTTGGTTGCATCTCCTTGTCATCGATATCTGCCGTCGTGAATCCTCTTAACCTCTTCAAGACAAATGAAATAAGCGACGTCCAGAAGTCGAACGTCGGTATCACCTTTTTCTGTTTTATTTCGATTACATAAACATTAATTGATGGTTTTTCAGGAACACCAATTTGTTCCTGGAAAACCATCACCACGTGAGTTCATAAATCGAATCCTCACTGTCGTGAATCGAGTTTAGTTTCTGAAAATACAATGTAAACTATATTCTTGGTGTCATTAGTAGCTAGGTGAAAGTCCAGTTCATGGTAAATAGTGTCAAAATATGAATTCTTTAATAATAAAAAAATATAATACCCTTGTATATGTAGGTCTCCGATTGTCACCTCTCACACATTGAATTATTTTCAATGCCCACTTTTAGGTCAGTTATTATTATTATTACGTGATTCTTCCTTCAAGAACTCATCTTGGGAAGGCACTCCACTCCACCACAGACATCTCCCCTACGTATAACGTTACTGGCTGGATGGGTGAAGCAAAAATGCTTTTTTTGTTCCTCTTTATCTGTGTAAGTGATACAAATGAGATATTATTGAGCTATCTGCTCGCCCTCTTGGGACCTGAAGTTAGCTATGTTCGGTTTGTAGTAGAATTAATTTTGGTCTTTTATATTTGCAGTGTATTGCTTCACTGTAGTTTTTAGCGTGCTTGATCGGTGGATTTGAGTGCAGATTTGTCTTGGAGAAGAATTTTTCAGTTAAATCACGGAGATGAGAGGGGATGTAAGGAATATTTACTTCTCGATGGACCTGGGAGTTTCTTATGTAACATGGAGCATCCAGGATCATTTTTAGGCATTTATTCTGGATTCTTTGTAGTTTCTGAGGTATGACTCATGCTGGAGAAGCGTATGTGATAACTGGGCAAATTACAGTTTTGTACAGAGTTAGCTTGTTTTGTAGATCTAATTTGCTTTTGCGGTTGATCAGGTGGTAGAGTTGTGCGATTACTCTGGATGTCTTCACTCCTGTTAGTTTAACGTGATTGCTAAATAGGAGATTGTTATCTAGTTTCACTCCGAGGTATTTAACTTCTGTCTGCCATGGGATCTTGACTCCGTGGAGCTGAATGTCGTCCTTGCTGGTGACTTTTCTTTTGGAGAATAGTACAGCCGAGCTTTTTTTTTGGGGGGGGGGGTTACCTGGATCCTTCAATCTGTTAGCAAAGTTTCTAGTGGAAACTTTGCTAACAGATTGGAGAAACTAATTGCCACTAGAAACTAATTGCCAGTTGAGGGCTCAGAAATCTTAATAGTATCACAGTGTCATCCACACATAGTGCTGTGATGATATTTCTCGTGTTTGGAGAGATATCAGCTGCGTAGATCGAGAGCAATAGAGGTGCTAAGAGTGAACCCTGTGGCACGCCTGCATGGATCTTGCGTCTGGTTGACACTGTTCCGTTTAGTTTGATTTCCATGTGTCTGTCACTTAAGTATGCTTTAATTAGTGTAACTAATTTTATTGGAAACTTAAATTTTATAAGTTTGTAGAGAAGACCGCCATACCTTATCAAAGGGCTTCGTATATCGATGAAATGACTGCAGCTGTGTAGAGGTTCCAGTTAAAGCCTAATTTTATATATTCTACCAATCAGTGTATTTGTTGTACTGTGGAGTGTGCTTTCCGGAATCCGAATTGCTCGTCTGGGATAATTCCGAGCTTGTCAGTGATTGCTTGTAGCCTTGTGAGGATAACCTTTTCAATGACTCTTCCAAGACTTGATAGGAGGCTAATGAGTCGGTAGCTTTCTGGAAGTTGGGGGGTTCTTGTCTGGCTTTTTTATAGGTATATCTGCTGTTTTCCAGGTTGTCGGGAAGTGCTGAAATCTGATGATTGCATTTGTTATGTTAACAATGAATATTATTGCTTTTCTTGGTAGCAACTTTAATATTCTGTTAGTAATGCCACCTGGGCTCAGAGCCTTTTTATTGTTCAATAGTACTATGGTTTTAATTATTTCTCCTGGGGTAGTGGGAGAGATGGGTTCTGAGTTATCAGTGAGACGACTTAATGCTTTCCTGACCCGGCGATGAATTTTGTAAATGAAGTTAATGTTCAGGTTTTTGAACGACGGGCTGCACTGCTTCTTTAGGTTGTCTATAAGGGCTTCTGCATTTTCCTTGTCTGTGTGTGTGCTATTCCTTGTTTGGTTTGTATAGGAGGTAAGGGTTGACTTTTGCTGCATAGGATTTTTAGGAATTTCCATATATGATCTTTTGATTTGATTGTGGCTAATTTTATTTCCCATTCTTGATTTCTGTGGTTTTGGAGAGCTTCTCTGACTTTTCTGTTGAGATGATTTAGTGTTGTTTTGTCCTGTGGGGTCTCTGGTGTTGTGATATTTCTTTCTTGCTTTGTTCTTGGTTCTAATCAGCTCCATGATTTCTTCTGGAATCCTATTCATCGAGTGTTAGACAGTGGTTTGCATTACTGAGTCTACTACTTTGTGCATTTAGCTTCTTTATGGCTATATCTATCTCTTCTTTTTTGTGTGACTCACAAAAATTCACATAGAATTTTTGCGAGTTTGTCCCATGTTATAAAGGAGCACAGGAGTGAGAGTTGTTCTTGATTGCCTAGCCTGAGCTGAATGGGGTTGTGGTCTGATGAAAGTTCTATTGTTTCTAGTTGGTATTGGTATGAGATGTTTTTGAGTATTACAATGTCCAGAACATCTGAATTTCCTGTTAGGCTGTGATCAGTGGGCTCAGTAGGTCCAGACACGATGACAGAGTTGTGCATTGCATAGCTGTATAAAGTATGACCTTTGGTATTAATGGACGAGCTATACCAGGCTGTATGTTTGGAATTGAGATCCCCTGCTAAGATTATGGAGTCATTGGATCCGAGGATGGAGTCCAGGTCAGATATCAGTAGTGGGATTCTTCGAGGGTTATAAACTGCATAAATTTTTAGACTGCCTGTGTTGCTGGTTTGTACCTCCACTCCGGTCACCTCTAGGTTCGTAGTTGGGGGCGGGTGCTGTGTTGTGGTTTAGGAAGCTTTTATATAGACGACTGTGCTTCTGCCTCTTGCGCTAAGTCGATCCTTTCTGTACATGGAAAACACTGTCTTGGGTTATTTGCTGGTCTAAGGTGCGTTTCGTTAACTAGAATGATGTGAGGTTTGTATCTGGACGCAAATTCTTGGAGTCCCATGATTTTGTTTGTTATTCCATTTGCGTTCCAAGCTACTATCCTTAGTGAGTTTGGTTTGAGTTTTCAAACCAAACTGTTAAGATGGACTGGGTTCCTTGTAGAAATCTCTTTCAGGAGGATGTGAGAGACTTGTCCTGCTGAATTTTTGCAGCATGGTGGCGAGCAAGGCAATTAAGATTGTTTCTAAGTTGGGGCCTCGCTGCTCATAGGATAGGATATGAGAGAGTCTTAGGTCATGCAGTTTTTGTCATATTGGTTGGTTGTATTCTCTCCTATGTTGTTGAGGTGATTTGAAATGGGGTGAGTTGCCTATCTGGCAGTGGAGTCGTTGTGGGGAGGGGGATGAGGATAGTTCTTGTTATCCCACGATTTTTCGGATGGAAAGTGCACCGTTGTAATTGGCAGGGTGAGGTCCTCTACAGTTAGTACAGCGTGCTGTTGTTTTCAGCTTGGTGCAGGTGCTCGTCTGATGTTTTTCGCCACATTTTAAACATCTGTAGGATGTGCTTTACAGAGCTTTTGGGAGTGACTAAACTTTTGGCATCTATGCCATTGTTCTGCCGATGCCTTCTTTCGATTACGATTACAGCTCAGTTGTGATTCTGAACTTGCATAAATTTCTTAGTTCGTATATTATTTTTTTGGGAGTTGGATGGATATTTCTACCAGTACTAGTGGCATCGGTTTTCTGTCCAATCTCGGCATTCTGCTCACTTTAACTGGGATCAGGCCTTGGTCGACGAGATCGGAATTTACCTCGTCGGTCGCGATTCCCTCAGCAACCCCTCTGAGCACCACTTTCAGGTTCTTTTCACTAGTCAGTGCAAATGTGTGAAAAGGCAGCATGGAGTTGTCCAGCATTTTTGTCATCGTGCCGTAGTTTGTGACTGTCAGGCTGGATCTGTACTCCCTCGTCTGTGTTTCTGGCCCAGGAGAACTTGATGTTTTATCTCCCCTACTATTTCATTCTCCCACTATGCACAACTACAATCAACACCATCTACCTTGTGTACACAGTTTCTGCCACTATCTTACAATTAAGGGAAATTATTTTGAATTTGATGTGCAATCTTGTAAAACATCAATCTGCAAGTATTGCTATTATCAGTTACTGTGTGTATGAATGAAAAGAATCGATCTTTATTAGATCAAAATGATTATGAAACAATTAATTACCCTTTAATCGATATTCATCATTTTGGTATATTCTAAATAAAAATAAATGAACCAATTGCCTTTTCTTCACTTATAGGGAGTTGGCGAGGCCTTTTATACCTTTTGGAGAATAAGTTGGTAGTTCATTCTCGATTGGTAGCCAATCAGAAATAGCTGGCACAAGATGATCACTACTTATAATCAGCAACCAATGACGAGACTGGCAAACTAGTGCTGCCATTTCTTGGTACCGAACCCTAACAGGATATGTTCTTGAGTTTATGGAACATAAAATGCACTTGCCCATGCCAGAGATTGACTAACTCAGGAACCGGTCCAAGAAGGGCTTAGAAAAACTTCCAGTCGGCGACTAGACTTGAACTTAAGTCTGTCTTCTAGGTGCCACTTCCACTGAACAACACAGGCCTTTGCTATATATTCTATTCCAAGTAACACCATACTTAATCTTTAACAATAAAAGCAACTTGAATTAAGCCGTATTTTGCTGATGCATTTATTCATTTTAGGAATTAATAAAAAAATCTTTAAAATATCATTTTTAAGATATGAAATTATTTTGTGATACATTATAGAGAAAATCAGTAGAAAAAAAATAACTGCCGCCAAGAAAGTACGACTGTATTGAAAATGAAGTCGTACGTTCCAACCAAAGAGGAGGGAGTTTAATACTGTTCGTAAATTCAATGGCGAATGGGAGTTACAATGTGTTGAAGTTAAAGACACTGGTGTGGTTCCTTTTTCAGAAGGATTACAGAAAATAAGTGAAAAATCGGAAAAAACATTCTTCACACAGTGACTTTAGTGATAATTTTCTAAAAGGAACTTCTTTATGAAAGAAAATTAAAAAAATTCTTTCATCCCTTGAATTATATCTCTCAAAGTTACACCAGTTTAAAATAGTGTAATAGTTAAAGATACAATTAGTATATCTCTTATGGATACTCTCTCAAGGCTCTTCGTATGCCGATGTGGCGATTGTATCCATAGCGCTAGGCCATGTGAAGAAAGTTGTTCTCAGCTTGAATCTAGTTGACAACAAGAGGAAATTTTCCTTTCTTCGACCCGGTACCCTAGTAGTCGATGTAATAAGAATTCACACTATTTCAGGTAATAGTTAGGAACCACGAGACGGCAGCTCTCTTGATGCCGTTTATGATTAGTGATAGTCTCAGGCCAGCTATTTGATTGGGTACAGGTGGAGCTACTTCCCCATATCCAAACGTTAGATAGGAAAAAACGGCCTACTCCCCAAAGGGATTACGGATGGATACTAGCTTAACGTATTATGATGAAAAGAAAAAAGTAGTCATGAATAGATATCAGAATTTGCAATTGCCAGCAAACAGTAGTTGTCTTTGTATTCTTAGAAAAATTATCCACTATTTACTTTTATAATAGTACAAGTTTAATTCAATGTATCGATATGCTCTTACATCTAGGATTAACTCAGCTAATTTAAAATAATAGTCAATAACTGATTTGCAACCTCTGGCTGACCATATATTTATATATTTCTTTGTGTTCAAATAACGAGTTTATTGTTTTTATATTATAAATGACTAAATATTGTAGTTTGTGTCCATTATGATTACATACATCTTTTCCAAAGCTTTCTGCTTTTTCCCCTATTCAGCCTACATCCCCTGCTACTAAACAGTGTTTTATTTGTTTTATCTATGATATTCTGTAATCTCTTTCCTCCTTCTGGTCCATATACATTGATTGTTATGTGACCTCATGTGTCTTTAATTATTTCTATTAGTCTTTCAGTTCAGTAGTTATACAATATTGTTCTCCATGATTATACTTGCCTTTACTTACTTTTTTTTTTTTAATTCTGCTATAGATGTATATATGGTTATTTGTTTCCGTTACTATATACTGGCTTGATTTATTGTTCATCGTGCTCCTCTTAGTGTACAATGATGTCACAATTTTCATGTTCCTTCATACAGTTTTATTTACCTTTTCCAGAATCACGGTGATCTGCCCAACATCTCCTTGGCTTAGCCTTGAAAGTACAGTATATCAAATTTCCCCACAATAGGTTACAGTGCCTGTTGCTGGGTTAGTCGAGTGGTAGGATTGCTACCTAATGCCTGTGGATAGGCAGTACTAATAGCATTTCCTCTATGAGGGTTACACAGTACCACCCATACTCAATCACCTATACCTTATATGAACATTTAGAACAGGATGGGGCCACAAGGTGAGGTAAACATTTGAATGGGAGAGGCTACAATATTGTGCTTCTTCACACCTTGAACTAGAAATTATATTTGGCAAATAAAGTTACTGATAACAATTTGTCAGAATTCCATTGTACACCAGGAAAAGTTTTGTGCATATATAAGGAAAATACTGTGAAAACATTGCATGGTAATGTGGTTAAAATTGTTAATTACACACATAACAATTCTTTGGATCATCAGTTTCATCCTTGTTGAATGAAATTAATGATGGTGCGCAATGGATGTAATATATTTTTCAAATGCATTATTTTTTCATGGTATTCATTATTTTGAGAAAAAGTTTGGGGATTAAGTCCAATAAGAGAATTTCTTAAACACACACACACAGAGAGAGGTAGCTTTGTTAATTTATTAAGGGATGACAAGTAGCTGAAAAAAATCTGTAACTGATATTTCAGATTTCATGAACCAATTAAATTTGAGATGACAAGGAAAAGACAACAAATGCATTAATAATGTACAATCAGAAATTTAAAATGAAATTAAAACTTTTCATTGAATAGATTAAAATTAACAAGTAAGACTCAACTATAATCATCAATCTAAAAGGCAAAATCTACAGGACATATAGAAAATACGTCCTATAGAGAATATAGAAAACTATATATAGTTTTCTATATTCAGCATGAAACTCTTAGATTAGGTTTCCTATCTTTGAGTTTCTTATTCAGCTAAGAAATAACGTGGTATTCAATATCCACTTAATTTTGAAAAACTATGCATTTTTATAAGTGAAATAACGCCATATTCATCCTCGTAACGTAGTGAAATCTTTCTACTATCGATGCTTTGGTGGCACCTTTAGAAAAGAAAAAATGTATCCCTCATTCTTCAAGTAAAGCATGAACGTTTATTCCAAAATTCTTTTCCTCTGTCAACCTATATAGGAGAACTATGCAGAAGTTGTTACAAGATGCAGAGGACTCGATACTTCTAAACCACCTTTGGTTTTGAGAGGGTGAACCCAAGATTTACAAGAAAATACATCAATCATAGTTAATAAATATTTAAAACCATTATTAAATCTAGCAATAGCAGTTAAATCCAACAAATCACACTAATATTGGTGAGCAATTCCAGCTACTTTTGTTTTCAATCTACGTTTCACTGGTTTATATAATCTATAGGTAGGTAGGTTGCTCTTGTAATCATCGTTTTACATCTGATACCATGTCGAAGTTCTTTGCAAAGATGATATGCTTCCAAACCCTCCCTGATTCGACAAATCGTAATAATATATTTTATTCAAATAACCCTTCGTAGACATTTTAACATAAAATAAATATAGATGGGCACTGGTTCATGTTAAATACATTTTATTAAGCAAATATTTACATGGAAAACAATAATGAACACAAATAGCTGTGTTGAGAAATCATTACATAAATAACACTATACATCTGTAAAGTACATTCAACACCTGTACTACTCAGCAATTCACATCCCTCTATCATCAAAAACGGAGAACAGCGTTTCATAAATGAACATTTCCAAGAACTGTTCGTCCATCAGAGAAGAAAATTCCAAACCCATCTTTATAGAAACATCCTTGAAATTGAATGCAAGAACCTGACATAAGACGAAACACATTAGCTTTTGCTTTCAAAACATCGATGTTGGGAAATGCTACTTGCAAGATCAATCAATGTTAAAAATAAATGTGGATGACCCTGTATCACTATCGCCACTAATAAAACAAAAAAGACCTTCCACTTTCACAGTGAAGGGAAAAGAAAATTCCCATCCACCATTTTCCTGCAGGCATTGTTTGATTTTTGGAAGCTGGAATCTCAACACATATACAAATGCAAACATAGTCCATTAGTAAGAAAGTACTAGCCTTAGATGTACTCAATTTCAAGAACTAGTTCTTGAACTATTCACCAATGAGGTGACTCTCCTCATCGGTGAGGTACAAACATGTGATGTCAACTACATATGACCTCAGAACGAAACCAGTCTAACTGGTATGAACAGTCAATTTAATTACTTTTTGATTGAGGGCGTGATTAACATCCGATTAAAATTACCTTGGATGAGGAGTTGATGTGAATTACTATTATGACCTAACTACAGCCAAACACGAATCAGACCAATCAGGGATGACGGTGGGCGAATTTAATTACTTTTTGATGAGAGAAATTAAAAACCAATTAAAGCTATGCTAGAAAATAACTCACGACGTGTACATGACATCACTTCAGCTGACCTCAAAACAAAACCAGATCTCCAGGTATGACCAGGAGATCCAGTTTGAGGGGGTGAATTTAATTACTTCTTGATAAGGAGAATTAAAGTACTTGGTTAAAACTATGCTACGAGAGTATCATACTACTGACAAGGAAACCCCTTCTCTATGGCTTTCTTCGTCTTTGCACTAGAACCAGTCATCAGAGCAATCAACTCAAATGAAGAAATCAAGGGAACAAACATTCACAGGGAGAATCAAGCAAAAATCCTGGCATATGCTGCCAACATCACACTAACACTATATATGGAAAGATCAATAGAACAGTCAATGAAATTACTAGAGGCTTTTGCAAAAGCTTCAGCCCTGAAAGTAACCTGAATAGATCTCATTGCATGGTAATAGGGAAATGGAAAAAGAACCCTGACATTCCTCAAGGCATAAGAATTCAGAGATACCGGTTCGGGGAGTTAAAATAGGCAGCCCAGAAACATATGAAGAGCAGTGCAAAGAACTCCACAGCTATTGCAAGGGAAAATAAATACCATGCACCCAAGACAACTATGTGTAAGAGGAAAAGCAAGAATATGCAACACATATTTATCATCTCGCCTCTGGTACAACGTAAAATCCCGTACCATGAACAGACATGATTCACAGGCTGCATGCCACCTACTCTGGGGCTCTTCATACAAACCAATGAGCAGAACAACACTTTCACGGATTAGAAGTAGAAGGCATAGGCCTACTCATTATCCACTTAAAAACAATTATCAACGGGGGAGAAGTCCGACCACACCTCCTCGTGACCCCCGCTGGACCGTTAAGGCTTTTGACCAAATTTCTTAAGGTCCATTATCAAGGTGACTAACCTGGCAATGGCATCCAATTTTCCAATGAAGTCATAGAAAGAAAACAACCAATGCTACTGCGTCTGGGGTTGCAGTCTGGGCTCCTGATGAGAAATATGCTACAAGGACCCATGTTAATATTTTGCAACTTAATATCAATAGTACTGAGAGAAAAATGGATGAACTTAAATACATGCTTTACAAAAACAATATCCATATTGCTTGTCTGCAAGAAACAAAACTGAACAAAAATCTGAACTTCAGCATCAAGGGATACACAGTTCTTAGGAAGGATAGAGAGGAAAGAGAAGGTGGCAGACTTGCGATCCTTTTGAAGACCCCAGAAATCAAATTCAAAGAAATCACTCTAAATTAATATTTAAATAATAACAGTTCGACGGAAGCTCAAGCTGTTGAAATACACCTACCAAACCATTCTATATCACTCACAAATGTCTGCCACCATGATAATACAAATATTGATACAGACATCATTGAAAAGCTAAGCGAAGCTCCAACTGATACAACCATCATACTTGGTGACCTAAATGCAAAAAGCCCAACGTGGAGCTCCCCCGATTTAGACCATAAAGGTCAACAATTGGATGACCTCTTTACAGATTTGGAACTCACAACAATTAACAATGGACAGAGCACCTATCTTTCTAAAACTACAGGAACTGAATCTGCTATTCACATCACAGCTATTAATTATAGCATTGCATCAAGTGCGCAATGGAAAATTTTGGGAAATGGCATCAGTGACCACAGACCCATAACAACACTAAACTTCAAGATTGGTCAAGAACAGCAAATCAAAAGGACATGGAACTTCAGAAAAGCTGACTGGACAAGGTTTACTCAAATCCTGGAGAGCCTCTGTCAAGATGAATCCTTCTCTGGAAACCTTGACAGGAAATTACAAATCCTTACTTCACACATCAATAAAGCTGCCAAAGCAACAGTACCAAGAGGCAAATGGAAAAATACCTGGATACCATACTGGAAAGATCACAATATTGATTCAATGATTACAGAAAGAGACAATATCAATGAACAATTCAGAATTAATAAAACCGATGAATCCAGAAAGAAATTAATGGACATAACACAAAATAGAGCAGGAAAATTTGGAAGTGCAAATAAGAGAAATGGACAGTTTTGCAGTAACCTGGACCCAAGAAAAGACAGTCAACACTGGAACATTATTAGAATCCTGGACAACAATATCAAAGAAGAGAAGAAACAGAAAACAAACTTCATCATAAATGCTGGGAAACAAGCTATTACAGATTAAGAAATTGCAAACACACTGGCAAAAACCTATTCAAACAACTCCAAACTCCAGTATAACAGAGAGAGGACAAGACCCTCAATAAACTCACAAGTAAAATACTAAAACAAGAAAGAACATACCAAACTAATGACATCTTCTCTGAAGAATTTACACTAAGTGAACTAAATTCATCAATTCACCTTGGCAAAAACGCCAAAGAACAACTTCTGGACATTCTCAATACCTCTTGGCGAACAGGCAAATTTCCAAAAGAATGGAAAAAATCAGTTATTGTACCAATCCTGAAACCTGACAGAAATGCTGCAGAATGTCAAACCAATCGCATTAACCAGCATACTCTGTAAAATTACTGAAAGAATCATACGCTGGCTGACAAAAAAGAAGAAAATTAACTACTACCAAACAGCCATAGAGCCTGTCATTCAACAACAGATCAATTATTCCACTTCTGCCAAACAATAATGGCCTCATTTCAGGAAAAACCAACAAAAACGACAATCTGTCATATTCCTTGATATGACTGCTGCTTTCGAGCGTGTTTGGGTCAAAAAATTAATACAAACAGTACATGATATTGGAATTAGAGGAAATGCTTTAATCTGGATTGCTGATTTCATTAGAGGAAGAAAGATCAAGATCTCAATGCAGCAATATCAAGAGAGCAGAGAACCTGGGCTGGTGTTCCCCAGGGCTCTGTACTCAGTCCCTTACTATTCAATAACATTCATCCCTACCTTACAGAAGACACCAAAGTAGCTTGCTATACAGATGATATAGCCATCTGGCATGCAAGTGGTAAAATCAAAGAATCAGAGGAGATTCTAAACAAATCCATGAGAGGATTAGAAAAATGGTCAGATGAACTTAAACTCAAAATCAACCCAGACAAAACAAAACTAAGCACCTTTAGTACAGACAGGAGAAATGGACATTACTACAATCCCAAAGTCATGATCAACAAGCTAATTGAAAAAGTCACAAATCCAAAATACCTTGGTATTACACTTGATCAGGAATTACGTTTTGCACAACATATCTCTAACACTTCTAACAGAGCTAAAAAAAAAATAAATATACTGAAAAGGCTTTGTCGAAAAAATTGGGGTGCAAAGCCAAAAATCCTCAAACTACTTACACTACACTAATTCTTCTTCTTCTTCAGCTTCTCCCACTTAAGTGGGGTCACTGTTTGTTAAGAGTCTCCTCCACACCTTCCTGTCTTGGGCTGTCACCACATCCAAGTTCTTCATCTTCAAGTCCTCTTCTACCAGCTCCCTCCATCTCTTCTTTGGCCGCCCACGCTTCCGCCTTCCTTGCACATCCATCTGCATGACCCTTCTTCCCACATATTCGTCCTCCCTCCTCATCACATGACCAAACCATCTCAACCTTGCCTCCTGTATTTTCGCTCCTAAGTGCGTAACTTTCACTGTTCCCCTGACATAGTCATTTCTCAGATGATCCTTTCTGGTCACACCGCACATCCACCTAAGCATTCTCATCTCTGCTACTTCCATCCTGCTGATGTTATTTTTCCTCAGGGCCACAGTTTCTATAGCATATGTCATAGCTGGCCTCACTACTGTCCTATAAATTTTGCCTTTCAGATTGATCGGCACCCTCTTATCACATAACACTCCAGCCATCTCCCTCCAGTTCCTCCAACCTGCTTGTATCCTGCATCCCACTTCCTTCTCACCTCCTCCATCTTCTTCAACTGTCGAACCTAAGTATCTAAAGTCTCTCACCTTCCTGATGACATTTCCTTCCAGCTCCAGGTCTGTCTCCTGGCCACCACCCACTGCGCAACACATATACTCTGTCTTACTTCTGCTCAGTCTCATACCTCTCTCTTCCAGTACTTTTCTCCATCTTTCCAGTTTAGTTTCCGCTTCTTCTCTTGCATCTACACACAGCAAGATGTCATCTGCATACAACATCGTCCAAGGTGCATCTTCTCTCACCTCCTCTGTTACCACCTCCATCACAATATTAAACAGAAACGGACTTAATGCTGACCCTCGATGCAAGCCAACTGTTACTTGAAAACTTTCTGTCTGTCCCAAACAGGTCCGAACACTTGTCTTCACATTTCTGTACATTTCCTGCACCAACCTGACATTTCTCCGGCACCTTCTTCTCCCTCAGACACCTCCAGACTTCTTGCCTTGGCACTCTATCGTATGCTTTCTCCAGATCAATAAATACCAGATGTAGCTCCCTTTGTTTCTCTCGATATTTTTTCATCATCTGTCGTAACCCAAAGATAGCATCTGTCGTTGATCTACCAGGCATGAAGCCAAATTGTTCCTTTGCAATCTCCACCTCCTCCCTCAATCTACCATCAAGAACCCTTTCTAGGATCTTCATTGTGTGGGACATCAACTTTATTCCTCTGTAATTTTTACAGTCTTGTGCATCCCCTTTACCCTTGTAGATGGGAACAAGAGTACTCTCCCTCCATTCCTCGGGTATATTTTCCTGTTGGCAAACTTTCATGAACAGGTCCCACAGCAGCTCAATTCCCTCTTCCCCCAGTGCCTTCCATGCCTCCACTGGAATTCTGTCGGGGCCCACCGCTTTTCCATTCCTCATCCTCTTCATGGCCTCCGTCACTTCCATTCTACTGATGTTCTGCACCATCCCCTCAGAAGGCTGCCCATCTCCTCTGTGAGTCCTTGCATTTTCTTCATTCAGAAGTCCCTCAAAGTATATTTTCCATCTGTTTCTTATGTCCACATCCCTCCATAATACTCTTCCTTCAGCATCTTTGATCTGCCTCACATGTAAGATGTCCTTAGCTGCTTTATTTCTACATTTCGCTAGTTGGTAAATTTTTCTCTGTCCTTCCTTTGTTTCTAATCGATCATACAGATCTTGATATGCCATGGCCTTCGCCTGTGCCACAACTCTCTTGGCTTCTTGCTTTCTCTCTTTGTACACCTCTCTGTCCTCTTCCACTCTTGACTCATCCCACTTCTGCTTTGCCTTCCTCTTAGCTGTCACTGCCACTTGTACATCATTATTCCACCACCAACCCTCCTTCTGCTCTCTAATCTTTCCAGATGTCTCACCAAGCACCTCGATTGCACAGCTCAGGACCAAAAATCCTCCAACTACTTACACTACACTAATAAGACCAATAATAGAATATGCAGCACCTATCTGGTCACCTTCAGCCTCATTGGTAAAGGAAAAATTAGACAAAATACAAGCAAAAGCATCCAAGATTATAATTGGTGAAGTCTCATCCACTAACAACATCAGAGTCCAACAGGAATGTGGGCTCGACCTGGTGGAGGACAGACGAAAATTTGACACCATAAAATTCATAAATATAATATCAAAAGCTACCAAAGCGATCATATCTCCCTAAACACTTATGAACATTGGAATCAAAAATGCAGATTTCAGAGATTATGAACTTTACAATATGATGACACTATCAGGAAGGAAATATACTGAAAAGGCTTTGTGGAAAATTTGATCAGCTAAATGTCCACATAAACAAAGAAACTCTATTTTCCAGTTCTTTACCTCCAAATACTACCATAAATCTAAACCTTACCGAACTCTGTCAAAAAAAAATCAAAAGAAATGCTTAAAGAAAAAGGCCTAAATATATCAACCTTCTTTCATCCTCCAAACAGTTTATTTGTTATACCGATGGATCATCAGACACCAATATGATTAATGGAGGAGCTGATGTTTTCCTACTCCTGAAAGGTGAAAAACTTTCAATAAAAGTTGGATCTGGTTGAATTGCTTCAAATTTTACTGGCGAACTTTACGCAATAAATAAAGCACACAAAACCTACTTAAAATTATCATCATCTCAACAATCTGAGGGAATTATAATTTACTGTGACTCAAGATCAGCTATGGAGGCAATCAAAAATGGCAATACCAAGCTCACACAAGACACCTATAAACTCTTGAATCAACTAAAGTGTTTAGGAAAAAGTTGCATTTTACAATGGATTCCTGCTTATGTAGGCATTGATTACTACGAAGCAGCTGATAAATTAGCAAAAGAGGCCAGAGAACTCAACCAAGAAACTCACATGATAACTCTTGCTGATGCTAAACGCACCAGCAAAAGCTAAACTAATTCCACTGAAATCAGTGATACAACATCAAATTCCTGAAGTCAATGCTGACAGAAAGACCTCCACCACGATAGCAAGACTACGAACAGGACATTATAGAGGAATGAAGATCAATACAGATAATACGAGAACATATAGAAACTGCAACAACTGCCCCAATACCGAACTGACACCCACTTACATCTTTACCTGTCCAGCAATTACAGCAGCCTTGCAAGAAATTCTGAAATTCCTAATTCTGAACAACAGTTCTATACAAACAAAATAATCGACACAGCCAAAGCAGTTCAAGGGGCACATAGAAACATCTAAGACTTTTCAAAGGACAAGAAAACAACAACAATTATCAACAGAGCGAAGCAGCAAACACTAAATCCTACAGTGTATATTCAATGGCTCCCACACAGAATAATTAGCACAATACCACAGATTCATGGAAGAGTTCCCAGGATGTTTACAGAGATGGCAGAGGGACACGTAATTGTGACAGAGCACATCAGCACTGAAACCATAAGTCAAAACAAAAGCAACATACTACAAACTAAGTAAAACAACTTTTCCCATACCACAACATAGAGAATTAAGAGGACAAATCACACTCAGTCCTGCTTTAAACAATGTCTTCAAGCTCCCCGATACATCCGAGATATAAAACTTTCTTTAAAGTCCACTGTGCCTGCCTACCAACCAAGATGTGGAAAGTGGCTAAAAGGTATACCTCTTGAAGGGGATGCAGCATGTCAGTTTTGCCCGGAACCAGAAACACTATACCACGTAATGATATATTGTAAACAAGCAGATGAAACTTGGAAAGTCATTAAAAGATGACTTCCTGAAATCCAGCTAATAAACAAGGAAATATTATTCTGGTTAAAAGGAAACACAAACAGGATGCAAGCAATAGTTCTGATCCTTATGATATATGCAATTTGGACTTATAGGTGCGATCAAGTCTGGGAAACATATCGAAACCACATCTCTACATCCAGGAAGTGATCACCAATTCTGTCCAAACTAGAAGAACGGGCACAATTAACCTCCAACCAACAACTGAATGACACCACTGTCACTCCCCAGTGGAAATAAGGCAAATCTGAAGTAAAATCGGAAGAAAAACTCCTAGCTCTGCACTTCCATCAGAAGAAAAAGTGCCTGAATCATGTGGAACAGATCGACCCACGAAAAGGGCGAACTCAATGTTTCATATTTAACTGAAATAAAAAATAAAAAAAAAAACACCAGGAAAACTAAGACACTATAATTTTATGTAATATAGGTGAAAGCTATGTATATGATTATAATATAACAGCTACCTTTTAATATGATTGAAGAAATTCTGTATAGGATTGTACATGAATGTTATTTCGCTGTGCAGATAGTATATATAATTTATTTTGTAGAGTATAAAGTTTGTTAAATATATATAAGCATGATATATATATATATATGGTATGCAAATTTAATTTACCATGCATTCCTTAAATTAAAAAAAATAAAAGTGCCCTAAACCCAACTGGAAGAGGAAAAAAAGCTAACAAAGCTGAAAGATACCTCGACTTAATGTAATAGAAGGAAGTGCAAACATTTTAAGTGCACAGTAAGATAACTATGTTGTAATATAACAGATGAAGCTTGAAGTGAAATGATGGTGTAACAATCTTATTCCGATGTGTATATATTTCATTACAATGTGAACAATTGCAACGGTTGTTAGTAAATTTTTTATTTTTATTTTTTAAAAAAAGCTTAGATGGTAGAGAGCTCGCTTGGCATGCAAGAGGCACTAGGATCGATACTCAGCACCTCCAATTTGTTTTTCTATCATTTTATCAACCTTCCCGTCATTCTTTCAGTGTTTTATAAGTTCCAAAATGACATGTTCATTGAATATACTGGGATAAAAAATAAGGGTAAAGAATTTTTTCTTTCTTTATTAGCTACAAATTAATTCTTATCTGCGAGACATCTAACAGTGCTATGCAATTTTACTTTTCTTACATTTTTAACATGGCTTTGCTGAAGGTGTTTAATCTCTACTTATAAAGAATGGTATTATATTATAAATGCATTGTTTTTGAACTTTTCATTGAAGTATCTTCCTCTGTGTACACACACAGAGTAAGAGTGTGCATACTCCAATCAGAATTTTGTGAATTATGGAGGCTGAAAACTGGAAACACTACCGATCGAGGAACTACGAAGCATATTCGTAGTTGGCACAAAATTGAAGTTCTGAGACTTCCTATCACAAATTCTCAAAGTTATAAATGTCCATCAAAAGCTCAGAAGACCCAAAAATTGCTTATTAATAATAAATTAATTATATATTGAAAAGTAATAACACTGGGCTAGTTTAATTGTAATTATTATTTTATTTTGATGGATTATTTTTTTTTATGTGGTGCGTGTGTCCTAGGACAGATGCAAATATCCTTAAGTGATTTAAGGATGCTAATATTCATCAACTGACGATTCGACACATCCATATTTTTGCAAGTTTTATCGAGAAAAGTGTTGGCTTGGAAGTTTTTACTAATATTTTTTCTTCAGTTATACAAACATAGTTGCAATTTATTTACTGATGTGTTATACGTATTACACAAATCAGTTTCTCAATAACCATACACTTAAATTTACATATTATTCAAATTTATCTGTAACTTACATTTCCTTATTAGTAGTAGAATTTTTATTTTAAAAAAATTATGTGTATATTGAAAGTTGAAAGCATGTGTTGAAATTGCATACAATGCTTTCAGAAAAGAGAATATTTTTGCAATATTGTTATTACTTCTAAAATTACGAAAACGTCAATTAAATAAAGTGAACCTTCCAGTTTTGCTTAACTTCAGTGATCAGACAAGAACTGCTTTCAAACCAATTATATTTTATTTTGACAGCAGCATTTTACAAAACTTTCATCGTTTCTACAATGCTGAATTTAACATCTACTTGATTTATATAATGTATATACAACTATTTACAAATATACATTATGTACATAGCACGCTTATTCTGGTTAACATTTTTGCATTGACATTTCATTTTACAGGTATTTATTTGTATACCAGCAGTCTTACAATCAATTACCCCTGCTTGTCTTTTAGAATCTATAATATAATTAATATATATATATATTATGTTAGCATGCTCAGAGTCTATCAATTCCCAGTCCTTTTATATGGTTTAAGCATTTCGTTTGGGGTGGTATATTATAAGGTACAATTTGCATTTATACACTCTTATGTTGGTTACTCACTTTTAACAATATACACTGGCCATTTTTTATATATTAGTCATGTTCACATTCCTTTGTATTAATTTTGTTTACAGTATACCATTTATAGTTTGCCCGATTTATTTTTATTCACATTTACGGTTAAATTTCTTTAACCCACATAGTGGATGTATATAACAATGCAATTATCTATTTACGTTTAATCTTTAATGGATACACCATTATTCTTTCAACTCTATATGTTGACATTTATACACTATTTGTTTCCATATATATACAAACATATACCCATATCAGTAGCGCACTCAGGATTTAATCTTGGGGGGGGGGCTGAATAGACGATTTGAGAATACGCACTATGCATCACATACAACCTATGACTGAGCATTTGCAATGATCACTAATCCATAAGTAGTATAGAAATAGAAGACACGACACAACATAAATAAAAAAAATGAATTTTAATTAGGAAAAGATTTTTGGAAAATTTTCTAGTGTTTTTCTCCTCTTTTTATTTGGGGAAGAGATCCCCCCTCTGGGTGCACCACTGATCCATATATACAATATTTTAATTTACAGTTTTCAATTGTATTATTTTTATTACTTTTCAAAATGTGATGTATGGACTTGTTATCTCTTTCCTTTGATGTCTATGTTTTCTTCCACTTCTGAGATTAAAAAAGCGTGGAGTACGAGTAGGTGTAGGTTGAAGTACTGTTAAATAATACAGTGTGTCGGATATTGTTGTTATAAGTTTGGGTATAAATGCATATGTAAATATTCAGGGCCGGCGGAATCGGACATGCAGAGCATGCAGGCGCCACTACGAAGGAGGTGCTGGGGCATGGGTCATAAGTCCATTTTTAAGAAACAAAATTTTTATCATAAAAACAAAAAATTCTCAGAATGATCAATATTAAAATAAATAAGGCCGGATACACCGAATAAAAATTTTTAAAAAATTGTATATTGCCGGCTGTTTACAATTTTGCAGCGAGAGCAGGCTAAATGCTTGCCTCCAGAATCTAAAGTGAAACGGTGAACGGATTTTATGCGCAGAAACGAATTTTTGTACAAAACATTTGTTGCTTAAGGGTCAAAGCTGTATAACATGGCCTTTAAAGGAATGCGGAGAACCGACCAGGGCTTATGACCTAATGTCCAATCCTCACCTTCTTGTGGTGCACCCTGTTGGGTATCTACTTGGATACTGAACAGACGAGGATGGGCTGACAATTTTGGATTTAGCCGACCAAATTGTATTCTTATTGGTTAAACCAAAATATAGAATGATGGTACAATATGACAAAATTTCATGCTGGCTGGGGCGTCGCCCGGTTAAACAAGGCCCCCGTTGTTTTCGACAGAGAACCAGGGCAAACAGCGAAAAGTCAGCTACTGGAACAAATCTGAAAATAAACCCCAACTCAACATCACCAGAGTTAAAGATCGGTACTATCAACGTAAGAAGCCTGAATGGCAAAGAAATGGAGCTAGCTGAGGAATTAGATAAGTACCAGATCGACATAATAGGGGTGACTGAAACAAAAAAGACCAAAACTGGGGAGATCCTTCTGAGCAATAAATACAAAATGTTATATTCAGGCAATGACAATCAAGGAAAAGAAGGAGTAGCCATAGTATTCAACACAAATTACGAGGCTAATCTTCTTGAATGGCAGTCAGTCTCAAGTAGAGTAATGTGGGCAAATATGAGAATGGGGAACTGGACAATGAGACTTATTTGTGCCTATGGTCCCACAGAAGGTTCTAATAAGGTAGAAGTGGAGGAATTTTTTCAGGCTTTAGAAAGAGCAACTGACACAAAAAAAAAATGAAAGTTGGTCCTTGTTGGGGATCTAAATAGCAGAGTAGGAAATGATTGTGAGACATACAAAAATATTTTGGGAAAATTTGGAGAAAAGAGCAAAGCTAATAATAATGGCAAATATCTGTTGGATTTCTGCTCAGGACATGGACTGGTTATTACTAACACCATGTTCCAACATAAAAATGTGCACAAATTCACATGGAGAAAAGAGGCTAGGAATAAGAAAAGTCTCATTGACTATGTTATTGTTGATAGTGATCCCTGGTGCAGGACACCAGAGTGTACAGAGGATTTGAAATTGGAAGTGATCACTATTTAGTCTTGAGCAGGATAAAATTGAATTTCACATTGAAAACAATAACATGTAAGAAAGTTTTAAAGCGAATAAAAGTTGAGCAGCTCTCAGATGTGAACTGTAGACTAAAATACACAAAGATTATTGAAGAAAAAATGAAAGAGTTTGAGAACAGGAATCAAACCTTGGAGATTCAGTGGCAAACTCTGAAGAAAACATTGATTGATTCTGCCAGAGAGGCATGTGGTGAGGTTGTCTATAAGGATAAAAAAATCAGAACTCCCTGGTGGACACAGGAAGTTAAAGAGGCAGTGAAGGAAAAGAAGAAAGCATACCAAAAGTTCCTGTCAAATAAGTCAGCTTGTGCTCTTAGAGAATATAGAGACAAATGCAAGAATGCTAAACACTGTGTAAAACTAGCTAAACAAAAGTCATTGGAGGACTTTGGCAAGAATATAGAAAATAAATATCAAGAAGGTGGCAAAATATTCTGGAGGTTGTTGAAGAAGCTTAAGAATGGAGGAAAGAGTGCTGTAAAAGGAATTAGAGATGATAAAGGTGACATGAAAACGGGAGAAAAAGATATCCTTGAAGTATGGAGTAATTACTTTGAAAAGCCTGGACAGAGGGACGAATTCCTGATGATTGGAGAAGAGCTCTCATAGTACCCATATATAAAAAGGGAAAGAAAACTGCATGTGAGAATTACAGAGGTATTTCCCTACTGAGTGTTCCTGGCAAGATCTATGCAAGTATACTTGAGAAACGGTTGAGAAGAATTGTGGAAGGAAAGCTTGGTGAAGAACAAGCTGGATTCAGGCCAAATAGAGGCTGTCAGGATCAGATCTTCACTTTACGACAAATAGTCGAGAAAGCATGGGAATATAACAAAGATCTGCATTTAACTTTTGTCGATCTGGAAAAGGCATATGACAAGGTGCCAAGAGAGAAGCTATTCAATACGCTACAGTTATATGGTGTCAATCAGGCATTATATCTAGCAATACTTAGTCTTTATTTGAGTTGTAAGTCAGCAGTTAGAATTGAAGGAAATACAGGAAGATGGTTTAATGTTAAATCAGGTGTGAGACAAGGATGTACATTATCCCCTCTGTTATTCATTATCTATATGGATCACATTATGAAGGAAAGTGGTATTAAACATGATATCAAAATTGGAGATGTTAATGTCAGCTCTTTGCTTTATGCGGATGATGTTATACTTCTAAATAAATGTGCTATAAGACAAAGACAATGAAAATAGGCAGAATCATTGAAAATGTCAACTGTGTTGTGAATGGAGAACCTGTGGGACAAGTAAAACATTTCAGCTATTTAGGCACAATTTTTACTGAAGATGGTAAATTAAATATAGAAATAGACAACAGAATCAGCAAAGCTGGTATGGTGGGAAGTCAATTGAATAAATTCATATGGAATAAGAGAGAAATTAGCCGGAACACTAAATTAGCTGTATACAAGACAGTGTTCAAACCAATTTTAACTTATGGATCTGAGAGCTGGGTCAGAAGTAACACACTTGACCAAAGAATAGAGACCGCAGATATGAGAGTCCTGAGAAAGATTATAGGCATGAACAGATGGCATCAATGGCAATATCATATTAAAAATGAGGATATTAGGAAAGAACTTGACATTGTCAGCATCCAGGAATGCATTAGCAGAGCTAATCTCAGGTGGTATGGTCACTTAAACAGAATGGGCGAGGAAAGATTAGCAAAACAAGTGTTCTCTGCCAGGTTGGCAGCAAAACGACCCAGAGGAAGACCAAGATATAGGTGGATTGATATGGTACAAAGTGCCTTAGACGATAGAAATATAAGATCTGATAAGAAGGTCGGAGTCTTGACAAGTAACAGACTGATTTGGAGGAAAATTGTAGATAGGAAATTAATAATGATGTAATTTTTTTCATGTAGTACTATCATATCCTGTACACCCCTTGAGGGTACATGGCAGGAATTTGATGATGAACATTTGTTGCTACGTAACCAGTCATATTGTATTGTAAAATCTCGATCTATGTACTCCAAAGTACATTACATTCAATTGTTTACTTAGGTTAAGTCTCATGTGAATATTGTAAAAATAAACTTTGTTTGTCTCTGTATAGTTTGTTTTAGATGTTATTGTAAATAACACTCTGGACGTTAACTGTATATACTGCTTTAGTAATATGTTAGAGTGTTAAAAGCAAAGGCAATGTTTATTCAAAACCCAAGCTGCATGTAATAGATCTACATGGTGGCATTAGAAAGATTGTTATTAAAATTTGTTTGTATGAGAAAGGCTTGCAGGCTCTAAGTGTAAACATCTGCTAAGTCAGTCAGAAAGGTTCAAACAATTTTCCGATGGCCGGCAACTTACAATTAAAAGAAAGCAGAGAACAAAAGGTTGCCGAACTTGAAACTTAAGATGAAAGAATCATACTGATTCTTTGGGGGTTGCCAAACTTCATGCAAGGTCTCAGAGGAGGTATAATAAAAAGGGACTGAAGCAAACAGAAGGGGCTGCATGGATCCAGAGATTGCTGCAGAATTAGAGGGGAGACCGGTTCCAGATGTCGTCAAAGAGGAGGCAGCTCGGTTCCAGATGTTGCCGAAGAGAGAGAGAGCTGCTCGGTTCCAGACATCGTCAGAGAGCATCCCAGATCCAGACATTGGATGAGAGAGGAGTTTTCTGCTTCCAGAAAGGAGCTTCTCGGTTCGAGATGTCGCTAGAGAGAAACGACTTCTAGGAACAGACAGGGCTTTCAAATTGCCGAAAGGAGAAGTCCCAAATGCCGTAGAAGAGAAAAGCTTCCACTCCAGAGGGATCCTGATTGACAGTTGACAACAGTTTCATTTTTCTTGGAGGCGGCATTTTCAGTTTCTTAGAAGCGGCAATTCAAGCTACTTGAGACAGCAGTCGTCCAGGCATTTTCGGCAAGCTCAAGTAGAGGAGAAAAGGCGAGGCAAATTCCAGAAGTACCTTCGCTCGTAAGGTTTTGTTTTCGCCGTGGGAGAATAACATTTTTCCGGAACTGTACAAGTCCCGCTACATTCCCAATTGATATAGCCGAAGCCAAAATTCCAGATGAAGATAAATTTAGAGTGAATGTGTTTTATACACTTCTAGACGTTGCAATGTGTTCGTTAATAGAATGTTTTGAACAACTAAAAACGTATTATGATAATTTCAATTTATTGTACAGATTACTACAAATAAATAACGAATATTTACGAAAAAATTGCGACGATTTGGAGATTCTCTTGATGGATGGCGACAATAAAGACGTAAATGCAATAGAACTATATGACGAGTTATGTGCTTTCCGGGATATTTTTTGAAAGGATAATTTAAATATTCAAAACCCTTTCGATATTCTTAATTTTATTGTGTCCAATAATTTATCTTTCCCTAACTTTTCAATTGCTTTAAGAATACTATTAACCTTACCTGTAGCGAGCGGTGAACGTTCCTTTTCCAAGTTGAAATTGATTAAAACCTACTTAAAAACAAGTATGTCACAAAAAAGGCTTGTTAGTTTGGCGTTAATAGCTATTGAAAATGATGTATGTTGCGCAGAATTAGACGTTAAGACCATTATTTCTAATTTGGTGAATATGAAATCAGGAACTCTAAAATTTTAATAAAAAAATTTCAAGTATATTTATGTAATTTAATTTATTTTCTGTTATTCTGTAAAGATTCTATTTTTTGAATACTTATATAAATATTAATAAAATGTTCTAATTATTATTTCTGAATTCTTTCATTTTCTCATCTATCTTGAGTTTCTTTTATTTTCCTAAAAGATAGTTCCGCTTATAAAAATTATTAAAAAAATTTTACAACTTACTAAGAATTTAGTAAAATGCAAGAATTTTCTAAACTTTAGTTCAAATAAATTTTAACTTTAATTAAAATTCATTTTAATTTTGTTAGTGACTCGGGTCGGTGAGAAGGCTACAATCCCTGTATCACTATATTCAATGATTAAAGTGAAGTAGCTTTATCAAAATTTCCTTTAACTTTTGAGAATTTTTTGAATAATCGGGTTTTTAATGATTATCCTGCCTAGTCAACACCCCCGGCTCGTTACATTTAGCGAATCAACGTGTGGCTGTTCTGTGAAAATTTATTTAAGAAATTTCAAATAATTTAAATTTTTATTATTGTAAAGAACCACACACGCCTGGATCGTTACAGGGGCGCTTAGATAGACACTGCATGCAGGCAGCAAAGACCCTAGCGCCGGCTCTGTAAATATTATATATACATACAAACAGACCTACATCTCTCTCTATTACAGTTTAGGTTAATTAAAGAGGCAGTAAAATTCATCAATTGTATGATAACTTTATGTAATATAATAGGAATAATAAGTTTAATATTTCTCTTCCTCTACCTCCCCATATATCACAATCAGTGACACAAGCATGATTTCTCTTTTTTCCTTCCCCTCTCACTGGGTTTGCTAACCTTCTGTTCCCCCCCCCCCCAATCCCGTACTCATACAATCCGACTGGCCAATGAAAATATATTCTTCATTATTGAAATACTGCTCACGCACTATAAGACCAGTACAACAATGAAAACAAGGGGGGGGAATAAATATTTTAATACGAGTAACTACCTTTTATTGATGTACTGTGTAATTTGGACCCCATTACGTAAAAATTTAGCTCTACATTTAAAACTCGGCATACAACAATGGAATTGCCAGGATATATTAAACAGTCAGATGTTTAAAAAAAATTCAAGCTTCAACAATGAGATATATTCAATGCTGAATTTCAATTCATTGCTCGCAATTTGATTTGAAGTAGTATCTGTTCAGTACAGTGAGTATGAAGTCCAGTGTTTTTATTAATTTTATTAACAAAAACTTGTTCAGTTATTCATCAAAATATTATTTAGATTTTCCTTTTACACATGTACAAGTGGCAAGAAAAATTTTCTAAATTTAAAATTGATTCCAAATCTCAGGGGGAAAAAAGTATAGTGCATCAGTAAAGTACATAAACAAGTCATTGAAAGTGACGATATCAATGCCAGCCCTTCCCACTCACAAGAATCCACTTCTGACACAGGTAATTCAGATAAAAGAGAAAGTGATGCCAGTTATGATTCAGATTCAGCTTTACAAGGTTCTCTAAAAAGATGAAAAAAAATCATATGAGCAAAAATTCAAAGAATGGTTGTAGGATCCCATTTTTAAATTCTGGATCAGTTCAAGTAAAAGTAAAGAATACACTTATTGTAAATTTTGTGATATAAGCATTAATAGTAACAAAAGTCTAATGATGTCATGCAAACACTCTGAAACACAAGCAGAATGTAGAATCTAAAATCTATTCTACTTGTAGAATGTATACCTGGATGTAGAATCTTTTAGATTCTACACCCAGGTATAATGTTATTGTTTAAATCCAGTTACAAATACCAGTTGGAAAAACAAATTAATGAGGTAGAATTAAGATTATGTTGCAGAACACAATCTGCCTTTAAAGAATATAGATACTCTTCTAACTCTATTAAAAACAATTTCTCCTGATAGTGAAATTGCTAAGAAAATACAGTGTGGATGCACTAAATGTCTTATAAAAAAATTCAGCTTTGTTTGAAGCTCTTATAGAATTATTAAACAAGCTGAAGGTGCCTCTTGCAAACTTATCAGGCTTTGCTGCTGATAATGTGTCAGTTATGATGGGACAACATTTTAGTATTCAGGCTCACCCAAATCATTAAATGAACATGCATATGTGATGGCTTTTATTTATGTGTGGCTGAAGCATATAAGAAACTACCAAATTCATACTAAAGAAACTGAAAAGATTAACAGAATTTAAACAAATTCAGGAACTGTCAAAGTTAAAACCACACAATTTGCTGAGGTTGGGTAAAACTGCAATGATATTGTGCAAAGAATAGTAGAATAATGGAATGCTTTGGTTTCATACTTTATCCTGAGCGCAGCAGAAGATGGTATTGAGCAAGTCAAATCAGTTATAACTGCACTACAAAATCCTTTAAGACATTTTCTCTTCTTAGCATTCATCCTACCAACAGTAGTAAATCTAAATTTAGATTACCAAGGTGATGAATATCATCTTCTAATTTCATCAGTAGGAGATAAAATGAAAATGATCATGAAATATTTAATGAAATCTCAATATGTTATAAATACACCAATTGAAATGATAAATCCAGCCAACGATGATCAGTTTTTAACACAGAAAATATATATCTAGGGATGAGAGTGGAAGCCCTTCTAATGAGTTTTAGATAAGAGTGAAGTTCCAGAAAGAGACATAAGACACTTTAAAGTGAAATGTCTGTCCTCCTATGTTGAGTTCTGTAACCAAGTTTTCAAACGCATAACTTTCAAAGACCCTGTATTAAAAAGCTTAGCGATGCTGAATCTTGAAATGTGCAAATCAGACTGTTTTCACAGCATAATGCCACTTCCTGTAAATTTTCCTAATGTTATCAGAAAATGACAGAGAATTGAATAGTGTAGAAGCATTCAAAAAAAGATTTCATGGTTTTTTGGAATAAAGTTTTTGAAATGAAAAATGCTATAGGAGAACAAATGTTTCCAATTTATCAACATTTTATCATCTTTGACATAGTTAAAGCTGTACCATGCCTGCCTCATTCATCAGCAGTAAATGAAAGAATATTTTCAGCAGTTACAATAAATAAGAAATCAACTACAAACTCCCTTCAAGAATGGACTCGTTTTGACAAAAGAAAAATTGAAACATCAGCTATAGATTTTATTTTTGAAGAGTTAGTTAATTTAGCAAAATCTGCTAAAAATAATGAATATATATTTCCAGTCATTTTCTTGTGAATGGGCCCTGTACATACATAAATAGCATATTAAATAACTGAAAATTTAAGTCTACTCAACCCCACCCCCACACCACCTCTCATAAAACACGTAAAATAGCATCACTTAGCGCATGCACCAACACAAGCCTATGTCATGATCTCAAGGCACTCAATCAATGATTGCATAAACTTCACGAAACATACCAAAAAACCATACTAAATCCATCCCTCAAAAAATACACATTAAATTCCTTAAAAATTGTGTCGATCACATCGCCCCAAAATTCGCCGTAGCACACTGCAACAGCACAATTCCCAGAAACAAAAAAATTTGTTACCAGGCATCCAGAGTGCTCATAAAATAGTCCCTAAATGAGAGATTTAAAAAGAAAAAAAAACAGACATTTTTATATGTTCACCAAACAAAAAAAAAAACACACTAAAAACTTTACCAACCCCAAACGAATGGGTACTTTTTTTTTCAGAGTGTGCAATCACATATCAATGACTACAAACAATTAAATGAAACTCGGCACAAAAAAATGGAATGCCCTAACAGACCCTATTACAACAAATGCACAGCTTCCAATCCATCGGACAATACCACCCACTAAAGAATGTTTCATTCATAATTTGACAAGTTAAAAACCCTTGAGAAGGATATACTTGTATTTTAGTATAAGTTGTATATAGCCTGACAAATAATGGATACCGTAATTATTGTATGTTAGACAATGAATTTGTTATATACATATTTTCTGTTATAATTGATATAAAAGAATTATTGTGTAAATTGCATATAACCAACTGAGATTATAAGGTCAAAGTACGCAGGCAAGACACCGGATTAGTAAGTTGCCTCAAGCGGTCACGTACGCATACGGTACGTGACGACGTAAGTTTTTGGGAAAGATGCTACAAAATGGCATGACTTATGAGTGCAAAGGAATAATGTGTCAGGTGAAAATTTAGGGTTACAAGGAGTCCTGGCAGGAGTTGATATAAAAGGGCTCGGACCCCCCCCCCCCAATTTTTCAGATTTTTTTGCCTTTTGTCTGGAGTGAGGGCTCTCTCTCGGAGGTGTCGGGTCGTGATTAGAGGGATTGCAGATTCCAAGCTCCACGATGAATGAATAGAGGAAAAACAATGGGCAACTACATGAAAAGATAGTGGTCAGGTAGCGTGCCTTATGGATGCAGAATCGACATGTGCTAAGAATATTCTGGGCATAGATGATTGGTATGCAGACTCCATGAGGACCAACTTAAGCTGACAGGTATTTCAGCCTTAACATAGAGGGAAGAAAATGTTTGGAAGAAAAGGAATCCAAGAATCGAAAGGATATGCATGAGAAATCCTCGAATTCGGTATAGTAACCCTTTAATCAAGTAATGTGTGAGAGGAAGATAAGTGTAACTTAAGAATCATAGACCTTCATAGAGTTTTAAGACTATCTAAAATTAAGACAGAACTGTGATATTTTAATCGTAGTCAGTGAGCAGTGTGTGCTATGTATTATAATTATACTTGTGTTCATTGCTAGCTATGTTTAAGAGCTGTAGAGATGTCTAATCCAGACAGCTTGATTAACACCTAAAAGTCATTATTGGTTTTATAATCTAAGAATGTGAGCTTTGAATATGTTTTTGTAGTATTAATTACTGAGTGATATATATATATATATTGATTAATTTTACTTTGTAATCTAGTAGTACAGTGATAACTGAAAGTTCTTTATTCTGCATGATGATCATCATGTTAAATATACCTCTTGCTCTTATTAATTTGGTTGCCTGTGTCTAAGAATCCGATGCACCATTCAAATTATTCAGATCTAAGCGGGAGATGATTGTTAAATAAGACCACGACTGCAAACAGGATTAATTATAGAAGGTATTGATAGTTGATAAATTAGTATAGAAATATATTAGATTAACCACGTGCATATCTGAAGGTTCACTTCTTGACTGAGAAGTTCTTTCCAATCTAAGGGTTCTGGCTGGTGCAGCGGAACAAACAAATTTTCCCAGAACCTTAAGAGAAGTTAACTTCAGAAGCTTTGTTACCATGGAGTTGGCTTAACCTTGAGACAATCCCTATGTAGATCAGACTCGTGCACATGATAATCTAAAGGGCAGAAGTATATAATAGTAAGACAAAGACAGACACATTATAGGCGCTGCTGAGATAGGACAAATTATTCAAGAGATAAGGGAGGCAAACCATATTAAGTAAATAATATACACACAATACTACTATGATGTAATAACACTATCATTCATCGGTAGGTGTCGCACTGACATGATCATCGGCTTGTCGAGAGCTCCTGAAAAGATCAGTAGTATTTTATGTTCTCATTGGCAATTTTACTAGAATTTTATGTAGTATTGTTTGCTTTTCGTATCTTAGTGTGTCTGTGCGATTTTTGTGTGTTTTCTGTGTTATTTTAACTATTATTTTTAAGATAAGATAGCGTCCACATGATACCAATTAAAAAAAAAAAAAAATGGCAGCCAGGTCGCCATGTTTGTTTAAGAATTTTGATATAAAACAGTTTATGCAATGTGCTGTCTGTGAGATGTATGCTTTGTGAAGAGCGGCTGGAGTCAGGTTAGATGGTGATAGTGGAGTCAACACATGCAGAAAGTGTAAGGAGAATGAGGATCTAAAGCGTGTTTCGGGTGGCGAGAGTGATATCGTTTAAGAAAGTCAGAATATAGAATATAGCGATGTGATAAGAAATTGCGAGGTAGTACCAGATAGGTGTGAGAGCGACGCTGAAAGTGTAAATGAAGGTAGAAATACAGAACGAATGGACGATTTAAATGTTAATGAAAATGGTGAGATAGTAAGTAGTGAAATCGCACGGTTGAGCGGAGTGATACATAGAGCAAAGTGGCAACTGGAGCATATGCAAAAATGTGTACCGAACGTACCGACTAATAAATGGCAAAAGTCTGATAAATAATAAATCCGAAATATAAGAGAATGTTCGTAAACGTAAATAAAATGAAGGAGCGAGTGTTGTACAGAGATTCGTTATTAAGAGGTGTGATAGTTGAGAGTTTGACGAAATCGTACCAACCGGGTGCGAACATAAAGGACGTCAGCGAGTCTATTCGAGCACAAAAACAGAGGGTGAAAGAAATGATAGTCGTGGCAAGAACAAATGGAAATGATAGAGGATGTGAGGGAATTACTTGAGGTAGCAAAAGAGAAGAGTGAGAGAGTTAGGATGGTGAGTATTTTGCCACGGTATGACAGTGAAGTGTTTAGAAGGAGGCCCATAATTGCAATGGCTTTATGCGTGGGTTATGCATGAAGAGTGGTGCGAGTTCAATGGGCGAAAGGATTTATATAAGATGGATGGTTTACATTTGAATGGATTTGGTGTACGGAGGATTGAAAAAGTGTTGATGAATGAAGTGGATGTACAGACTCAGGGACATTAGATTTATTAAGAGGGGGGGAGTAGATATGCAGACTTTAGGGAGGCAGTTTAGTGTATGAATGAGTATAATATGCCCGAGCGAGTACAAAGGACAACAAATCAGAATGGGATAGTTAGTATAAGACATCAAAGTAGGGATGGGACTAACGGGCTTCTGGAATTCATGTACACTAATGCCAGGAGTATTAGGAACAAGAAGGAGGAGTTTTTGGCCTTGGTTGGCACTTCCAGGCCACAGGTTATTGGTATTAGTGAAGCATGGCTGACAGAAGATGATAAAGCTAGTGGGATTGAATGCGACGGGTATAGCGTGTTCAGGAGTGACAGGGAGAATAAAAATGGGGAAGGAGTGTTATTGATGATAGCTGATGAGTTGCAGCCAAGGGGTATAGAAGTTGAACTGCAGGATAGAGAAAAAAAGAACATTTGAGGCTATTTGGAGTGAGATAGAGGCTAGCAGAACAAAATATACAATTGGGTGCTGCTATAGACTAGGTGATGGAACAGATGATGGGGATAGTATGCATAGGCAAATAGAAGAAATGAGTTGAAGGAGGGTAATTATGATGGGTGATTTCAATTATGGTAACATTGACTGGAAGGAAAAGAGGGCACATGGGAGGAAGGAATTGGATTTTATGCAGTTATTAAGGGACTACTATCTGCGATAGCATCTAATGGAAAATACTAGGGGGCAGAGTGCATGACCTAGTAATCGCATCTGAGAATGTGGCTGTAACAATCATGACCATGTTGCCACCAATTGGTGAGAGTGATCATAAGGTCATGACTTGGGTGGTGGCTAAAGGAGTGGAACTTACAATTAAGACAGGGTACATGTGGAATTACCAGGCTGGTAAGTATGACAACCTTAAGAGTTTGATTGGTTCGGTGCCATGGCATGTAAAACTGCAAGGGCTAGATGTTGAGAGTGCATGGGAGGCGGTTAAGAAGTATTTGCAGGAGGCAATGGTTGACTGTATACCAAGAGTCTGAATAATAAATCAAGTAGGGGTTAAATGGATGAATAACACTATTAAGCTTGAGCTGCAAAAAAATAAACAATTGTGGAGGGAATTTAAGGAGAAAGGTGACCAGCAAGTGCAGAAACAGTATAAAGCTCAGGCCAGAAAGGTAACAAGGGTGGTAAGAAAAGCAAAAGTGGATTATGAAAGAAAATTGGCCATGCAGGTTAAATAGAATCCCAAACAGTTTTTTCAATATGTTGCAAGTAAAAGGAAAAATGTTCATGGCAGAATGATTTTAAAAAATGCTGAGGGTAGGGAGGTAACTGAATCAGTCGATATAGTGGAATTACTGAGCGAGCACTTTGCAAGAGTATATCATCCAGGTGGTGACATTGCAGGAATGGAAGAACCAACAGCTTATACTCGAATTGTGATGAATGAAGCAGAGGTAAATAGTCTATTACAGAACCTCATTGTCAACACATCTGTGGGATTGGATGGTATACCAGCTCATGTCATACATGAGGCAGCTAAAGAATTGTCAGTGCCCTTGACCATTTTGTTTAATTTGAGCCTCGGGTCTAAGTCAATCCCAAGGGGGTGGAAAGAGGGGAAAATAGTTCCGCTGCATAAAGGTGGTTCCAAGATGCTGTTGAAAATTACCGGCCAATCAGCATAACAGGAATCGTTATAAATCTTCGAGAAAATAGTCAAGAGGAAAATACAAGATTGGATAGATGAATATGGGATACTGTATCGGGGACAGCATGGTTTTGTGAAGGGTAGGTCATGACTCAGTAACTTGCTCACGTATTGTAACACAGTGACGGCTGAACTGGATAAGGGTAATGGGTTTACAGTGATTCTACTGGACCTCGCTAAGGCCTTTGACAGGATACCACATGGAATTCTAATCAGTAAAATGCAGCATATGGGGATGGATATAGGGTTGGTGAGATGGATAGGAGGGTGGTTGACAGAGAGATATCAGAGAGTGGTTTATTCAGGAGTAGAGTCCAAAAGACGGCCTGTGACTGAAAAGTGAATGTTTGATAGTTAATGGATTGTAATTATTCTGAATACTTTGAACTAAGCTGACATATTTATGATTTGATTCATCTAAATGGATAGAGAGATACATGCGAAAGAAATACTAATGTTTTAAGAATTAAGTGTTAACATTAGTCATAATCCTCAAACCTAATTGAGAAGTTACTAATATCTAAATGTGAATTTTTGTATTTTTTCAATTGGATAAACTTCTGCAGATAGTTATACTTGGATGTATATGTTGTACAATTCTACATTAAATGTTCTTTTATTGAGTTAAGTATGGTATGGTGTTTGCCTGATTTTCCTTCATTGCACTGCTCATAAAATTAATCGGACTTTTGCGGAAGCCTTAAATGATAATAACTTCGGCCTGAAGATAAAGTGATAATATAAGTATAGTTGATGGTTGATTCCTCTTTATTATTTAGACTAATCTGAATATAGGGTAGCACAGTATAATACAAATTTCTTTATATTCAGATGAGTATTAAACAACCAATAAATAATAAAGTAAAAACAACGAAGAAGTAAGATATACAATCCAACAAATGACACTTGTTTGTTAGGGTTTTTGGGAAAGATTTTGAGGGCTGATGTTTAATAAAATTGTATTAGTGAAACCATCGCATAGTGTCGAAATTTCAAAAAACTTTATGATGAGTAACATTTATCTGAAATCTAGAAAGTAATTTTTTTAATGTCTGTTTTTGAGGGCTGATGTTTAGTAAATTGTGTTAGTGAAACCATCACCTAGTGTCGAAATTGCAAAACACATCACTTTTTGATTATTAACATTTATTTATAGCGATCATCAGTAATTCGGTTTGTTAGCGGCAGCATTGTGCATAATCATACACCAGTTATTGTCAAAGTTGATTTGACATATTCATCTGTAGGTGAAAATGAACAACACACAGGCTATGGCGTAATACACGTTTCTCTTGCTGGTGTGGTTGGAAGTAGCTGTGACCCCCCCCCCCACACACACACACAATTATTACATTCTGAATCTGTGAAACTAAAAGCTCTACTAACACTACTGACCCCTCACTCTACAGGGATTTTTATACTGTTTCGATGGGCCAGTCACATTTCTCTATCAAATATCAAACTCGTCAAATGGAGTACCAAATTAGATTTCGTGACCTTGAACTCCTCCCACCAGTCTTTTTTTGAAATGTTTCGAGATATGCTTAATGAGATCATTCAGCGTTTATCGAGTTTAGGAACTTTTTCTCACATTCGATTGGGCGTGTGCATCCAGTTTAGAAAGCAATATTAACTTACCATTCATGTTGCTTTCTGAATTAACTATCCAAAGGATAGTGGATGCATTTTTTGCTGTTGCCCAATAGAAACATGAGTTTCTTTTGGCAAATGATCTTGCTATCGATGTCGTTCTTATCAATATAAGTAACAATGGTGGTGGAAGAACCAATGTAAAATGAAGAACGCTGCTTAGCCTGGATGACTTTCTGAAAAAAAAAAAAAAAAACTGTTCTGGAAATTTCTAATAAAGACAATCTTTGCATGGCCCAAGCAATTCTGGGTGTTTCATTACACGCTGATGATGCCAAAACATTCAGACAAGTGTGATTAGACCGTAAAAATATATAAAGAGGGCTTTAACTCTCCACAAAATTGCAGGGGTTCTGCTCACTTCTTGCAGTGTTTCAGAAGCAGGTCTCTTTCAAAAACATTTGACTAAGGAATACCAAATCATAATTTTTTCGGCAGATGCTGCTTTTTTTGTGGTGTTTCGGGGACCAAATGCAAGTAAACAGATCTGTCTTTTATACCTAAAGTCTCATTATGATTTTGTGCGTAGTGTGCCAGCTCTGTTTGGGGATATCTAGTATTGCCCCAGTTGTTTTCGAACATTCTAAGACTATCATTTGGACTACTATTTCAAATCTTGGAACTTTTTTTTTTTTAAACATAGATGGTGCCATATTAGGACTTTAGTCTTGTGTTGCACGTTGCAATTACTTATACTAGCCCCACTGTTACACCGGATTGTGGTCGTCTTGCTTTTGTAACAAACTTTGTGTTGTGTGCTCTGAAGATGTTGGATATAATACCAGAGAAATATTAGCTTCTAAGTTAATAAACAGTTATTTTCTTATCCATTTGTGTTCATATCATACCGTGAATTCTATTACAACAGCAAATTAGTATAAGCATTCTATGTACAAATGTATATATTGTAAATAGTGTATATATATTTATTTTGAGTGTACACGGATGCTTTGGACTAAATAAAATATAACCAGTAGTTGCTGCTTGGACGCTGACCAGAGCAGACGTGTTTTCTTGTGCTCCGTGAGTTTAGCTTGTTGCCTTGTGAAAGGATCAGCACTGTGTAAGCAATAGCCCAGCACGACCGCCCGTGTAGAAGGAGTGGTTCCCACCGTAATGCTTTCAAATTCTGGGAAGGCTGTATCCGGTCAATGATCTGTACCCAGTACGACCAAAGTTAACGATATTCATTGCAAAGAAAACGAAGGAACATATTCATCAGAAACTTCTGCTAGCCCATCAACTGAATTCGACGTTCTCTCTAACATAATTTTGTCCAAAGAGTTGGATTGGAGCAGGGCATGCATCCTCAAGTGCGACCCATTCAGAGCTCCGCACACAGAAGATATAATAGACAGTATTAAAACAAGGTAAGAGGGTCTGATGTATGGCACCTCGGTGTATTAAAGTATAATTTTATATTTTTGATCTCTTTTAAAAGTCTTGCCATTAAAGAAAATTTTCTTACTCTTAAAGAGTTGACAGTACTTAAACTGAAATGCCAAATTCTATCTGTTTCTAAATCTCATAAGCTTAGTATTGTAATTCACTGGTCACCTCCCCAAATTCCCAACCGACTTGTTTCTATGCACTTCGAAACATTTGGGAAGACAGTAAAAACCAGGAGTGGGCACATGTGCTCTCCAACAAACGAAAAATAAATATCACCCTGAATGAAGGTGTAAAATTGGAAGAAATAGTGTATGCCATAAGAGTACAAAAAATGACAGGAATGGTTCTGATCCCAGGATGCCCCCCCCCCACTGCATGCTTTCGATGCAAGAAAATAGGGCATCTAAGAAGAGAATGCACTGCTCCTAAATGCAAGCAGTGCAAAAGAATCGGGCATTCTGATAAAGAATGTCCAGGTCAGACGTATGCCTCAATGTTAACTAACCGTAATGCATATAATCAACCAAGTACATATGACGAACTTCAAGGAGTTGCCGATGTGCAAGAAGATAATATGGAACAGCAGGCAGAGGAAGAAGAGAAACCCAGTGGCTTAAAAAAGGAAAGCCATGAACAGAACAAGCCATAAAATATCACTGGGGATGCATCACTAAAACCGGAGGTATCCAAAGTGGATGCAGACACCCAAGAGGCCTCTGAAGAAGATAACTGTGGAGAGAAGGCCGATAACAATACGGAGACCGTAGGAAAAGAAGATCAAAACAGCAGTATAGAAAAATTGCTGAAAACCAACCAAAGTCGAAATGTGTTCACCCCAGCAAGAAGAACAAAAATGAAATTTACACCAAACTTTCAACCCAAAAAAGAAAAAGCTAAACCTGATAAGAAGAAAGCTGGAGTTAAAATCATGCAGAAAGAAATAAGATTAATTAGAGAATTAATTATTATTATTTTTTTTTTTTAGTATTTATTTTTTTTAGTATTATTATTTAGTATTAATTAGTATTATTAGAATTATTTAGTGTCTACTAAAAAATACAGTACATCAAAACCATGCAGACATAGTAATGTTACACGATACCTGAATGCACACAAACACAAAAACAGAAGAAAAACTACACGGAAATCTGCAGTGTCACTACCACATCATTGCTGAACCAGCACAGAGTAATAGCATTGCAGGTTTAATAACATTAATAAGAAAAAAGTGCAACCTGCATATCATATCACACTGCACACTAATAGAACACACAGCACTAGAGGTTGAAATGGTCTGGGAAGGTCAAATAGTGTCTGATTAATATTTATGGCCCAGCTGATCACAATAACAAAAAACACTTTTGGGAAACAATAGAAACCAAACTCTCAAACATAAAAAACATCATAATGGGGGGAGACATGAATTTTACTGAAAACAGTGCTACAGACAGGAAAACTAGCAATACTTTAACAAAACACAATTATACACACATAATACAATGCTGTCAAATCAAAGACACTTTCCGCATACTATACCCTACACGAAAAGAATACACACACTGTTCCCCCACCAATGCCTCACGGCTAGACAGAATATATATAAGCGAAAATCTCAGGTGCACTGTAATGGAAGTTTGCCATGCACCATTAACTTTCAGTGACCACTATGTGGTCATGGCCAAGCTCTCCCTCGAGACCTACCGCAGCAACACATTAACGAACAGAAACTACCTGCTGTGGAAATTAAACAATAGCATCCTCCATGCAGCAAAATCTACAACAGACATCAAAAAATACTAGACAGCATAAGAGACACATAAAATCCAGTGGATGCCTGGAACAAATTTAAAACACAAGTCAAAAAGCAGCCATAAAAATAGGGAAACACAGAAAATACAGCACAAAAAAAGAAAAATTAAATATAATAAAAGAACTCACGCCAACATATAACACGGACAGAAAACACTCCCACAAAACAAAACTGCTATTAATGCCCTGAAGGCCAAACTAAAACAAACTGAAAGCAAAGAGGTCGAAGGGGCATGGATCCGGGCGAAGATCAGAACCATGGAGCACGATGAAGGGAAAACCAAAACTGGGCAGCTTTTTGAAGACCGAAGAAAGGAAAAAGCCACCTTTCGTAACATAGAGCATGAGGGGACAGAGATCGAAGGAGATGCCAACCTCCTTCATCACTTCCACTCAGAATACACTAAAATCTTTGCCCGAAAAGACAGTGACAAAACAGAGACAGAAATACTTTTCCCACACTCAAGAAGACAGAAAAGCTGAAGAAATAGACCTATCAATAACACCAACAGAATTGTTATATCCTGATTGATATGTCTGAAAGGATAAACTATTCACTCAGGATTTAACATGTTTAAAATGAAGGCTGAAGGAGGAAAAACTTGTGCTCCAGCAGAACACAAGGGAAATTTCTAAATGTATAAGAAAATATTTTCCTTTCATGTAAGGTATCATAATACTATACTGTTTTATTTATTTACGAGAAGAGAATTATTTGTAAATATCACGATCATTTGAGATGACTTATTATACTGTGAATCACTGAAGTAACCTCTGAGCAAAGAATGGTCACGTGCATGTTAAACGAAAAGCCCGAGGCAGTGACGTACACGGAAAGCAACTCACGTTTGCCTTCTGAGAAAGAGTGCTCCCAAAGCAGGGAGAAAGTAAGGGGCCAGCCTGGGGACGAAACTATCATAGTGCCGTGTGGAAAATTCAGAAGGAAAAAGAGGATGCTAACAAGAGAAATAAAAGGGGCTTGCGAGGTCAATGAAGCTCTTTTTTTCTCATCTCATCGATTGTTGTTCGGGGCCTTCCTGTTCGAGTTGATCGTGCACAAGACAGTGATGTGTAACGACAGGAGATTCAAATAGTCTGTTCAGTGAACTTCTGACGGAGTATCAGTATGTGATAGCTTACGCTCTCCTTGGAAGCAGTTGCACGCACGGACATGTCCGCAGCTAACCTCTGACAATGCGGAAATGATGCTATATACGAAGACAGGCCTACCGAGTGGTAACCAGACCCTGCATGTGGCGTGATGGAAGATCCAATTCGCGGGAAACATAAAAGGTAGAAAAGACCAGCAGACCTGATTCCAGTTCAGTGACGGTAAAGTAGACTTTTCGCTTCATGTTAATTAGTTCGCATTGGAGAGAAGAAATTGCTTTGTGATAAGACTGATGTTTGGACAATCTAGCTAATGAACTCTAAGAAAAAAATTTTGTGATATGTAACATAACTGATGTCCATCTGGCATCTGGACCAACTATTAATGAGAGAGACAGAGTCAAATTTATGTGATACATGTTACAGGTAGAATTGAATAGAGATTGCTTCGATATTAAACCGCAGATCTTAGAAGTGAAATCTAGGGGAGAGAGAGAGAGTTATTGTTTTGATAGTATGGTACCTAGTTATATTCTTAGCTTTGTTTAGTGTGCATTTAGAACTAATTTAGTGTGAATTGACCTTATAACCTAGAATTGAATTTTGCAGGCGGTTTAAAGGTGGCTTTGAGGTTGTACTTTTGTAGTACTCTGTTTATTTTGTCTAATATTCCTTTAATGTAGGGAATGGTTATAGTTTAACTGTAGTCTGGTTTGTCTTTGTTTTTTATTGTGGTTTTGAAGAGAATTTTGTTTATAGTGTTTCGGCTGTTTTTTTTTTTTTTTTTGCAAGTTATTACTGATAATTTTAAATGAGTCTTTTAGTGCCTGTTCACTGGAACAAATCGTCTGAGCTCTGTTTTTTAGCATGTTGATGACACCTAGTTTTTGTGTTGGGTTTTAAAATGAATGCTGATCACCGTGTAACCCTAAAAGAAAGGATTATTTTCGCTTCATGGAGATTCGACCCACAAGCGATGTAATCAATACGGTAAGCTGAAGATCCAAGTTTCAAATTTGATCAATCGACTGGCGTTTTTAAAACGGTGTAGGGACAGTGATATCACTCCTAATTGCATCAGGCTAAAGAGAAAATTCACTTCAACAAAGAATATACCAGCGCATGGAGAAAGTACTACTGAGAGAGCAGATCCAAGCCGCTACACAAAACCAGCTACTAAAAGAAAAAACGGAGCTGTCTAGCTGCTTAAACGCAGATATCTGGATAATCTTAGAAAGGATTACGGACAACACAGCAAACCACATCCAACAAACGAAGAAAGAAAACCTAATTTCCAAATTTCAAAGACTAAAAGAACGACAAAACAAGCCGCCATATTCAAAGTTTGCCACAGTGAACAACAACAATCAACCAGAAGCAAGGAACAACAGGCACCACCAATCACACATAGGTATCAATAACATAATTAACCTATCTATCTAACCATGCTCTAAACAAAGATGAAATCTCAATACTTAACAAAGGTTTAAATTTTGCTATAGCACCGAAAACGATAGACAAACTTGAAGTTATTTGTAATATGGAAAGAGGCCTAAGATTCATACCTAATAACCTAGCAGAGAAAATACGTAGAAACTGTGAACATTTTAAACCATAACAAAACAATAACAAGCAACATAACTAAACACAAATTAACAGTGATAAAATCACTTAAAACAAATCCGAACATAGTAATAACCAGAGCTGATAAAGGAAATGCCACTGTCATTTTAAACCGTACCACTTATATAGAAAAAATTAATCTGCTGGTCTCTGACAATAACACATACAAATTAGCTAACTACAACCCAACTAACAGAACAAAAAACAAAACAGAGAAACTACTTAAATCAATTACCACATGGCCCGAAGATACAGTCAAAAAACTGTTCCCTCATTATGCGCGCTCTCCTAGAATTTACGGGCTACCAAAAATTCACAAAGAAAACACCCCACTAAGACCTATCGTTGAAGGAATTGATAGCCCGACGTATCACTTAGCCAAAAAATTAGCAGCAACACTCAAGGAGTTGGTAGGTCATTCCCCTTCCTATATCAAAAACACACAACACTTCATAAACATCATCAAAGCAGCCATTACATTAGAAAAAGATGATTTATTAGTCAGTTTTGATGTCTCTGCCCTCTTTACGAATGTCCCAATCCTTCTCCTACAAAACAAATTCCCTCCAGATATCACGGCGCCTTTTGTGCATATATTACGGTTGGTTTGGTTTATTTTGTATGGCAAAATGCCTTCTACTTACAAAAAGAAGGCACAGCCATGGGCTCGCCATTATCCCCCCCCCCCATTGCTAACTTTTACATGGAACATTTTGAGCAACTTGCCCTAGATTCCTCCCCTCAAAAACCCAAAGTCTGGCTTAGATACGTTGACGATATTTTCGCAATCTGGTCCCATGGCCACCAGACATTAGACACATTCCTTAGCCACCTAAACAAACAACACAAACTCATACAGTTCACAATTGAAATTGAAAAACACAACACACTTCCGTTTCTAGACACACTTGTCACACGTCTTCCCTCAGGCAATCTTTCCTTCACTATTTACCAAAAACTGACACATACGGGACAATATATACACATAAACTCCTACCACCACAAAACCCAACACAAAAACTAGGTGTCATCAACACGCTAAAAAACAGAGCTCAGACGATTTGTTCCAGTGAACAGGCACTGAAAGACTAATCAAAGACACACACTCCCTCCACTAGCTCACCCTGGAGTATACCAGATTTATTGTACTTGCAACATACCATATATAGGAGAAACAGGACGCACTATTCCTATTAGACAAAAAGAACATAAACAACACATTAAATATAATAATTATGGTGAAGCTGGCCTTTCTGATCATGCCCTGAATACCTTTCACAGAATTGACTGGAAAACCACCAGCTGTCTACATCACACTAGAACATGGTATGAACGGAAATTCAAGGAAGCCTGTGAGATTATCAGCAACCACCCCAATCTGAACAACAATGATGATTTAAAAATCCCAAACATGTGGAAGGTATATATTTGACGTTCCTCACCAAGAGCAACTATAAACAGGACTGTAGAAAATCCAGTATTGTAAATCAAAAATAAGAATTGTAATACTAAAAATAGGACACCAATTGTTTCTGGAAGAAAACCATCTAAAATAATGTTTATTCCTGTCATTGCAAAAATAGAATTTAGCTTGATGTAAAAATTTATTTTTTATTTTATTTTACTTTTTTCCACTAGAGGTCACACCAGTAGAATAACATGTGATCAAATCATTGTTTCTCTAGCTTACAGTTAATGATGTAACTCAGCTTGTCTTGTATATTTATGTACGCTCCAGATGATGACCTCGATGCGAAGATCGAAACGTTGGGATAATAAAAAAATTTTTTTTTTTAACACGGTTGTAAATTCCATAAAATTTTTAAAATGAATGACTGTTTGGTCAGACAGGGAGACAGCTTATTTATGATCCTTTTTGCTCTTGCCTTAGAACTGGTGATACGCACGATTACAGAACATCCCGGCATAGCAAGTACTCACATAGGAAGTGAAGGCAAAACAAAAGTGCTCGCCTATGCCGATGATGTAACACTAACATTAACAATAGCCGATTCCTTCACACTAGCTTGCAACTTATTCCATACTTTTCAAAAATCATCAGGACTAAAGCTTAACCTACACAAATGTCATGTGATGTTCATCGGCAGGTGGGCAAATAAGCCAACTTTGCCGAATGAAATACAAGTTAATGAATATCTCCCAATTCTAGGAATCACCTTACTACACCAACAACAACACGATGCACAGTGGGAACTAACCCATAAAAAAAATAGCAAAAAAAATTTCACAAATGAAACAGACAACTTTCCATTAGAACTAAGGCAAAAATCTGCAACCAGTACCTACTTTCGAAAGTATGGTATCTGGTAGATAACATTAGTTATAATGATAAGGAAGTAGACAAAATACACCGAGAGCGTGCAAAGTTTATTTGGTGTTCAAAATACAAACCACTTAGGAGAACAACAATTTTCCATGACGTTGAAGCCGGAGGACTTTTCCTTCTCAACATACACCTAAAAACTATAAGTGCAAGAGCAAAGCTCACAGAGAGAGCCTACTCTGAAAAAAATCCATGGAGCACATACAATATATACTATACACGAAAAATAATACCAGACAAAATAATCTGTTCTCTTTTGCAGTCGCATGGCAAAATACCAAAGATGTTCTATGAGATTGCAGAAGGCTACAGATTCATTAACAGGTACATAATAATAAATGAATTCGTAAACTTGAAACCCAAAACAGCGTAAATCAATCTCACGCGAGCTGTAATACCACCACCTCAGCACCATGAGATTGAAAGATGACAAATAAAACAATCCCATGTACTAAAAAAAGTATTCACATTGCCCATTAACTCTAAACTTAAAACATTCTTTTACAAAGTACCCACACCTGTTTACTCACAAAACTATGGTGCATAGGGAAAGGCATTCCACTGCACCATCCAGCCAAATGCCATTTTTGTCCCCAACCAGAAATACTGCACCACATAATGCTCTACTGTCCTCATATGTCTAAAATATGGAACACCATACAGCCTAATATAAACAAAAATTACCTGTTACAGAACACACACTCTTCCGGCTATACAAAGGACATATCAACAACACTACAGCAATAATCATCATATCAGTGGTGTATGCTATCTGCACCTACAGATGCAATAAAATTTATGGCATAGAAGCAGGTCCAGATATAATTACAAAGCTGAACACATATTTAAAATCAATCAACAGAGACACCATACCACAGAAAAAAGATTACAAGAAACCAATGGTGCAAAACACGACTCATATCGGAAGATGGATGAACAGATACTAATACAAGAAATAAAAGACCCACCATGAGAAACAAAATTAAGGGTATAAGTATGCTACATACAAGTACACCTAAATGTATATATGTAATAAGAATACTGTGAATATGTAAATAGCAACTTATCCCTTAAGAGATATCATAAGAATGATTAGATAAATAAGATATTGTATTAAACAAATGTATATGTAGTTTAAGACATATCTTACCAAGATACTGTATATGTATGTTTTCTTGTACAGAGAAACAAACACAGTATATATGTCAATTGCAAACTATTCACTTAAGATAAATTCATGAAATGAAAATAAACCAAAATATTACCTATCATATGGTACCGATGTACAGACGTATATTACTTGTGCATATGTAGCAAAACCTCTGTAGATATGAAACTAGAGAATTCCCTCTTAAGAGAAGGAAAGAATATAATGTTAAACGAAAATACAATGTAATATGTACTAGAAAATTTACAGCATATGTTAGACCAATCTGTGTGTAGCAAAAGAGATAACAAAATGTATGTAATTCTAAATGTATCTACAGAAACAAGCATTGTTTGTGTCCAGAATAAGCTGTGCATTTGAATTAAGTTGAATTAATAATATATTAACTCAAAGCAAATTATGATATAGTATGAAAACATATTGATAAGTCATTGTATATATATATATAGACAAAATCAATGTACATAATATAAACATAGACAGATATGTTGGCAGAACTTGATGGTATATTGTAAAATCAGCATGACAAAAATAACAGCTCAGAAAGTTAAAGGACAGTAGAAAGAAATATAATCTGAGCAAGTAAAAAACAAAAATGTGAAATAGATTAAGTATTCTATGTACAAATATGTATATTGTAAATAGTTATATATATATATTTTTTTTTTGAATGTACATAGATGCTTTGGACTAAATAAAATATAACCACTTTTCTTCTGATCACTGAAGTTAAGCAAACACGAGCCCAGTTATTACTTAGGAGGGTGTCACATGGGAACCCTGGGTGTTACTTCCATTGATTATTTTTGCCATGTATGGCTTGATTACTTTTTTAAATTATTATAAAAAAAATTATTATTTTTTTTTTGCATTCTTAAAGCGAATAGTTTTCATTTTGTTTTGTTTGCATGCTTGTAAAGAATGAAACATATACAGGAAAGGTGCAATATGTTAAACCACCCAGAAAAGATCAAAAGCGCAGGTTTTAATTAACGTTTTGCCTCAGATGCAACTGTGGGATAAGAAATCCCAAGAGGGTGTTTGAATAAGGTAGTCTCGAGCAAGTGGCAGACAAATTACATCACCAGTGCAATGTCATTTGTTCCCCGGTGCAGCTAGGAATGTGAGTGCAAAGGGACCACCAGCATGTTATGTAAGGGCAGCACAACACTATTGGGTGAAAGCAACGAAACTGATGCCATACTGGGATCTGGTAATTTGATTTTTTAAAATCTTTTTCGACTGAGTCCTGTTCATGATAAAGTTACTGCCGCCTTCAGTGCGAGCAGCAGATGGAAGTCAAATTGGCTATAAAAGGTTAAATGTGGTTTTTGAGACTCAAGGTAACCCGCAAGCAACAGATCAAGGCCTGTGATTGTGGTGATTTTGAGTACTACTATCTGAATGTGATTGACCATGGACTTTGGACTCTGAGTGCTAAAAGACTTATGAAACAAGTAAGGACGATGTATGGAACTGGCTACTGTAATTACCCATTTCTTTTCCTTTCATGCATTTGTGAATTTGCATAAATTATGTAGCCAAATCAATGGAGGAACTATCACTAGCGAACCTAGACTACAATCAACTGCTAGCACTGTTTTGGGAAATATGTCTAGAACTTGAAACCAGATGCCCAGGTAGGATAAAGCTTATCTAATCACCAACAAACAATGATGAAACTTACAACCCCACCGATATATTTTAACCAACCATAATCCTCCCCACAAGAACAACACTCTGACTGAGAAGAAAGAGCAGACGAATTCGAAATAGTAAACAGAAACAAAAGGTCACAGTGTTACATCCTGAATGAAACATTTTTTGAAAGGAATTTATTCATTCAGGATGTTACAAGTCTAAAACAATAGATAAGAAAAAGAACTTGCACTTGAGTAGAATGGATAAGATGTCTGCTGTAAATAATTAGAATATTACCTCTTTATGCAGAATTACAGAACTTAGTGTTACCCCCCCCCCCCCCCGAAATCATGTAGAGAATTCGTATAAAGTATAGTTTTTATAAGGTATTTTGTATACAATGAAGGAAAAGACACAGTGTAAACGATAGTTGAAGTGTCACGCACGAGCCCTTAGGACAAAATCCGAGCCTGAGGCAGTGTTAATCTTGGAAGATGACACACGCTGAATTTTGCAAAGACGCTACTCAAAAATCACATTAAGTACCATATAGCGGTGGTCAGTGAAGGTTCTCGGACCAAAAGAGGGCGCCAAGGCTAAAGATAGAGGGTCGAATAAAAGGAGTTTCACCCCTCCGTTGCTCCGTCTTTTTTTTTTTTTTTGCTTGTTCGTTCCCTCCCGTGGACCAGCAGATCTCGGATGGATTCGAGACGTTATTCCGATGTCAGACGATGAGTTTATCCCCTCGATGTTCGAGGTTCCAGATGGAGGTAAGCGCAAGATATTGCCATGTGCTGCCCACGTTCTTTCACTGGAGATTTCGTCTAAATGAATCATGGACGTATCCCACATTCCTATGGCAGAATACCAGGAATCATCAAAAGCAGAACCAGAATGTCGTGGACATAATGCCAGGAGCAGATGTTTGAATGGACAACTAGCTAAATTCCCACAACGTAGAAGCAAGCGTATGGAAGTCACGTGTTGTGTTAGGACAAAGAAGGTAGAACCAAATCAATCTGAAGATCCTATCGCGGATATGGTAATGTAGAGATATTGATATTTGTTCCCCGTTATATAAGAAAAGGAAGTTCATAAAGTGATAATCAAGTGTGGACTGAATTAGAGAACTTTAAGTACTTGTTTAGTAGCAGATGGTTTCCTTTAGACAGATTGTCCGGAAATGATTATAGAAATTTGTCATATTTAGTGAGTGTAATTAACCTTGTAAGCAGAATGGTAATTGGATCTATTTAGTGTATATCATCGTTTCTCTAACTGTGGTACATGTAGATTCTCGTAGAGAGGCTTATACGTTGGTTATGCATTTCTAAATCACTTATGGAATTGAACAACATAGATGCGAATATAAATTAAATTATACTTTAATAAATATTTCCGATATTTCGGCAACGTCACGTTGCCATTTTCAAAAGGATCACAAGTACAGCCATTCTGGTCTTGCAGACCATGCACTGGATACACACCACAGAATACGGTGGAAGAAAGCTACAGTAATACACAGTAGCAAATACAAATTCGAAAGACTATTTATGGAATCAACCTCGGCCCTAAGAAACTCCCCAAACCTCAACAAATTTGGTTGTATGCGACTGCCCCAAATTTGGGAGGCATACATCAGCCCAACGGCCAAGAACACCTACTTAGCCCACTAGAGGGCACCATCAGGACTTCTAGGAGAACGATAGCTTCATATCTTCATTCTCAGTTACTGTGTTGTAGTGCCTGCGTGCACGTGCCTTTTTTGTAAGTTCCTTTTGAAAATGGCAAAGTGACGTTGCTGAAATATCGGAAATATTTATTAAAGTATAATTTAATTTATATTCGGATCTACGTTGTTCAATTCCCTAAGTGATTTAGAAATGCATAACCAACGTATAAGCCTATCTACGAGAACCAACATCATCCACGGAGATACTATTGCACGGAAGGCCGGCCAATATGGTAAAATGAAGTTGAAGCTGTCTAGACAATTAAATCGTCTAACTTTCCTGAAACGCTGCCGGGATAATAAAGTAATCCCGAACTGTGTAAAATTCAAGCACCGTTTTGTTTCGCAAAAAACTCTCCGTATATATATAACTGCGCTAGCTATGCGTTGCTTCGCGAACAAATCACTGCCACGCGGTTTCTCTTAGCGGAAATTAACAAAACTATTCGTGCTTTCGAAGATGAACTTTCGTGCACTTTAAATCACAAACTGTGGTCTATTTTACATGACATCTCGTGTACCGCTGCAGACAAAGAATTTAAAAAAATACGAGGCTGACAGACGAAAAAATTCGAAAAATGAAAAAAGAATTCTACCGTCAATCCAAAACTTGCTACCAACACCGTAATCAACCTTTCTTCAGTCACCCTGAAGCACTCAATGCGCTTGCACGTGGCCACAACTTTGCCATTGCTCCCAGAAAAATACCCAGTGAGGTTATTATGATTCAGATCGAAAGGGGTATCCGCCACCTTCCAAATCAAATTGCCAACAGTGTAAGACTGGATGTAACTTGTGTCCTTTCCAAAGCAAGACCATCAAAAACCAACATATCCAACAAGGAATTTAAAGCTCTACAGGAAATGAAGAATAATAAAGAATTAGTTATCACCAAAGCAGATAAGGGAAATGCAACTGTAGTACTTAACCAAAAGGACTACAAAGGTAAGCTTAATGCTATTCTATTAGATCGGGCTACTTACCTCCCTATCGAATATAATCCCACCAACTAACAAATCAGAAAACTTCACAGGCTCCTTAAGAAAGTTACCAACAGATTAAAGCTGTTTAACTCTATACCCCCCCCGTATTTACGGACTCCCAAAAATACATAAAGAAAATGTGCCATTACGTCCCATAGTGGATGGCATTGATTCCCCCACATACAAATTAGCTAAACATTTGGCCAAAGAGCTCACACACTATACTGGCAACACACCATCACACATAAAAAACTCAGCCCACTTCAAAGCCAGTATAGAAAACCTCACACTCCAACACACTGACATAATGGTCAGTTTTGACGTCTCCTCCTTATTCACAAATGTCCCACTCAAGGAAACTTCAGAGCTAATCCAAGCTAAATTTTCTCCCGATATCTCAACCCTATTTCAGTTCACAATAAACTCAGGCTATTTTGTTTGGCAGGGAAAATTCTACAAACAAATAGAGGGGACAGCCGTGAGTTCACCACTCTCCACACTCTTGGCCAATTTCTTTATGGAGACCTTTGAAGAAAAAGCCTTAGCCTCTGCCCACAAAAACCAATCAAATGGCTTCGCTACGTTGATGATGTGTTCGCTATTTGGCAACATGGCTCTGAAACACTCCTCTCCTTCCTAACACACTTAAACAACCAACACCCCAGAATTAAGTTCACCCTGGGAAAAGAGGAAAACAATAGCCTCCCTTTCCTAGACACACTAGTCACCTGCCAGCCTGATGGAACCTTGGTTTTCTCTGTTTATAGAAAACCCACCCATACAGGCAGATACATTCACCAACAATCCCACCATTCCCCCTCACAATAATATGGAGTGGTGAAAACACTATACAACAGGGTTAAACTAATCTGTTCTAACGACATGGCCCTAAACACTGAACTAAATCACATCCTCAACACTTTCTCAGCAAATGGCTACCCCCCAACAAAAATCCAAAAAATATTAAAACCTACAAACCACAGCCCCACTCCCCCCTCCACAACAAGGATTACTCTAAATCCATCACCATTCCCTACATCCGAGACACCTCGGAAAAAATCACCAAAATTTTAAAAAAACATGACCTTGCCTCCTGTTACAGGCCTTACAGAAAATTGGCATCCCTTATCCGCTCCACCAAAGACCAACCACTTTCCCTAGATCTACCTGGTGTATACCAGGTCCCTTGCAGTTGTAAACTGTCATACTTTGGCCAAACAGGCAGGACAGCAAATATCAGAATTTCTGAACACAAGGACTACATCCGGTTTCACAAGTACAGCCATTATGGTCTTGCAGACCATGCTCTGGATACACGTCACAGAATACGGTGGAAGAAAGCTACAGTAATACACCGTAGCAAATACAAATTCGAAAGACTATTTATGGAATCAGCCTCAGCCCTAAGAAACTCCCCAACAATAAAAAACAAATTTGGTTATATGCGACTGCCCCAAATTTGGGAGGCATACATCAGCAGACCTACAGCCCAACGGCCAAGAACACCTACTCAGCCTGCTAGAGGGCACCATCAGGACTTCTAGAACGATAGCTTCATATCTTCATTCTCAGTTACTGTGTTGTAGTGCCTGCGTGCACATGCCTTTTTTGTAAGTTCCTTTTGAAAATGGCAACGTGACGTTGCCGAAATATCGGAAATATTTATTAAAGTATAATTTAATTTATATTTGGATCTACGTTGTTCAATTCCCTAAGTGATTTAGAAATGTGGTACATGTACCACTAATGATACATTACGTTATTTTTGGTGGTACAATTTTTACACAAAATATTTAAATAGATGTTCAGAAAAATGTATTTTAATATTGTAATGAGTAGACTGTTCCAAGAATTTAGCTTGGTGAATCGAATAAAACGAACAAATAAATTTTATTGCAGTTTTATGTGAATTTTTGGATGCGAAGTCTCATTAGCGTGTCATAAGGTTTTTCATATTTAATAATAATAATAATAATAATATTTAATATTTATTTTGAAACAGTATTTTTGTATGTAAAAAAATTATAATAAACAAAGTACATATAACATAATGAAAAACAAAAGCAATAGATTGTTGCAATTTTAAGAGTAATATATTATTTTATGTGAAAATATATTTTATTAAGATAATTATGTGATATTCCGTTAAAAAAATAAAAGAAAGTTATTATTTAACATAAATGATATTAAAAATAAATATTATGTTTATATTCGTATGAATGTGGAGTGGAGTTTTTGATTAATGCTGACACCGCTGTTAAGACACTACCACTACCGAGATGTGATGTTCTTGCGAACGGCTGGGAATGCTGAATTTTGTTTATGAATGAGATCACTAGCAAAGTATACAGAATATAATAATAGTAGCATCACTCTATTTGACATTATAATGTCAAATAAAATATAATGTAATGTCATTATAATGACAATATCCTCGTCGTAATGGACAAATGGTTAGGAATTGAAAAATCGATGAGGAAACGGCTGGCAGATGACACTGACACAGCTAGCACTTCTAGTTTTAATCCCGAATCTCACGAAGCATTTAGAAAACGAAATGCTACTGCTACAAGAAAGTATAATGAAAATTATTTGGAATATGGATTTTTTTTGGAACGAGGATGAAAACAACCCCAGGCCCCAGTGCGTTATTTGTCACGAACAATTTTTGAATCACTCGATGAAACCATTGCTTCAGCTACGGCATTTTCAAAAGAAACACGCCTGTTTAAAAGGTAACTATCTCGACTTTTTTAAAAGAAAACGAACTGAAATGAAAACTAACAAACGTTCACTTCATTCTTTTACTACAATTAACGAACGAGCAGAGGAAGCATCATATTTGCTTAGTTTGAGAATTGCTCAAGCTGCAAAACCACATACTATTGGACAAAATTTAATATTACCTGCAGCCAAAGACATTGTGATGTCTATTCTTGGCCCTACAGCAGCAGCCAAGTTGAATGTTGTTTCTTTGTCAGATGACACTGTTTCGTGACGAATTAACGAAATGGCAACTCAAGTAAAAACAAACACTAATTGAAAATATAAAGCAAAGCAAATATTTTGCAATTCAGTTTGATGAAAGTACAGACGTAAACAACTTTGCACAGTTGATGGCTTATATTCGATATGAAAGAGAACAAGTCATAGATGAAGAATTCTTATTTTGCGAGCCTCTTCCAAATCATACCACAGCAGATGAGATTTTTAAGAAAATTAACGAGTTTATCACTGGCCATGAAATAAATTGGAAAAAATGCATAGGAGTGTGTGCTGATGGTGCACGTTCAATAACAGGTTGTCGTGGTGGTGTTTTCGCCAAAATTAAAGTTGCACCAGATGCCAAGTTTGCACATTGCAGCATACATCGTGAAGCACTAGCTACCAAAGCAATGCCCACAGAACTAAAGAATGTTTTAGATCAATCTGTGAAGGTAGCGAATTTTATTAAATGTTGGGCCCTAAATTCACGACTGTTTACAATTTTGTGCAATGAAGTGGGCAGTAACCACAATAAGCTCCTTTTACACACAGAAGTGCGGTGGTCAAGGGGAAAAGTTTTAACTCGACTCTTCGAATTATGTTCAGCAGTCCAAATATTCCTGTCAGAATTCAAATTTGAACTCCGCCATTGTTTTACTGATGAACTCTGGCTATCACATTTAGCGTATTTGGCAGATATTTTTAGAAAACTGAATTCTAGTTTACAAGGTTCCAATATAATTGTCTTTACTGTACATGACAAAATAAATGCAGCTGTGAAAAAACTAGAATATATAATTAAGGACGTGAAAAGGAAGAAAATTGCTACATTACATTACCAACATTAGAAGAGTATCTCCAGGAAAACGATCTGTCACTGAATGAACAACTAATTGAAGATATAGAAAAACAGTGCATAGGACTTGTTAATAATTTTTATTCCTACTTCCCTGAAAATTTAGAAAATGAAATTTGGATAAGAGATGCGTTTTCTTTTTCGGATACTGTGCTAAATAATTTTTCAATTCAAGAAAGAGATAAACTCGGATATTTCATGTAACAGAAATCTCATGAATGAGTTCAAAAAAGATAAATTATGCAATTTTTGGTTAAAAAGAAGAGATGAATATAAGTATATTTCTGACAAAGCAATAAAATTTTTAATGCCTTTCAACACATATCTTTGCTAAACTGGGTTTTCAGCCATGCTATTAATTAAAAATAAATATAGGACACGGTTGCAACTTGAACCTGACTTATGTTTGAAATTAATGAAGATAAAGCCCGACATATTGAAATTGGTTTCAATGAAACAGGCTCATCCGTCGCATTAATCCTCACCAATAATAAATCTCCTTAATATTTGCTCATGTATTATCACCCACCATTTACTATATTTCATTATAATGTAAAAGTTTCATTTACGAATATAAATGAATAATGTAAATTTAAAATGTTTTATTCTTTGATTATAAACACTCCATTTGGGATGTATTGATTTTTAATCGGGAAATGCTTTCATGATGGTACATATATTTTTTGATTCTTATTTATGTGGTACAAAATTTAAAAAGTTTGAGAACCGCTGGTGTATATAATGTGTGTTTTAATGATTTAACTTAAAGGAATGTGTTTATTTTCATGTTCTAGAATGTCAGTTAGTTTGACATAGTTGATTGAATGTACGACCAGTTTTTGATTGAATATAGCATTGATTTAGTTGAATGTGAGATATGATTAGCTGTATATAATTTAAGATTCCCAATAAATATGATGTTTCTTGTATATCTGTGTTGCCTATAATATGAACCAAAACTACTACTCATAAAATCTGAACCATAGTGGGAGAAAGGGGAAGGAAAGTATATGTTGTAATAGAGGTCACGACTGCAAACAAGGATTATATAACTTAGTAGAGTGTTTAGTTTAATGAGTGAGGGTACTAAATTGTTCACAAATGTGCTTTTAAAGTCTGGAAAAGTTCCCCTGAATAAGTCTTCTATTATAGGAATATTGGCTGGCGCAGCAAAAATAAATAAATTTTGCCAAGGTCCGAAAAGGGACTACCCCAGAAAGCTAGATTAAAGGAGTCTTTCTTTGTTAAGGATTAATCTTTACTAATTGGAATAAGCACATGTACAATCTAGAGATTAGCCAGAGTAGTTTAGTTTGCCTCCCATATAGAGTAAGAACATAGGAATTAATAGAGATATTTAAGTCAGTAAGGTATTGGAAGAGTCTAATAGTAATTGTATAAAGGCAAGATTATAATTAGAAGAACACCAGCTGTACATTCAATACCTTGAACCCGAACAGTCTGGAATTGCAGAACATGCCATCAACACCAGACATAGAGTTAAGTGGAACAAAACAAAAGTCATTCACAAAAGTCGGTTCCTAATGGAACAGCTATACAAAGAAACATGTGAAACATTACTTCACTCCCCTAACCTAAACAGATCCGATGGTCTATGTCAGTGTTTCTCAAAGTGTGGTATGCAGAACCCCAGGCTATGCATCACTAATGCATGGAATAAAATTTAAGTTTGAGATCGTAAAACGTTCCTATTGTATCACTGAATAAGGTACAGAGACATCTGCAGGTTGTGTAATATGTTACTTAACAAACAGTGCAATTAGAGACAACTGGGTAAAAAACGGCACTAACTAATCAATCGCATGACCCCTCCCACATAAAATGCTGTATAGTAGACAATCAAAACCATATGGTGCACCGGCAACATATGGTTTGTTTGAGTGAACGTGTTAAAACTAAGAAATATATAGTGAACGTGATTCAGATATTATATAAGGAATTCGGTTGAAGAGAATTAGCATTTCAACTGAACTGTCGGCTTGCCTTCGTCAATTAGTAGCGCGATCATTTGTTAATACTGCACCAATCATATGAATGACTTCATAGCTGCTTTATCTCTACTGACCTACCATTGCTGTCTGTTTCGAGTTCTGCTTTCACTAGCCATTTGTTGAAGGACTGTTAAATACGGTAATTTTTTTTAGCTTTCAAATTCTTAAGTATGGATCACTGTTAAAGACTGGATTTTTAAAATATGCGAAAGAGAGGAACATAGTAGATACAAGTAGCTGTTAGCAACAAGAAAATGTTGATATTGTACCTGGATCAAGTGAAATTGCTAAGTGTGTGTTGTCTGACTTCTCTAAAGAACCAACTAGGAAGAAGATGAGATAACTTCATTAGACTTTTTCCATAGTATAGACAGAGGTATTCGATCCTTATCCCAAAAAACAGCTAACAGAACAAGATTCGAGTGTGCAAAAATTCTTTTTAATGCCAAGCCTCTGTCGCCGAACCTGTCGTATGCTGGACAAAAAGCACTGAAATTGCTAAAAAATAACAAGAACCTAATTATTACGAAAGATGACAAAGGGAAGGCTGTAGTCATCCAAGACAGAAGAGAATACGAGAGGAAAATATCATTGTTACTCCACAACTATTCAACTTATAGGCCCCTCACTTCAGATGCTACCGGTAGTCAAATATAAAAGCTTAATGCCATTATAGAAAAAATATCGAAATGGGATGAAGAAAAAAAGAAAACACTAAAGACCTCCTTCGGGCGCCCACCGAGATTATATGGTCTTCCAAAAGTACATAAGCCAGGAATTCCATTAAGACCCAGTTGTAGACTGTACAGGTTGTCCCACTTACAAAATATCTGTCAAATTTACTCACTTCTTCAACTAGAAGAACTGCTACATATATAAAAAATTCTGTGGACTTCAGAAATAAAATTTCCGATTTGCATCTAGACGATTAAGAGATTATGATTAGTCTAGATGTTGTTTCGCTATTTACGAATGTTCCGTTGGCGGACAGCATAGAATTACTACACCAAGAATTTCCTCTAGACATTGTCAAATTATTTGAATTTGTAATAAAGTCCGGTTATTTTTCCTTCAAAAACCAGTTATACCAACAAATCGAAGGGACAGCAATGGGTAATCGAATATCTCCTGCTATTGCCAACTACTTCATGGAGCATTTTGAACAGCGTATCTCTGACAACATTACACCCAGACCTAACATTTGGTTCAGATATGTGGACGACATTTTTGCCATTTGGAAGGGCACCTCAGAAGAACTACAACAGTTTCTCTCAAAAATTAACGCACTTCATCCAAAAAGCCAATTCACCCTAGAAGTAAAAGTAAATAAGCAGTTAGTCTTTCTAGACCTCTTGATTCTTTGCCAACCAGATGGTTATCTACTATTCACAGTCTATAGGAAAGAGACTCATACAGGCCAGTACATCCATGATGAATCACATCACCATCCCAGCCAAAAGGTAGGTACTATAAAAACACTAGTTCATAGAGCCAATTCCTTTTGTTCTTCAGAAGAACTTTTACAAAAAGAATTACAGTATATTAATTCCTCCTTCATATCCAGTGGCTATAAGAAGGCCTTCATAAGAAGAACTTTAAGTAGTCGTGCTCCAGCATCCTCTTCAAGTACAGAAGAACCTACACGTATACCTATTCCCTATGTACACGGGGTTAGTGAACGCATAGCTAAGGTGCTAAAACCACTAAATATCAGTGTGGCTTTTCGACCCATCAGAAAAATCTCCACATTCCTAATGTCTCAAAAGGACAAGCTCCCACATCTCAGCTATCCAGGTATCTACCAGATTCCCTGCTCGTGTGGATTATCATATTTCGGACAAACAGGAAGATCTGCTCAGGTCTGGTTAGAAGAACACCAGTCGTACATCCAGTACCTTGAACCCAAACAGTCTAGAATTACAGAACATGCCATCAGCACCAGACATAGAGTTAAGTGGAACAAGACAAAAGTCATTCACAAAGGTCGGTTCCTAATGGAACAGCTCTACAAAGAAACATGTGAAACATTACTTCACTCCCCTAACCTAAACAGATCCGGTGGTCTACGTCTTTCCCCCTTGTGGGAGATAGTACTTTATAAAGCAGCAAATCTTTCCTAACATATAATTATATACACTATATATTTATAAAAAATAAATAAATAAAAAATAATTTTTTAAAAATTATTATAATTGAATAATTAATTATTTAATAATTAAATTTAAATTATTAAAAATATATAATAATAATAAAAATTAAATAAATTTAGGAAATTTTACCTTAGCTACTTAGGTGGTGCTTTGTGAATATAACAGTTATTGTTTAATTAGCCTTGTACCTGTATTGATGATACCTGTGATACTCGTGAAAATTCTGCGAATAAAGAATAATTTACACGAGTTAATTCCGTTATAATAATTAGTAAAGATTATAATTAAACTAAACCAAATATAAGGAAAAATAATGACATAATAACAGACACAGTGGAACCCGATACACCGATGGATGAGCAAAAACAGAACATATAATTATTCTTGGATCCAGAGAGAAATGGCTGGAAACAACCAGCCCTATGAAAAACAACCAGATCAAATTCTCTACCGCAAGAAATACAGCAGAGGGAATACGAATCCTACAAGAAACAGTAACTGACTATAGATTGAGCTTTAATCAAAAACTTAGATAACCCACTAATTCAATACCACACATTTGCTCTAAAAAAGCGAAAAAAAAAAAAAAAAAATTGTAATAAGAGTAATAGTTGAGTCCGTGAATACCGAAGAAGTAACAAGACCTAAAAAGACGGGGCTTTCTACCAATAAAGGTATCCAGGATGCACAGGGAAGAAAAGTCCAATGCCATTAATCCTAGTCAAAATAGAAAAGGATAAACATAAGATATACAATCTAATAACAGTTTGCGATCTAGTCATCAAAATGAAACCACATTGGAAGCATCAGCTGGGCAGTGCCACTGATGCCAGAAGTATGGATATAAGCAAAGTCGCTGCCTGAAGTGTGGTGACAAACACCCCAGTTTCCTGCAAAACCCTGCACAATCCAGGCAAAATATGAAAATTGTGGCAGCCCACAACACTCAATCAAGGAGATGATAGCAAAGAAAACACAAGAACCACATTGCTTTGCAGCGTCGCCATTAGTCGACACACAAAGCCATACGCAATAGCTGCTGCTAATTGACCAACTTCTAACTTATCACAGCCTTTGGGACGTTAGATGTTAATCAGCAGTCATATTATTCATTTCTCTCGTTGCAATTTTTGTATCTCGTCGTAACCCTATCACGTCTAGTAAGAGAAGTAATACTACTGATGAAAATTCCAACATAAAAAAGGTGAGGAAAGCTTTAAGTTTAGATGTTAAAATGAAGGTCATTAAAGCATATGACAAAGGAAAGAAAGTTGGTGAAATAGCACAAGAAAAATAATGGCATTAAACAATTATAAAGGATAAATCAAGTATAATGGAGGCAGCTAAAGGTGCAATTAATATGAAATGTACAATTTTTAAAGGAAAAAAAGAGAAGGGCCAATTCCCAAAATGGAGAAGCTTTTAATAATATGGATAGATGATCAAATCAACAAGAATATTCCTCTCAGTTTGTTTACGATTCAAACAAAAACATGCAGCCTATTTGGCAATTTAAGGAACAACGAAGATAAATATAGCAATTACATTTAATAATAAATAGCATACATTTAACACTAGTAAAGGTTTTTATTTCCATCAGCAGAGAGGAAGTGCTTTGGGTACTGAGAAAAACGAAGAATGGAAATGTTGTGGCAGCGGACCAGATACCTGGGGAAGTGTAGAGAAGTCTGTGCAGACATGTTATGGGATCTGATGAGGAAAATAGTCCAACAGGAAGAGATACAATAGGAATGGAGGAAAAGCATTCTCGTGCCAATCTACAAAGGAAAAGGAGATGTTCAGGATTATGGCAACTATAGAGGAATTAAGCTGATGTCACACATGTTGAAGATATGGGAAAGAGTAACTGAAGGAAGGATATAGCAGGAAAGAAAAATTGGCAAGGAGCAATTTGGATTTATGGCAAGAAGAGGGTCAACGGATACAATATTTGCGCTAAGGCAACTGATGGAGAAATATAGAGAGATGCAGGTGGAACTGCATATGGTGTTCATAGACCTGGAAAAGGCGTACGACAGAGTGGCCAGGCAAGAGATATGGAGGTGTATGAGGAAGAAGGGGGTGTCAGAGAAGTATGTGAGGTTGGTGAAGGAGATGTATGAGGGAGCGAAAACTCAGGTCAGGTCTAGTGTCGGCATGACAGAAGAGTTCCCCATTGTCATCGGGCTCCACTAGCGATTAGCACTGAGCCCCTACCTCTTTGACCTGGTCATGGCAAATATTTATTGGATTTCTGCTTAGGACATGGACTGTTTATTACTAACACCATATTCCTACATAAAATGTGCACAAATTCACATGGAGAGAAGAGGCAAGAAATAAGAAAAGTCTCATTGACTCTGTTATTGTTGATAGTGATGTTTTCTCCCCTGTGCAGTACACTTCTAATTTCAGATTCTCTGTACACCAGAGTGTACAGAGAATCTGAAATTAGAAGTGATCACTATTTAGTCTTGAGCAGGATAAAATTGAATTTCATATTGAAAATAACATGTAAGGAAGTTTTAAAGAGAATAAAAATTAAGCAGCTCTCAGATGTGAACTGTAGACTAAAATACACAATGATTATTGAAGAAAAAATGAAAGAGTTTGAGAACAGGAACCAAACTTTAGAGATTCAGTGGCAAGCCTTGAAGAAAACCTTGATCGATTTAGCCAGAGAGGCATGTGGTGAGGGTTGTCTGCAAGGATAGAATCAGAACTCCATGGTGGACACAGGAAGTTAACGAGGCAGTGAAGGAAAAAGAAGAAAGCATATCAAAGTTCCTGGCAAATAAGTCAGCTTGTGCTCTTAGAGAATACAGAGACAAATGTAAGAAAGCTAAACACTGTGTAAAACTAGCTAAACAAAAGTCATAGGAGGACTTTGGTAAGAACATAGAAAATAAATATCAAGAAGGTGACAAAATATTTTGGAGGTTGTTGAAGAAGCTTAGAAATGGAGGAAAGAGTATTGTAAAAGGAGTTAGAGATGATAAAGATGACATGAAAATGATAGAAAAAGATATCCTTGAAGTATGGAGTATTTATTTCGATAAATTGCTAAATGAAAAAAGCAGTGATAGCACAGTGGTAAAAAAACACTCAACAGGCATACAGTCAGGAATACATATCCATACTTGAAGTAGAAAAAGCCACCAAAGGCTTAAAAGGTGGAAAGGCAGCAGGAGTAGATGATATTCGACCAGAAATGCTGAAGTATGATGGTATAAAAGTCTTGCAGTGGCTGCATAGTTCAGAAGGCCTGGACAGAGGGACGAATTCCCGATGATTGCAGTAGATCTCTCATAGTACCCATATATAAAAAGGGAAATAAAACTGAATGTGAGAATTACAGAGGTATTTCCCTACTGAGTGTTTGTTCCTGGTAAGATATATGCAAGTATACTTGAGAAATGGTTGAGAAGAATTGTAGAAGAAAAGCTTGGTGAAGAACAAGCTGGATTCAGGCCAAATAGAGGCTGTCAGGATCAGATCATCACTTTAGGACAAATAGTTGAGAAGCATGGAAATATAACAAAGATCTGTATTTAAGTTTTGTCGATCTGGAAAAGGCATATGACAAGGTGCCAAGAGAGAAAGTATTCAATATGCCAAAGTTATATGGTGTCAATGGGGCATTATATCAAGCAATACTTTATTTGAGTTGTAAGTCAGCAGTTAGAATTGAAGGAAGTACAGGAAGATGGTTTAATGCTAAATCTGGTGTGAGACAAGGATGTACATTATCCCCTCTGTTATTCATTATCTATGTGGATCACATTATGAAGGAAAGTGGTATTAAACATGATATCAAAATTGGAGGTGTTAATGTAAGCTCTTTGCTTTATGCAGATGATGTTATACTTCTAAATAAATCCGCTCCAAGTTTGCAAGATTCCCTGACTAAATTGAATAACTGTTGTAATAGATATGGTATGAAGGTCAGCATTAAAAAGAGAAAGACAATGAAAATAGGTAGAATTGTGGAAAATGTCAACTGTGTTGTGAACAGAGAACCTGTGGAAGAAGTAAAACATTTCAACTACTTAGGCATGATTTTTAGTGAAGATGGTAAATTAAATATGGAAATAGACAACAGAATCTACAAAGCTGGTATGGTAGGAAGTCAGTTGAATAAATTCATATGGAATAAGAGAGAAATTAATCGGAAAACTAAATTAGCTGTATACAAGACAGTGTTCAAACCAACTTTAACTTATGGATCTGAGAGCTGGATCAGAAGTAAAACACTTGACCAAAGACTAGAGACCACAGATATGAGAATCCTGAGAAAGATTAGAGTCGTGAACAGATGTCATCAAAGTTTTTATTAAAAATAAAACCTTGGTATTTAGGGTCTAGCTACTCGCTGAGGAGACCTCAAAAAAGGTTGAAACCGGTCTGGGTAGTGACCCCACCCATAATGTATTTGCAGTACAGTATAAATCTTTTAGTGAGATGTGCTTTACATTATGGGAAAATACTAAGAATAGTGATCAGAGCTTTACCCACCTTTATAATGAGTTGCCATCTTTAGACTTGAACTATGTTTCAGGTGCAAACTTGCCATCTTTAGACTTGAACTATGTTTCAGGCGCAAACTTAATTGTTTGCATACTTGGGATTAGGAGTTAAATAACCAAGCTTATAAAATTACTTGGTAACCCTAATATACAGTATCCCCAAGTTAAAAAAAAATTTATCACACACACACACACATATAACACACACATATAACACACACACACACACACACACACACACACAGGGTGTTTCAAAAAGAATGACCCGATTTCAAATAATTATATTTAATAATGAAAATGTGGTATAGTTACAAAATAAATTACCAAGTATGCAGTAAGACCTAAAGTTTCACTCACCACAATTACAAATGCTCAATGTGTCCTCCACCTGCTGCACAGACAACATCAAGCCGATAGCTGAATTCATCCCAAACACGTCTGAGAGTGTCTCCTGTCACAGAATTTACTGCAACCGTGATTCTAGTTCTGAGCTCATCCAAGTCAGTGGGTAATGGAGGAACATAAACGCAGTCTTTTACTTATCCCCATAAAAAGAAGTCACAAGGTGTGATGTCTGGAGATCTTGGAGGCCAAGCGTGTCCAATCAAACACTGAGGCAATGTTTCGTTTAGAAACTGACAAACTTGGAGGTTCCAATGTGGCAGTGCTCAGTCTTGCTGAAAAATGTAATCTTCAGATTCTTCATTCAGCTGTGGAAGTAGCCAGTCCTACAGCATTTCAAGATAGGAGTTTCCCGTAACAGTGTTTTCCTCAAAAAAGAAAGGGCTATAAACCTTTCTAACAGAAACCGCGCAAAAAACATTTAAGTTTTGGTGAATTGCATTCATGTTGTACAATTTCATGTGGATTCTCAAGTCCCCATATGCAAACATTGTGGCACAAAACTTTACCACTTAGAGGAAAAGTTGCTTCATCACTGAAAATCAACCTTTGTAGGAAGGTGTCGTCCTCCATGTTCTCCAACAGATTAGCACAAAAATCTGTTCAAAAAAAAAACTCTGGGCCATGGCCGTTCACATGGTACAAGTCGCATTTATTTGTGGTTCGTGGTTGCAGGGATATACAATTTTCAAATCGGGACATTCTTTTTGAAACACCCTGTATTAAAAAAAAAATCTTTAGCCCATTTAATGCATGATAGTCAAAAACCATATATCCTGAAATTGTCAATTTCAAAGAAGACTCAATTGTTGAATTATTATCTGTAGAAGAACGACTCATTTTCTGTTACCTCTTAGATAATATTCTGTGAATACAATACTAATACATTTATTAAACTGTAAATATATGTGGGTTAAAAACTCAAAACATGATTTTCATCACCTGGTGGCTTAAACCAATATCATATTTAGTGTCTCCAATAATTATAAACAGTAATAAAGAATAAATATTAATAATTTCAGTGCAAATATTTTGGCTGAAATTATCATGCCATCACCAGTTCATCAACATGATCAAAAGGTGGAGCTAAAACAAAGGAATGTTGTTTCTTTTGACAGAGTTTAGTCATGTGCCAGAGCCCCACCATGCGATTGGTTACAAAATAAAATGAGATTACAGTTGAAACTAAAATTAAAATGAATTAAGTTTAAAATACAATAAAATAACATCCATTAAAATTTTGGATAACATAACATTAAAAAAAATTTTTTTTTTTTTTTTTAAAAAATTGGATCACAATGTTGCTTACTGCTTATAAGGATTAGACTCTCCCAACTCTATATGGATACATAGGCATTCCAATTTAGGTTTGGACAATGTAAAAATACTCGGCCCTCTCTGCCACTCATACTCAAACTGGCATTAATAAAATTATTAGTCTTTATTCTTGTGAACACTTGTTTTTAATAATTGTTGCTATATCGTAATTGCTATTAAAAACTAGTGTCTCTATTCCTCTCTAGGATACCAAAATTATCAAGTTCTCGCTGCAGTGAAATAAATAATTCTAGATTTTTGTAATAAAAATAAAAACATTATGCCCCCAGAATTATCATTCTTTTTTTTTTTGTTTGTTTCAGAAATGCAAATTGCACTCCTGAAGTACCTTACATTTTATGTTGGGACATATATACAATAATCTCATTTTTTTTTTTTTTAAATCATAGATTCATCATTGTAAAGAGATATATTGTACAATTTTATAAATAAAACTTATAAATACATACACCGTATTGTATTAAATGCTAAATTAAGTTCTACTGATTATGTCTTAATAATCTAAGTGTTATATGTTATATCAGCAGAAAAGAAAAAAGGTGCAAAGAAATCAATATAACATCTAAGCAGCTAATAAATTAAATCCAATTTTGACATCAGAACAGTCTGCTATATTGGCTAAAAGGCCCATAGCATCAAATGTTACTCTAAATGAAACTCACTATAGCACAACTATTCTTAATAACAAATTTCTTTTGGTCTCTACAAGTTTGCTCTAGTGCGAACTAACTACATTTGCCACATAAGTTTACCCTTCCTCCCCCCACAAAAATGCGCCTTAATTCAAAATAATATATGTATACATTTATATATATATTATTAATATTAACCCAGGTTATCCAAACTTATTTTCCCGCATCTAAACACACCCCCATGCTCCCTCCCCCTTCTCCCCCCCGTTTGTAAACAACCTTCAGCGAGATCATGGAAGTGGAAGACATCGTAGAATCAAAAAAGGTACGTACTAAATTTTTCCACCTCTTTTATTCTACCTTAATTGCCTTCTATATTCACCAATAATGCCCTAAATATATATACCCCTCTTGAGTATTGATAGCCAATGTATTTAAATAAGGGACACTCCTAAACAAAAACAGGCTATAATAGCTGTAATTATAATAACTACATTTGTTTAAAATCACAAATTTCAAATGATAGAACCTTAAATCAGAATTTGATTTTAATTATATATATATATGAAAGAATGATCATTAACTCGGTTAACATACATATTTTTATAAAGAATTGAATGACTAGAACCGAGATTTAAGTAAAAAGGTTTTAATATAAAAACACGACTAGTTTCGTCTTGTAAAAGCCTTCATCAGGTGACTGATGAAGGCTGTTATATTATATTAAACTGTTATTAAGCTGTTATATTATATTATATATGTTATATTAAACAAGGGTTCAATTATCTCTAATCAGCAGATATTTCTTTCTAGTGCCCACATCCTAATATGATATTACAAACGTCATCACTACAAAAATACTATACACGTTCTTCTAATGGAGAAGACTGTAGTTGTTTCAAAGTTTACATCTATAACCAGTATTAATATGAATGTAACTTAATCTCTATTGCTTTCAAAATAATGCATAATTAGTGGAAATATCTTGACTGTTACATGATCAGTGGCAAACTGTAGACATCTTACAAAAGTGAATAAAAGAGCCTTCTATGCTGACTGAGTCTGGTACAAGCACAGAATTAGCAATTGGTCTGTGCTGTTTGATAATTTCTTGCTCTCTCTAAATAAAGAATATGTATAGTACTACATAGACTCCAATAAAATTAAGATGTATTTATAGAACAACTAGTTATGCAGTATTGTCATAACATGCTATATCTCGGGAGGACATGCATCAGGAATTGATTAGGCCTACAGAACAACTGCGTAATAGGTTAATATTATTGCAGCAATCAAAAACATTTTACCTTCCAAAAGTAAATTGTATAAAAAAGAATTTCCTGGAAAGTTCTTCACTTGAAGAGTGGTTTTCAGATTTTGTATATGCATAAATCACCAGTACCTTTACTTGCAAAAGATAAATTCAGCTTCGCAACACAAAATTGTATGTTCACTTTTTCCTTTAAGTCATCCAATACATCTTTAGTTCAGCTTTTGTATGATGAGATAAATTCACAGAATACTGGAAAAAATAAAAATAAATAATAACAATTAATTAGAGCAAAAATTCCTCTTCATTTTTCCTTATAAACACACTGAAAACACCAAAATTATCAGTTAACAGAAATCTCAATTACAAAATATCAAATAACCAGGTGATGTATGATTTGTCAAAAAAGTAATAATTTTAAATGAAATACAGATAAACATATGTAACAAAGATGAACAAATCTTAATTTATTTGGATATTTACTTAAAATTAAGTCAAGAAGACAGCAATTGCAATAACACTACAATCACTTAAAAAGACAAATAAATGGTCATATTTCTGAGTTAATGTTCAAATGCGATATGCAGAAAATCTTATTTAAGTGGTAAAGAGGGCTAAACTAGCATGTGTTTTTGGGAGCACATGATTCGTTACTATTTCTCAGTACTACCTATGGGTATTACTGATACCAATTCAGTGATGTATAGTGTTAACAGAACATGTTCATCAGTGGAATAAGATACAAAACCACATTCCTAGTTATTTTCCAATTTAACTTTACTAGCAATGTTAGGATGGAATGCCATATATATTAGCTATATTACAATGAATGCAGCAACTAAGAGATTACATCCTCTCCTCCTCATCAAGATAACACAAAATGAGTAACTACCTATTTTTTAGCACTCAACTGGCAAAAAAAAAAAAAAAAAAAGTGCTGTTGTTCCGAAACAGACTTTTTTTTCTCACATTTATGCAATGTCTTTATATTTTTATCATACTCACTTCTCAATGCTTTTCCCTTTATTATTATAGTTCATATTACTAAACCACTTTTAGCCTTATATCATAGAGGATTAGATGTCAATAGCTATTCATAATAGTATGTCATGGTATAAACAACCAGAGCTAAATATCAAACAATTTATTGAACCTATTAAGATTTTACTTGTTTTCTAATCACCATCAGAGCAAAAATTACAACTAAAAAAGAACTAATATCTTAACAAGTGCCCTCTGGGGAAAATAATAACAGTTAATTTGCAAAACTCAGGCTAAATGAGGTCTTAGAATGATGGTCTCTGAGATCTTTCACAAATTAATAAATTAGAGCAGCCATACTTGTTGAGGTTGGGAGAGGGAGCATTTCAAAGCTTAAGCTGATTCTAAAATTAGTCTTAGTCGCTCAGACCTATAGCAACTTCTAAGCATTTAATCCTGTGTGAAGGAATACCCAGAGCATGATGTGTCAGTCCTGACTTGCCTTACAAAAGATCGTGGATGTAGTTTTTATGTTTAGACAGATACAAATGTCAATGCCATGAGGATAAATAGTAAACATCACCTATATATAGCGTAGCCAAACATATCAATCACACATCAATTTATTTGATATTAACTCACGACACAAGGTGCTTAAGGGTCAAGGATGGATAACTGGGAGGAGAGATCCACATGGCCTTTGGGTGAAGAGGAGAACCAACCAAGGAAATCCCCACCTTCTTGTGGTGCACCCCGTCGGGTATCTACTTGGATACTGAACAAATGAGGATGGGCTGGAAATTTGGGATTTAGCCAAACAAATTGTATTCCTGCTGGCTTCAACCATAACTCAAAATGATGGAATTTCATGCTGGCCGGGGCATGAAAAGACTCCACCACTGTTTTCATCAGGGAACCAGGGCGAACAGCGGACAGTCAGCTACTGGAACAAACTCCAACTCTACATAAGCAGACATCAAGATCAACATAAGAAGAATCAATGGAACTAGCAGAACTGGATTAAGTACCAGAATGACTGGATAAGTACATAATAGGTGTTACCAAAACAAAGAAGACAAAAAAAGTGACATCTTTCTAAGCAATAAATATAAGATGCTATATTCAAAAAATAACAATTGGAAAAAAAAAAGAAGTAGCTGTAATATTAAACACTAAACATGAGGATAATCTTAAATTGCAGGCTATATCAAATAGAGTGATGTGGGCTAATATCAAAATGGGGAAAACTGGACAATGAGACTTATTTGTGCTTATGGCCTCACATAAGGTTCTAATAAGGAAGAAGTAGAGGAGAAGTGTACTAGGTTTGATTCCTGTCGACAACGTGAGGAGCTTAAGGATCTTTCTTAGCCATAGCCAAGTTAGCCGGTCTTGGGCATGGACAGCACGGTTTTCCCACCAGGCAAACTGCCCCGTGAATACACACATGCTGCTGCAGTCAAAAATACATTTCTGCTCAGCAGCAGACCGGCTGAGGGTTGCACTAACAAAAGTCGTATCTACGTAACAAGTGGACTGTGCAATGGAAGCGGGGAAACACGCGCAGAGGAACAAAAGGAAGAGCCAGTTAACATAACAAAAAAAGGAAAAGTTGGTCCTTGTTGGTCCAACAAGGACCAATAAAGTGGAATTAGAGTAGGAAATGATTAAGAGATAAATAATGTTTTGGGAAAATTTGGAGAAAAGTGTAAAGCTAATAATAATGGTAAGTACCCGCTAGATTTCTGCTTAAGACATGGACTAGTTATTATTCAGTAAACTCTTGATTTAATGTACCCCGATTCAATGGACATAATTTGATAACGATATTTTTTCTGACTGATTTTTCAATAATTACATACCTGAAGTGAAAAACTACCAAGAAAAGGTCCTGAAAATCTCTCCTGAAGATGTAAAAGCAGTTCTACTTCTTGATAATGCATCAGCCCATCCTAATGCTGAAAGTTGGTTAGTAAGAATGGAAGAATAAAATGTATCTTCCTTCTTCCAAACACCACTTCTATAATATAGCCTATAGGCCAGGGAGTCATTGCCTTTTACATTGCCTGCTTGTAAAAGAAGAAGCTTGAAGAAGTTATGGTTGTCTTGGAGAACAAAAACGATCCCAAAGAAGATAGAAGAGGAGCCAGGACAGTTCAAAATTTGCATACATACAACATCAAGTCTACCATCTTTAATTTTGCTGCCACTTGGAAGGAGATAAAGACTACAACACTGGTAATGGCTGGACCAAGTTAGTGAACGGGAGTGAAACAGAACATGATTTCAGAGGTTTTAAAACCTCTGAATTCTGTGAAACTTTGATGCGAGCTAATGATAATGTCAGTGAGAATGAGATTGAACAATGGCTAGACATCAACGAGGGTGACTAAGGCTACCAAATTCTCAGCAAAGATTGATAATTGAAACATGCAGTGACATGCCATTTTTTCATTTAGATGATATTCAACCAGAAATGCTAAAATATGGAGGTCTAAAAGTTTTATAGTGGCTACGCCATAATTCAGAAGGCCTGGTCAGAGGGTCGAATTCCACATGATTGGAATAGAGCGCTCATAGTACCTATTTCTAAAAAAGAAAATAAAGCTGAATGTGAGAATTACTGAGGAATTTCTCTACTGAGTGTTCCTGGTAAGATTTATGGGATGATTTCTGAGAAACGGTAAGAAAAATTTGGAGGAGAGGCTTGGAGAAGAACAAGCTGGGGGCCAAAGGTTGTTCGGATAAGATTTTCACTTTAAGACAAATAGTTATAACAAGGATCTTTACTTATGGTCTGTCATCATCATCATCATCAAATTCCTGACATGTACCCTTAAGGAGTGTAGAGGATATGATAGTACTATATGAAAAACTTACATCATTACTTACTTCCTATCTACAATTTTCCTCCAAATCAATCTGTAACCTGTTAAGACTGCAACATTATCAGATCTTATATTTCTATCTTCTAAGGCACTTTTTACTGTATCAATCCACCTATACCTTAGTCTTCCTCTGAGTCCCTTTCCTGCGAACCTGGCAGAGAGCACTTGTTTCGCTAATCTTTCCTCTACCATTCCATTTAAGTGACCATACCACCTGAGTGGAAAAGTCATATGACAGAGTGCCAAGAGGAAAGTTGTTCAAAACGCTCCAGTTATATCGTGTAAATAGGACATTATATCAAGCAATACAGTCTCTATTTGAGTTATAAATCAACAGTTAGAAGTGCCTTAGAAGATAGAAATATAAGATCTGATGATGTTGGAGTCTTAAGAGGTTACAGATTGATCGGTACAGGAAGATGGATTGATGTTAAGTCGTTTGTGCAACAATGGCATACATTATTTCCACTATTATTCATCATATGCGATATTTACTCAAATATACCTCTCAATTTTTCCCCAAAAATTAAAGTTAAAAAATTGTGATGCAATATCAACCATATCGTGAATGGAAAACCTATAGAACAAGTAAAACACTACAGCTATTTAAGCACAATTTTTAGTGAAGATGGAAAATTAAATTGGGAATTGTAGGAAGCCAGCTGAATAAATTTATATGGAATAAGAGAGAGATTAGTCAAAACAGTCAACTAGCTGTATACAAGACAGTGTTCTAACCAATTTTAACTTATGGATATGAGAGCTTGGTTAGAATAAAATACTTGATCAAAGACTGGAGACCACATATGAGAGTTCTGAGAAAGATTAGGAGAGTGAACAGATAGTATCATTTGTAGTATTATCGTATTCAAAATGAAATGTGAATCAAAATGAAAAATGTCCTGGCGAAGACCTAATTCACATAGAATTAATTAAATGGGAAGGGAACAATATAATTCACCATTTCACCAACTTCCTTAATCTATGCTAGAAGAGGGGAAGATACGAGAAAACTAGAAAAATGCTACTCTGATACTGCTACTTAAAAAAGGGGATGAAGAAGAAGTAAAGAACTATAGACCAATTAGTATTCTCTCCAATCTGTACAAAATTCTCACAAAAGTAATAATAAACAGGTTAATCCCTATTCTATACTCAAATCAACCAGTAGAACAAGCAGGATTCCATAAAGGCAATTGATCATGTTGAACTGGATTTAAAACGGTATTGATGCGAACACAGATTGATAAAAAAGTAACTATTTATTAACTTAAAAGCTAATATTTTGCTGGTATTATATCTAGTCTTCAGAGCACATAAACTTTGTTTGTGTGCTCTGAGGACTGGATATAATACCAGCGAAATATTAGCTTTTAAGTTAATAAATAGTTATTTTCTTATCAATCTGTGTTCGCATCAGTACCGTTTAAATCCAATTCAACATGTGTGACGAACACACAAGCCTATATCCACGCATTACAATTGATCATATTCATGCAGTAAAACAAATAATAATAAAAAAAAGCAGAAGAAAACCAACTGCCTCTCTGTTTAGCGTTTATTGAGCATTTGATTCCATCCAAACTAATGCAATAATCAAAGCACTCCAGAATCAGGGAGTTCCTGGAGAATATATGGACGACCTCCTCCTCCAGGAAATATACCACACTGCAACAGCAACAATCCAACTTCACACAAGTAGGAATAAAATATCAATTGAAAAAGGTGTCTGACAAGTAGACTATCACCCAAAATCTTTACAGCAGTCCTTCAAGAAATATTTAATAATATAAACTGGACAAACCTTGGTAAAAATTAATAACAGAAACTTAACACACCTAAGATATGCAGATGATATCATATTTTTTGCAAACACTCCAGAAGACCTTAATATAATGATAGAAGACCTATATCATGAAAGTAGAAAAGTCTGTCTAAAAATAAACAGAGAAAAAACTAAAATCATGTTTAATCATTTTGTAACACTAAAAACATAATAATAGAAAACAATTTCTTGGAAAGAGTCTATATATACATACTTAGGCCATCTCGATTTAAACTGTCGACTCCAAAAGGAAATAAATAGGAGAGTTCAACTTGCCTGGAGTGCAATCAGAAAATTTAAAAGCATTTTTCAAAACAATGATGTTCCAATCTGTTTAAAAAGGAAGACATTTAACCAGTATATACTTCCAGTCATCACATATGGTTGTGAAACTTGGTCACTAAGAAAAGCACTGGCAAATAAACTAACAATAACTCAAAGAAAATGGAGAGGTTGAGCTAGGCATCACATTAAAAGATAAGTGAAACACCTGGATAAAAAGCCAGACTCACATCACTGACATCATTCCTCACCATAAACAACTAAAATGGAAATGGGTCGGACATCTATCCAGAAGACAAGATGAGCGATGGACCACCATACTAATGAACTGGATTCCAAAAGAAGGGAAACGAGGCCGAGGACATCCTAAAAGAAGGTGGAGTGATGAACTGTCAAATTTTGTTTGGAAAAATTGGTCAACTGGTGCTAAGAACAAGAAAGGTGGAAGGAACTGGAGGAGGCCTTTGTCCAGCAGTGGACAGAAAATGGCTGAAAAGAAGAAGATTCAAAATGAGGATATTAAGAAAGAATTTCACATTAGTAACATATGAAGCATGTGAATGTGTTAGCAGAGCTAATCTCAGGTGGTATGGCCACTTAAAAAGAACGGCAGAGGAAAGATTAGCTAAACAAGTGTTTTTTGCTAGAATGGCAATAGAAACATCCAGAGGAAGACCAAGATGTAGGTGGAATGATACAGTAAAAAGTGCCTTAGAAGAGAGAAATCTAAGATCTTATAATATTGGAATGTTAACGGATAACAGGTTAATCTGGAGAAAAATTATTGATAGGAAGTTAGTAAATGTAGTACTATCATAAGATTCTGTACACCCCCCCTGAGGGTGTATGTCAGGAATTTGATGATAATGAATTCACAACAGAGTATAAGAAAATAATTAATATATATTTATCTTATTAGCTGATATTTCACTGATTTTATATCCAGCATCTTCAGAGCACAAAAACCATTTGTCACAGTACATGAACAGCAACAATTTTGTTAGGATCTTTGCATTATCAGCAAACAGGTGTATGTTGCCTGTCGAATCCTTCCTAATGTCATTAACATGTAGATTGAATAACAGTGGACAAAGGATTGATCCCTTGTGGTACACCATTAGTTACATTAAATCTTTGCAGAGCATTCCCCCACATAACACTTTTTGATATCTATTAGTCAGCCATTCTCTTATTCTGGCCTGAAGCTTATAATTTTCATAATAGACAATCGTTTTCTTATGAATCTCTTGCTTGATAAGATTACACATGCATCTATTTATTCTTCGAGCTCTAGAGATACATTCTGATACTGCATCATTGAAATATTTTTTTACATGCTTCCCATAAAGCAACTGATACCACTGCACTGAATTAATCTCAGTTATTTAATATGCAATTTTAACTTCGGAAGGATCAACAACTATTCTATGGTTATACATTGGCATGCCTTTCTGAAGAATAGAATATGATTCAGTTACAACTGAATTCTCCATGTAAAAAACTACTACTCACATCCTGCTTCATAATAACTTTATACAACTTCTGGAGATGGCGTCTTGTTCTTCCCATATTACCACCCACCCTCTTCTGCAGGGAGAAACCAAGCTTCCAGGACAAGAGGAAACATGACTAATTCCGTAGGTGCACCAGATAATTCACCTTCAGTCAGCTGAAAAAAAACTTCTCCACATGCTAGATGGGATTTTGGATTCAAATCTAGGTCTTTCCAACCCAAGGGAATCTAGTAATATCAACAGTGGTACAGATGCTCCAATCACAAATCAGTCAAAGCAGCAGTATTCAGTACTTCTCTGGCTCATTTGAAATCAAAAGGTAAATCAATCCCAAATGCAGTCTGCAGCATAAGGAATAACAGGGAACTTTTAAGATGTCATGATTTCGTTGTTAAACAATTGTAATAATTAACTATCAATTATCTCAATGTTTAAATAATTTCTCCTATATATTTGGTTCACTCTTAATGAAATGAAGAACTAGTCCTATCACATGATTAGCTTCGGTGTTTCTAACCCATTTTTAATGTTCTTCAAGGAGGATGTTAGCAGTTCAATCAGTTTGTCATCCCAATCACACCAAAGCAATCCAACATGTACTCTTTCTTTTAAGGTTACACGGTGATCGGCATTAATATTTATGCATTTAGGGACACAAAACATACGTGTTGAAATAATTTTTACTTATTACTTATAAAATAACAATTTCATATACATGTGTATATGAAAACAAGCTACATGCTCTTGCACTCTTCTTCTTTCACTACGCATTATTCCCGCTTCCTATGCAGGGTCCGCGTGTTACTTAGATGCTACTTCTTGTTAGTAACACTAACAAGAAGTAGCAGCCTTGCCATTCCTTATGTTAAGAGTTGTTTTGAAAAAAAAAATAGACAGAACACTACACAAATACAACATCAAAACCATCTTTAAACCCCCGACAAAATTAAGACACCTACTCGGTTCTTCCATAGATTCTCTTCCACACCTAACTAACTCAGGGGTTTACAAAATACAATGCACATGTAAACTACCATATATAGCCGAAACAGGGCAAACCATCCGAATTCGGAAGGATGAACACAAACGACACAGTAAATACCTCCATTTTGAGAAAACTGGCCTTTCAGACCACGCACTCCAGACATATCACAGAATTGATTGGAAAGGTACCAAGTCCCTACACCAAAACCTGGTTCGAGAGGAAATTTAAAGAAGCATGTGAAATGTTCAAACACAACCCTAATCAGAACAAAAATGACAGTCTAAACCATTCCAAAACTGCGGAGGACCCATTTGCAACCATTATAGCAACTAGAACAAGCCAAAGAAAATTCTCAATACAAGAAGACTTGAAGTGTTTTTACTTTTTTTTTTTAAATATTCAATAGCAACCTGAACTGTACAAATCCAGAAGAAAATCTTAGTACGTGAGGACTTTATTAGTAAATCAACTGAACTGTGCAAGACCTGAAGAAAAGCTGTCCGGGAGGACTTTAGCTGGGTTTATTGTGTTTTTTTTTTTCCTTTTTTTTTTTTTTACCACTAGAGGTCAGGCTAAGTAAAAGATCAATTAGCAGCTTAGGTTCAATGTACCTTTGTAGAGTGGAAGAGCATGTAGCTTGTTCTCATATACACATGTATTTTTCTGATGATGACCTCAATGCAGGGGCAAAACATCAATTGTTATTTTATTAATAATAATTAAAATGTGCGTTTTGTCTCTCTAAATTCGTAAATATTAATCCAATATGTAATTTACATGTACAAGCAGATGTGAAAGAATAAAGTACATCCTTACATGAATGGATAGGTCTATACCACTATTCTGTAGCAATGGCTATAACTTCTCCACCTTAAAAAAAAGTGTATGTATACGCGCACGCACGTGTGTACTGTATCCACCAACCATTACCGAAGTTCATGGTAATTTTATTTTTATCCACTGTGTAGAACACTTCTTCAGAGCAAATGTTACAGCATACGCACTAAGTATTGGGTTGTTGCAAATAAAATGGCAGATTGAAAAAGAAGAAGAATATCTGTATCCAAGTGTGAGCAAACAAAGTTTGCGCCTGAAAGTATCTTCAGGACTGAAGTAAGATGGTACAACACCGGGCAACTCGTTGCAAAGGTGGAGCAAGATCACGACACGCCTATCTCGGTATCTCCTATAATGCAAAACACATCTAAATAACCTGAGATAGGAGTGTTGTGAGCTTGCTCCACCTTTGCAACGAGTTGCCCGGTGTTGTACCAACTTACCTCAGTCCTGAAGATACTTTCAGGCCCAAACTTTGTTTGCTCACACTTGGATAAAGGATTAAACTTTATCCAAGTGTGAGCAAACAAAGTTTGTTATAGTCTAACCAAGTGAAAAATAAACTTTCAACATGTTTAATCAAAGTAATCTCCAGCATCAATGCATTGTTGCCAATGTGTGGCAAGGTCATTTATACCACATTTGTAAAAATTAGTGTCTCTGGAAGTGAAGAAGTCCTCAACTACCCAATAAATTGATGTGTCATTGGCAAAGCATTTTCTTGGACAAAAAATGGTTGGGGAAATGTCAGGAGAGTATGGAGGATGAGGCACAACTTTGCATCCCAAATTGTTAATTTCCTGTATGGTTGACACTGCCATTATCCTGAAGCAATAGGACTCCATGTCTATTCACAAGTGCTGGTTGCTTAAGGCACAATTTGTGATGCATTTGTTGCATATCTGTACAATATTGAGCTGCATTTATCGTTTCACCTCGTGGAAGGAATGAGTAGTGAATAACACCAGCAGAAGACCACTATACAGTGAACATCTTCATTGGATGCAGAGGTGCCTTTGGAGATCTTCCTGGAGTGTCTTTCACTCCCAACTACTGCGACGAATATGTATGATTGTTGTAGAATACCCACTTCTCACCCACAGTCACAATTCATTGCAGGAACCTTTCTTCTTTACTTCTTAAGAGAGAAGAGCACACTTCCAAACGGCATGCTTTGTTTTCATCAGTGGAATTCGTGAGGCACCCACTTGTCGAGCTTCCTTACTTTTCCTATTATTACCAAGTGCTGTGAAACAGTTGAGAAGTGTATATTTAGTGTCTGGGTGATCTCTCGTACAGTTTGTCGTGGTTCTGATTCAATTAAATCCTTTAATTCATTCATATCAATGGAGGAAGGACGATGGCCAAGGGGTTCGCTTTGTAGCCTGAAATCTCCTGAGCAAAATTTTGCAAACCAACCACCGAATACTTTGATGTTTTTTACTGCAGCCGCTGCAGAATTTCCCAATTTGAACTCGTAAAGGTATAGCAATCTTAATTGGCTGGGTTCCATGATTGATTTGATATCGGTAGTATTCAATGTTTAATGCTCGTTGAACAAAACAAATATTACAATTGCATCACCCACGTGTGACACTGTCACGACATAAAAAAATGTGCATATACCTCAGCGCTTGCTTTCTTCAGCAACCAGTAGAAACCTGACAGTCATTCAACAGCCATTTCATTTGCAACAACCCAATAATTCGTATCTTTTTTTAATTAAAAAAAATTTTTCAGTTATTTAAAATAACTTGCACAATGGAATTAAAACACTAAACTTACTCATCGTCTGTAACATGTTTACTCTAAAGATGCTGGTTTGAAATCCAGCAAAATATAAACCAGTTAATCTTTTTTTATAATTTAGTTTGTTTGGTGTTGGAATATCATCAAATGAGTTATAAATTAATCCATATTCATTCACTTCATGTGTTAATACATTGAAGAACCCAAGAAATTCATATGCTATCCACACCATTGTGGTAAGTCAGGATTAGAATCATGCTCTAAATATCCCTCCATACAGAGAGACAGATGGAAATAAATAATAATCCAATCCCACATCCCATAAAAAAAATAAAAAAAAAAATCATTTCACCTTTGCCTTTGATGATACCCAGATTTCCAGGCAAGATCAGACTTCTCTTTTTAAGCTAACTTATACTTTAGTCTTAAAGGAGTCCTTTTCCATCCAACACTTCACACCGGTACAAAACAACCAATAACACTACATAAAGCTCAAATCGGCCAACCTTAAATTACTGTTCTAACATTTGAGATAATATACCAAAAACATTAAAAACTGATTAATGCTATTCCCTTCAGTCAACAAATGATATCTCTCTCTCTCACACACAGTCACCTTTTCACATACTTCATTTCTTCTCTTATGTCTTCTCAAGAAAAATATTTAACCCTAGCTTTCCTTTAACCATGCTACTGACCAAGACGTCTATAGACGTCAAGGTTATCATGGATGTGAAGTGCATATTAAAATTGTAATACCATTGATATTACATTGAAATATATGATGGATACGAAGCGTATGAGGATGCATATTTGATCCATAATGGCCGGTAAGGTGGCTAAACATGTAAAAACAAGTGTGGCTGCTAGTCATCATTCATATATCAATTATCTTCAAACATGCTGAACAATCTTGTCATCCTTTTCTTTAAATTCTGCTGCTTCTATTCTTCTGAAAGTATGGCTGCACAATTTCCCACAAGGAAAACAGAGTGAGAAAGACCGTACCTAGAGAAGAAACATATTACCTCTTATCCCAAGAAAATCACCTAGAAGATTAAACTTTTTAAAGTATTTTTTAAATATTTTGTCTGGCTGTGGATGAAATACACTAGAATGCCTTAGCTTTAAAAGTTACCTGGGGCAATGTGATCAAACAATGAAAATAACATAATAATCAAGTAATAAACTTAATTATAATGAAAAGCACAGATATTTTGTACTGAAACTAACAGTATATTGTTAGTGTGTATAAAAAAACAACATGCAATTCAAAGAACAGAAATACAATCCATGCGTAGAGGCTTAATGGATTGTATACAGCACTCAGAAAGAATTAAAACAGAATTTAATACTCCCTATATTTCGTTTCAGTCACTGAGACATCTTCAGGGATTACAAAAAAACTAATGTAACATATATACAAATACCACACAATACTAAGCCCAACTACGTGCGTGACTCTAAAGTCCTATCTACAATAGGTGGAGCACCCTCTAAGCACAGTTGCAGGTGGCCTAGAATGTAAGGTGGGATTTATGATGATAAGTGTTTCTCAAAACTTAGGAAGCTTAATGCAACCGTATTTATTAAGATTTGGTTGGTTTCTGAGAGCTGCTGCTGCTGATTCTAAAAATAGTTCCTCTTTTTTTTTGAATTTGCTGTGGTGGAGTACAGTGGTTTTTTCCATGACTCCTGTGGGTTGTATCCAAGACATGGTCAGATAGGCCTGACTGACTGACAATAGTCATGGTTCCAGACATATGACTTGTGTTCCTCCAGGTGGATGGTTGCTGATCTGCCTGTCTGTCCAAAGTATGCCAGCTTACAGGAACAGGGTACTTTATAAACTCCAGGCACTGAGAGAGGAGGGAGCTGATCAGCTGTAGAACAGATAAGGGTAGCAAGTTTGCAGTGGGGCTTAAATGCTGCGTGTAGGTTGTACTTTTTTAAAATCTTGGCTATTTTTTCTGATGTGCCACAGATGTAGAGTATGGTGATGGCATTTCCAAACTCTTTCTGAAGAGAAGACTGGGGAATGGGGGAGGAACTGATTATTTTTTTTAATACTGTTATAGCTGTAGCCATAGGAGAAGAAAATATTGTGAATATGGTCAAACTCAGTTGTAAGGGTGGTTCCATTGGAACAAATTCTTGTGTAAGTGCTGTGAGGACATTATGTTGGAGGTTTAATGGATTTTTTACAACACTCAAAAAGAATTAAAATAGAATTTAATACTTCCTATATTTCTTCCTAGTCACTAGGACATCTATGGGATTACAAAAACAATTAATGTAACATGCACACAAAAACTTACAATACTAAGCCCAACCACGTGGGTGACACTAAAGTCCTATCTAGGTGGAGCGCCCTCTAAGGACGGTAGTAAGTGGCCTGGAATGTAAGGTGGGACCTCTGGTGATGAGTGTTTCCCAAATCTTCGGAAGCTTAATGCAACCGTATTTATTAAGATTTGGTTGGTTTCTGAGAGCTGCTGCTGCTTCTAAGAAAAGTCTCTCTTTCTTGAATTTGCTGTGGTGGAGCATGGTGGTTTTCTTCCATGATACTCTGTGGGTGGTGTCCAAAACAAAACAAAACTGTTTTGTTTTGGTGGTGTCCAAAACAAAACTGTTACAGACTGTCTAAACAGCTGGCCAACTCTCTGTCCCCCCCTCACCGGAAATTCAGCTTCCTATATAAAAAACTCGACCCACTTTAAAGCCCTCACAGAAAATTTAACCTTGAATAATACAGACATATTAGTAAGCTTTGATATCTCCTCTTTGTTTACAATATTCCTTTAACTGACACTTTATCTCTCTTAGAACACCACCCACAGAGTATCATGGAAGAAAACCACCATGCTCCACCACAGCAAATTCAAGAAAGAGAGACTTTTCTTAGAAGCAGCAGCAGCTCTCAGAAACCAACCAAATCTTAATAAATACGGTTGCATTAAGCTTCTGAAGATTTGGGAAACACTCATCACCAGAGGTCCCACCTTACATTCCAGGCCACCTACTACCGCCCTTAGAGGGCGCTCCACCTAGATAGGACTTTAGTGTCACCCACGTGGTTGGGCTTAGTATTGTAAGTTTTTGTGTGCATGTTACATTAAATGTTTTTGTAATCCCTGTAGATGTCTTAGTGACTAGGACGAAATAAAGGAAGTATTAAATTCTATTTTAATTCATTTTGAGTGTTGTAAAAAATCCATTAAACCTCCAACATAATAACCACTGGAACAAAGATTGTGGGGGCACTTGGTTAGAGTTTTAATAATGCCATATTGTTGAGCGGAGTGGTGGTGGGAGAGTTTGTGAATGTATCTGCCTGTGTACGTAGGTTTTCTATATACAGTGAAAGAAAGTGTACCATTAGGAAGGCATGTAACTAAGGTGTTTCAGGCCACCTACAACTGCCCTTAGAGGGCGCTCCACCTAGATAGGACTTTTAGAGTCACCCACATGGTTGGGCTTAGTATTCTGTGGTATTTGTGTATATGTTACATTAGTTTTTTGTAATCCCTGAAGATGTCTCAGTGACTGGGATGAAATATAGGAAGTAATAATTCTGTTTTAATCCTTTCTGAGTGCTGTATACAATCCATTAAGCCTCCGACATGATGTCCTCACAGCACTTAAGCATTTACACACAGATTCTAATCATTCATGGAGAAGAAATAGCATGCAAATCCAGACAATACGGTAAGTCGAAACTATGACTATCTAGGCAACTAAATAGGCTGGCCATTTTAAAAAGATGTCGGGATACAAGAGTGATCCCCAACTGCGTTAAGCTAAAGATCAACTTTCATTCCAATATTCCAAATTCCTCTGCATCGTCCCAGCTTTGCAATACTGCAGGAATAAATCGCAGCTTCTCGTGCCACCTTCTCCTAGACGAAAGCTGCCATTGGCTCCTTACAATCAGAGCTCTCTGCTGTACTTAATCCTGAACTTTGGTCCATTCTCTATGGCATCTCAGAAGCTTCCGCACAGAAAGAATTTCAAAAAATAAACATATCAAAAAAGTATAACAATCTGTGTAAATCCAAACAGCAACCGCAAATTCAACCGTTCCAGACAGTAGTTAATCTATCTACCAAAAGGCTCAACGTCGATGCCATCAGTGCCCTAAGCCTCAGCCACAATTTCGCAGTCACACCGAAAGAAGTCGGTACTTGATGTAATGTATAATATCAAACATGAGATCTGTTACTTAGCGCCGGAGATAACAAATAACAGACTTGACGTCGCCAACATCCTCACCCAGTCTTCGCCTCCAAAAAGTAATTTATCGTCCGGCCAGCGCAATGCTCTCAGGAAATTACGGAAAGAAAAAAGTATTGCCATCAATAGAGCTGATAAGGGTAATGCCACAGTCGTTCTTAATGCCATGGAATACAAAAGAAAAATGGAGATTATCCCCTGAGATCACTCTACCTGCATCCCACTAGAACATGGCCCCACAAAAACACAAGTCAAAAAATTAAAAAACTTACTTTAAAAAGTATCTTCCTGGCTGCCGGGCATTATGAAAAAAACTCAAACCTTTCTGTTCCCCCCACCTCCCCCGAATATACGGTTTACCAAAAACCCACACACCTAATTCCCCAATAGATGCCACTAATGCATATTGCTACAAACTTTCAAAACACCTGGCCAACTCTGACCCCCCCCCCTCAATCACTGGACTTTCCACATCCTATATAAAAAAACTCTACCCATTTTAAAACCCTAATAGAAAACCGAACCTTAAATAACACAGATATATTGGTAAGCTTTGATATCTCCTCACTGTTTACCAATATTCCCTTAAGTGATATCTTAACACTCTTAGAAAACGTTTTTTTCTTCTGACATCTTAGAACTCTTTTCCTTAACCATGGGTTCCCACTCCTGCCAATTTTTATATGTAAAATTTTGAAAAACAAGCCATAGACTAAGATATGTAGATGATGTGTTCTCTATTTGGCCTCATGGCCCAGACACATTAATGATGGAAAAGAACAATTGTCTACCCTTCCTAGACACCTTAGTTACACGCCTTCCTAACGGTACACTTTCTTCACTGTATATAAAAAAACTTATGCACACAGGCAAATACGATCACAAACTCTCCCACCACCACCCAGCTCAACAACATGGCATTACTAAAACTCTAACCAAGAGAGACCACAATCTACAGCGATCACAGTATTAAAAAAATAATCAGTTCCTTCCCTATTCCACGGTCTTCTCTTCAGAAAAAGTTTTGAAATGCTATCACCATACCCTACATCCGTGGGACATCAGAAAAAATAGCCAAGATTTTAAAAAAGTACAACCTACACGCAGCATTTAAGCCCCACTGCAAACTTGCTACCCTTATCTGTTCTACAGCTGATCGGCTCCCTCCTCTCTCAGTGCCTGGAGTTTATAAAGTACCCTGTTCCTGTAAGCTGGCATACTTTGGACAGACAGGCAGATCAGCAACCATCCACCTGGAGGAACACAAGTCATACGTCTGCAACCACAACTTGGATACAACCCACAGGATCTCATGGGAAAAAAATACCACACTCCACCACAGCAAATCCAGAAAAGAGAGACTATTTTTAGAATCAGCAGCTCTCAGAAACCAACCAAATCTTAATAAATACGGTTGCATTAAGCTTCCTAAATTTTGAGAAACACTTATCATAGATCCCACCTCACATTCTAGGCCACCTACAACTGCACTTAGAGGGCACTCCACCTATTGTAGATAGGACTTTAGAGTCACCCACGTGGTTGGGCTTAATATTGTGTGGTATTTGTGTATATGTTACATTAATTTTTTTGTAATCCCTGAAAATGTCTCAGTGACTGGGACAAAATATAGGAAGTATTAAATTCTTTTAATTCTGAGTGCTGTATACAATCCATTAAGCCTCCAACATGAAGAAAATACAAAGTAAATACAACAATCAGCTTACCAATTAAAAATGATTGCTGCATGCTAAGGCAATAATATATATATATATACAGTATATACATATTTTTTTTTTTTTTTTAAATTAACTGACTTAAACCCGAGAATTATAACACAATGACATTTATTTGAAAAAAACGCAACATGTTTCGTCAAAAATGACTTCTTCAGGCGATAAGAACATAGAAAGATAATAAAAGACACTTAAATCAACATTGACACACTCTAAAGCTATACAATTATAAAGCCATAATATTCGACTGTAAATTACAGTTATGAGCTTGAACTACAGTCCGAGTTAAAGTTCTATTGTTGTACACCTGTGCGTGTGTGTGGAATCACGTGATCTCCAGTATCTAAAAGTAGAGTTGAAAGAGTCTGCCAAATTATAGCTAAGATTATTATTCAAATGAAAAGGGTCTAAGGTGATTTCCCTTGACTCGACAATGCGGCGCTCTATTTTATCATCACTGTTAAATTCAGATAGTTATTTGGAAATTGAGAGAGACCCAACAAGAGAAATACACAATAGAACAAATAATCTCCTACAAAAGACCACAGAAATTCCACGGCTCTCCATCCGCTCTTTACACCCCCTCATTCCAAGGTTATATGGACTCCCGAAGGTACACAAAGAAAACTATCCACTGAGACCTATAGTAGACAGCATTGACTCACCCACATACAGGTTATCCAAATATTTGGCGTCATCGTTAAAAGCTTATGCGGGAAAATCTTCTTCTTATATTAAAAACTCAACAGATTTTGTCTCTAAAATAAAGGACCTAAAACTAAAATCTTCTGATATCATGGTGAGCTTTGACGTGGTAGCACTCTTTACCAACGTTCCGACACAGGACGTTCTCCATATTTTAAAAAACAAGATTTCAAATAAAATGTTCTCTCTGTTATCTCTGTGTAAACTCTGGCTATTTTGAATTCGAAGGTAAACTATACAAACAGGTCAAAGGATTAGCTATGGGAAGCCCTCTCTCTCCTGTGTTAGCCAACATTTTTTTCGAGGACTTTGAAGAAAAGGCGATCTCCTCTTTTACTTTAAAACCAAAAATTTGGCTTAGATATGTGGACGATATATTCCTCATATGGGAGCATGGTACTGAGAATCTTAACAAGTTTCTCGACCACTTAAACAACCACCATCAAGATATAAAATTGACTATGGAGATTGAAGAAAATAGTTCCATCTGCTTCCTAGATGTTAAACTCACCAATACGCCTGAATCAATTAAAGTCTCTATTTTTAGAAAGCCAACACACACAGACAGATATTTGCATGCGTCCTCCCATCACCATCCAGCGCAAAAGTTGGGTATTATATCAACTCTAGCGAATCGTGCAAGATCTGTACTGTCAGATGAAGAAGAACTGAAAAAGGAACTACAACATCTTAAATGGACCTTTAAAAACAATGGCTACTCTCTAAAAAGTATTAACAACCAATTATTCCGCCGTCAACGTAACAACGTAGAGACACAGGACGACTCCAAAGGTCATATCGTCTTGCCATATATCAGCACACTATCCAAAAGGCTGAGCAGAATTCTAAAGAAGTTTAACATAAAAACGTGCTTCTCGACTCTGCCAAAAATACTATCACGCTTCAACAACTATAAACAACCTCACAACCTTCTACAATTCCCAGGTGTATACAAGGTCACTTGTGAATGCGGAAAGCCTTACTATGGGCAGACAGAGAAATCTATCTTACTACGTCTCGAAGAGCATCAGAGAGACATTGCTTATAAGAGAACCAGAGCAACTGCTCTGTCGGGCCATGTCCTGCTTTCAATAAACACGAACAACGAAGGCCACCAACATGAAATAAATTGGACATTGACTTCAAACCTACACATCAGCCATGATGAAATAGAGCGCCGCATTGTCGAGTCAAGGGAAATCACCTTAGACCCTTTTCATTTGAATAATAATCTTAGCTATAATTTGGCAGACTCTTTCAACTCTACTATTAGATACTGGAGATTGCGTGATTCCACACACGCACAGGTGTACAACAATAGAACTTTAACTCGGACTGTAGTTCAAGCTCATAATAACTGTAATTTACAGTCGAATATTATGGCTTTATAATTGTATAGCTTTAGAGTGTGTCAATGTTAATTTAAGTGTCTTTTATTATCTTTCTATGTTCTTATCGCCTGAAGAAGTCATTTTTGACGAAACATGTTGCGTTTTTTTCAAATAAATGTCATTGTGTTATAATTCTCGGGTTTAAGTCAGTTAATTTAAAAAAAAAAAAATGAACATATCCCAGCCCCGAGTTAATAGTACGTTTCATATATATATATGTGTGTGTGTGTGTGTGTGTGTGTGTGTACAAAAAAGTTTGATATTTACCTGATGAGAATCTCCACATGTTCTTTGATTTGCTTGTTGTTTCCACACACAATGACAATATACTGTGGTTATTTTATTATTTTCATTGTTAGATTGCCCCAAGATTTTTCAAGGATCAAAATTTGATCTCTTACTGGCAATTGTAGAGCTATTAATGGATTAAACATAACAAAGCTACCTTTGTGTAAATTTGACTTAAAGTAAACTGTTTAACGTCAATTTTTTCTTTGCCAATATTTTAACTTTGTTGTACAATGCATTTATTGTGATTGATCAATGATAAAAATGAAATTCACATGTGCAAAACTAAAGTAAATACATTATCTATTTTGATATATGGCAAGAGATCAACTTTAGCAATGAATTTATTTACTAATGGCATATTTGCAGTCAAATTTTTCAAATCAGTGTAATGGAACAAGATAAGTTATGTTCTTTAATTTTATTAACAATATTCCAGAATTATTTTCATGCTTTGTTCAATTATAATAAAATACTTATAATTGATCATGATCCTTCAATTTTTAGAAACTATTTTTTCAAAAGAACAAACAAAATTTATTTACTAAAATAAAGAACCAAAGGGTTTCATTTTGGCGATGCAAAATTATACAAATCAAGTGGATATTAAATCCAACATTATTTCAAAGCTGAATACAGAAACTACAAGTTTAGTATGAAATTTGACCACAGAGCTTACAGAAATACATCTGCCGGCATTTACGAGTTGCCCTAGCTGGACTTTATAGGAGTGATAATCGCTTTGTCCAAGTGTCTATATATTCGTCTTCTATTGGTCCATTTTGATAAGATTTCACTGGCCTGACAGCTATTTCAAACTGGTTGGTTTTCATCAGAGACCAGGCAGAAACCTTAAGAGAGCAAAAACTCTCTATACTAAAACCCGAAGTGTCAGAGACGTGTATTTTTAATTTGTTTTTTTTTATAATATAAAATTTATATCCAGCAATATTTCAGTAGAATCCCAGTTGCTTTCACCTTATCTTAAAATTGAATATATGATTTTGTTTGTAGGATGCTCATTAAACAACGTTTAATGCTAAACAGCAGTAGATATGTAGTAAGTGTGTATGAAGAATATTCAACACAGACTGATTCAATATTTATGCCCACTTTGAACATTTCCAACTGCAAATCCCCACCTCCTCCCTAGTGATCTGGGAACTGCATTATAAATAACTCTAGATAATTTTCTCCTACTTTGAAAGTTTTCAGAGTATTTGAAATCTATTACTTGATTATAATATTTCGACAAAACAAAGATATGTCGTGTCTGTTGAAGCCGATACTTCTAAAACCAGACTATTTCTTTGTAATCTGACTGTTTCAGCAATTTGCTAAAATTATTGAGTGTTACAAATACATTTCATGTTGATTAATTTTAACGGTATAGATCAGAATACAGACTGATAAAAAAATAACTGTTTATTAACTTATTGCTGATATTTCGCTGATATTCTATCCAGCATCTTCAGAGAAACAAAACAGTTTGTCTCATTGCATGTGACCACCATAATCCAGTATAACAATGGGACTAGTTTGAACAATTGTAACATACAACACAAAGACTAAAGTCCTAACTGGGCACCATCTATGTTGAAAAAAAAATAGAGAGAGAGAAAGCAGGTATTAATTCTTAGTCATCTTAAGACCAAATTAATACCTGCTTTCTCTCTCTCTTTTTCTTGCTGACTCCATGATTATTCCTTGGAAGTATCTAATGATAATGATTTTACAGTGGTATTATATTACTCCTCTTTCTTATTTTCCACATTACGTCTTGCACTTGTGACTTCCACTATTTTTACATTAATTTTTACTTCTTTCACAAATGCAGTAATATGCCAAGCTATATATATATACACACACACGCACAAATTATACAATTTCATTAACATGATTTTTGTGTCTTTTTCTTTTCTGTTCAGAAATCTCCATTTTAAAATATTCATCATCAAATATCTGACATGCATCTTCAGGATGCACAGGATAATATGACAGTACTACATGAAAAAGTTACATGATTACTAAATTCCTAACAACAATTTTCCTCCAAATTAATCTGTTATCCACCAAATCTCCAATATTAGCAGATCCTATGTTTCTGTCTTCATACTGTATCAATCCAACTAGATATCAGTTTTCCTTTGGATCTTTTTCTTGCTATCCTGGCAAACACTTCTTTTGCTAACTTTTCCTTTCCCATTCTGTTTTTAAGTGACCATACCACCCAAGATTAGCTCTACTAACACATTCCTGAATGCTAGCAATGATACTGCTATTGATGCAATCTGTTCCCCCTCCCCACCCACACACACATTTCTCAGAACACTCATTAATGAAAGTACATTATCTGTGGTCTCCAATCATTGATTGGCTGTTTTATTTCTAACCCAACTCTCAGATCCACAAGTTAAAACTGGAACACTGTCTTGACTAATTTTTCTTATATTCTATATAAATTTATTCAGGCAACTTTTACCATACCAGCTTTAAACAGCAAATTACACAATAACCACAGTAATTAAGTTTAATGAAAGTACAGATATTCATACTGAAAATAATAGTACATCAGTGTGTAGAAACAAGCAAATCAAAGAACATGAATACAAGGTACATACAACAATCTGTTTACCAATTAAAAAGTTTCATGAGCTAGAAATTAATATATTAATAATTTTAAAACAATTTTTGAGAAATCTGTTGGGAGATTCTCATCAACAAAACAAAACAAAAGAAAGAGTTGGGGGATGAATGAATAAGAACAGGGTATCTTTCAAATGGTTAAAAAAAAATATGACTACCAATGGCAGTGTCTTCCACCTGTCTATAGATCTTGATTTTCCAGCTGAAATATTCTGACTGCATAACAAATTCAAAAATCTTCATATCAGGAGGTAAATCATCATATAGTTAACAGTGTCAGATAATGGAATATTGGTAAAAAGAGAAACAATGTCAAAGCTGACTAACATATCTGATTCTAGATGAATGAGCTGGATTGTCCAATATGGACAGTTAATAAATGTGAAAGAAATTTAGCAATTCTATAGATGGGATAATCAATACACAATGGGTCTTAGTAGACTTTCTTTATGAATTTTATATTTTTTGAGACCATATAAACAAGGAGTCCTTCAAATGGCTACATAACTTATCCAAAGTATATTTTGATCCCTGATAGCAACTTAATCAAGGAACTTATTTAATTGTTTAATTTGTGTTTTTGTAAGGTTATAACTAATTTCTTGACAGGTGAGGGTGTCCAGTAAAAAACAGTCTATCTTCCTCTAATAGTCAGCCATATCAATTAGCACTACAGCTTTTGAAATAGATATATGGGTCTTTAGTCTTAATGAAAATAGTGCACGGATATCATAACTAGATAAACTACATGGAGGTAATTTGCTTCTCAAGAGTACAAGGCAGAAGCATTAGCAAGGTCATCTCTACCTATAGGAGTTGCCAAACGGTGTGCCACCTTTTTATATATAGGTAGAGATGACCTTGTTAATGCTTCTGCCTTGTATCTCATCTCCACTTGGGCCTGGCTCCCATTGAAGAGACCTCAATTAAGGTCGAAACAAGTCTGGGTAGTGGCCCTTCCCTTAATGCATAACATTATACATATCCACAAGGAGATGTGTTTTGCATTATGGGAGATACTGAGATAGGAGATTTGATAGCTTGCTCCACCTTTGCAACAAGTTGCCCAATGTTGTACTATCTTACCCCAGTCCTGAAGATACTGTCAGACGAAAACTTTGTTTGCTCACACTTGGATAAAGGATTAAACTAAATTTATTATTAAATATAATGTTATACATACTTCATGTGCATATTTTTTGACTGTGCGGAACAATTGGGTTCATTTTATGCCGATTCGGTTTAAGCCTGCTTTTTCAGGAATGGAAGCGAGGCATAAACTGAGGGTGCCATCTCCAAATTCAGCCGTTTTAATCATAAAATCCTAATATGTACCCTTAGAGAGTGTACAGGCCAATCATATACCACTATTAGGGGGAAAAAATCTAGCTGTCATCTTATTCTAGACTGAATTCATTCTCAACTTCCATGGATGCTCTCTCACCCCTCCCAACCCTCCATAAAATGAAAAAGTCCATCCGCCTGTATGATGCTTTCAGAAATGTAGGTCTATGAAATCACCCTTCTGTCTCCTGTATGCTTGTGTTTGCAGTCCAATTCTTTTTACATTTCACAGTTCAACATCATCTTTAGCACCCTCTCCATTATCTGTAGTATTTCAGAAACCGAGAGACAATATCCACAGAAATTCAGGTGAGGTCACTATTAAGGCCTTGTAACAAGGCAAAATGACTTCGATCTCTTACAGTTCAGTTTGTTTTGGCATTGCAATTAACCACAACTACCAAATTGCATAAATTTACATTTACTAACATTGGACTGAGAGCCATTTTCACATGCCTACAATTTCAGCCTATTCAAATCATTCTGCATGCTAGCAGCATTCTTAATTACTGTACATATCTTTGCATCCTCAGCAAACAGAGGCATGTCTTCTGTCGAATCCATCCCAATGTCTTGAATATAAAGACTAAATAGCAATAGACTAAGGAAAGTTCTCTGGGATACACCACTGGTCACCTTAAATCTGTCGACCTGATTGGCCGAATGGTTAGCATATCTGCTCACCAGCCAAGAGGGATGCCACCAGCAGCATGGATGCTGGTGATTGACCTATTAACCGTTTACCATATGCACTGCTGTAACCTGTATCATGGCACAATTATGACCTTTGATGTCTTTGCACCATAAAAATGAAAAACTAACTAACTTAAATCTACATTCATGTCCACATACATCACTTCCTGAGCTGTCACCCAGCCATCATCTTACCCAAGTTAATGGTTTAAAATCCAATCCCATATTTTACAAATAATGCAACAGCCTTTTATGATGTATCCATTCTCCCTATCCAACTCATTTATAACTATTATGAATGCGAGTAAGTCACACAATACAACCTTCCTTTAATGCTGTTCACTGCAAAGTGTAGATCCATTTCTGTATACAAGCCCTTACAACTTTTCCAAAATTTTCATCATCACTACACAGATACTGATAAGTCTACAGCTAAATGCACCAGTCTTTGCATAATCCTTAAAGAGATTATGATACATTATTTCCACTTTTGTGAAATCTTCCCTCTCTAGAGACTCAAATTATAAGAGGGTGGGTTGAAAAGTTCTCGGCCTCGAACATAGATGGCAACACTATCGGCAAGATTTTTTTTCTCCTAAGCTGGTGCATCTGTCATAAGCATCCATGCAAAATTGCAAGTCATTCTAACAAGTAGTTTGTTTTATACAGCTGTCTCAAGCAAAAGTGTCATCTGTATCCCTTGAAATGAAAATTGAGCATCATGCAGTTATAAAATTCTTTGTAAAAGAAGGTTTAATGCCAAAAGAAATTCATTCGAAGTTCATAAGTTTATGGACACTCTTCTCCTTCATTTTTGACAATTAAGAAATGGGCTGCCGAGTTTAAACGTGGTCGTACCAGCCTTGAAGATGATCCACGTGAAGGATGCCTAAAAAGTGTAACAACACTAGAAATCATTGATTAAGTGCATGATATGGTATTGGATGACCGGCGAGTCATCCAATACCATAAACGTGAAATTGCTGAGACTATAGGCATTTCAAAAGAACATGTAGGTTATATTTTTCATGAAGAATTGCAAATGAAAAAGTTTAGCGCAAGATGGGTGGCCTCGCTTGCTCACAGCAGATCAAAAACTGCACTCGCATGAATATCTCTGAACAGTGCTTGGAGCGTTTTAACAAGAATAAAACTGATTTTGTGCGTTGATTTATTACTATGGATAAGACTTGGATTCGCCATTATCCACCAGAATCCAAACAACAGTCAAAACAGTGGACAGGAGCCAGTTGTTCAGCGCCAAAGAGACAAAGTCGGATCCATCAGCAGGAAAGATCATGGCATCGGTGTTTTTGGATGCTAAAGGCATTTTGTTTATTAATTATCTTGAAAAGGGTAAAACAATAACCGGGAAATATTATTCCGAACTTTTAACCAGACTAGACCAAAAAATTTGTGAGAAAAGACCCGGTTTGCAGAAGGAAAAAAAATCATCTTTCATTAGGTCAATGCACCTATCCACAAAAGTGTTTTGCAATGGGAAAATTAAGGGATCTGCACTATGAATTGTTGGAACATCCACACTATTTCTCAGATTTGGCTCCCTCTGATGTCTATCTCTTCACCGCTAGTCAGTGTTTTTCTTTGAATCAAGAGATGACTGCAGCTGTAGCAGGGTATCTTACTGAGAACCAACTACAGGAATGGAATAATGGCACTGGAGCATCGCTGGAATATATGTATTAGTCTTAAGGGAGATTATGTTGAAAAATTAAAATAATTTTGAAATCATAAACTCGTTTTTTCATTGTTAGGCTGAGAACTTTCCAGACCACCCTCGTACAGTTAGTTCAGCTGAACACTCTTTTAGCATCCATGATGACATCTCATCGACATGGATGCTAAAAATCAGTGTATATTGACACATTTTTATTCATTTTATGGTAGCATTGAGCTCTATGTTATATACACCAGGTTGATAGCTTTTGGCAAAACAGTTTCTTTTACACAGCAATAGAATTCTTTTGGGTTGTCTTTAGCTTGCAGAGCCAGTTTCTTTTCATATTCAGATTTAGTTCTTTACAATAATATAACTCTTCTGGCAAGTACTTTATAATTTTCATAACTGACATCAACCTCATGCATACATCATACAGGTCATCTAGGTGACCCCCCCTTCAACAATAACCAGGTCTAATGCTCTTTGACCTTGAGCTCCTTTTGTGGTATGCTGCTTTAGGAAGCTGTCTTGCAACAATTCGATAAATTTGGCTTCATTCTTCTCATGTGATTTCACCACTACCAAATTAATGTTCAGATAAAGTCACCTACCAGACTCCACCTCACACTAGACGGCTTCATTTATTAATACTGTAATTACAAATTTCTACCCCAACTAGACTCAATGCAACATCATTACAAGTGCATCCTCCATTCCCATCTTGTGTATCACTCCTGAAACTATCTTTTACACTCAATGCCCAGTTAATATGTCTGCCTCAAAGCCCCATCTCATATCTATAATCTGAAGCCACAATATATTTGCTTAAGCAACAAGCTATTCCTTTGTTCCTGGTAGTTGGGGCATTTATGTATAGACATAAATTATCCCGTCTTTATTTTTATTATTTTTTTTATACTAACTTCTGTATTCTACATGATCTTTGACAACTTACCATTCTCTATTTGTATATAATGCCTCACTTCTGCAGTGAGGCATTAGATACAGACTGGTGTCTGCACTCAGTTTGTGCAGACACCATTGCACAAACTTAGTCTAAACAAGACAAGAACACAAAACTTTGCTTTCATCATAATCATCACCTCCATGATTAAGAACAGAGGACAGTTGAATATATCAAAATCTAGGGACATATTCTGATATTGCATCATTTAAGTATTTTTTAAAATGCATCCCATGCACTGCCAATATTCTAACTATCAACTGATATCATAGCATACTTTTCAGTTGGTGATAATTTCCTAAATTCCTGCTTTGTAGTTCAGTATGCAACCCTTTACATGAAACAGCGATTCTCCCCATTCTTCCAATCATAATCCAGTTTCACCATCTCTCTATTATGTCTCATACCAATAATTTCTCCATATTCCCAATACATATTTAAGTGCAGGTCATCCTCCTTTTATAAATCCAATCTCACTTGGCCATTCCACATAACATGCAGACTGAATAGTTTGTCACCATAGACCTTTCTAATTAAGTGATATCATAGTAACAAAGTAATGATTTCCACTCTCTCGCTCCATCTACCAATCCTTTCATATTATCCTCTCTCATACAATATTTAATGCCTAGTTAAATATTCTGTACTGCCATCTCTTTTACACCCCCCCCCCTTTTCTGTTTTTCAATTGCATTTGTGATGGTGATATATTTGATTTCAATGGCATGCTTGATGAGGGTCACCATACATACCATCCTTTTTTTTTTTTTTTTTTTTTTTTTTTAACACCTTATTTCACTTTTTTTTAATATATATATACTCACTTCTGTAGTCTTGGAAATTGATCATTAGTCATTAATATCTTACCTGCTGAGTTAAACGCTTTGTTGTCTCTTCTTTTGCTGTTTAACTTCTTGTCCTTCCTGTGCCTCTCTAAATGCTTTGACTTCTTATTACTGCATCATTTGTATAATAATTTGTTTCAGTCTTGAGATTTTGCAAGTTAATCCATTTTCAATATCCTCATCTGTTTCAATACTGGCATGTTTTTATTCAGCAGGAGAAGCCTTCTTGCTCTTAATTGCATTATTCAGGTTGGTATTCCTTTACAACATTCCTTCTATACTGCAGTATTCCATCAAACACATAGAGCACTAATATAACAGCATTTCAGTCTAATGCATTCCAAACATTTCGGTTAACCAATTACATCTCTAAGTCATTCACCTCCTTACATTTCCTTTTCTCATAATTGTGTATAAAAACGCAATAAGTTGCAAGTAAAAATTTCTCAGGTGGCCATGCCTTTCACTGCAATACTGTACTGTGGATAGATATTTCTATGTAATAAATGTGAACATTTATTACACAAAACTTTCAAGAATGTTTCTGTAATGCTCAGGCATTACAAAATTCAGGTAGAAAACGTTCTGCTTTCATTTTGTAAATAATTGCTGCTCGAAAGCAATGATTCTATAAATGTTAAATGTCATCATCATCAAATTCCTGCCATGTACCCTCAAGGGGTGTACAGGATGTGATAGCACTACATGAAAAAAATTACATCATTACTAACTTCCTATCCACAATTTTCCTCCAAATCAGCCTGCTACTTGTCAAGACTCCAAGATTATCAGATCTTATATTTCTATCGTCTAAGGCACATTGTACCGTATCAATCCACATATATATTGTTTTGCTAATCTTTTTTCGCCCATTCTGTTTAAGTGACCATACCATCTGAGATTAGCTCTGCTAACGCATTCCTGGATGCTGACAATGTCAAGCTCTTTCCTAATATCCTCATTTTTAATATGATATTGCCATTGATGCCATCTGTTCATGCCTATAATCTTTCTCAGGACTCTCATATCTCCGGTCTCTAGTCTTTGGTCAAGTGTTTTACTTCTGACCCAGCTCTCATATCCATTAGTTAAAACTGGTTTGAACACTGTCTTGTATACAGCTAATTTATTGTTCTGACTAATTTCTCTCTTATTCCATATGAATTGATTCAGTTTACTTTGGAAGGTGGCTGATGGACAGATAATAATACCAGTTTTGTTGATTCTGTTGTCTATTTCCTTATTTAATTTACCATCTTCACTAAAAATCGTGCCTAAGTAGCTGAAAAGTTTTACTTGTTACACAGGTTCACCGTTTACAACACAGTTGACATTTTCCACAATTCTATCACAATTCCACAACTCTAAAAGACAAAGACAATTCATTGTCTTTGTCTTTTTAATGCTGACCTTCATACCATACCTATTACAACAGTTATTCAATTTAGTCAGGGAATCTTGCAAACTTGGAACGGATTTATTTAGAAGTATAACATCATCCTCATAAAGCAAAGAGCTGACATTAACATCTCCAATTCTGATATCATGTTTAATACCACTTTCCTTCATAATGTGATCCATATAGATAATGAATAACAGAGGGGATAATGTACATCCTTGTCTCACACCAGATTTAACATTAAACCATCTTCCTGTACTTCCTTCAATTCTAACTGCTGACTTACAACTCAAATAAAGACTAAGTATTGCTAGATATAATGCCTGATTGACACCATATAACTGTAGCGTATTGAATAGCTTCTCTCTTGGCACCTTGTCATATGCCTTTTCCAGATCGACGAAACTTAAATACAGATCTTTGTTATATTCCCAGGCTCTCTCAACTATTTGTCATAAAGTGAAGATTTGATCCTGACAGCCTCTATTTGGCCTGAATCCAGCTTGTTCTTCACCTAGCTTTTTTTCCACAATTCTTCTCAACCATTTCTCAAGTATACTTGCATAGATCTTGCCAGGAACACTCAGTAGGGAAATAGCTCTGTAATTCTCACATTCAGTTTTATTTCGCTTTTTATATATGGGTACTATGAGAGCACTACTCCAATCATTGGGAATTCGTCCCTCTGTCCAGTCTTTCTGAACTATGCAATGCAGCCACTGTAAGACTTTTATACCACCATACTTCAGCATTTCTGGTTGGATATCATCTACTCCTACTGCCTTTCAAGGACATCTTTTTCTCCCATTTTCATGTAACCTTTATCATCTCTAACTCCTTTTACAGCACTCTTTCCTCCATTCCTAAGCTATTTCAAAACCTCCAGAATATTTTGCCACCTTCTTGATATTTATTTTCTATATTCTTGCCAAAGTCCTCCCATGACTTTTGTTTAGCTAGTTTTACACAGTGTTTAGCATTCTTGCATTTGTCTCTGTATTCTGTAAGAGCACAAGCTGACTTATTTGCCACGAACTTTTGATATGCGTTGTTCTTTTCCTTCACTGCCTCTTTAACTTCCTGTGTCCACCATGGAGTTCTAATTTTTCTATCCTTGCAGACAACTTCACCACATGCCTCTCTAGCTGAATCAATCAGGCCTTTCTTCAAGGATTGCCACTGAATCTCCAAGGTTTGATTCCTGCTCTCAAACTCTTTCATTTTTTTTTCAATAACCTTTGTGTATTTTAGTCTACAGTTCACATCTGAGAGCTGCTCAACTTTTATTTGCTTTAAAACTTTCTTATATGTTATTCTTTTCAATATGAAATTCAATTTTATCCTGCTCAAGACTAAATAGTGATCACTTCCAATTTCAAATCCTTTGTACACTCTGGTGTCCTGCACCAGGGAGAAAACATCACTATCAACAATAACATAGTCAATGAGACTTTTTTTTATTCCTTGCCTCTTCTCTCCATGTGAATTTGTGCACATTTTTATGTTGGAACATGGTGTTAGTAATAACCAGTCCATGTCCTGAGCAGAAATCCAACATATATTTGCCATTATTATTAGCTTTGCTCTTTTCACCAAATTTTCTCAAAATATTTTTCTATATCTCACAATCATTTCCTACTCTGCTATTTAGATGCCCAACAAGGACCAACTTTTCCTTTTTCATTGTGTCAGTTGCTTTTTCTAAAGCCTCAAAAAATTCCTCTACTTCTATCTTAGTAGAACCTTCTGTGGGCCCATAGACACAATTAAGTCTCATTTTTCAGTTCCCCATTCTCATATTTGCCCATACTTGAGACTGACTGCCATTCAAGAAGATTAGCCTCATATTTTGTGTTGAATACTTACTGAATACAGAAAGATCTCACCAGTTTTGTCTTTTTTTGTTTCATTTACCCCTATTATGTCGATCTGGTACTTATCTAATTCCTCCGCTAGCTCCATTTCTTTGCCATTCAGGCTTGTTATGTTGATAGTACCGATCTTTAACTCTGGTAAAGTTGAGTTGGGGTGTGTTTTCAGAATTGTTCCTCTAGCTGACTTTTTGCTGTTCGCCCTGGTTCCTTGGCGAAAACAACGGAGGGAGGGCCTTGTTTAACCGGGCGACGCCCCAGCTGGCATGAAATTTTGTCATGTTTTACCATCATTTAACATTGTGGTTTAAGCCAATAAGAATAAAATTTGGTCAGTTAAATCCCAAATTGCCAGCCCATCCTCGTTCGTTCAGTATCCAAGTAGATACCCAACAGGGTGCACCACGAGAAGGTGAGGATTGGACATTAGGTCAGAAGCCCTGGTCGGCTCTCCGCATTCCTTTAAAGGCTATGTGCAGGTCTTCTCTCAGTTGTACAGTTTTGACCCTTAAGCACCCCAATGTTAAATGTAATCAATATAATTATCTTTCTGATGAAATTGCAATAAATGTACAATAGTAAATTTTTAAACTAATTACAAATCATATAATAGGTGAAAGCCGCATCATTTGAAATGTTGTTATGGGAGGTATTGATGGTTTATGAAATATACCAAATACAATAAAATCACAAAAATCAGCAATAATGTACTTCTTTTCAGCCATTTTCTGACCAATACTGGACGAAGACCTCCTCCCGTTCCTTCCCCTTTCTCCGTTCTTCACAACGGTTGACCAATTTTTCCCAACAAAATTTGACAATTCATCACTCCACCTTCTATTAGGACATCCTCAGCTTTGTTTCCCTTCTTTTGAAATCCAGTTTGTTAGTATGGTAGTCCATCACCCATCTTCTCTTCTGGAAAGATGTGATAGATATCCACTCCATTTCCATTTTAGACGCTAAGATGCAAGTCTGGCTTCTTATCTTTTAATGTGATATGATGTCTAGTATCAACCTCTCCATTTTTCTTTGAGTTGTTGTTAGTTTATATCCCAGTGCTTTTGTTAACGAACAAGTTTCGCAACCATATGTGATGACTGGAAGTATACACTGGTTAAATCTCTTCCTTTTTAAATAGAGTGGGACATCATTGTTTTGAAAAATGCTTTCCAATTTTTTTAATGCACTCCAGGCAAGTTGAACTCTCCTATTTATTTCCTTTTGGAGTCCACAGTTTAGATCAATGAGATGACCTAAGAATGCATATGAAGAGACTCTTTCCAAGAAATTATTTTTATATTATTATGTTTTTCGGTGTTACAAAATGATTAAACATGATTTTAGTTTTTTCTCTGTTTATTTTTAGACCAACTTTTCTGTTTTCATGATATAAGTCTTCTATCATTATATTAGGGGAGCTTAAGAGTCAAAGCTGTATAACTGAGAGGAGATCTCCACAAAGCCATTAAAAGAATGCAGAGAACCGACCAGGGCTTCTCATCTGGTCGGTTCTCTGCATTTTCTGCAATCAAGGAAAAGAAGGAGTAGTCATAGTATTCAACTCTAAATACGAGGCTAATCTTCTTGAATCGCAAACAGTCTCGAGTAGAGTGATATGGGCAAATATCAGAATGGGGAACTGGACAATGAGACTTATTTGTGCCTATGGTCCCACAGAAGGTTCTACTAAGGTAGAAGTGGAGGAATTTTTTGAGGCTTTAGAGAAAGCAACTGACACAATGAAAAAGGAAAAGTTGGTCCTTGTTGGATATCTAAATAGCAGAGTAGGAAATGATTGTGAGACACAAAAATATTTTGGGAAAATTTGGAGAAAAGAGCAAAGCTAATAATAATGGAAAATATCTGTTGGATTTCTGCTCAGGACATGGACTAGTTATTACTAATACCATGTTCCAACATAAAAATGTGCACAAATTCACATGGAAAGAAGCAAGGAATAATAAAAGTCTCACTGACCATGTCATTGTTGATAGGGATGTTTTCTCCCTGGTGCTGGACACCAGAATGTACAGAGGATTTGAAATTGGAAGTGAGCAATATTTAGTCTTGAGCACAACAAAATTCGGTTTAATTTTGAAAAGAACAACATGTAAGAAAGTTTAAAAGGAAATAAAAGTTGAGCAGCTCTCAGATGTGAACTGTAGACTGAAATACACAAAGATTATTGATGAAAAAATGAAATAGTTTGAGAACAGGAACCAAAGCTTGGAGATTCAGTGGCAAGCCTTGAAGAAAACTCTGACTGATTCAGCCAGAGAAGCATCTGGTGAGGTTCTCTGCAAAGATAGAAAAATCAGAACTCCATGGTGGATACAGGAAATTAAAGAGGCAGTGAAGGAAAAGAAGAAAGCATATCAAAAGTTCCTTGCAAATAAGTCAGCTGGTGCTAAACACTGTGTAAAACTGTCTAAACAAAAGTCATGGGAGGACTTTGGCAAGAATATAGAAAATAAATATCAAGAAGGTGGCAAAATATTCTGGAGGTTGTTGAAGAAGCTTCGGAGTGGAGGAAAGAGTGCTGTAAAAGGAGTTAGAGATGATAAAGATAATATGAAAACGGGAGAAAAATCTATACTTGAAGTATGGAGTAATTACTTCGAAAAATTGCTAAATGAAACAAGCAGTGATAGCACAGTGGTAAAAAGCACTCAACAGACATAAGGTCAGGAATACATATCTATACTTGAAGTAAAAAAAAAAGCTGTCAATGGCTTCAATGTAGAAAGGCAGCAGAATACATGATATTCGACCAGAAATGCTGAAGTATGGTGGTATAAAAGTCTTACAGTGGCTGCATTGCATAGTTCAGAAAGCCTGGACAGAGGGACGAATTCCCGATGATTGGAGTAGAGCTCTCATAGTAGCCATATATAAAAAGGGAAAAAAAACTGAATGTGAGAATTACAGAGGTATTTCCCTACTAAGTATTCCTAGCAAGATTTATGCAAGTATACTTGACAAACGGTTCAGAAGAATTGTGGAAGAAAAGCTTGGTGAAGAACAAGCTGGATTCAGGCCAAATAGAGGCTGTCAGGATCAGATCTTCACTTTAAGACAAATAGTTGAGAAAGCATGGGAATATAACAATGATCTGTATTTAAGTTTTGTCGATCAGTAAAAGGCATATGACAAGTGCCAAGAGAGAAGCTATTCAATACGCTACAGTTGTATGGTGTCAATGGGGCATTATATTAAGCAATACTTAGTCTTTATTTGAGTTGTAAGTCAGCAGTTAGAATTGAAAGAAGTACAGGAGGATGGTTTAATGTTAAATCTGGTGTGAGACAAGGATGTACATTATCTATATGGATCACATTATGAAGGAAAGTGGTATTAAACATGATATCAAAATTGGAGATGTTAATGTCAGCTCTTTACTTTATGAGGACGATGTTATACTTCTAAATAAATCCAATACAAGTCTGCAAGATTCCCTGACTAAATTGAATAACTGCTGTAATAGATATGGTATGAAGGTCAGCAATAAAAATAGCAGAATCGTTGAAAATGTCAACGATTGAAACTGCATTGTGAACAGAGAACCTGTGTAACAAGTAAAACATTTCAGCTACTTAGGCATGATTTTTAGTGAAGATGGTAAATTCAATATGGAAATAGACAACAGAATCAACAAAGCTGGTATGGTGGGAAGTCAATTGAATAAATTCATATGGAATAAGAGAGAAATTAGTCGGAACACTAAATTAGCTGTATAGAAAATGTGTTCAAACCAGTTTTGACTTATGGATATGAGAGCTGGGTCAGAAGTAAAATACTTGACCAAAGACTAGAGACTGGAGATATGAGAGTCCTGAGAAAGATTAGAGGCGTGAACAGATGGCATCAATGGCAATACCATATTAAAAACGAGGATATTAGAAAAGAACTTAACATTGTTAGCATCCAGGAATGTGTTAGCAAAGTTAATCTCAGGTGGTATGGTCACTTAAACAGAATGGACGAGGAAAGATTAGCAAAACAAGTGTTCTCTGCCAGGTTGGCAGGAAAACGACCCAGAGGAAGATCAAGATATATGTAGATTGATATGGTACAAAGTGCCTTAGACGATAGAAATATAAGATCTGATAATGTTGGAGTTTTGACAAGTAACAGACTGATTTGGAGGAAAATTGCAGATAGGAAGTTAGTAATGATGCAAATTTTTCATGTAGCACTATCATATCCTGTACGTCCGTTGAGGGTACATGGCAGGAATTTGATGATGATGATCATCATTATATTAAGGTCTTCTGGAGTGTTTGCATAAATTATGATATCATCTGCATATCTTAGGTGTGTTAAGTTTCTGTTATTTTTATACAAAGGTTCGTCCATTTATATTGATATTATTAAATATTTCTTGAAGGACTGCTGTAAAGATTTTGGGTGATAGAGTCTCCTTGTCGGACACCTTTTTCAAATGATATTTAATTCAGACTTGTGTGAAGTTGGATTGTTGCTGTTGCAGTGTGGTATATTTCCTGGATGAGGTCCATATATTCTCAGGGAACTCTCTGATTCTGGAATGCTTTGATTATTGCATTAGTTTTGATGGAATCAAATGCTTCTTTCATAATCAATAAAGACTAGACATAGAGGCAATTGGCTTTCTTCTGCTTTTTCTATTATTTGTTTTACTGCATGAATGTAATCAATTCTGTTAAAGCCTTTATGGAATTCTGCATGCTCTGCTGGTTGATTTGGGTCTAGAAGAGGGGGTTAACCTGTTTGTTATTACTTGTAATGTACTATAATGTATTAATCATTCTAAGTTTAAGGAAGGAAAAAAAAAAAAACACATATTTTACATGCATGCTAAATGAACCAATTTTTCAAGACACCCTTAAACCCAGAATCCAAACATATTCCAGTGAATATGAATGTTTACAAAGATCTGTTTCCACCGAAATCATGTTCCAAGAACTATAATCTTCAAGCTGCCAAATTTGAATATCACAGAAATGTGCTGCTCATGCACCTTCAGATATTCCTATATGCCAAATTTACCCTGCAAGGTTTCAATGCAATCATATGCATAGATTCCAAATACATGCAACCTATATTTTGTTAATTCCAATGTCTGATAACACTCCAATTTCGTATTTCTATACCTGTCCCCCTTTAGGGTATAACTATCCAATCAAACTCAACAGTTATGCAGAAACTTGCTTATTTCTCAATACAACTATCTTAATCTCTTAATATTACAATTTTAAAGTATAAATGACAAACTTTTTCTCCACTTTTTTTTTTTTTTTGTTAATTATTAGAAATTATTTCACTTACCTACACTGTCAAAACACATTCTTTCCAACTGATGTGATTTCCAAAGAGCTTGAAAAAGCAACCTTGCTATCTGGTTGTCAACAAATGATTTAAGTAAGTTACACAAGTAGAAGCTGGCTTATTACTGGAATGCAACTTATTCTTAACTCATTATGTTGAACACTTGCAAGTATGAATTCACCAGAAAGTATAATTATTATATGGCTACTTATAGAATATCACAACTGATTCACTTTCAATGTTCTTCACATTATTTTCCTTTTCTTTTTTTTTCACAATTCTTTTCCCTTTTGTTCTTTTAAGATGTACAAAGCTGCTGACAAACAGAAAGAAACAAATTAATAAGTTATTATTACACATTTTGATTATTTATTTTCCTATTTCATTCCACTTCTTAAAATTACAAGATTACTAGTTTTTAACAGGAGCAGTGCTCCAGTAATCCTGTTAAAAAAAGTATTGTAATAATTTGATATACAGTGAATTAGAAAAAATGACAGCACACACAGGTTTTTACACCAATATGTAAAAGCAAGCTATATATATATATATATATATATATATATATATATATATATATATATATAAAAAGATAAGCCGAAATTTGAAACGTTTCTATGTTAACTTTATACGTCAAGTTTTTTGTCTTACCAGCCTGGAACTCTAGGGGTTCGGCATTTTAGGCGCCAGCGGAGAGGAGCCCCCCCCCCTTGTGTGTGTGTGTGTGTGTGTGTGTGTGTGTGTGTGTGTGTGTGTGTGTGTGTGTGTGTGTGTGTGTGTGTGTGTGTGAGTGAGTGGGTTGCTTAAGGGTCAAAGCTCTATAACTGAGAGGAGACCTCCACATAACCTTTAAATGAATGTGGAGAACTGACCAAAGGTCCAATCCTCACCTACTGGTGGTGCACCCTGTTAGGTATCTACCTGGATACTGAAGTAACGAGGATGGGCTTGCAATTTGGGATTTAGTCGACCAAATTGTATTCTTATTCGCTTAAACCAAAATAAAAAAATGATGGCACAACATGACAGAACTTCATGTCAGCTGGGGTGTCGCCTGGTTAAACAACGCCCCCATTGTTTTCGCCAGGGAACAAAAGTAAACATCGAAAAGTCAGCTACTGAAACAAATCTGAAAAAAAAAAAAAAAAACCAGCTCAACATCACCAGAGTTAGAGATTGGTACTATCAACATAATGACAATGAAAAAGGAAGCCTGAATGCCAAAGAAATGGAGCTAGCAGAGGAATTGGATAAGTACCAGATGGACATAATAGGGGTGACAAACAAAAAAGACAAAAACTGGTGAGATCTTTCTGAGCAATAAATACAAAATGTTATATTCAGGCAATGACAATCAAGGAAAAGAAGGGGTAGCCATAGTAATCAACAACACAAAATACGAGGATAATCTTCTTGAATGGAGGGAGTTCTCAAGTAGAATGATGTGGGAAAATATGAAAATAGGGAACTGGACAATGAGACTTATTTGTGCCAATGGTCCCACAGAAGGTTCTACTAAGGTAGAAGTAGAGGAATTTTTTGAGGCTTTAGAAAAAAGCAACTGACACAATGAAAAAGGAAAAGTTGGTCCTTGTTGGGGATCTAAATAGCAGAGTAGGAAATGATTGTGAGACATACAAAAATATTTTGGGAAAATTTGGAGAAAAGAGCAAAGCTAATAATAATGGCAAATACTTGTTGGATTTCTGCTCAGCACATGGACTGGTTATTACTAACACCATGTTCCAACATAAAAATGTACACAAATTCATATGGAGAGAAGAGGCAAGGAATAAAAAAAGTCTCATTGACTATATTATTGATGATAGTGATATTTTCTCCCTGGTGCCAGACACTAGTGTACAGAGGATTTGAAATTGAAAGTGATCACTATTTAGACTTGAGCAGAATAAAATTGAGTTTGATTTTGAAAAGAACAACATGTAAGAAAGTTTCAAAGCAAATAAAAGTTGAACAGCTCTCAGATGTGAACTGTAGACTGAAATACACAAAGATTATTGAAGAAAAAATGAAATAGTTTGAGAACAGGAACCAAACTTTGGAGATTCAGTGGCAAGGCTTGAAGAAAACCCTGATTGATTCAGCCAGAGAGGCATGTGGTGAGGTGTGCAAGGACAGAAAAATCAGAACTCCATGGTATACACAGGAAGTTAACAAGGCAGTGAAGGAAAAGAAGAAAGCATATAAAAAGTTCCTGGCAAATAAGTCAGCTTGTGCTCTTAGAAAATACAGAGAAAATGTAAGAAAGCTAAATGTAAAACTAGCTAAATAAAAGTCATGGGAAGACTTTGGTAAGAACATAGAAAATAAATATCAAGAAGAATGCAAGATATTCTGGAGGTTGTTGAAGAAGCTCAGAAATGGAGGAAAGAAATTAATACATGTAAAAGGAATTAGAGATGATAAAGGTGACATGAAAACTGGAGAAAAAGAAATCTTTGAAGTATGGAGTAATTACTTCGATAAATTGCTAAATGAAACAAGCAGTGATAGCACATTGATAAAAAACACTCAACAGGCATACAGTCAGAAATACATATGGATATGTATTTCTGATTATTGAAGTAGAAAAAGCCACCAAAGGCTTAAAAGGTGGAAAGACAGCAGGAGTAGATGATATTCGAACAGAAATGCTGAAGTACAATATTATAAAAATCTTGCAGTGGCTGCACTGCATAGTTCAGAAGGCCTGGACAGAGGGACAAATTCCCGATGATTGGAGTAGAGCTCTCATAGTACCCATATATAAAAAGGGAAATAAAACTGAATGTGAAAATTACAGAGGTATTTCACAACTGAGTGTTCTTGGTAAGATATATGCAAGTATACTTGAGAAACGGTTGAGAAGAATTGTAGAAGAAAAGCTTGGTGAAGAATAAGCTGGATTCAGGCCAAATAGAGGCTGTCAGGATCGAATCTTCACTTTACAACAAATAGTGGAGAAATCATGGGAATATCACAAAGATCTCCATTTGAGTTTTGTAGATCTGGAAAAGGCATATAATAAGCTGCCAAGAGAGAAGCTATTCAATACACTACAGTTATATGGTATCAATGGGGCATTATATCAAGCAATACTAATATTTAATTTGTAAGTCAGCAGTTAGAATTGAAGGAAGTACCAGAAGATGGTTTATTGTTAAATCTGCTGTGAGACAAGGATGTACATTATCTCCTCTGTTATTACTATATGGATCACATTATGAAGGAAAGTGGTATTAAACCTGATATCAAAATTGGAGATGTTAATCTCAGCTCTTTGCTTTATGCGGATGGTGTTATACACTTAAATAAATCCGCTACAAATCTGCAGGATTCCCTGACTAAAGTGAATAACTGTTATAATAGATATGGTATGAAGGTCAGCATTAAAAAGACAAAGACAATGAAAATAGGCAGAAACATTGAAAATATCAACTGCATCGTGAATGGAGAACGTACAAAACTAGTAAAACATTTTAGCTACTTGAAATTGAATAACTGTTGTAACAGATATGGTATGAAGATCAGTATTAAAAAGACAAAGACAATGAAAATAGGCAGAAACACTGAAAATATCAACTGCATTGTGAATGGAGAGCCTATAGAACAAGTAAAACAAATCAGCTACTTAGGCACAATTTTCAGTGAAGGTGGTAAATTAAATATGGAAATAGACAACAGAATCAACAAAGTTGGTATGGTAGGAAGTCAACTGAATAAATTTATATGGAATAAGAGAGAAATCAGCAAAATTACTAAATCAGTTGTATACAAGGCAGTATTCAGGCCAATTTTAACTTATGGATTTGAGAGCTGGGTCAGATGTAAAACACTTGACCAAAGACCAGAGACCGCAGATATGAGAGTCTCGAGCAAGATTAGGGGCATGAACAGATGGCATCAATGGCAATTTCAAATTAAAAACAAGAATATTAGCAATGAACTTGACATTATCAGCATCTAGGAATGAGTCAGCAGAGTTAATCTCAGGTGGTACGGTCACTAAAACAGAATGGGAGAGAAAATATTAGCAAAACAAGTGTTCTCTGCCAGGTTGGTAAGAAAACGACCCAGAGGTAGACCAAGATATAGGTGGATTGATACCAAAAAAAGTTCTTTACAAGATGGAAATATAAGATCTGATAATGTTGGAGTCTTGACAAGTAACAGACTAATGTGGAGGAAAATTATAGATAGTAAGTTAGTAATGATGTAATTTTTCATGTAGTACTATCATATCCTGTACACCCCTTGAAGGTATATATCAAGAATTTGATGATGATCTGAGAACTGGGTTAGAAGTAAAACTTGACCAAAGACAGCAGATATGAGAGTCCTAAGAAAGATTAGGGATGTGAACAGATGGCATCAATGGCAATATCATATTAAAAACGAGGATATTAGTAAAGAACTTGACATCATTAATATCCTGGAATGTGTTAGCAGAGCTAATCTCAGGTGGTATGGTCACTTAAGCAGAAAGGGTGAGGAAAGATTAGCAAAATGAGTGTTCTCTGTGAGGTTGGCAGGAAAAAGACCCAAAGGAAGACCAAGATACAGGTGGATTGATACAGTAAAAAGTGCCTTAGAAGACAGAAATATAAGACCTGATCCTATTGGAGTCTTCTTGACAGGTAAGAGAGTCTGATTTGGAGGAAAATTGTAGATAGAAAGTTAGTAATGATGTATATTTTTCATGTTGTACTATCATATCCTGTAGACCCCTTGAGGGTATATATCGTCAATTTAATGATGATGAAATAGTAGTTAGAAACAGTTTATAGTTCACTGTGAAGCACCTAGAGTGATGTAATGAGGAATCATGTCTTAAATTAAAGGTTGATGAAAACTACGCATTCATTGATTCATGTGAACATCATAAAAATGGACATGAGTCTATTATCATAAAGCAAGGTATTACAGTACTGTTTATTCATAATGTCCTCCTCCTTAACAAATGCACAGAATTTTTTTTTACAGTATTACAATACAAAAATACTAAATCATAAAATGATATCTATTAACTAAATTACATTTTGCTGGATTTCAAATCAACATTACCATAGCATAGCTACCTGTTACACACTACATACAATCAGTAAGTGAAACAGTTTAAGCTGTAACAGACAATGCTACCTTAATATGGCATCAATTATATATTTGGTTTAATCCTTTATCCAAGTATAAGCAAACAAAATTTGCACCTGAAGTATATTCAGGACTGGGTTGACTCGAGGCAAAGGTGGTATAAGTTCTCATTGCTTGCCTTAGTATCCCATAATGCAAAGCACATTTCCTTGCAAACATGTATAATGCTATGCAAGGGAAGGGTCACTGACCGGTTTCAACTTTTATTGAGGTCTCATCAGTGGAAGCAAGACCCAGAGGTGGTGATACTATGGTGGAAGTAATGGAGAAGTTATATTTCCATATGCCAGTTGCCAAAAGGTGTCACACCTTATTAAGATTCTCTGGATAAGAGATAAGTTGATAGAAATTTTTTCACTTGGTTATGCTACCAATTATATATTTGGTTTAATCCTTTATCCAAGTTTAAGCAAACAAAATTTGCACCTGAAGTATTTTCAAGACCGGGAAAAAAACTTCCACCAACTTATCTCTAATCCAGAGAATTTTAATAACAAGGTCTGACACCTTTTGGCAACTGGCATATGGAAAAATGACTTCTCCATTACTTCCACCTTAGTATCACCACCTCTGGGTTTGGCTCCCACTGATGAGACCTCAATAAAGGTCGAAACCAGTCTGGGTAGTAATCCTTCCCTTAATGCAGAGCATTATACATGCCCGCAAGGAGATGTGCTTTGCATTATGGGATACTAAGCCAAGCGATGAAAACCTATACCACTTTGCCATGAGTTGTCCCAGTCCTGAAAATACTTCAGGTGCAAACTTTATTTGGTAGCATAGCCAAGTGAAAATACTTCCATCATCTTAATTGTTATATAGAAGTCATTTGCTATATTGATATTAAGATGATGCCTACAAAATGACGGCCTGGTTGGCAGAGTGGTTAGCGTATCCGCTCTCCAGCCGAAAGGCTGCAGGTTCGAATCCCAATGTGGGCATGGATGTTTGCGATTGTCTGTGAAAATATTAGTGGTGATGGTCAGCAGTATATGGCATTGGTGTAGATAGTGGTGGCGAATCTTTTTATGTGCGCGTGCCAAAAATTTACAAATTAAGTTGCTGACGTGCCAGGCAGTTTTTAATAGGGGAAAAACTGATAGAAAATTAATCTAACTTAATTTATTTATTTATAAATTTATAATATTATTCAGTGTAAAACTGATTATTGTATTATTAAATTGATTTTCATTATGTTGGTTTGAAAAAAAAAAACTAGTGAGAAAAATATTTATGCATTGTAACTCGCCATCGAAGTTAGCTGAGCAAGGGAAGCAGTAGAAGGATGTCAACTTGTCTGGGAAAAGCTTACCATATTTACTCAAAAATAACTGGCATCCCTGATTTTACTTGACGAAAAAATACATTAAGAAGTGTTGCATATACCTCGCACACAAAAAAATATTTAAACATGTTCACTCGCTCCTTGCGGTTAACAACACGCCCTCCCCAACAGCCATTATACTGCAGATGCAAGAAAAACAAGTACTTTTATTGTATCCCTGATTAAGGTAAGGAGGCTTTTGCAGTCTGTGCAATTAGAGACAGCTGGAATAAAAACGGCGCTAACTAATGAATCACATGTCCCCTCTCACAGAAACTACACTGTATAGACTCAAGCAAAACCATATGTTGCACTGGAAACACAGTATCTAACTAAAATCTCTTGTCCAATTTTTCAATTACATGAAAGAAGTGTTTGTTTTATTGCATTTGAAATATTCAATGTCATTATGACAGATCGCAAAGGCTAACTTAAAATAAAATTCTACCATGAATTGAAATATGCCATATAATGCATGTGTGAGTTCCTGTGCCAGCTCAAACAAACAAGCAGCAATAAAATTCAACCAAAGGTTGAAACTTTGTGTGAGTTGAGTCCACCGATAAAGAGAAGTTCCACCAGAACAATAAACGACGACCCGTCGTGAATGTGTTAAAACTAAGAAATATATAGTGAATGTTGTTATGACAGTTTCACGTTATGGAATTTGGTTGAAGAGAATCACAGCATGTCTTATTAATTAGCATGTCAACTCAACAATTGTAGGTTGTCTTTGTCTTTGGGTCCCGCGACCTTCTGTTAATACCACCAATCACATGCACATCTTCATAGCTGCTCTCTGGTGCAAAACAAAATTTAACTTGTACGTATGGTAACAATTAAAAAGCGTATAAAAGGATATCACCTGTAAATCATTGACATGCCAGCAAAATTCTCGGATGTGCCACCTCTGGCATGCATGCCATTCGCCATCTATGGTGTAGATGATGAAGGTAGTTGCGGTTGGTGGAGACAGAGTTGTAGAGTAGGTGCCCTCCCTCGATGAGTCTTTGGACTCCCTGGAGGTGTAACGTAATAATAATTTCTGGGAGATATTTTTTAAAGTTAGGAGAATGCTTCAAGGCCTTTGCTGATTCTAAAAACAGTCTTTCTGCCCTGTAACATCTTCTATATAGCACACTGGTTTTCTTCCATCTAATCCTGGGTTTGGTGTCCACAGAATGGTCTGCAAGTCCTGACTTACCATAATGATCATTAATGCATTTCTTATGTTTTCCAGAGTACTTCATACACTCCAGTATCTGTGCTAAAAGATGGAGTTTGTCTTTAGGAGAGTGGAACAGAGTTGCTAGCTAGATATGTAGTTTGAATGTGGTGCTTTGTTTATATGTCCAGGGAGTAGGAGGATTGTCAAGTTCTGTGTCAAGAGATGCATCACCAGAACAAATGGCTTAATGAGTTAATAGTGTGAGGATTTCATACAGTTGAGCTTGATGATGATGTGATGTTAATGTAGATGTCTTCCAGTGTGTGTCAGTTTTCTATAAATAGAGAACGTGATACAATTTGTATGGTGTCTGGTGAGAATGTGCTAATACCAATTTAATGTGCATGATGGCTTGATAAACACGACAACTGAGGTTGGTGAATCCATCTGAACTGAGAGTGCTATTAAATGAAAGAAAAAGTCATTCAGGCTAGCTGTCTTTAAAAATTCCTGAGAGGATAGTAGACAGGTAAGTACGTACATACCAGGGTACAAATAAATTTTCATAGCAGGTGTTGTCAGACTGAAGTTTGTGACAAAAGCTCACCTTGTCTTCCAATGCTGTAGAAGCTAAAGCCATGCATTATTTTATTTTGTGTGTGTACGCCCCCCCCTCCACACACACGTGCACATCAGAAGAAACCGTGAAACATGTTATTCAAAACTCAGTTTTTAACAGACTAATACTGTGTTATATGTGATATGGCGAATACACGACTCTATAACATGTTACATTCTGTAACAAATTTCTATCTCCATGCATGTAAAGAAATACTTTTCACTTTTGTGGAATACTTCAAAAATTCAAGATAAATGGAAGCTGCCTGGCAGCAGACCTGCAACAAGGGATAATCCAAGGACAGCACAATTTCGATTAGTGACTTTTTCATTCCTCATATAACAACCAATCATTGATGAACATAGATTAAATAAACTGGACATTAAGAGAGAGAGAGAGAGCATGATACTTGCTCACATAACTTCAGGCATTCAATAAGCAACATAGTTGTCTCATACTAGATGACAAAAATAATCTACAATTTAAAATGCTGCTGGATAAGTGTCTTTTACATTAAGCTCAAAAATGTGGAGATGCTATATGAATGTGGCCCGAGGCAAAATCTGAAGCAGTCAGCCTGTGGCCAAGGAAGAGAAAATGCAATTTTCTGCTGCTCTCAGTTTTATGTTATATCCTTAACACGTTTGCTGCCAACTATGAGTATACTCGTAGTTGGTATATGAGCTACACAAGCCAGCTACGAGTATATACTCGTATGATGCTTACCACCGGCAACGAGATTACCGTACTGACCTTGAAGAAGTGAAAAAGGTTGGCTTGTGGAGCTAGCAGCAAAACTGTGTATACTCATAGATGGTATATGCTCTGCACAAGCCAACGAGTATACTCGTATGACGCTTACCGTACTGACCTTGAAGAAGTGAAATTGCTCAGCGTACGGGAACAGACTATGCCGAAGTAGCGTGGCAGCAAACGTGTTAATGATGATGTCACAGTGGTGAAACACTGAAATCACTGGATATTACTTCACTTCATTGTTCTACATTTTGCTTCTAATGATTAAACTGTGAACATGAACCTTAAACATAACTAAGCTTATAAAAATTCACATAAATATAAAAGTTAAACAAAAACCTTATGATGTAAAGAGCTCTTTAAAGGGAGATATGTGTTGTTCACTTGCACTTGTGTACACCCGTCTGGTGAAAGCTGTCAACAGAACTTTAACTGGTGGAAATAGGAAATGTGTCACATGAACTCATTAAAGCATAGCCTTTGTTGCACATTTCAATAATTTTGTTTGTTTACTCTGAAATAAGCAAAACACAAAATGAATCTTACCTAAAGCTCCAAAAAATACAACACCTATGATCACAGGTGGTACCAAAATCAATGCAGTAGACGGAAAAAATTGATGAACTGGATGATCAGATGGGATGAATGGCTAAAAAGGAGAAAGAAACAAAAAACTGTGATCCAACAATTCTAACTAATATATAATAAAAATTATTAAACAGACAGAACTTACATAAATATGTTGCGATATTTTCACCCCTGCTATCAATCCATCTGTTGGGCAATAATCCATTAAGTCAAAATAAAGAGTGGAACAAAATTTTAAATAATAATAAAGCACAGATATGATTTTCATTAGAATTCGTCAAGTCATAAAAAGATAATGAAATAGCTTTTACGAGGGATTTTGATTTGAATGCATCAACCGTTTCTCTATCGAAGAGAGAAAATGCTGACTAAGACTAGTCTTGTCCAGATATCTGATACAATCTTGATGTCCTTCCAAGTGAACAAAAATAACATCTATCATCATAATAGAATATAGTCAGTGAAATTATGGTCATAACCATTGCACTGAAAAATACTTATGAAGAAGCTTGCAGTTATTACCTTTGTATCAGTTATATTTTCTTGATTAAATATTAATACATAAAAGTTTAAATATTTCTGCTTTCTCAGACATTTCAAGAAGAATGCTAATGAATAGAATTAACCTATAGGGAACAATTTGCTCTTGAAATAAATCAGATTTTTTGGGGTGAGGCATATAAGAAAGAGGAAGAGACATGGGCAAATGTGCATAACTTAGCACAGTAAAGAGATGTTTCTCTAACTTAGTGGTCACCAAAGTGGTCGATAGAAAAATATAAGACATCATTGTACAGGCAATATTTAATTCGGTTAACTTGAATTATCTCCATCCTGAATCACAATGCAATTAAGAGTAAATCGTGGGAACAGCGACATGAATAGGACCTGTAAGATAGAGCAAGGTCATGAAAATAGTTACAGAGGGCAATCAAGTAGGCCAAAATGATGTATTTACCAACAAGCATCTTTTTTGCTTATCCTATTATAATTATGTAATAGTAAAATAGAGGGGGGTCGATAAAAAGTCAAGAAACTCTTCAAGGGGTTGACGGTCAAAGAAGTTTGCCGACCCCTGCTCTAACTTATGTTGTACATTATGACTGCACAACACAATAAGACAGCATGTCCAAACATAAAAAGTCAGAAATGTTCTCACTGGAGAACTAAGATCAAGAATGAAAAGTCAGCTAGTGGAAAAACTCAACCACAACAGTTAATGTCAAGTTCTTTCCTAATATCCTCGTTTTTAATGTGATACTGTCACTAATGGAATCTGTTCACTTCCTTAATCTTACTCTGAACTCTCATATCTGTAGCATCCTGTCTTGTATACAGCTAATTTAGTGTTTGACTAATTTCTCTCTTATTCCATATAAATTTATTCAGTTGACTTCCTACCATACCAACTTTGTTGATTCTGTTGTCTATTTCCATATTTAATTTACCATCTTCACTAAAATTCATGCCTAAGTAGGCGAAACATTTTACTTGATATATAAGTTCTCCATTCAAAATGCAGTTGATATTTTCAATGTTTCTGCCTATTTTCATTGTCTTTTTAATGCTGACCTTCATACCATATCTATTACAACAGTTATTAACTTTGGTTAGAGAATCTTGCAAAGTTTTAGCAGATTTATTTAGAAGTACAACATCATCTGCATAAAGTAAAGAACTGAATAGTCAATGAATAACAGAGGGGATAATGCACATCCTTGTCCGACACCAAATTTAACATTAAACCATTTCCTGTACTTCCTTCAATTCTAACTGCTGACTTACAACTCAAATAAAGACTAAGTATGGTTTGATATAATGCCTCACTAACACCGTATAACTGTAGCGTATTGAGTAGCTTCTCTCTTGGCACCTTGTCATATGCCTTTTCCAGATCTACAAAACTTTAATACAGATCTTTGTTATATTCCCATGATTTCTCAACTATTTGTCGTAAAGTGAAAATCTGATCCTGACAGCCTCTATTTGGCCTGAATCCAGCTTGTTCTTTACCATACTTCTCTTCACACAATCCTCAACTTTCTCAAGTATACTCGCATATATCTTACCAGGAACACTCAGTAGAGAAATACCTCTAATTCTCACATTCAGTTTTATTTCCCTTTTTATATATGGATACTATGAGAACTTTACTCCAATCATCTGGAATTCATCCCTCTGTCCAGGCCTTCTAAACTAGGCTTTATATCTCCATACTAGGATGGATGTTATCCTCCATTCATCACAACAAACCTGAAAAATCTGGATTGGCTCAGCACGGATGGAAACTAACCACAACATCCTTTGATCAAAAACTTGCCTCTTACATAGATGCCGTTATAAATTTGAACGTTTATTCAAAGAAAGCGTAGAGGCCTTACTCCATCGTCCTAACCTGAATCGGAATGACTGTATATCTATATTAAAAATCTGGGAAAGTCTAATCAGGATAACTCATTAATTCATATTAATTTTATGTTATTTAATATTGTTAATTAATATCTTTATTTCAATCGTGTCTCTACTTAAAAATATTCCCTGTGGTATAACATCATGCGGCTTGTTCTATTTTTAAATGATCTATTGTTAGCATTCCACCTTGTATTTTTTTAAAACTGTTCTTGTAGTGCCACTGAAGATGGTCTGCTATTTCCAGACTAAAATATTTGGTTAATTAAATATCTTTCTTGTGTTTACGTGCATATTATTCAAAAACAAGGGGTATAATTTATAGAAATTTGTTTAAAGGAGGTACACAAGTGGGAAAAAGCTGGGAACCACTGAGATAGAGGATAGATACCAAAGTGAGTAGTTGATTATAGTGATATTCTTTGTGCTTGTCATGTTTTACAAAAACTTGCTTATGTATTGAAAAAGGGAGATGCATATATACTGGTATACTTAGATTTTGTCACACCACAAGCTGTTCACTAAACTGAAGTAGATGACATTGGATGATCAACTAGTAGTTGGATAGGCATCAGCAATTTGTGTATTTGGGGGGGGGGGGGTTCACTATCTCAAAAGAGATAAGTCACTAGTGGTTTGCCACAAGGGTCAATTTTGAGACCACCATTATTTAATCTATATATTAATGATATTAAAATAGGTATAACTGGTGATACACAACTGTTTGCAGATGATGCAAGACTGGGAGGAGTGATGAGGAATCAAGCAGATCTTGGGCCTTAGGAAGACTTGAATAGATTGTATCAATGGGCAACAGTATGAAACTGTCAATTCAAATGTTGACTAGCATAAGTTTTGAAATTCGGTAGGCAACAATGGGATGCAAAGTATACACTTGGTAAGGAAATTTTCAAGGAAGCTGAGGAGATAAGAGACCTTGGACTGGTAGTGGACAAGGATCTGAAGTTCAGAGGTCACACTGCACAAGTTTATTGTGAAGGCATAACATCAGATTATGACAATGATGCAAAGGACCTCAACTTGTAGAAATAAAGAGGTTCTGGTTCTATTGTATAAGGGGCATTATGACCGACTAAGGTCATAACTTGTCTTTGGGATATGAAATATGAAAGGCAGATTGAGGAAATGCAGTTTGCAAAGCCTTGTGAATAGGAAGGAGGAAGAGATGGGATATGATTAAGATATTTAAGTTGGTAAAGGGTTGTAATCAGGTTAATGTGGAAGAAACCTTTCATAGAATGGGATAAGTGGTAGAACAGGGGCATAAGGAGTAGGTGATCAGTGGAACGCATTGCCTGATATTGTGGTGAATTCAGATAGTGAATGGTTAAAGCACAGTTTGATGGCTTTGTACATAACAGTGTTTGTCTCCCGTAATAAGTCTGGACTCCATGAAGGTCTGGTGTTAATAATCTTTCAATTCCCAAAACTTCAATGTGTAACTCTGTATACACTCAACTGGGACTTATCTAGTTTCTAAACTGCTAAAGTATTTAAATTATATTCCCCAAATTTCCAATTTTTTAAAATTTTTCTTCCTACGTGACTGAAGTGACAAAAGGTTAGGATTATTTCCATCTATTTCAACCTTCCTATAGCACATGCAATATAACCTACCTGCTCTACCATCTTCATGATGGTAGAGCAGGTGTGATGTTGAATGAATAGGAGTAAATACGTAAGTATTAACTTGAACAGATTTCTCCTGCATTCATCATCATCATCATCATCAAATTCCTGCCATGTACCCTCAAGGGGTGTACAGGATATGACAGTACTACATGAAAAAATTACATCATTACTAACTTCCTATCTACAATTTTCCTCCAAATCAGTCTGTTACTTGTCAAGACTCCAACATTATCAGATCTTATATTTCTATCGTCTAAGGCACTTTGTACCGTATCAATCCACCTATATCTTGGTCTTCCTCTGGGTCGTTTTTCTGCCAACCTGGCAGAGAACACTTGTTTTGCTAATCTTTCCTCTCCCATTCTATTTAAGTGACCATACCATCTGAGATTAGCTCTGCTAACGCATTCCTGGATGCTGACAATGTCAAGTTCTTTCCTAATATCCTCATTTTTAATATGATATTGCCATTGATGCCATCTGTTCACGCCTCTAATCTTTCTCAGGACTCTCATATCTGCGGTCTCTAGTCTTTGGTCAAGTGTTTTACTTCTGACCCAGCTCTCAGATCCATAAGTTAAAATTGGTTTGAACACAGTCTTGTATACAGCTAATTTAGTGTTCCGACTAATTTCTTTCTTATTCCATATGAATTTATTCAATTGACTTCCCACGATACCAGCTTTGCTGATTCTGTTGTCTATTTCTATATTTAGTTCACCATCTTCAGTAAAAATTGTGCCTAAGTAGCTGAAATGTTTTACTTGTTCCACAGGTTCTCCATTCACAACACAGTTGACATTTTCAATGATTCTGCCTATTTTCATTGTCTTTGTCTTTTTATTGCTGACCTTCATACCATATCTATTACAACAGCTATTCAATTTAGTCAGAGAATCTTGCAGACTTGTAGCGGATTTATTTAGAAGTATAACATCATCCGCATAAAGCAAAGAACTGACATTAACATCTCCAATTTTGATATCAGGTTTAATACCACATTCCTTCATAATGTGATCCATATAGATAATGAATAACAGAGGGGATAATGTACATCCTTGTCTCACACCAGATTTAACATTAAACCATCTTCCTGTACTTCCTTCAATTCTAACTGCTGACTCACATCTCAAATAAAGACTAAGTATTGCTTGATATAATGCCCCATTGACACCATATAACTGCAGCGTATTGAATAGTTTCTCTCTTGGCACCTTGTCATATGCCTTTTCCAAATCGACAAAACTTAAATACAGATCTTTGTTATATTCCCATGCTTTCTCGACTATTTGTTGTAAAGTGAAGATCTGATCCTGACAGCCTCTATTTGGCCTGAATCCAGCTTGTTCTTCACCAAGCTTTTCTTCCATAATTCTTCTCAACCGTTTCTCAAGTATACTTGCATAGATCTTGCCAGGAACACTCAGTAGGGAAATACCTCTGTAATTCTCACATTCAGTTTTATTTCCCTTTTTATATATGGGTACTATGAGAGCTCTACTCCAATCATCGGGAATTCGTCCCTCTGTCCAGGCTTTCTGAACTATGCAGTGCAGCCACTGTAAGACTCTTATACCACCATACTTCAGCATTTCTGGTCGAATATCATCTATTCCTGCTGCCTTTCCACATTTCAAGCCTTTGATGGCTTTTTCTACTTCAAGTATGGATATGTATTCCTGACTGCATGCCTGGTCAGTGTTTTTTTATCACTGTGCTGTCATCATTGCTTGTTTCATTTAGCAGTTTTTCAAAGTAATTACTCCATACTTCAAGGATATCTTTTTCTCCTGTTTTCATTTCACCTTTATCATCTCTAATTCCTTTTACAGCACTCTTTCCTCCATTCCTAAGCTTCTTCAACAACCTCCAGAATATTTTGCCACCTTCTTGATATTTATTTTCTATATTCTTGCCAAAGTCCTCCCATGACTTTTGTTTAGCTAGTTTTACACACTGTTTAGCTTTCTTACATTTGTCTCTGTATTCTGTAAGAGTAAAAGCTGACTTATTTGCCAGCATTTGGTTCTGTAATTGTTTGAATCTTTGTGGTTCTATGTAATTAAGTAAATTTAGTGGTTTTGAAGACTGGGAAAAATTCAAAATTGCATTTTGACATTATTATTAACATCATCGCTCAGATGATATCTGCATGTTAACAGATCCATATTGACCATTATTTCCACAAAAACTATATCTGTCCATGAAATCGATGATAATGCACTTAACTCTCTCAGGCAATCCATTTGGCTCATTAACCATTCTCCAAATTTTGCATTCCACAAATGCCTTTCATCTATCCTCCTCAGAGCAAACATAACAGAAACACCACTATCTTGATCACAGACCTCTGAATCCTCTCCAACACATTCATTTCCATGAACACCCAGATGACCAAATCTGAGCACAAATGTGTCATATTTGATCCAGTTTATAAAGAAGAACAATAGCTTCCTTATCCTTCATCATCGGTACATGTGCAGCATCCAAATTGTCATTTTGCACTGAACAATACATACCTAAAACTCCAATTCCCTGTCCATCACTAGCCTCATCAACATGCAACCTGTAATCTCTCCAATCCAAAATGAGTAACCTTGCATTATAAAACACACAACCAGCAACAATTATCTTATGCCTACAATGTCAGTTATTCAAATCCTGTAGATTGTATATCATCTTTATTTACTATTAACCTCCCCTCTCTCAATTTCTCAATTTAGTCAGTAGCAAACTGGGTGTACCTTTCAAATCATTCCTAATATGCCTAGAAAATAAATAACAGTGATCCAAACACAGAATGCTGGTAATACATAATTGATCATCCACATTCTAGATGAGAGTATAATTGATAGACTGATGTCTATCAGTTATACTCTTATCCATGTTACCAGCTTCATTTCTCTTTGTTCCAATTTAATAGATTAACATGTGGCATCCTGTCAAAGACTTTTGACAAATGACAGCAGCACGGCATAACTATTTCCTTTTAATTTTGAAATTAAGTAAATTACTTAGGCAAGACTTCTATTCACAAAAGCATGCCACTGTCCCTCATACAATATCATGTTTCTATTTATCCATATCAGTATATGCTTTGTTCTTGATACACTTTAAAAAAGTGTATTATATAAGTGTTTCAAAACAGATATGTGTTTTTAAATAATAGTTTTAAGAATAATGGTAATCTTGGTTTAAAATAAAAATTAAATTTATTTACCTGGAATAATATTTTTCCAGCACATAACAGAGTTAAAATACTTCCAACAACCACCAACAGAATACCGATAGGTCTATCCAGTCCAACTGCCTAACATTTAAAGAAAAATGTAATATTTAATAAACAAGAAAAGGCAAAACCATTAAATAGCATAACAATGTTTAAAGTTTATATATGTGAGTATCTGAAAGATGAATTAAAAACGAGTAATAACACTGCTCAATAACTAATTGAAAATCATTTCTTTTCCAAAATAAAATAGTGTGTATTAAATGTATTTCTAGATATTCAATTCAAAAACATCTTAAAAATTCTCTAGCTCCCATGACAGCAAAGTATTTTTTTAAAGACCGAGCCACAATTCAACAGAAAATTAAAACAATATTAAGTAACTTTATTAAATATAATATTTCACTACATTTTAGAAATTATGGAAACAATAACCATGTCAGAGTAAAATTTCAGTTTAATATAAACCAAAATAATCACTCGACATTTGAACCTTCACATTAAGATAATCATCTGGAGTATACACGTATATAAAAAGAAACAAGCTGCACTACATGGTATGCTAAAGTTACTGGTCAACTGTTAAAACCATTGGCCTGACATCTGGTGGAAAAAAAAACCCTTACTACGTCAAAGCTAGTCCTATCATTATTATCTATTAGGTTACAAAATTAAATTAAGCCCAAGAGCAACATGTTCACACACAAAAAAAGTTACTCATATAAGTATGCATATAAATTAAAACAAACCAGTATGGATGGTGGCCAATAAAAGCTGAAAAATTGCTTAGAATCCTAAAGTCAAGGTTGCCTGGAAAACCTGAACTATGTGGGCTGAATGTGTGCCATCTACACCATCATTATTATTAAAATTGGGCGATTAATCAAAATTTCGCAGGCTTCTTTAAATTTCCGTTCATATCAGGTTTTTGTATGATGCAAAGAACAAGTACTTTTCCAATCAATTTGATGTAGGGTGTTTAAGAGTGATCTGATAGGCCTGCATCACCAAAATTGTTAAATTTAATGTGTAGTTTGTGTTCTTTTTACGGATAGGGATTGTACATCCAGTTTCTCCAATATAAGGTAAGTTACAGGTGCAATAGATGCAATAAACTCCAGGGTGAGCCTGGAGTTTATTGTATCTATTGGGGGGGGGGGGGAGATCCTTAGAGGAGTGGAATGTTTTTAATTTTACAGATGATTTAAAAGTTTCATTAAGATTATAATGGTGTAGAATTCTATTGATTTTTTCTGATAACCCTTTAATGTATGAGACTGCTATGGTTTTACTGTAATCGATATTATTTTTTGATGAAGTTTTATGAAGAACTTTACTAATAATATTTTTGCTATAGCCACTATTTATAAATGTATTGCTAATAATTTGTAATTCTTGTTTAAGAGCTTGTTCATTAGAGTAAATAGTTATAGCTCTATTCTTGAGGGTGTTAATGACCCCAAGTTCTTGCAGAGGGTGGTGATATGAGTTAGCATGTATATATTGGCCAGTATGTGTAAGCTTGAGGTAAACAGTGAAGGATAGACTGCCTGAGGGAAGACATGTGACCAGTGTATTCAGGAAAGAAAAGTTCATCTTGCATACATGAGACTATCAAATACAATAGATGAGCCATTTGTTTCTCAAAATGTTAAGCATGTATTAGGTCTGTGTGGTCCATCCATACACAAGAAGTTATTCTTAAATATGGACAAGAATGATTTAATCCTTATAAAATTTTGTCTATTTCAATCTGTTTCAATCGAACCATTTCCAAGAGTGCAAAAGTGGCATTTAATACAGTTTTGGATTTAGAATGTGAACTAGAATATGTCTATGTAGTTCAGTTTAGGTTTCACAAAATCAAAATCACAGTAATAATTACACATTAGTTGGATGGAATTTAATACAATCTGGTATTTGGCATCTTTATTATTCAGTGTTGAAATTTTTGTTTCAAGTGAACCATTTGAAGTGTCAAATTTAAACAAAACAGCATTCTACAGTAGATACCCAAAACAAATCAAAATTTCATAACAGGCACTCTTAACTTTTGGCACATTTGATATTTAATGCTACCACTCCAACACAGTAAATTTGCAAAAATGCCAGAAACATCAACAATCAAAAGTTCTACTCAGATCACTATCAAATAGGAAATTATCTTACAATTACAACATCCTACTAGCAGAAAATATTATTATTTGAGACCTCCAGGGAGTCAAGGACTCATTGAGGGATGCTATAAATTACCCAGAGCAACTGTAATACCTTCTCTTAAATTCATTCACACTAGATGAACTCACTACCTCAAAAGACAAACTATTCAACTCACTCACTGCTCTGTGAAAGGAAAACCTAGCTCTTACCCCTTTCTTGACTGCGAACAAACTTAACTTCCATAGATAACCCCCCCCGTGTTCTCTCCCCACCTTCCATATAACGAAAAAAATGGGTGTTAACCCATTCAAAATTTATATACCTCTATCATATCACACCTCTTTCTCCTGTTAACTAGCCTGTAATCCACATACTTGCAATCTGTCCTAATAATCTAAATCAGTGTTTCTCAACCTGTGGTCCACGACGATGGGACAGGTGGTCCACAGGCAGACTTGAATTAATTAAATAAATATATTTTTTAATTATCTAAACAAATTAAAATTGAATAAATAAAAATTATTGAAATCAAATGGAGACTTAAAAAAACAACAACAAATATCGTCAGAATGTTCAAAGGCGGAAGCAATAAAACTATATTGTTGTTCACTTCTTTATTATTTGTCATTCTGCTGCTAAATTTGTAGCAGCAGAAAAGAGGGGTGAAGTGAACAATAATATAGTTTTATTGCTTCCATCTTCCCTTGCTGTTTTGTCAGATTTGAAGTGAACATGTATTATCCACATTTCAACCTATGACTTGTTTATTAATTTTTATTATTGAAGGTTTCCCTCCTTCAACCTAGGCTCAGTATATCTTGAGAAGTGCTAAGTGATACTTGGGCAAAGTGTGTCCTGAGTTAATCTCAGTATTATATATTTATACATTTTTTGGAAATGTTTTTTAATAATGGAAAAGTGGCCTAGAACTAGGACTTTGCAAAGAAGGGCAAATGAAACAGGTGATGCTAACCCTAATTGTGATACAAGTGTTGTAACGGCAAGTAAATCTGATATTATTAAAGAAGAAGAAACAAGCAGTTCAAAGAAAAAATACAGTAGGAAATATAACAGTTCATATTGTGTTATGAGGTGTTGTCGAACAAGTGCATGAAATCTGCGAAACTCTGATGACATTTAGAAGCTAAAAACTGATGTGAAAAATAAGCAAATTGAATTTTTTCAGAGATACTTAGGGACATTAAACCATCGGAAAGATATAGTTTTGGCCATGGGTTCTATTAATTGCAAGGTACTGAAAGCATCCTATCTCTTAAGTTTGTGCATAGCGAAAAGAGGGAAACCTCATTCTATCAGGGAAAATTTGCTACTTCCAGCTATAAAAGATGTGGTAAAAACGATGTTTCGCAACAAGTTACTAAAAGATGTTGATTTGATTCCTCTTTCAAATGACACTGTCGGTCACAGAATTAATGATATGGCAAGTGACGTAGAATCTCAGTTAATCTAAAGAGTTAAGAAGAGCCCTTATTATGCGTTACATACAGACGAGACTACTAATGTTACAAGTGATGCAGTTAATATGCTACATAAGATATGTGCATGATAACAACATTCGTGATGATATTCTGTTTTGTGGAACTTTGCCATCCCAAACAACTAGAGAAGAAATATTTCACACTCTCAATAATTACATAATACACAAAAGGAACCAATGGAAAAAATATATAGACTTCTGTTCGGATGGAGCTCGTGCCCTTACAGGCAGGCATAGGGAGGTTATGTCTATGGTCAAGGAAGTAGCTCCAGATACGAATTGGGTGCACTGTTTTAAGTGTTAACCTAAAAAGGAATGCCACCAGAAACCAAAACTGTGCTATATAACGCTAGTTAATTTTATTAAAGCTCGACCGTTAAATAACAGGTTATTTTCAGTACTCTGCGATGAAATGGACAGTGAATATATACAACTTTTGCTTCATTCTGAAATTCGCTGGCTTTCCAGGGGCAAAAAGTACTAACAAGGTTATTTCAATTAAGGCACAAAGTTTCGTTATTTGTAAATGAATGCAATTCTGATTTTGCATCACTCCTTGTTGACGAAGCATGGTTTTCAATATTATCCTATCTTTCAGACATTTTTTCGAAATTAAATGAACTAAATCTCTCCCTTCAGGGAAATTCTTTAACTGTTCTTGAAGCCTATGACAAAATAAAGTCATTCGAGAAAAAAAATGGTTTTATGGATTAATTATGTAAAAGACAGACAATTTGCACCTTTCCCAACATTGGAATCCTTTTTAGTGGAAAATTATATTTTTGTTGATTGAGTTTCTGGAAAGGGTTTGTGACCACCTCAAAAATCTGAAACAGAATTTTGAAACATATTTTCCGAATAACTTTTATAAGAAATTTCTGTGGGTTCACGATTCATTTGAGGTTTGCAGTCACGCGAACGACCTTTCAAGTGACAGTGGACTTAAAATGCAATTCCGTGATCTTGGTTTGGCTCGATTTTGGATCTTGCCTTCAGTGAGAAGTGAATTTCCCGAATTATCTGAAGACGCATTGAAAATCGTCACGTAGTTCTCTAACCTATCTTTGTGAGAAAGGATTTTTCATTTCTCCTTCAAATAAAAACAAAATACAGAAATCATCTTCTGTGTGTGTGTGTGCCGATCTTCGACTGAATCCTACCAATATTGAGCCAGATATCCAGCAACTCTGCAAGGGGCGAGAAGCTCAACCATCTCATTAAAAGTAAGTAGTAACATAATTAGATTATATTATTTATTTGTTTAATAAAAATTAAAACTTTGTTCAGTGATGATACACTTTTAATTGTTTACCTCCAATTTAATTAATTATGTTTCCATATGTATTCAAAACATGCTTTTAGATTTATTATGTTATAAATGGCACAGTTTTTCCGAAATGTTGGTAATTCCTACTTAGGTTTTTAAAAAAATTACGAAAAGTCAAAATGACATATAGGGAAATAAATTAAAAACACTATGTTTATTTTTGAAGTAAAACTTTAATTCCAGCATTCTAAAATGTTATTTTTCTTGCTTTTCTGTTCGCAAAATCATCGATAACATTGTTGAAGTCTATTTCATCACCCAGTTGCTGTTTTATAGACAGTAAGGCAAGATTTCTTAAACGCCAAAAAAGGGCCGCCCGGGGCAGATCCCCCCCCCCACCCAAGTGACGCCTCTGTAACTTAGTGGTCCGTAGAATTGTTTTCAGCATTTTACTGGTCCGTGGCCTTAGAAAGATTGAGAAACGCTGATCTAAATCCCATAATCCAGATATAATCTTTGTAACTCTTCTTTGTACCCTTTCAAGCTTCTTTATTCAAATGAAACCGAAATCTCTGAACAATAATCCAGGTATGGTCTTATCAAGGCCTTATTAAGAAGCAAAAATGACTTCCTTATCCTAACATGCCAAGGTTCACTTTAACATTGTAATTATCCTCTAAGTTTTGCTATGTGATCTTCAAACTTCAAATTCCTATCCATCATGCCAAGATTTCTAGCCTCATCAGCTTCTTGTAGCATAACCCTGCTAATATAATATGCCACTGGAAATCTCAACACACCAAAGTGCATAACCTTACACTTATTAACATTAAACTGACAGCCATTTTCTTTTGTGCAATTTCCAGCCTATTCAAATCATTCTATAAGAGCAGGATATCAGTAGCATCTCTGATTGCCCTGTCTATCTTTGCATTATGGGAAAAATGTATGTGAAAGTCCAGCTATAGTATGTAAACGTGATAAAGATACGAATGCCCAGAAACGTGGTTATGTATGTGGTGAAGGGATGAAAAAATTTTCTTTGGGTTTGGACCTTTAAGGATGTCTAGGAAAGAGAAAAGTCGGCTATTTCGGACATATTCTGAGACATAACTGCCTACAAAGGATACTTCTCAAAGGCACCATTGAGGGAAAGAGAAGGAGAGGAAGACAAAGACTGGAGTGGATGAAAAATATGGAAGACTGGATCTATCTCTCATATGAGGAATGCAGCAGAGAGGCACAGAATAAGACATGGTGGAGACACATGGTAGTCAATCTCCTGGAGGGAGAAGACACCTGACAGGACAGGAGGAAGGAAAAAGAGAAAATTCTAGAACAAAACCAAATAGATTGCATATAGACAGGAGTGCTATTAATGATATCAGATGAATTAAGTCCAGTTAGGGTAGAAATACAAGAAATCAATGATGGTAACAATGTCCCATGTAGTGGTGAGTTTGAGTCAATCTGGAGTGAAGTGGAGGTTAACAGAATGAAATATATGGTGGAGTGTTGCTACAGACCTGGTGGCTCAGTTGCAGAGGTGCATCGCCAATTTAGCCTTATGGGTACCAAATGAATGTTCATTATGGGTGACTTTAATTTTCCAAACATTGATTGGGTAGAAGAGAAATCTCATGATAAGAAAGAGGAATTCATTGAAGAAACTCAAGGTCAAAGAGTGTGTTGGATTTGCTCATAGCTTCAGAAGAGGGGCTCTGTCAAGAATATGGCCATTTTACCAATTAGTGATAGTGATCATGGTGTACTTTCTTGGGAAGCATCTAATTATATTAATGCTCTGATTAAAACAGGTTGCATGTTGAACTACAAAGCTGGAAATTATGATCAACTTAGGAGAATACTATCTTTGGTTACATGGCATGAGTTACTGAATGGGAAAGATGTCAGCAATGCATGGGAATCTTTGAAAAAGTGCTTAAATGAGGAGTTATCTGAATGTATCCCTAGTGTTCGAAGAATAAATAGGTTGGAAGTGAAATGGATATGCAACCTTATTAAACAAGAGATCCACAAGAAGATGATGTCGAAAGAATATCATGAGAATAAGAGGAGTTATGAAATATATAAAGTTCAGGCCAGAAAAGTAACGAGTATTGTGAAGAAAGCTAAATTAGAGTATGAAAAGAAATTGGCCATGCAAGCTAAAGGCAATCCAAAAGAATTTTATCCATATGCTGCAAGCAAAAGAAACAATGAATGTGGAAGAATAATTTTACTGAATGCAAATGGTACCAGAGTGTCGGAAGCTAATGAGATTGTTCAGTTAATGAATACCCACTTTGCTAAGATGTATGTAACATGGTGTACAGTGTAGCACTGTGCACCATTTTACATAATGTACATACATAATGTAGCTACTGCTACATTGGATGAAGACTTGAAGGTTCATGAAAATGAAGTTGAAGAGCTGTTGCATAACCTGGATAAGAATTTGTCTACAGATGGAATATCAGCCCATTTGCTAAAGGAATGCTCAGCCGAATTGGCTATGCCTTTCATATGTTTGTATAACTCGAGTCTCAGCTCAGGAATGTATGATAGTTCCAGTGTACAAGGTTGGTGCAAAAACTGATGTGTCTAATTACCGACCTATCAATATCTGGTGTGGTAGTGAAGATTCTAGAGAAGAACTCGCATACAGAAATGGGCAGATAAATATGCTATACTCTGCAAGGAACAGCATAGGTTTACTAAAGCAAGGTCATGTTTTAGCAATTTGCTCATATTTTAGAACAATGTTACAGCCAAGTTGGATAAAGGGAATGCATACACTATGATAATGTTGGATTTTTCTAAAAGCATTTGATAGGATACCACACAAAAGGCTGTTGCATAAACTGGAGAGTATGGGATTGGAAAATAAACTCTTGACTTGGATCAGGAGATGGTTGACAGGCAGATATCAAAAAGTAGTATGAAGTGGTGTAAATCTGCCAGATTTAAATGACCCAGTGGTGTACCTCGGGGTTCAGTCCTTGAGCCATTATTGTTCAATCTATACATTAATCATATCAGCCAGGAACTAACATCAGATGTGCAATTGTTTGCTGACAATGCAAAGATAGACATGGCTATCAAGGATGCTACTGATATCCAGAAATTACAAAATGATTCAAATAGGCTGGAAATTTGGGCAAATGAAAATAAATGGTTGTCATTTTAATAACTGTAAATTTATGCACTTTGGCATGATTAGAGTTCCAGTAGCATATAATTGGGTTATGCTACAAGAAACTGAAGAAACAAGGGATCTTGGCGTATTGGTGGATAGGAATTTGAAGTTAAAGGTCACATAGCAAAAGTTGCAAACATAACTCAGAGGATAATTGCAATGTTGAAGTAAACCTTGACATGTAAGAATAATGAAGTCGTTTTGCCTCTTTATAAGGCTTTGATAAGACCACACCTGGATTACTATGTGCAGATTTTGTCTCCCAGATTTCAAGGGGACAAAGAGGCTATGGAAAGGGTGCAAAGAATTACAAAGATTATATCTAGATTATGGGATTTAGATTATGAGTACAGATTGCAAGTATGTGGGTGGGTGATATGATAGAGGTATATAAATTTTGAATGGGTAATAGGATATTATTATTATTCGTGACACCTCCAAGAGTCCGAAGACTCATCACGGGAGGACACCTATTGTACAACTCTCCGCCTCCACCACTACACCAAACCTCCACCACCAATCAACAACATCAGCACCATCTACTGCCCACCACCACAAATAGCATTTTTTGTCTGTAAATTGCATGTGTTCTGAAGAGCCGATTTGTCTGTATGCAGGATGAAAAACCCGAGTTTCCAGGAGAATAAACCTTGCTACCTCCGTATGAGATTGGCTAACTCACCTTCAATTGAAAAAGTCCATATAAAGATTCCTTCCGTCATGACGAGAATCGAACTTATGCCTTTTCCAATCGAAGGGCGCAACATACCATCGTTCTTCCAATTGCACTACAGAGGCTTGATGAAATTTTTCGTTGTATGGAAAGTGGGGAGAAAACATGGGGGTGGGCATCCATGGAAGTTAAGTTTGTTTGCAATCAAGAAAGCATGAGGGGTTACTGGCAATCAAGTTGTGGATTTACACACTCACAAGATGGGTATCATTATCACATCTTGTTGTTAGGATGAGAGCATTTTCTGTCATCCTTAATATTATTATTATGCGATACCTCCAAGGAGTTCAAAGATTCATCGAGGGAGGATACCTACTCTACAACTCTTCATCTCCAGCAACTTCAGTGAACTGCAACTACCATCATCATCTACACTAACACCATCTACTACCACCCACCACCACCACTAGTATTTTCAATGTTAATCACAAACATCCATGCCCAATATATGTTGCAATGCCATAATTCTGGTTATATGTAGCACCAATCAGGGTGTAATCATTTATTTTTCCTCTTCTGTGAAGATAGTCTTTGTTTTCAGCATGCATTTCTTCATTGAAACACAACGTCAATGTGATTTTCTTGTAGTATTTTGCAGAGATAATCACATTTTGCTCAGTTAATTCCCTCAATATTCAGTTGAGGCATCTTAAAGCTAAATCCCCAATTTTTTGTCAGCATCATCAATAAAATATCAGTATTGTTACTGTATGCCTTAGCCAGGGGAATTAAGTGTTAAACTGGCTGCCAAATCATTCTAGCTCAATTAGCGTTATCCAGAGTGCACTATGAGAAGGCAAGCTAGATTACATTCCCTGTCTTCATAATCGGTATTCCACAATTCTGGTACCATTTTTAACACTCTCCTTTGCACTCTCTCCATTATATCTGAATCACAATGGAAACCAACAGCCCAGACCTGTGCACAATGGTCCAAGTGAGGTCTTATCAAGGCCTTGTAAAGAAGCAAAATGACATTCTTATCTTTACATGAACATTCATTTCAACATTCCAATTATCTTTTGACTTGCATTTACAATCATTGGTACATGTCCCCTGAAATTCAACTTCCTATCTATTAACACTCCAAGATTCCTAGCCCTAGTTTCATTCAGCAAAATCCCACCAACAGATATGAAATTTGCTAAAATGTGAAAAAAAATGTGGCCTGTGAAGGTGAATAATAGACTAGCATGTGAAAAAAAACCAGTATAAAAGAGCAACAAATTTATATATATATATATATATATATATATATATATATATAAGTTCTGTATTACTTAAACCTTGGGATTTCTAAGCCAGGCTCCCACTGATGAGACCTCAATAAAGATCGAAACCGGTCTGGGTAGTGGCCCCTTGCTTTTAATGCATAGCATCACACATCTCCTCAAGGAGATGTGCTTTGCATTAAGGGTAAATATTAAGAATAGTGATCAGAGCTTATTCCACCTTTACCATGAGTTACCCAAGACTTGCACTATGTGTGGGTCACCCAGACTTGCACTACTTGCAGGTGCAAACTTGACTTATCTGTTTGCTTACTTGGGAAATGGATTAAAACCAGGTTTAAAATGGCTTGGTATCTACATATATTATACCCAAGGTAAAAAACTTTCTACATATATATATATATATATATATATATATATATATAAAATAAAAAATGGTAGTTAGTGGTGATGAACAAAATTTATTTTTTTCTGACTTCTGGATTTTGGGTGGGTAGATTTGACCTCTATTTGTCACACCAGATTAGTCAGTCTATCATCTGAAATACAATCTTCTCACCATGATTTCCTGATTATGCACTGAACATCATCTACTCCAGCTGCCATTGCATAATTCATATTTTTAATGGCTTTTTCTACCTCTAGAATTGATATGCTGGTGTTCCTCAGAATGTTTTCTGCCATTGGCCCATCCCTTTTTGTTTTATTTGCAATCTTTTAAAGAATCATTCCAGATCTAGAATAACTATCTTCAGTTTCATATCACCGTATCATCTCTAAGTACTTTTATGTACTCAATCTCATGCTTTTCAACATCCTACCAACATTTTGCTACCTTCCTGATATTCTTACTAATGTTTTCACGACTTGTTTAGCTGCTGCTTTCACACACCGCTTCAATTTCTTAAAATTTTCTTCTTATTTTCTCTTAGCATCGTGTAGTCATGATTTTTTTTTTTTTTTTTTTTAAATTCTTGTAATAACTTCCTCACATGCTTTGGTGGCTGAATCGATGTTTTCTTAAGAGTGAGTCCCCATGGTTTGATTCCTGTCTTACACGTTTCTTTTCAGCATATTTAATTTTATCCTGCTCAATACTAATGGGTGATCACTTTTTATTTTAAATCCTCTGTATGCTCTCAACATGCATGAAGATATTCCTGTCAACAATAAGTCAATGAGACTTTTTGTGTCTTCTCTCCATGCAATACTAGATACTTCCTACCATACTAAATTTTCTTTCTTTTAGAGCCAATCTTCTCAGTGGTATGAGAATGCTAACCATTATTCGAAGCATATATTAAAAGCTAGGGTATTATCTCAACTAATTTGCGACTTTTATTGCAGTTTCACCTACGAAGAGTTGAGAATCTAACACCGACACACACACACTACATTATCGCTTGCCATTAATGCTAAGAATTTTAAATATTTTATTTATATGTTCAAACTGCATACTTACTGTCAAATTCTTTGCGGCAGTTACGCTACTTCTGATTTGGTGTGGGAATACAACAAAAATATCAAATTTAAACTCTTCCATGCACTAAGCCACAAGTATTCTAATAATTTCATATTAGTCCCATTCAGTCATATACCTTATAACTCTACTGCAATATTCTCATTGCGCGTAAAACTAAATATAAATATTATATAAAACATACACTTACGGAAATCATGTTAATACCAATCTATTGTGGAAATACAAAAGCACCATACTTCATTTGCCAATCTGTCGTTGTGCTACGCCATAAATAATAATACTCCTCCAAATATCTCATGACAGTCACATTTAGTCATATACCTCATGAAACGACTTCATTTTAAATTATCTTATTACGTCTAAAATTAAATAAATAAATATCAAATCATATTACAGCTAAAGCCAACGCATGCAAAGCACGTGAAGGAATAAACAGAATAAGTTTTCATGTGCTTAGCAGACTAAAGAAAACACAAGTGAGCGCCACCCCTTTTGTTCAGAATCAAATCGAAGAATTTGACAGAGATATACAGTATCAATAAATAAAACATTCAAATAAACAGAATAAGTTTTCATGTGCTTAGCAGGCTAAAGAAAACACAAGTGAGCGCCACCCCTTTTGTTCAGAATCAAATCGAAGAATTTGACAGAGATATACAGTATCAATAAATAAAACATTCACTGTGTACCGCTTAATTAGTGATAGCCTTGGGCCATCTATCTCTGATTGGTACCAGTGGAGATTGAACTGCCCACTCAGTCTCCAAAAGTTAGATAGGGCTAAATGGCCTCGCCTACTCCCATATACGGGAATAAAAAGACGTTAGCTGATTTTTTTGATAAATAAAACATTACTAAAGCATAAAGATGAAAAGCGTTATTGCTAATTTTCGAAACTTTGCATACGTTTCTTTCTATCTTTGGTATAAAATATAAAGGGATCCATAATATCATCCATTATAATATAAAACATAAATAATACATGGGATTAAACACCCCACCCCTTATCTAGTATGCCATGAGAATGCATTCAACTAGTTTCTACAGACTTACAAAATAATAACAGCCGTTAGAGGATATATCAATTTTTTTTTGTTTTTTGAGGAGAAATAGATGGAGAGAATAACTAATTAATAACTGAAGCGTGATAAACTGAAAAAATAAGTATATTACCTCAATATGTTAAAAATGAATTAAGAACAAGGGCTATGATGGCAAATGAGTCGATGTGTAGGCTGTATTGAAAGAATGGATGCCAGTTTTTGGATGTGTTGAGTGAGTTAGAGAAAAGATTACAGATATGTGTAAGCAAAATAACATTCAGATAATTTATTATGTCTTACATGAATGAAAAGAGTACCAAAAACAAAGGAGTACAGTTTGTTTCCTTGAAAAATATATTGGAATCTCATTAGCGAGACCTGGCTATCGGAAACAAACGTATTGACTGGTATCGAGTATAAAGAATAGAGTATTTTTAGGAAGGATAGAGAGGATATCAAAGAGTAGTTTATTCAAAAGTAGAGTCCAAAAGACGGCCAGGCTAGTGGTGTGCCACAGGGTTCTGTTCTTGGACCACTGCTATTTAATTTGTTCATTAACGATATAGGGAAGTGTTACACCTGACATCTTGAGAATACAGTATTCTCAGTTATCATGGTGTAACATGAAAAATAAATAACATAAATAAAAACCCCTGCATAAAAAGGATAATTTAGTTAATGTAATGTTCTTGCATCCAGTATAAATTGAGTAAAATGTAAAGGTCTATTGTTTAGTTAAGATAACGAAAGAAAAGAATGTATTAAGATGTATTATGACTAAACAAGGAATTTTGTATTAAATAAGTAGCTAACTAGGAATTAATATAGTAATGCGATTAAGAATGAAAGAGTTAAGTGCATAAGTATAAAAGGATGAGTCATGAAATACGCTATGTAAGAGGCTACGGATTAAGCTTTAAGTAGAATTCTGAGAAAAGGTTTGAAAGGGGGTTAAGATAGAGGCTAACAAGAGAAATAACGGAATATCGCGTAGGGCCTATGCCCGGATGAGAACTTCGTTACGAGTTGCCGATCAAAATGACGTATGGCGGCCAAAATGCCACCCAATTGGTAGACAGACGGAAAACAAGTAGGAGGTGGGAAAAAGAAGTCAGAAAGGGCGCCGTTAGGATAGCAGCTATAAAAGGGTTGGTAACCCCCCCTTCGAGGCTCTTTCCTTTTGACTAGGGATTTTTTCGAGGAGTAGGCTCTTTTGGGTCTTGGGGGAGACATTTAGGTGGTCAAGGAGGCTTGAGGCCATTTTGCGAGAAGAGAAGAAACGTTTGGATAGTCGCGGTGGTTTTAGTTTGGTTTTCTAGTGGATTTCACGGTGTTCCTGAGTGGAGAGATATGGCATATATCTTCATGCCACAACAAGGAATCGAAGGTGAACGGGAAAGCTATTCCCGTATTCCTATGTAGAAAGCGAAATATACCAGAGAGTCATAGGAAGCTGTGAAAATATCGAAGTTCTCGTTTCGGATAGTACAGCCGACGGCGCAGATGTTCATATAGCCCTGAATTGCGGAAGTTATGCAAGCAAGTTCATTCAGTAGAAGGTGAAGGCCCATAAGTGAAGCTAAAGAAAGGTATTGTGAATTTTGTCTTATGTAAACTAGAAGTTGTATGCGAGAGATACCATTGTCATATTACGGAACTGGTTAAGTGATTAGGGAGAAATTATAATAGGGCTTTAGAGTTTGATAGAGAGTGTTAAAAATAAGCTAGCTAGAGTTTATAATTTGTGAATAATTAATTATCCTAAGAATCTTGAGTGTCTACTATATTGTAAAAGGAAAGTTAATGACATGGTTGTGTGTTAATGAATATTGAGTTTGATTAGTGTAAATTGAGTAACCAAGTAGCCTGAGGAATTTGAATGCTTAGTGTGATGTGTAGAGAATCGGAATGGTCATAAATATGTGCTAGAGTAGTTAATGTATGTGTTAGTGTACTTGGAGTTGAATAATCTATTAATGTGTGATGATCTAAAACTTTTATGTTAAGTGAGTTCATGTTTTGTATAAAAAACTTTGTGGCGGCATGATCATAGTAACCTTTGTCGAATCATAGCCTAGCTACTTGTATTGAGCTAATTTTAGTGTGTAAGTAATTTAGTTGTGTATTTTGATATGTACCATGTCTAGAGAAATAATAAACCTTTTGTTTAATGATAAAAGAAGTTGTCTGATATTGCTAATCCAATGCACCGCTTAGAAACATTCAAGCCTAACCACGCGGGAATTAATGTTAAGAAACGGGAAGTTTAAGGAATTAATGTTGAGTAATAAGAAATAGTGTCACGACTGCAATAGTTGCACTTTCAGTTATTTGAGTTCCTTTCTCTGTTTATGTACAAGATATCTTAAACTAAATATCCCAAAGGGCGCAGTTAAAATACAAATACTAGGGATACTACGGAGAACAATAGCTCAGATATTAGTAGAAATTTTGGTGGTGTTTTGAAAATAGAAGTTAGAAGAATATAGACGAAGAAAGTTTGTAAGACAAACAAACAAAGATCATAAGATAGGGACATAACAGAAGGATCTAAGAGGAACAGTTCATTTGTTCGCTGATGATGCAAAGTTGGGTAGGGCAATAGTGAATGCAGATATCAAAATCTTGCAGGACGACTTGGATAGATTGGAGTTCTGCGCTAAGGAGAATGGATGTCAATTTAATATGACAAAATGTAAGGTTATGCATTTTGGGGTGAAAAGATTAGCAGCAGTATATGAACTGGAGTACAGTTCCACATTGGTGGAACTGTGCTCCAGGAGATTGATGAGGCCAGGGACTTGGGAGTGTTGGTGGATAGGGAGATGAAGTTTAGGGAACACATATACATTGCAAAAGTAGCAAAATCAGCTCATCAACTCACTTGGTTGTTGAAAAATACCTTGACGAGCAGAGACAAATAAGTTATTGTACCTCTGTACCGAGCCTTAATATGACCTTGTCTCGACTACTGTGCCCAGATTTGGACACCTAGGTTCCTTCTTGATGGGGAGGAGGTGGAGAGGATCCAGAGGCGAGTGACTAAGATGATAGCAGGTCTATGGAATGAACCATATGAGAACAGGTTGAAGATTTGTGGGTTGCAAAAATTAGTTGATAGGCGGGAAAGGGGAGACATGATTGAGACATTCAAATTGCTAAAGGGTTTCTATAGGATTAATTCAGAGGATATTTTTGAGATCAGGACTGGTGGAGGGAGAACTAGGTGACACCTATGGAAGTTGGGCAAGAGTGTGGTTAGCACGGGTGTTAGAGCTGGGTTCTTAACTTTTAGAGTGGTAAATGAGTGGAATGAGCTGCCAGAGTCTGTTGTGGGTGCTATGATGGTGAGTGAGTTCAAGGCAAGGTATGATAGATACTGTGAGAATGTCATATAGTTGTATGGAACATGATGTCTAAGGCCTCCCTCGATGAGTCTAAAGACTCCCTGGAGTCGCCCGTAATAATAATAATAATAATATCAGATGGGGTGTACTCAGGGCCAGTCCAAGAGTATCTGATGTCCCTAGGCAAAGAAAATTTAGGCGCCCCTATACATTGTCTCTCTCTATATATTTTGTCATTCTCACACAAGCTCACGGACACTTACACATGTGGATATTTATAAAATAATAAAGAAAGAAATAGTGAAAGGCGAAAATAATGTAGGATCATCAGCGAGAATAGAACCAGGATGGCTTGCTTATTTCAATTTCTTATTATTAATCAAGGTTTCACTATTTTTTTTCGAAGGTTATAATTTTTCCCTGAACTGTGTGGAAAAATCTGGCACCCTGAAGTCTTAGCGCCCCTAGGCGATTGCCTAGGTTCACCTAATGATAAAACAGGCCCTGGGTATGCTGCTAATGATATCAAATGTCTTGAATTAAGTTGGAGTTGAGACCTATCACTGCAATAGTAGTAACAATTTTTTTTCATGTGGCAGTGAGTTTGAAGCCATCTGGTATAAGGTTGAGTCTAACAAGATTCAATACATAGTGGTGTGTTGTCACAGACTTGGTAAATCGGTTGCTAGTGACGAACAAATGCAACAACAAACAAATACGATGCATGCAAGAAAAGAGTAATCATAATGGGGATTTGAATTATCTGAACATTGATTGGATAGCTGTGAAATTGCATCAGAAGAATGAAGCTGAATTTATCAAGCCATTGCGAGACAACATCTTCAAGTACCTTGTGACAGTAGGAACTTGAGGTCAAAGAATGTTAGATCTGATTATAGTGTCAGGGGGGTGGAATTCAGTAAAAGATGTAACTATTCTGCCTTTGATTGCTGATAGTGATCATGCGGTACTCACTTTTGGAAAGTGACTAAGTGTATCAATGTTCCATTCAGAAAGTATTACATGCTGAACTACCCAGCAGAAAATTATGACCACCTGAGGATTATGCTGGATTCTGTGCCATGGTATCAGTTATTGGATTAGAAATATATCGACAGTGCATTGGAAGAAGATGATGCGAGATCTGAATGTGTCTCTAGAGTTCAAAGAATAGAGTGTGAGTGAAATGGATGTGTAACCTAATTATGCAAGAGATTCGTAAAAAAAAAAGATGATGTGGAAGGAATATCATGTGCATAAGGACGATTTTATTTACGATAATTATAAGCAGCAGGCCAGAAGTGTCAGCACTGTTGTACAGAAAGTATGGAAAATATGATTAACACTTAGAAACTTCTGAAAGGATTATAGAGAATTTCACTAGATGAAATTTCATTTTATTGAGGGTGGGGAAAGGACAAGAGGGCACGCATGGCAGTTAAGAATGAATCCTGTCAAGAAGGGGATTAGGGCTAAATTTTTCTCTCATACAGAAGAGCGTAATTGGAATATATTGCCTTTGGATATTGTGTGTGCAATTAGCGTGAATGAATTCAGGAATAGATATGAAACTACTGTGAATATATGGACTCCCTCGATTAGTTTCTGACTCACTAGAGGTCGTTCTTAATAATAATAATATTCCTGATTAACGCTCATGCATAGACCCACTCTTCACTCGTGCAGGCATTCGAAACTGAAAATTTCACGGAATAGGTCGATCAATCTTTATTCCAGGAGTGTCCTATCTGAACACAGGACTGGTTTGCCTGTTCTGACAGAGAAAAAACCTGAATTTCAGGTTTCTGGGTGAAAAATTCCTCTATCCCTATATGAGAGCGGCTAAGTCACGTTTAATCAGACGAGATTAGATAAAGGTTCCTCACGTCTTTGACGAGAATCGAATCCAGATCTTTTCGACTAAAGGACTTCGTTTATACCGACCGAGCTATGGAGGCTCTAATAATAATAAGAATAATAATTACATTATTCTAATATCGAAAATGTAAAGCTGTATTTTAAATTAAGAAATACCATCAGAGCTAAGCATCCACCTTTTATTTGCTTAGAGGGGGTAGGCAATGCCTTTTAATTGTATCTAGCTTTTGAAGACTGAATCGGCAGTTCAATATACAACCAATCAAATATAGCCGCCTAAGATTGTCACTAATTATAAGCAGCAACGGATGAAGAGATTGGAAAAGGAGTTTTGCAACTCCTGGTAACCCTACTAGGATATATTATTTTCTGAAATAGAGTGGGTTCTATGACCGATTTTCTTGAGTTCACGGGACGAAAAACCCGATATTTTGGGAGGAAAAACTGCTTGTTCCTGAATTAGCCAGATAAACGTTCGTTGAAAGGCTTAAAACTATATCCTCCAGTCACTATTGTTGCAGACAATAACATATTTCGTTGGGGATAAGTACCGCGAGACTGCAACACATGTCATTCATCTTTCCATTGGATGCCAGGTATAATGAAGGATGTAGCCTTGGGCCAGCTATCTCTAATTGGCTAATGGTGGAGAATGACCTCAACCAGCCTCGCCTACTCCCTAAAAGGAATGAAACGCGTTAGCTGATATCGTTTTCTTAATTTTAAAATTGTGTATGTAATATACATTCAACTGACTTCAAATTTTCCTTAACACAATTCTGTATTAAGGAAACGTTTCGATTTTACGAGGCAAATTTTGTAACGATCAAAAAAAAAAAAAAAAAAAAAAAATCAGCTAACGCCTTTTTATTCCCGTATATACGGGAGTAGGCGAGGTCATTTAGCCCTATCTAGCTTTTTTGGAGACTGAGTGGGCAGTTCTCCACTGGTACCCAATCAGAGACAGATGGCCCAAGGCTATCACTAATTAAGCGGTATGCAGTGAAGAGAGACGGCTCAAATGTGCCGCCATCTCGTGGTCTCTAACCCTAACACAATATATTTAATGTTTGAAATAATGTGGGTTCTACGGTCGATTATCTTGAGTTTACAGGACGAAAAACCCGAGTTTCCGAGAGGAAAAACCTGCTTGCGCGTGCCAGAGATCGACTAACTCGGGAACCGGTCGAAAAAAGGCTTAGAAAAATTTCCTCTAGTCGCCGACTAGACTCGAAACCAAGACTTCCTTCGTGCGGCCTAGCGCGATGGTGTGCAAACGCCACATCCACTGAATCCAACTCGAGTTTATAATAATAAACCCGAGTTTCCGGGATAAAAAAACTCTGCTACGGTAGTAGCAGGGTTTTTTGTCTACTAACTGTCTACTACCGTAGCAGGGTTTTTTGAGATCGGCTAACTCACCTTCAACTGGAAAGCCCATATAAGGATTCCTCTCGTCACGACGAGAATCGAACTCGGGTCTTTTCCAATCAAAAGGCGCAATGTTCAGTTGTTCTTTCAATTGCTCTACGGCAGCTGTTATGATTATAGTTCAGTTGCAGTTATAAACTGTCTAGTTAAGTTACTGCTATTGCCATAAACAAAGATATAAAATGACTTACAGTATCTCCAGTTGAGAGATAATTAAATATATTTCTCTGAATCAGTTAACTGCTTCAATGAACATATTTCTGTGGTTAATCACTTATTTCTGATTTTTATTCTTTCATAAACATTTCTGCCACGTAGTCCAGTTTAAGCAAATCTCAAATCAACTGTAAATAAAAGCAGTAAAAAATGCTTTTCCCACTGATACTCTATGAGATTTTTATTATTATTATTATTATTATTATTATTATTCCTGATACCTCCAAGGAGTCCGAAGACTCATCGTGGGAGGATATCTACAATTCTCTCTACACCTAACCTCTACTACGAATCATCTCCATCAACGCCATCTACCGCCCACTTCCAACACCACCACAACTAGTAATTTTTGTCTGTAAATTGCGTGTGTTCTGAAGGGCCGATTTGTATGTATGCGGGATGAAAAACCCGAGTTTCCGGGAGAAAAAACCCTGCTACCTCCATATGAGATCGGCTAACTCACCTTCGATTGAAATCGACCAGATAAAGATTCCTCCCGTCGCGACGAGAATCGAACTTAGGCCTATTCCAATCGAAGGGCGCAATGTACCGTCGTTCTTCCAATTGCGCTACGGAGGCGCTTATGTAAGTGAAATTTCTCCAAAATTTGAGAAGGGATCATAAGATGTCCAGATCATAAGATCATAAGATGTACAAGATGTCTAGCGTATCTTCAACAGGAATGGTCTTGAAAAATGAAACTACAGCTAAGCATGCTTACAATAATAAAGCTGTTTCAGCTAACGCCTTTTTATTCTCGTATACGGGAGTAGGCGAGGCCATTTAGCCCTATCTAACTTTTTGAGACTGAGTGGGCAGTTCAATCTCCACTGGTACCCAATCAGAGACAGATGGCCCAAAGCTATCACTAATTAAGCGGTACGCAGTGAAGAGAGACGGCTCAAATGTGCCGCCATCTCGTGGTCCCTAACCCTAATACAATATATTTAATGTCTGAAATAATGTGGGTTCTACGGTCGATTTTCTTGAGTTTACAGGACGAAAAATCCGAGTTTCCGGGAGGAAAAACCTGCTTGCCCGTGCCAGAGATCGACTAACTCGGGAACCGGTCAAAAAAAGGCTTAGAAAAATTTCCTCTAGTCCACAGGCTCTAATATATTAAAATCTTCTAATCGTGAAATGAGTTTTTTACATAGTTTACTGTTTTGCATAGTCCTCCGTTTGCAATCCTAGATAAAATATGTTTTCACAAAGGTCTCAAATAAAAAAAGTGCGAATATACTGAACAACATGTTCACCCTATTACTTATATCTATTTCACAAATAACCAAAAAATATTATTTTATTGGAAACACACTGTTTTTCATATATCTAGCCGTCCTGTGCTTTCACCCATATTCCTCTTAATTATTCATTAATTCAGATATTATTCAGTGTGAATTATTCATTATGTGTATTATTCAGATAATATGCAAAATTAAATTTTGTGTATTATCTGAATAATAACGAGTCTTTCCACAGCTCATATGTGTAAGTATAATTTCATTTTGTACAGCATTATAATATTAATCTTTATATCTCTATTAAGTACTTCTTGCTTAGATGAAAACTTTTACAAACTTAGTTTTTTAATATCCTCTCTGTCCAGGCATATTTGGCAGAATAACATAGATGGAAGGTTAAGTGACGTAGAGCTTCCCTAATTCATAATCATTAGTTTAGCATAAGTAATGTACTTAATAATGGCCAGTTTAAGGAACTGTTTTATTGCTGTAACTTAGAATTGTACAAACGTGAAGATATGCGAAAATGTAATTTGACCATAGCTAAAGTTACTGGTTTCTTATTATCTTCTCGTTTTTGTTTTTTTTCTTTTCTTTTTTTTCCCCACAGGCTGAAAAAAGAGATGACAGATAACGAGAAGAAATCTTTTGAAGAATATGAATTATTGAGTCGAAATACTTCAACGTTGAAGAAGCAAGTTAAGCATATTGTTAGTTCCTTTGCACACTTCTGTAATATGAATGGTGATATTCTAATTAACTGAGGTGGCCTATTGTGTGTTTTGCATGGCTATTAGCTCTCCTGAAGAACAAGTAATTTTTTCATATTTTAGTTGAGAATATTAAGTTGACTTATCGTAGTTTATGTTCTAAACGGGCGTGTGATTGACTGAATTATTTGATTTGTAATTAAATCTTACACTGCTTACACCGCAGTGCAATCCGCATGAAATGTGTATGAAAAAAATTAGAGGATATGTGGAGAGAAACTGAAACCAGAGAGAGAGAGAGAGAGAGAGTTAAATGTATTGACATTAATTGACGGTAAGATGGAAAATGTCGGAATTGAAGTGAAATGTATGGCCGTGAAAATAGAGGAGAAAGACAAGGACATACAGGGTGTTCGGGATAAATTTGACATATTTATAATTAATTATATTTTTCCGTAAGTTACATGTATTAACACACACTTCTCTTCATTTAAAAGTTTGGACCCTTCTTCATTCATATACAAGATGTCAGAAAGGATGGATAGCCGGAACCCACCTGAATCATGGAAGAGAATCACTTGTATCATGATGATTCGTGCCCGCCATCAAAATAAGGATATTACGACTGCTGCCCAATGCTCCCTGAATACAGTAAAAACAATCAGGCATGAACTAGAGACTTGCAATGGTGACTACGAGGATGTAGCAAGAAGAAAGATCCCTAGCAGACGATCTGATTGCGTTCGTACAGCAGAATTCCTCGCAAATCTGCAGGAACAGGTGTTGAAGAACCCTGGCATTGGAATTCGGGCTTTGTTCGTGGAGTTGCTAACTGTAGTCAAGCCCTGGATAACAAGGGTAGCCAATGGTAGGCCGTATGTATGGCAGCAGGATTCGGCCCCTTGCCACATCTCTGGGAAAAGTCAAAAATGGTTGTCTGAAAATTTCTACGACTTCACCAGTCCAAATGTTTGGCCTCCAAACTCCCGAGACCTTAACCCCATGGATTATTTTGTATGGGGCGCAGTTGAAAAAGACACCAATCGCACTTCCAGTAATACAAGAGCCCAGTTAATGGATAAAATTAAAACAGTTTTTGCGGCCCTTCCCAGGGAGACTGTAGCATCAGCTTGTTCGAGGTTCCGAAGCAGAATTGAAGCTGTGATCGATGCTAATGGTGGTTATTTTGAGTAAATCTTGTTGATAGTATTGTAATTAACTCTGCCTGTAATGTTTTTTTGTCAATTCATTAAATTTAATAGATACAAAGAAGATTTTCTTTTTCCTTACAAAACTGTCAAATTTATCCCGAACACCCTGTAAATAAAGAAATAGCGCTCTTTGTTCGTCACAGGACAAAGCACCAAATTGTAAAATTGCACCAGTGAAAAACGATGGGCAGGGCTGAGAAGAGGAAAAAGCAGCCAGTCTGCAGCAATTATAAAGACCTAGAGAACAAACGAAAACAAAACAAAGTTAAGCAGAAAAACAAGTTAAACATAAAATTATCTACAGAGACTCAACTGATCAGAGAAGTAATAAAGAAATTGAAACAAAATCGTGTTGCCCTGATGCAGAAATTAATGATATTAGTCACGCCATCTGGATGCAAAAATGCATAGTTTAAGAACTGATTGCTTTGGATGAGACAAATGATTTGAGAGGTGAGAAGTACTCTTTGAGGTAGGATGTAAAGGAGCTGTTAGAAGAAGCAAAACTAAAGCGAGAGAAGGTGAAAATTTTAAGTCTCATGCTATACTATGACACAGGCGAACTGAGGAAGATGGCGTTAGTAGCAAATGAATCAATCCGTAGGTTATGCAGAAGGAAAGCTGTAGGATTTGCTGATCTGTGATCTGTGTTTGACAGAAAGAAGGATTTGTATAACTGATGGACTGCATCTAAATATGTTGATGTTAGGAGTCTAGAAAGAAAGCTTTGTTCACTGAGATACTGAAGAACAAATTTAGGAAAACTTAAGCAATTAGAGTGGAAGCAGGTGAGTTTGCAGGAAGGAGCTCATGACGAGTGTGATGAGAGATATAGTCTCTCAAGCAAAAATACAGAATTGGGGAGGAATACTGCTGATGATAGCAGAAGAATTGCAGCCAAAAAGAATTCAGGAAGTAAAAATGGGTGTAGGTTAAAGGGGGATCTGAAGTATGTTAATGCCGGAAGTATCAGAAACAAGCTGGAGGAGTTTCTGGCATTGGTTAATGCAACCTCGCCAAGGCATTACTGAGACTTGGCTAACAATTCATTATGTAGTACCAGGGATAGAATGTGAAGGGTTTAGTATTAACAGGAAATATAAAGAAGATAGAATTAGGGAGGAATAATGCTGATGATAGCACATGAATTGCAGCCAAAAATAATAGGATATAGAGTGAGGATCGATGTCATTTGCAGCAGTCTGCTCTCAGATGAAGACCCGTAAGACAAAATATATAGTTGGTTGTTGCTATTGGCGAGGGGGGTTCCATGGATGATCTAGAAAACATGCATTCCCAAATTAGTATAATGAGTACTGAGGGACTTTGACTATGGAGATATCAACTAAAGGAAGAAATATTGCATGGCAGGAAGGAAATGCCTGCTAAGAGACAATTACTTGAGGTAACATGTGTTGGAGGATAGTAGTAGGGAATGCGCTAGTGTTCCTTATCTTATCCAGATCAAGATCAAGATAAGATAAGGAATCGTGACGAGGATGTGTGTTATTACAGATTTTGGAATGTTTGGAATTTCGCTGGGACCCTTGTATGTTAGGGACATTACGTGGTGTGTTTAGTAAGCTTAAAGCATTGAGAGTGTTATTTAGAGATAAGAATCGTGACGTTATGTGTTTGGAAATTTCTGGGGAACATGTCTCTATGTGATATAACTGGTGTTTTGGTTTGGCTATGGAATTGTGGGCGATGTTATTGAGGTAAGATATCTTGAATTTTCCCAGAGTGACACACATCTGTCATTGTCATCATGTTTTATGTTTGGTTGTCTATAGATGGATGTACTAATTTTCCAATACATTTTGAGGTATTTCTTTCCTGTTAAAGGGTGAGAATTCTTAGAGTAGAGTCGTGATGGCGACAGTGATTAGGCTTTTCTGAATAATTTAATTATATGTTGGTGTATCTCAAACTCACACTTTTTTTTTTCATAGCTCATCCATATTTTCTTCCCTATTCATATTCAAATTCAAATTCATATTTTATTCATAATTCATCCGAATATTTTGATTTGTCTAAAATTAAGATCTTAAAGTTCAATAAATAAATAAATGAATAAACAAATCGTTTGTGAATTCACGGCAATTTCAAAAGTGATCTTACTTACACATACATAACACATCAACGACACTGTTTGTTCTTTTAAGTTTACACATTTATTTCACAGATATTATTTACAATGCAATATGCAGAAATAAGAATTTACCGATATCACCAATGCATATGGTGTTTTTCTTGTCGTAACATTTGTTTGATGAGGCACGTGTGATTGCCTGATTTTGATACTTCTTGCCAGATGAGTATGGCAATTTCCACGTCCACTAATAGTAGCAGCACTACTATAAAAGCAAGTATCTGCCACTTTTGCGATGGTTCTTGATTTTCACCTGCAAAGAAAAAAAACTTATTGTTAATAATGGAAAAGTTAGCAGATTACTATAATCCTAATACAGTAGTTAGTTTTGGAAATGTCAAAGCGTTACAGAAACATATAAATTTGTCACATGAAAACGTGAAAGGTTGGTTAGCAACACAGCCTTGTTACTTATTTTACAACAGAGATTTGTTACTTAGTGCTCTTATAATATTTTTTCCTTCGTAGGCGTGACGTCTGGTTATGAGTTAATGGAATATTTCCACATAAAACATTTTTGCAGATTTCACAGAGTGTGGTGATTTGACTGGAAGTGCAATGTTTTAAATCATCATTTGCTTGTTTGGGAGATAAGTACTTGATGAGATATTCATACCGTTTGAGTCTATCAGCCATTCAGGGATAAACACTGTATTGGGTTCTTCTCTCAGCAAAATCCGTGATCTTAAGCGTAAAATATCAGGTGTTTCCTGTTTAAAGTCTACAACTAAATATGAGTGGGGTTCCTGTGTTGCATCTTTATAAATCTGAACTAACACGTTCGTTTTTCCTAGAAATACTTGGGAAGCTAAATGAGAAACTGTAAAGAGTCTCGGTGATTTTTAAAAGCAGTAACATAAATGGCTATTGAGAGAAATTGTACGAAGATGTGTACCTTTACAGAATAAATTTTGTGTCAGTAGAATGATACTGAGGTTACGGTGATATGAACCTTTTATGAAAACATCAGCTATTTTCGTGCTGTCCTTAGCCTGGTGAACCAAAGTAAATTTTTCACATTAGAATCAAATTCAGGTAACTTCAAACCATTCATGAATTCTATGTTGGTAATTTTTTTTAATTTATTCTGATTTTCACTGTAACAGTAAACGATTCGCTCCGGTGGTGGTTTGATTAGTTGATTACAATGTTCTATGAGAGAAAACACGAATGTTGTTTTTCCTGACTGAGTAACTACCGAAATAATGCATGTAAATGGATGTATGAACATATCGAAAATGATAACATAATTAGACTGTGATTATTTTATATAACCAGAGATCATGTAAAAACGAATAGATATTTGTTTTTAACTTCAAAAAATCTCCCCAATCAAGACTTTTTTTTATTATTATTTATTTCTTTTTATTACAGTCACCATGTAATCATGCCAAGACGAATTTTTCTTTTTAAATTCTAAGAAAGAAACAAAATGCTATTGTGGAATAATAGTAACAATAACAGTGATGTGAAAACTGTACAAGAAAAGGGCAACACTGCAAATTATCGTGTTGGGAAACAATCATGGAATTTTACCTACCAGGTAGAATGTTGTTTAGTTTTTTGTTCCATAGATGGCATATTTTGCTTATGACATATGTGAGTATAAGGAATTATCCTTTAAAATACCCATAGGGAAAAGTTCATGTGTCTGTTGACATTATGCGCTTCGCAAAAGTGTATCCAAATCTTTTGGTTACGGAGGTTGTTTTGAGTTGTCAGCTCCATTTGTCTCTATGGACAGAAAATGGTACAGGAATTTGAATATTTTGTGGCCCACTCCTTACTGCTGCTATCATAGATTCCAGATTAATATCATATCAGTGGCCGCGCGAGAATTTAAAGTAATGACTTTGCATTTGGTCACAATCTTACCCCCCCCCTCCCCAAGTTCTGTAGGAATAAGATTTGGGGCCTGTGGTAACAAACTCAACTATAAAGTCACTGTCGAGTTCGTCGCCTATCTCCCCAAGGTATTGGACAGACAATTACTCACCAGAGGACGGTGAGTAATTGCCCGATTTTTCATTGAAAATGACAGAATCGGTATCTGTATACAAAAGCCATCGTTGCAAAGGTTTCATGACCTCACATAACTTTATCCTACTGTAGGCAGCTACAAGTGAGATCACAGCATTCCCTTTCCTATTTTCAGACTCAGTGCCTTCAACAGGAGAGTAGTCAACCATCATCTGCTCTTTTGAAACTAACCTGACATCTTCGATAACTTTACTGTTATGTAAAAAAAGTTCTACTAGGTCTTCATAAGAGGAAATCACCTGGGTCTGAGTTCTTAACATTCTCATACCAAGTCTTCCCCATAGGGAATTCAAACAAAGCTTAACAAGTGAACGTTTACCAGGATTTTTAATAATGTGTTCACTATTTAACATAACACCTTCCCTTAGCAAAAACTCATCCAGATAAGACTGTCGGTTTTTACCTTCAGGCTATCCAGATGCTTGCTGTTTCAGCTTCAGAAAGGTATCGCTGTAGTGAGCAAAGAAGTTTTCTTCACCTTCAAATTTTTGAGAAAAATGCCACACCTCATAAAATTCTAAAACTTTATAACCACGAGCACGTGCTAAATCTAATTCTAGAGTGCACCAGTAACCTGTAAAAGATCAGTCCACATGAGAGCATTATGGGGCCATTTTGGAAACACACTTTAAACACAGGGGGAAGATTAATTTTTTTGTTAACTGTGATGGGCAAAACCGGTAAAAGGAGATCTGTAGGTGCTTCTATTTTTGCATGGCAAATACCAAAGTATAATCCAGGAGAATAGTCGAAATCATCGAGAATAACTTCGGGATGCCCCATAGGAAATACCTGGTATTTCATTACCCATGGATAAAGGCTTTCGAAGTCCAAATAGCGAATAACTTCCCCTTCTGACTGAATTTTCTGATACATTTTGTAGCAGTCGGTTCTGCCACAATGCAGAGCACTATGAGGTAAAATGGGATCTGGAATATTAAGAGCAGCAATAAAGTTTTTCAAGGCTGTGTTTTCAGAAATTTCTGTATTAAATTGGCATTCCCAAATTGAGATTATGACGAATCCTTTGCTACGAAAATAGTTTTCGCGAACTTTCGTTTTCTCAAAAAGGAAAATCATGTCTATGTTTCTGTATGGTTGGAATGTGTACTTGGTCTGTAGCATTTTTGACACCCATGGTGGGAGAAACCGTAATATTCATATAATAAGCTTCCACATTTCCCATCGACAAAATAAGATCCGATGCAAACTTCTCCCCCCACAGAACATGCATGTTGTATGGTTATATTGTTCTGTTGTTCTTGCCATTTGAGCCAAGCCAAAGCCTATCGACTTTGCACATTTGCCCCTATGTAACCCTGAGCAGGAAGTATGGCCAATGTTTCAAAAAGTTTTGGAGAAATACTCTCAAACATACTCCTGCAATTGTAATGTCGGAGAAAAGGATCAATCTGGGTGAGCTGTATGAAGAGAGTGCGAAAAGTATTGAAACTGTCATGCAAAACATGCACGTCATCTGTCGTATAAGCTAAAAGTTCTGCTTTCAGACAGTATTCAGTGTCTAGCCGATTTTCGTACCAAGTCTCAAACTCTGCATGAGTTTCTTTGTTTATAAATTCTGGCTGGAAATACGATTTTTTGGGGATGACTCCACGATATTCCAGAGAATCGGAATATGGCTGCTAGTTTCGTAAGAATGACACTAATGTAGGAAAAACCATCAAGAAATATGATGTTTAAAGGGTCATAATAGATAGCAAGTATCTTCGATCCATCAAACACTACACGGGGTTGGAAATTTTTTGAAAAAAGATATTCCAAAAAAATACCCGTCAAAACCACGAAAATTGTGTGCAATCACAGGAATATTTTCGTATTTTGGTTTGACAGTCCAAAGGATCTTACCATCTCGATCCCTTTTCATGATATTCTTCACAGAAAATAACTGACCCACACATTTTCACCCCAGAACTCGCGTTTGTGACTATTGAAATCAGATATACATAATATTGGAACATGACGATGATTTTCAGCAATAGTTTCTGTGTCAAAAAAAATCATAGAAATCTGATTATTTGAGACCTTCGATTTTTGCACAAAACACATCTGTATTGGGTGAACTAATTTGCAGTAGTGGCAGAAATTTTCAGGTTGACAGACGTGGCTTTTATCTGCAGAGAAAGTAGCCAAACACTGTCTGTTTGGCTACTTTCTCTGCAGATAAAAAAAATTACCATTTGGTATTCCGGAGTCAAATGCTTTTGAAAGAGATCTGCTTCTGGAATACCACAAGAAATGAGAGGAACCCCTGCAATTTTGTGGAGAGTTAAAGCCCTCTTTGTTTGTAACTTTTTATGATCTAAACACGCTTGTCTGTATGTTGAAACATTATCAATGTGTGAAGAAACACCCAGAACAAGTGGCCAAGCAAAGATTGTCTTTGTTGTTAATTTCCATAACAGCTCTTTTGGCTTTCATAAATTCATCCAGGCTAAGCAGCATTCTTCTTTTAACATTGGTTCTTCCACCACCATTGTTACAGATGTTAATCAGCACGACATCGATAACAAGATCATTTGCCAAAAGAAACTCACGTTTCGATTTCGATCATTTGCCAATGGGTGACAACATAAAAAGCATCAAGCATCCTATGGATAGTTAGTTCAGAAAGCAACATGAATGGTAAGTTAATGTTGCTTTCTAAATTGGATTCACTAACGCCCAACTGAACATGAGAAAAAGTTCCTAAACTCGATAAACACTGAATGATCTCATTTAGCATATTTTTCGAAACATTATGAAAAACTCTGGTAGGAGGAGTTCAAGGTCACGAAATCTAACTTGGTACTTTATTTGATGAGTTTGATATTTGATAGAGAACCGTGACTGGCCCACTGAAACATTATAAAAATCCCTGTAGAGTGAGGGGTCAATAGTAGAAGTGGAGACTTTAGTCGTAATATATATTATATATATATATATAATATAAATCGTAATATATATATATATTGACTTAACACAAAAAGCAGTTTGAAGTATTTTCATGAACATATTTTTCATTTCATTGCAAAACCACCTTATAACCTAATATTAAAACTTATACATTAAAAAATAACTTACATTTTGTCCAGAAAAACTCATTTTGGAACTACAAAATTCTAATTGCATACAAATATTAGAAATACTAGAAAGATAAAGGGAAGCAGAGAGCCCATTAATCTATTTATAAAAAATCAGAACCAATGGAAAACAAATAACGACAACATGTGACATTGAATAACTTAGTTCTCATCGATCACACGAAGTCAAATTGCGAACCTTTGCTACCCAACAGTAGTGTAATCAATTCCTGTATCACCTCGAAACAATTGGTCACAACAGAAAGCATGAGTAATACACAACCCTGGGAAAATTTATCTTTGAAGAAACCGTGATGCGTCTATGAAAGGTAGTGATTTGAATAACTTAGTTCTCATCATCACATGACGTCAATTGCAAACCTTTGCTACCCAACACTAGTGTAAACTTTTAGTCACATCAGTAAGCATGAGTAATACACAACCCTGGGAAATATTTTACCTTTGAAGAAACCACGATTCGTCTATGAAAAGAAATGATTATTTATTTTACAAAAACTTCCTAATGTTCCCAATCTCTGAACGATCACTGACCGGATATGAGTCACTCAGTTATCTACAAACAAGTCTAATGAAAATTAACAGTGTCGAAAAATAATTCACACACAATTTATTTATTTATTTTACTCAGTTATTTTGGTTATAATATGTAGTTAACTGAATTTTAAAAGTAAAATACAAAATAACCATTCATTTGAAAAAAAAAGTCCACATTCAGAGATGGGAAATTACCAGTTTCTGGCAGATATATTAGTCAGCAAAAGACAGGTGCTGTGAATATATGTTTGCCCCAGTAACCTATAATGAAAAAATCAACTGCATTTTCAGACTTGTGTTTGTGTTCTATGCAGTGAATATATATTAAAAATCAACAATTTGGAATATTCAGAAAACTAGAGAGTACCAAGATGTTCCCATTCTGGAAAGAAATGTAAGTTAATTTTTTTAACTTAAACATAACAATTGATTATTGTAATTTCAATAATCATTGATCGTATGTTTTGGTAAGCATAATTCTAATACTGAATGGTTTTTTTTTTTTCATAAGGATAGTCATAGGATATATATTAGAGTATCATCTTGGATACATTAGCGACTTTTCATGTCTAATTTGCGTGTGTGTCTGTGTTTGAGGGACACCAGCATATAATTAAATTATTCAGAAAAGCCTAATCACTGCCGCCATCACGACTCTACTCTAAGAATTCCCACCCTTTAACAGGAAAGAAATACCCCAAAATGTATTGGAAAATTAGTACATCCATCTATAGACAACCAAACACAAAACATGACGACAATGACGGATGTGTGTCATTCTGGGAAAGATATCTTATACCATGTGATGTCACATAGAGACATATGTTCCCCAGAAATTTCCAAACACATAACTTCACAATTCTTATTTCTAAATATCACCCAAAATGCATTAAGCGAACAAAACACACCACGTGATTTTCCTGACGGACGAGGGCCCCAGCGAAAAAAATTCCAAACATTCCAAACTCTATAATAACACACATCCTCTTCACGATTCCTTATCTTATCTTGATATTGATCTTGTCAGAAGTGTCCCACCAATCAGGACACGATTCCTTATCCACTAATATATCTTCCTTTCCAATCAAAACAATAGCATCACTTATTGACAACTAACAAATGACGTCACTTATTTTCATCTGATAACAACACACATTCACATCACGATTACTTATCTTATCTTGATCTTGATCTGGTCACTAGTGCATCCCCTACTACTACTACTGAGGATATGTAGCATATGAGAGTATTGGACCTTGTCATAGGATCAGAAGAGGTACTAATAATGGCATTGTGATCTCTGGAAAACGGAAAGAGTAATCAAACAGAGACATTTTGAAATTTTTTTTCCTGAAATGAATCAGTTATGTGTAGCCTTGTGCTAGCATGAAGAAAAAATCCATAGAAGTTTTATTCTAGTTGCCGGGTAAAGGGACTTGTCTGGTATACGTTTTTCAGTTCCTGCAAAGTTTTGTCTGGTTCCTGAGTTATCGATCTCAAATGCAAACATGTAAGATGTATCTATGCAACTCAAGAAAAATCGACAGTGGTATTCACAACATTTCATAGAATAATATATAGTGTTATGGTTAGACTCATGGCATGGCTGCAGTTATATGCCACACTCTCCACCTTAAGTGTCTGGAAAGTCACTGATAGCTTTGCGCCAGATATCTGTGTTGGTTTAGAATGGAGACTGGTTTCCAGCCAGTCAAAACTGTTTCTCCTGCTCCTTTTTTGGGAATAAAAGGCATTAAGTTTTTTTAATAATTCAGGAAACAATGTTATTACTATAATAACATTGTTAGCTGGTTCGTAATTACAATAATTATGAACCAAAATAATAATATTTTTATCAAAATATTATGAATTATAACATTTTAAAGTTTCAATCCTACAGTGTCTTTTGCGCCTCAGTTACGCAGTCGGACGAACGACAGAACTTCATTTTGATTGGAAAAGACCTGAATTCTATTCTCTTCATGATAAAAAAGACGCTTTGTCATATTTCTGTGGAAATGACATCTGAATCCAAAGCGATAAGCCACCAGAAGATAGAATCGTTGTAAATTATATTCTAGTCGCTAACTAGACTCTAATTTCTCTTCGACAGGCTCTCGATTTGTTCTGTGTCTAGCATGAGAAAGATGATTTTTTCTACTGCAAACTCTAGAAAATTGACCATAGAATTCAGATTATTTCAAATAATAATATATAGTTTTAGATGTTGGGACGATGAAATTGTCTGCCATACAGCCTTGCCGAGTGACAATTAAAATCAGTAATAGTCCTGGACCAGCTATTCTGTCATTGGTTAAGGGTAGAAGCTATTTGCCCATAATTAGAATTCAAAAGTTAGGTCTAAATGGCCATTTCAAAGTGTCTTTGAGAAATAAATGCCTTTAGCTGATTTTTTTAAATAAATGTCCTTTCACACGCTATCAGCTTCACAAATATCTATTAGCATGCATGTGAAGCAGTTAATGGCATCCAAGTTTCCCCTATTAGTGACTAATATTATTCATGTTCTCTTTCTAGCTTAATATATTAATGAATTTCAGGCAAGTTAAATTCAGAAACCTACTTTCCGATGTTAAACCTCATTGACCATTTCATGACTCCAATAACCAAACAAAAAAAAGATTTCGCTCAAACTGATGACGAATCCACATCAAGGGCTCACGATAGTGAGTAAATGAGTGGGAAACCCAGGGTACCTGATGGTGGATCATGCCCTAATTCTCATAATATACATCCGTGATATTATCTGTAGATAGGTCTGTACTCTACTTTCTTTCTTCCTTTATTTATTTTTTCTTTTCTTGTTGCTCCTTCCTCAGGTGTTTGCCTCAAGTAGTCTGAAGTACCAACCCACTGATCAACATGCAATGAATTAGAACCCCCCCCCAGATTTATGGAAAGGGCCGCAGCAACGTTACCATTTTTTCTTGAAGCCACTTTACTCCAAAATATTAATATGATTTGCCTTATAATGAGTCTAATTCTGCATCAGCTGTCGCACAGTAACAACAGAGACTCGTTCAAAGCTTATGCAGAGGGTCCTCTTCAAGACGTATATTGTATTCTCTAACAAAAGTAAGTGTCACCATGAATAAAGAATATAGAATACATTGGATTAACCTTAGATGTGACTTTATGAGTACACAGGTAGGTGGAATGTACAGGGGCTATAGATTGGTATTCTTGGCATTGTATGTACAGAGAAAAGAGAGAGAGAGAGAGAGATGTAGAATTAACTTTCGGGAATTTACAGATACCAGATGGAATGGTGAAGAGTCATATCAAAAGACAGTATGGAGAGCTAGTTATTTAGGCAGGAGGTGATTCAAAGCATCATGGGAGTAGCTGTGATACTGTGGAAAGAACAGGCAAGAACTCTTCTGGGTTGTAATCCCAATAATGACAAAATACTTTTTTTTTTACTTAAGGGTCATCTTACCAATGTGTCAGTCACGGTTATTAATGTCCTCCACACAGATAAACCTCATGAAGAAAGTGCTGAGCTCTCAGTAAGCTTACAGCCTGTTTCGAATGCCTACCAAGGAGATATGTTCTCTTCATTCTATGGGGCTTAAATATAAAAGTGAGAAAGATTATACAGGTTGACCTGAGTATGACACGTTTGGTCTGAGAGAATGTAACTCCCGTGGTGAAGGATTGTTGAAATTTGCCCATGCATACAGATTAGTTATTACCAATATCTGCCTCCAGAAACATCTCATGATTCATCTATACTTGAACATCTAACACTATAGGCCCAAAACTAATTATGTAAATATTGGCATTCCAAAGGTGGAAGACAAGCATTTTTGATGTGCACATATATGCATATGTGTCCTGTAGCAGAATGTGGTACAGATCATTAGATACTAAGAGCCAAATTAATACTGAGACTCTAAAACCTTTGAAGTAGATCCATCCCACTAGACTGCATGTCACAGTAATTCCTCATGGGTTCAAAGAAGAAACGTCAATGCAGTTGGATGCTGTTTTGGAGACTAGTGAGGAAAACACATGAAATGCCTTGGAAAGACGTTAAGGTTTTAATACAAGATACAGGATGCAGCCAAAAGGTATGCAGACCGAAGTGACCCATTGGTATAAGATTTAAAATGGAATCTGAGAAAAAGGAGGCAGTTGGAGAAACACCGGGCAAAGAGACTAAAGAATATAAAGGATTACACGAAAAACGTGTAAATTACAGAAAAGCCATCAAGCAGGACAAGAAAATTTATTATGGTAATAAATGTGAAGAGATAGAGTTCTAGATGAGAAGGCACAATTATAACAGGCCAAATCGAGGCGAAGATACCTGAGCAAAAAAAGAAAGTCAATGACATCATAGATAAGATACTTTGCCAAGGGTTCACTGAGATGTATAAATAGTTCACAGTCCCTTTGGTAATCTGTTTAATAGACTTCTCCAAATCTTCTGATCATGTTTAGTGTTTGAAATTGAGGGATGTAATGAAAATAATGGGTTTTCCTTAACATACTTAATCAGGTTGGTAGTTAACTTGTACAGTGGGGAAAGAAGCAATGGTAAGAATAGGTGTTGACTTAACTGATTTGCCTCAGGTAGGCAAGGATGATGCTTTCTCCTCAGCAGTTTAATACCTATGCTGAGGAGATCATGCACGTAGCATTGCATGAACCTAAGATAGAAATAAAGAGAGCTGATATAGGGGTAACTAATCTGAAATGTACTGATGATACAGTACTCCTCTGTAATGACAAGAAAAAACTATGATGTGTCCTTAAAACGTTAATGAGATCGGTAAGAACAGAGGACTTCAACTCAATCCTAGCAGTTTGTGGTTTTCAAAGGAAATTTAGACAGGGATGTCATGAGAAACAACTGTATGTTACTGGAGAAATAATTGAGGAAATAATAGATTTTTTATGGCTTTGATATAATTTTCTAGAAATCTGCAGCAATACTAACTCTCCAAACCTCAACAAATTTGGATTCTTGAATCTACCACAAATTTAGGAAGCATTTAACCATCTGACCATCAGCCCAATGACCAAGAACTCCCAATCCAGTCATCTAGGAGCATTATTTAGAACTTCAGATCAACTTTTTTTTTTTGCTTCAATGTGACTTAGTGTATTGCTTCTACATATATCAGCATTAATTAATTATTCTAATTAAGATATATTCTACTTTGTAATTGTCCTAATAAAAATACCGGTATGACCAACCAAAATATAAGACAAGACTGTAAACGAGAAATACAGTACAATATTCACCAATTAGTCAGAGAATTAATTAGAGAATATAAATAACTAGATTATGAAAGGCAATGGAAGGATTTGCGAAATCTAACTATCTCTTTTGCTCTAAACGGGCAATGCCAATATTCAGTTTTGCTAAAATAACAATGTATTATTATTTTCAATGATTATGTTATTACCTGTGTATCTCTGGAAGCTGTATTGCATTAATATTGCTAGGCTACTCAAATAAAGCTGTTCTCGGTTCGAATCTGGTCTCTGACTAGAGGAACTTTTTCTAACTCCTTCGATTGGGTTCCTGAGTTAGTAGTTCTCTGGCATATGAAAGCGTTTTTTTTTCCCGGAAACTCGGGTGTTTCGTCCCGTAAACTGACGAAGATCTAGTAGAACCCACACTATTTTATAAAATAAATATATTGTGTTAGGGTTAGGGACCACGAGATGGTCCCTAACCCTAACACACTTGTCTGCTGTCTCTTCAGTGGATGTCGTGTTTATAATTAGCACTATTCTTGCGCCATCTATCTCTGCCGATGACATTGGATTGCTCCCTGTCTCCAAAAGTTAGATATGACTAAAACGTGTCGCCTACTCCCTGTTGAGGAATAAAAGGCGTTAAGGTATTTATTATTTAAAAATAAAATATATCAGCTAATGCATTTATTAGATTTATCTGGTTATTTTTTATAACTATATTAAATAAATTATTTACTCACATTGTAATCCTAGATGGTAACAAGCTTAGTATAAAGAGTGAAAACTGTGTTTCTTTTAAGTAAATTAATGTTATAATGCCTTTTTCGTGATCTAGATGAAGTTGGTGATACTTCTAGCACTAACTTTTGGAAGTCCGAACAGCCGGTATCAATCCTTAGTGGTCACTGAAACTGTTAAAATTACAGTTACCTGATTTTAAAGACATCCATGACTGCAATTGTAGCCATCTCTTTTCACTAGTTATATATCCGGCAGCGAGTTGAAACTGCCAAAGATATCATTAAAAAAAAGTGTTTCGCATTCTCTTACTGAAAAAAAACCCAGTTCTTCCTTCATCATAACAGAAGGTTTATGAGAGTTAGGTATAATCAGTGCTTTTCCTGTAAAACAATAGACTAATAAATTGACTAATAATTTTGGAATTGTTTGGGAGTCTCAAATGGTCTATTTTCTTAGAAGGTGGCTGATGGACAGATATCAAAGATTGGTTTATGAAGGAGCTGAGTCCAGGAGAAGACAGGTGAATAGTAGTGTAGTGGTGTACCTCAGGTCTCGATGCTTGATCCTTTGTTGTTTAATCCCTACATTAATGATATTGGAAATAATTTGAGAAAAAAATATCCACTTGTTTGCTGATGATGCAAAATTGGGAAGAGCGATAGCAGTACAGTAACGAGGGTGTGAAGCGCCTGTGGCATGCATCTAACTTGCGTCCCTAACCTAAAAATGACAAACATTTTGAAAATTTTAAATGTAACACGTTATATTTTACTAAATGCAATATGTTAAATACTTACTATTAACCCCATCAAAATGAGTTGCAGTCTATTGAAGAATTTATGTGTATAAACCAGCATATTGCCAAAATTCAAAAATACAATATATCTTTGCGTTTTGCGCCCCAAACCTAGTTGTGCCCGTGGCAGGCGCCTCTTTTAGCCGCGCCCTCGTTACGGCACTGAGCAATAGCCAACGCAAGTGATGTACATATCTTGCAAGATGACGTAAATAGGCTGGCCGTATGGGCGAAGCTAAATGGCTGTCAGTTTAACCTGGCTAAGCGTAAGGTGATGCACTTCGGTACGATGAATGTTATATTTAATGGAGCTGAACTGGAAGGACTTGACGAGGCAAAGGACTTGGGTTTGCTGTGGACAGAGAATTCTAAATTTAGAGGGCATATTGCAAAATTTGCCATCATCATCATATCAAATTACATGATTGTTGAAGAATATGCTGACAAGCAGGATAGGGAAGTGAGCGTTCCATTTTATAAGGCATTAATAAGACCACATTTGGACTATTGCACACTGATCTGGTCACCTGGACAGGGGCGCACCAGTAATATCCGGCACCTGTGTCCAAACATTAGTTGGCACCCCTATACCCAATAATGTGCCAGTAGTGCCCAGCGCCTGTGTGCAAAACTTTAGTTGGCATCCCTATCCCCCTGCTCAATAAAAAAACACTTTCAAAAACGTTTTTTTAAAAGTATTTCCTCCCCTTTGGCTTTTACTATCCTGGCGCCTGTGTGCGTCACACACATTACACACTATGCCGGCGCTCTCCTGCACCTGGATTTCTTGGTGATGAAGGAATAGTGGAGAGGATCCGGAAGCGAGTTACAAAAGATTGTTGCATCTGTAGAATGTTTCCTCTTAGGGAAGATTGAAGGTCTGTGGGTCCCAAAAACTAGTTTATAGATGTAGGAGAGGAGATATGATTGAGACATATAATTTAGGGTTTTATAGGATTGACACTGATGAGTTTTTTCTGAACAGTGCAGGAAGGGAGAGAACGCTTCGTCTGTTAATGAATTTAAAGAGAAGTATGATAGGCATCATTCAGGAGGAACTACTGAAGATATAAATAGAAGGAAACAGCTGGCTTATTCAACTTTCAACCAACTTAGAAATATTTGAAAAAAGAAGAATTTGTCTATAAAAACTAAAATGAGAATATTTAACTCAAATGTAAAGGCAATACTAATGTATAGATCAGAAACTTGGATGTTAAACAAACAGATAGTTAACAGTGTCCAGGTCTTCCTGAACAAGTGTTTAAGAATAATACTAGGAAATATTGGCCAAAACAAATATCAAACGAAGAACTATGGCAGAGAACAAACCAGAAACCCATGTTGCAATAGATACGCCAAAGGAAATGGAGATGGTTGGAGCATGTGTTGAGGAAAGAAGATAAAATAATAGTAAAACAGGCTCTAGATTGGAACCCACAGGGTAAAAGAAGACGAGGAAGGCCAAGAGAAACATGGAAAAGAACAATACTGTGTTAGATCCTGAATGAAGGAATCTTGCAAAGAAATCATTCATTCAGAATCCAACATACTAAACTCACTAACAAAGAGAAATACCTGCACATCAGCTGAAATTAACTTTATGTATAAAATTTGCATTCTTTATTTCATCTACCATATATTTAAGCTATTGTGATCATATTAAGATTTTTTTAGCGTATGTCTTAAAAGAGCGATAATCTGATTTAATTTAAGCCTCACTTAAGCTGTGTAAAAATAACTGTGAGTCATCAAATAGTTACTAAATAATAATTCTTGGAAGTATAAAACTACACGTGTACAGCTTAACGCTGGCGGCAGTAACTTCCACAGAACGCACTTTGACGCAAATTCCGGGAATGCAAGAGCATAACAGCGTCGGGAGAGCAAGGGATGAACCCAAGGGGAGAAAAGAGATGGGTCGTGTGCAAAGGGGACTCCGAAAAAGAGAGCGCTCTATCGAAGAACATAAGGGGGATGATCGCCGTTTCGGAGATCTCTCTTGTCGTATATTTTTCCTGTTTGGTGGCTCGGAAGTTAGCGGGAGTTCGCGTAAATGGGGGGGATGAAGCGTGTGTGTGCTAAGATAAGATGTCGGACAGCAGGCTTTCTTGAAAATGGAGAAGGATTCTACGCAGAACTGAAGGTAAAAATTTCCAGTCCTAGCAGAATCAAGCTGCCGCTGAGAAGTTCCATCGAGTTGTTCCTGAAACGCAAAGATTTAAGTCCGTTTTCGGCAGAAATAATGAAGATAGCGTAATCCTTACGTTGGAGTATGGACAGCCAATAGACAAGAAGTAACCAGACGGACACGTGGTGCTGAAAGACGCGGAAAAAGTTCGGTAAGGTATAATTACTCTATTTTGTGTATAAAATTCATTAGAAGAGAGAAGATCATTTGAGAATGTGAAATTAAGAACAGTTTTCTAAAGAACTCTGTGGACAATCTCTAATTTGAAAATTAACCTCCTTTGAGAGAGTAAGAAGAATTGTTTGGAAAAGATCTTTAGTAATTGTATGTGATAGAATTAACTTAATGAGATCAGAATTGTGGAATTTAATAACTAAGTAACATTAGAATATTTGTTTATATTATTGTATGAATAGCATTACAGAAAAGAATTTTAGTTTAACTTCATATCATTTGCTATCTATCCCAATATGCAGTTATTGTGTTTCTCATGCTTTTTGACTTTTAATTAATTTAGAATATGTTAACCTCTTAACTGGAGTTTCATTTAGTATTGAGTCATAATTGAGTGTATGAATTTTGTATTCTGTTTAGATATTCCAATAAACATGTCATATTTACCTGGACCTGAGTCATGCCTGCTTACGATTCCAAACTACTACTTATAAAAATAGAACCTATTTTGGCGGGAAGGAATTAGAAAGTGTATATAATTACAGATTTAGGTCACGATTGCAATAATCTGAATCCATATGGCAGAGTTAAAGTAAGATATTGTGTGAGAAAGCCTCAGGATCTAGTATTGTCTCCCTGAGTAAGGATCTTTTCTCCTATGGGATATCGGCTGGCGCAGCATAAAATAAATTTGCCAGTATCCGAAGAGGAAACAATCCTAGACATAAGTATATTAGGCCCGATATCCGAACAAGTAAAATAGCGATAGAAAGATAGAATAGGAAGATATAAAGCAGTAAAATATAGAGAAAGCATTGACATAACAATGGAGCAGCCGGTGGGATTATAATTGAAAAAGGTTTTAAATAAGATAGGATATAATCAATCACAGCAACAAAATAAATAAGTATAAATCCTATAAATATAAGTATTTAACAATGGTGGAAATCCGTTGGGGTTTCCCCACACAGGTTCGAATCCTGTCAGCTGCGCCATTGTTAAATAATTATATTTATAGGATTTATACTTATTTATTTTGTTGCTGTGATTCTGTGATATTTTTATGCTTCCATTGCCCTCCATAGTTTAGTCATTTATATTCTCTAATTAATTCTCTGACTAATTGGTAAATATTCTACTGTATTGCTCATTTACAGGCTGGTTCTATACCTTATACTTTGGCTTGACGTACTGGTATTTTTATTTTCGAAAGTGTCGAAGTATTAAACTGTTCTTAAAAGTTGCTTATAGCATATATACAGGTAAATCCTCTCCTTTCATCATCGCATGTTACTTGTGTTTTGTTTAAAATACATTAAATAGGCACGCGATATTAACGGAACGAACAGTTACTATGTGAAAGAGCCTCCATAGAGCCTCAATATTTCGTACTTCCCAAAGTCAAATAGTCTACAATTTACTAATACTGCAATTTTTTCATAGAATGTGCACTCAGATGTGGTTTATTTATTTTTAACTGTCTGAATACTATTGTAAGAGAAATACAGCGCTCATTTTATTGAATTTAAACGTTTAAAAAAAATATCGTGAAACCTTTACACCTCTCCGAATAAAATGCACGATCAAGAATGGAAATACATGGAGAATGCGATGTCTACTGATATTACCTTAAGATTTAATGATATGAAAATAGCACAAGGTTGAATTAAGCAATTAACAAAAATTGAACAGTTTGATACTTCGAAAATTTCACTTCAAGGGATACAGTATAGATTATAACCATACTATGTGTAGCTTTCCCATTTAAGTGAAGGTCTTAATAAAGGTTTAGGGACGGAACTGTTTTGTCTTTGAACAGGATTTAGTAGGTTAGTATAAGTTTGTCTTTCATTCATCTAAATAATCAACAGTACATCGAAGGATGCAGAACTTGTGTAGTTAATTATCGTACTTTATAAATAACAATATACTCAAGAAAAAAAAAATTATTTTCTTAAAAATATATGTTATATCTTAATTTAATTAACTAAATTAATCTATTAAAGAAAAAGAATATACTCGGATACCAGATCATATGTATTGCAATGTATCTTTCATGGCACTGTGTACCATGAAAGATATGATTACATTCTATATTTATATTAGTAAAATTAAGCATTTATTTTTTTTTTCGTCTTCTTATCCCTAAAATGGATTGACCAACCTCAAAGTAGTTATTTACTTCATTTATTTACATTGGAATATTTTAGACCGTGCAGTTTTAAAATATTTTTCTGACGTATTTCCAGAAAGGAAATATGGCTCAAAAATAAAAGACATTTGTGAGGAAAATATCATTTTCCTCTCTCAAAAATCATTCATACTCAGAGAGATTTAGTTCCAACATTTGTTGATGCATTGTAAACAATCACACGGGGAGGGAAAATATAGATGGAAAATGTCTAAATGGGGGGGGGGATAAAGGGAGTTAATCTGGAACAGATAAGTGAGATAATAACCGAGATAAGCATTCGTGTTGTACCTCTCTATCAATAAGGCATTTCACACAGTCGATAGAAAGCCCTTTTTCATACTCTTACTGGTTCCGAGAAACAGCTGCATCTCCATTACAAATTACAAGTAAGAAGGTCTTGATTGTTCATCATTGCTTGTTTTCAGTTTCTTAATAATAACAAAAATAATTTTGCTTTCACTATTTAACATTAATGACGTATTTGTTTCTTTGTTACAAATATCAATTGCTATTGGTATTAAAATTAAAATTAACTAGACACAAGTAAGAAACAAAATAACTGCAATTCCGCCGGCAAGAATATTTCAAGATAAATCGCTTTTAAAAATGTTTTCACATATTAATAATATGTCTCCATGAAGTTTAGAACTAGCGATGATGCCCTTGAATTGGAATGATATGTTCTCTGATTCCGTCTATGATGAAAACCTTTATGAAGAGATTTTCAGCCCAAGGGAAGTTAGCCTGTCACAAACTTCGCTATTTTTCGAAATAACAAAATTGAAACCATTTCAGTAATAACTCTGCACGGCTACCCTACATTACGCTAAACTAGATGATTCACTATATACTACACACTGCGCTCCATTTTCCTCTGTTAATTTCGTGTGTTCTCTGGCCAGTTTGTTAGTGAGGTGATATCAAAGCTAACTAAATTATCTGTATTATTTAGTGTTAAGTTCTGAATAGAAGATTTAAAATATGTGTGTCACTCTCGCGACGCGGAAGTGTGCAGACGTGTCCAAGGTCGCTCTTGCCTAAAGTTGTATTTTGTGCGGTCGAATACGTCAATCAACTTCAAGATTTATACCTACATAATCGTAAGCACCTAATCTATCGCGTTAAAAAAATTAGTTTTCTAAATTTGTGAAGCTAGAAAAAGTTATTTTCAATTTTAAAATCTTCATTGTTCGTGTGCTTATTGTTACAACGTATGCCTTCGAGTACCGGGAAATTGTGATAGCTTGCGTTTCCCCTTATTCGCCCGAAGCAATGGCCAGTATAAACCACAGCATATCACCACCAGCAGCAGCCGGTCCACGCCCGAGCTCAGCAGGAATCGGTCAAAGGTCGCAGAATTCCGATCAAGGAAAAGACACCAGCCACAGCACCAGAGAAGGAAAAGACATCAGTCTCAACCCTCCGGACAACAACGGACAAAGGTCAGTACTCTCTGTCTCTTATGCCAACATTGTAGCTAATACCTCCGCGCGAATTAATAATACTGCAGCAACGACCACCGCGCGTACAAACGTTCACCTAGCCAACCGCGTTTCCCGAGACAACGGAATTGTAATTTTCGCAATCGAAAATACCCCACTGGAAAAGTATCTAGACGCAGTAGCTCAACATGTTCCCCCAAAAAATATAACTCACATTTCAAGAGTTGCCGGAACCGTACAAATGTACCTTAACAACGCATCTTGGTCTGAGACATTAATTGAAAAGGGAATAGACATCGGAGCATGCCACGTGAATGTCTCACCAATCGCACTTGCTCCCACAAAAGTAACAGTGTCAAATGTCCCACCGGAAATAAGCCATCAAATGTTTCGCGGATTACTATCAAAATACGGCGCAGTGACAGGTAAAATCCGAACACTACGCGCCTCTACAACTAGGCCTGAATTCGCTCACATCAAGAGCTTTAGAAGACAGGCACTAATGCACTTTGGCGACAATACAATCGGCTCCATACCCAAAATAATCAACACAGAAATAGACGGAGTACTCTACACCTTTTATATTACTGTTGCTGCTCAGTGCTTTTACTGCCACGAAGAAGGCCATGTAAGGAAGTTATGCCGGTATATACCCAGAAATGAGAATCCGGTTAACAATACTACCAACCCTAGCGGATCAGAGAATCAGAAGCAGCAAGCAGCCAACCCCAAAAAACAGAGCATCCCTAACAAACAACAAAGATCTCAAGGAAACAGCTCTCAGTCGAGTACCGAGGAGACAAAATCAAGTGGTACCACTAACGAAACCCAACTTTCGGAAGAACCTCCACCAACATCGATTAAAAGCAATCCTAGAGAAAAGGAAACGGAACACAGACAACTAACTAAATCTGATAAAGATAAAAATAACGAAGAGGAGCAAGAAACAAAAACGGAAAAAAGCCAAAGACAAACCAGTGCAGCTGCAGCAGGGAACCTTTGCCTCCAAGCATTCTGGAACCCTCCCAACAGCTTGTAGAGGGGGGATGAAGAGATCGAGCTTCTTGAGTCCTCAGATGATGAAGAGGAAACTGGAAATGCAGGTCTTCCTCACACTGAAGGCCCACTTACAAATGAGCAGATTCAGAGCTTTCTTAAAAAAGTTCGAGGCTCTTCACAAAAACTGCTGACAGCCTATGACTACACTGCTGACATCAGTGGCCTTATCACCCAGCTGAAAGAATTAAGAACTATTCTGGCAGGAAAAAGAGGGAGAAAAACCACCAATCTCAGGAAAAGGATATACTACCTGATAAACGGGCTTGAATCCCAGCGGCAGCGTAACCGTAAAGGAAATGAGGATTACCGCACCAAATAAAACTAAACCAGAAAATAATGAGCACCTCAATAAACCTTCTCTCACTAAACGCTAGAGGATGTGCCACACCACTGCGAAACAGGCTGGTCCTGCAGCATATCCTTGCCCATCGGCCAGAAATAGTGATGCTGCAGGAAACAAACTTCCATTGCAACAGCAAAGCTTCATATCAACACTGGAAGAACTGGCCTTATACCATGCACCACTGTCCTGCCATACAACTTCATGGATCTGGAGTCAGCATTGGAATTCACCAAAACAGCACTCTAAAAGTAGAAATAATCGATACCTTTCCTGGATGTGCAATATATGCACTCATTACAACTCAGACAGGAAAGAAAATATATATCATTAACATATACATCCCACAAAATGACCAGCTTGCAGTGCAGGTACTGGAGTTTGTGCGAAACCACCTCAGCAAGGTCAATGACCACATCATACTGGCAGGGGATTTCAACTGCACTCTGGATCCTGCAATGGACAGACAGCAATGCCAAGAACATCGACACTCACTAGCTCAGCTTCTCTAGGATGTAATAAATGACTTCGAGCTGACTGATACCTTCAGACACTTGCACCCACATGAGAAAATGTTCTCCTGGAGAGCCAAAGGTGATCCTACCAGTGTCCTATACCAGGCACGGCTCGACAGATACTACACATCGATGCACACAATACCCTACATCAGGAGAGTCACATACCATCCATCTCATGCATCAGACCATGATTCCATCCTTCTTAACATTTGCATTCCCGGACACACCAGATACAAAGGAGGAGCATACTGGATATTTAACAACAGCCTACTAAAGGATACAGAATATCTCAGAACCTCTAAAATCTATATCGAAACTCTCATCAGATATACCTACTTCACAATCAATTTCCGAGTGGTGGTCACTTTTTAAATCCAAAGTTAGGGTATTCACCCAAAAATATAGTCACCGAAAAAATTTGAATAAGCATTCAGCCCTTAAAAATTTGCAACAACAACAGCAATTGCATCATCCAGAATCTGAGGAATACCAGTCCCTAGAAGCCACCATATGCTCACACCTAGAGAACTCTGCAAGAGGAGCACTAATAAGAGCACGACGCAAACATATTAACTTCGCAGATGCCCCCACAAAGTATTTCTTCTCACTAGAAAAACGCCAACAAGAGTGCACCACTATATCTGCTATTAAAACAGATAATGGAAACATCATAGAAAATCATGACGAAATCCTCTTATATACCTTACAGTACTACAAAAATTTGTATCAAGCCAACCCAACATCTATGGAGGCCACGAATATAATTCTCTCCGATGTGAAAAGACTCTCACCAACAACAAGGAGTAACACAGAACTTCCCATCATGTTACACGATCTGAAAACTGCCTGCACCTCCTTACCTAAAGATAAATCTCCTAGCATAGACGGGCTCACCACTGAATTTTACCAGTTCTTCTGGGAACAGCTTGGACCTATCCTCTACAGAGTTTTTGTCGAAGCGAATACCAATGGCTTTCCAGATTCACTATGACAACATCAGTTATTAAACTCTTTCCAAAGAAAGGAGACGCGACGAAACTAGGAAACTGGAGACCCATCTCTATCACAAACACCGACTGCAATATTATATCCAAAGCCATTGCCAACAAACTTAAACCCGCTCTGAGCGAAATAATAAATAGGCATCAGAGCTATTCCATCCCTGCAAGATCTATCCACGAAAACTTACACCTCATAAGGGATATCATAAGCATAGCGAACAACAACAGTGAAACAATGGGTCTTGTAACACTAGACCAAGAAAAAGCTTTCGACCGCGTTGAACACCTTTACCTCTTCAACTGCTTGAAAGCATTTGGCTTTGGCTCAGGCATCATTCACTCTATTAAAATGTTGTATGCCAAGGCACAGTTTTGCATGAAAATAAACAACAGGCTTACCATAACTGCACCACAGCAGAGGTATTAAACAAGGCTGTCCACTCTCCGGTCCTCTTTACACAATTGCCATTGAACCCTTTTTGTGTAGACTCAGCATGCTGCCCTAAACTTCCCTACCAAACGATAACCCTGACAGCATATGCTGATGATGTTACAATCATAGCCCGCAAAGAAGAGGACTTCCATAACATACAAATGGCATACCAACAATATCAGGCAGCCTCAGGAGCCAAACTAAAAACACATAAAACCATAGGACCGTGGTGTGGCAAATGGAAAAACCGAACTGATTCCCCAATGGCTGGTACCTGGTCCACAGACAGAGGGAAACAAATACCTGGGGATTTACCTAGGAAACACACCCTCTTATGTGGATAAGAACTGGGAAACACTAAACAAGCGTTTCAAGCAAGTTCTAGGAAAGTGGGCAGCAATACGAGCCTCTGCCTCCACAAGAGGGAGAACAATAATCGTTAACCAAATAACCACCAGTGTCCTTTGGCATACACTAAAGATTCTTATGCCACCAGTGCAATTCATCAAACAAATAAAGTCAACCATATACCGATTCATACGGAATAAAACAAACTGGCTTTCCTACTCCAAGCTATGTACTTCTCTCAAAGATGGAGGACAAAATTTGGTCTCCATTGACAACAGGATAACAACTTTCCGCGCTCGATTTCTCATTAATGCCCTACAACAGGAAATATCACACAAATGCACCACTGAGTATATTTTCACTTCTGCCACTAGAGGTCTCTTTCTCTCCACCACCTTAAGAATGACAACAGCTCAAGTGCCTGTAAATTTAACAAACTTCTACAAAGATGCCCTTCGACAATGGAAGAAGCTAAACCTACAGCACACAGTGAAGACAGCATCCCTACCTGAAATCCCCATGGAACCCATCTTTCACAACACGATGGTAAGAAGCCCGATCACTCAGAAAGAATTTTTCTTTCCTCCATGGAGCTGGCGAAACGTGAGGATCTTGGGTGACATTCTTTCTCCAAGCCTCACCTGGCACTTTCCAAATCCGCTCGAAAACCTGGAATATGGGAATGAGTCTGAGCAGATAGACACCGCAAAGGCCGCTTTTCAAGCCGCTATGCCTGATAGCATAACAGAAGTGGGGCTTAGCCCTCCAAACTCAAAAGTTTTGGCGCCTATCTTTCTGATTAAAACCAATAACTCATGGGAGAAACTTGAACCCAGCAACACCAACAAAATCTGCAGCACTCTAACACAACAGTCGAACCAAAGCACTTTGTTGGAAAATCCTGCATAATCTGATCAAACACTATTTCAATGGGATCTACCATATCGCACAAGAGCCATCAAACCTGACACAGATATTCAGTGGAGAATGTGGCATAATATATTACCCACTCCTACTATATTACAAAAATTTAACTCAAACGTCTCAGATAACTGCCTCTTCTGCTACCAATTAGGAATGGTCTGGCATATCTACTTGGAATGCCCAGTCAACACTAAATTAATCAGTTTGACTCGGGAAACGGCAGATCTTACCTGTGGCAGTCTTCATACAGAAGAGGAATATTTCAATCTCGTCCATGTGGAGTGAAATAACCATTCATTCTGCAATTACCTTTTCATCACCGCGAAAGCGGTAATATACAACTTCTACCTCAGACATAGAAGACCAGACAGCACAGCATCTTCACAGAGAGAGGCAACTGACCAACTCACTGCAGCCTTCCAACAAAAGGTGAGATGTCGGATCCTACACGAGCATCACCACCATAGGCAAAACAACACCTTAGATCTTTTCCACCAAGAATGGAATCCACGGAATCAACTCCTGGCTGAGCAGGGCGACTGCGTTATAATCCACTTTCCAGCATAGAAGTGACACCTTAACCCCCCCCCCAAAGAAAGGGGGAAGAAAGAAGGATTGTTGTGCTTAACAGTGCGAAAATTAATCAGCTGGCACTCTCATGTAAATAGATAATATTGTGCAATAGTAACGTCTATGTTCTTCCACATTTATGTTCTTATACAGTATCATGTTAAAATAACTCTTAATGGCTTTAATTTAATTAAAAAAGCATAAGCTCTGATCACTAATCTTAATATTTACCCTTAATTCCAAAACACATCTCCAAGAAGGGGATGTATGATGTTTTGTATTAAAGGCAAGGGGCCACTACCCAGACCGGTTTCGATCTTTATTGAGGTCTCATCAGTGGGAGCCAGGCTAGAAATACTAAGATTTGGCAATACAGAGCTTATTAAGTATTTTACCAGAACAAGTTACCATAAGGTGTTATAACCTTATTAAATAAAAATCTCTGGAGGAGATATAAATGTAGAAAGTATTTTACCTTGGGTATAATAAATGTTAAAAATACCAAGCAATTTTAAAGGTAAAAATTAAGGGTAAATATTAAGATTAGTGATCAGAGCTTATGCCACCTTTACCACGAGTTGCCTTGCACTACCTGTAGGATCAGCTAGTCTTGCATCACTTGCAGGCGCAAACTTGACTTGTTTCTCTGTTTGCTTACTTGGGAAATGGAGTAAAATCAGCTTTAAAATTGCTTGGTATTTTTAACATATTTAACATATATATATATATATATATATATTATATATATATATATATAAAATAAGAGTTATTTTATAAAATATTATAAAATAACTTATTTTATAATATTCCTACCGTGTAAAAATGAATTCTCCTAATATATATATATATATACAGGAGAATTCTACATTAAGAAGAATTCTACAGCCGAATGTTAAATTAGAAAATAACTAATTTCTTTTTAAGGCACTGCTAGTTTCGTCTTTCTAAAATACTTCATCGGGTACGTAATACAATACATAGAAAAAGAAGGAAATATACAAAAAATATTACTAAGGTACATCACTGAAGATTTAAATTATTAACGGATTACTCAAATTAGAATTTATTCGGGGACAGTTGCGTTGTTGTTCTCGTGCACTTGGGAATCTGTAGCGTCTACTATAGGTCTTAGGGGAGAATATTCCCTCCTTATATGACACCTTATCACTTATAAAAAAAGTTTTTCTTCCTTATATCACAGATCTATTTTTCCTTTGCTGTCCATTCTGGATATTTCTCTTGGAAGCACAAAATTTATATACAGATAGAAGGTACATCTATGGGTTTCCTCCTCTCAAGCTCCTTGCCAATTTTTATGCAATGTTTTGAAAAACAAACTCCTGAAATAGCTCCCCTCAAACCTTCTGTCTGGTTAAGATATGTTGATGATAAGTTCTCCATTTGTCCTCATGGCCCAGACACATTAGTTTCTTTCCTCTCTCACCTCAATTCTTCACCCTAGAATCCAGTTAACCATGGGAAAAGAAATTAATAATAGTAAAGCCTTTCTAGATGCCTTGTTAGTACGCCTACCCAACGATAACCTCTCCTGTTAGTATACAAGAAGCCCACCCACACAGGCAAATGCATTCCCAACTTTCCCATTAGCTCTCTCTCTTTCAACAATACGGTATCACGAAAACAATCACCAATAGATCTTATCAGTTTTGTTCCAGTGAGCCCTATCTTGCATCAGAACTTAATAATGTAAATCACGCATTCTTATCTAATTGCTACAATTCCCACAGTATCAAAAATAAATAAATAAAATAATCCTTCCTCAATCCTCGACTTTCTCTTCAAATGCTATCATCATTCCGTATGTCCGAGGCATTTCAGGAAAAAAAAAATAAACAAATAAATAATTACAAGTTCTGAATGGCTTTCAAGTCCCACCCAAAGCTTACTACCCTTGTACGTTCTACTAAAGATCACCTTTAGTAGAACTCTCTCTCTCTCTCTCTCTCTCTCTCTCTCTCTCTCTCTGTGCCTGGAGTATATAAAGTGTCCTGTTTCTGCAAGATGGTGGCTTACTATGGTCAGACAGGAAGATCAGCTAACCATCACTATAGTCAATCCGTCCGCAAGGCCCGATTGACTATAGTCAGTCGGGCCTTGCGGACCATGATTTAGGAAGTGTCCATAGAATCAATTGGGAAAAGGCTACCCTGTTCTATCGCAGTAAATTTAGAAGAGAAAGACTGTTTTTGGAAACTGCAGCTGCTCTCAGAAACCAGACTAACGTAAATATGTATGGCTGCATTAAATTTCATGGGAAACTCTAATACTTAGTGATCCCAGTTTACATCCAAGGCTGCTAACAGGTGCCCATAGAGAACGCTCAACCAAGTTAGGACTCTAATCTTTCATCCAGGTATTTCACTAACTTTTGTGTTGCCTTTGTGTATATGTGTTACAAGTCTTGCATTGTAATCCCTGACGATGTCTCGGTCACTGAAATGAAATATTGGAAGAATTAATAACATTTTAATCCTTTCTTAGTGTTGTTTCATTAACCCTCTAACATGAGTTTCTCCCAGCAACTAAGTCCTAACACATTAGTGTATAATGCATTTGAAATTTCTGTATAAGAGTCTTTAGGGATTCTTCAGGTCTCTTTAGGTTTTTTAACCTAGAAAGCACATTATCTTATTCTTATTACTTTACTCACCAAGGAGTTCAAAGAGTCATCAAGGGAAGGCACCATACTCTACAACTCTCCGTATCCACCACTTAATCCACCAACTGCACGGTCATCACTGCCACCATCATCAACACATAACGCTAACTATTGCCACAATTACTAGAATGTTTGTCTGTAAATTGGATTTGTTTTCAAGGCAGATTTGTCTGTATGAAGGATGAAAAACCCTGTTACCTCCGTATGAGATCGGCTTACTCACTTTAAATTAAAAAAAAACATAAAAATTCAAAAATATGAAAAAAAAATATATATATATATATATAAATTTTTTTTTATATATATAAATTTTATTTATATATATATATAAAAAAAAATATATATATATATATATATTTTTTTTTTTTAATATTCATCAAATCTTGATTTGCTTCCTCAGTCTTAAGTAAAAGGTTGGTTATATTCCACTAATTCGAGCTCTACCCAAGGGCCTATGAGTTGCGGAAATACTTTCTGAAAATGAATGCTGTGCGGAAGAAAGCTGCCTTTTGCAGCTGCCCAATTTTTAATCCATCTAATTCGAGTGCTTCTAGATGTTTTTTCAATGTTTTAGGGATGGCACGCAAAGCACCTATTATTATTATGGGAACAACTTTCATTTTCTTTTGCCAGATTCGTTCAACTTCGATTTGCAAATCGCAATACTTTGTAATTTGTTTCATTTTCTTTGTCGTCAGTCCGACTATCTCCTGGTACTGATATTTCGATTAAATTAACACCCTTGTTTTCACTTTTTTCAACCACTGCGATATTGGGTGTATTACATTCGAAACTTTTGTCAGGCTGGATTTTAAAATCCCAGAATATTTTAGCTTTTTCATTCTCAACCACTTTCTGGTGAACTCTATGCTTCCAATAGTCTTTAGATACTTTAAACCCATACTTTTTTACATAAATGCCAGTGAATTATCTTGGCTACGTTATCATGCCTTTCACGGTACTCAATTTGTGCGATTTTGCTGCACCCACTTATAATGTGGTCTACCGTTTCTTCCTTTTCTTTGCACAATCTACATTTACTGTCTTCTTGAATTTTTTGTAATTTTGCCTTCATAACGTTGGTTTTAATGGCCTATTCTTGTGCTGCAAAAATTACCGATTCTGTTTCTTTCTTTAGTGCTCCATTTCTCAACCATTGCCAGGTCAAGTTGCTGTCAGCGCTGTCCTCTATGCTGTGAAGGTATTTTCCATGCAATTCCTTATTTTTCCATCTTGCAGTTCTCACTTTTACTTGGTTGGTTTTGTATTCCAATTTTGTTTCCATGGGTTTAAATAAACCCTCTTTCCTTACATCAATTAGAAAATTTTCCTCTGTTTGCTGCAGATAATCATTTAAATTTCGTTTTTCCTCTTCAATAACTTGCTTTACTTGTAATAAGCCTCTACCTCCTTTTTTGTGTGATAGATAGCCTATTAATGTCACTGCGAGGGTTGAGGGTATGGTGCAGTGTTATTAATTTTCGAGTTTTTCGATCTAAATCTTCCACCTCTAGCTGGGTCCATTCAACAATGCCTGCTGAATATCTCAGAACATGTATTAATTGTTTTTATAAAATTTCCAGCATTAAGACTTAAGGAGTTTTCTTAGTCGTCTTGTGTATTCTGCTCTCGTTCTTTCTTTGATCTTATTGTGCAGAATTTCTGATGCTTCTAAGATTCCCAAATATTTGTAGCTATCTTCGAATTTTATTGCCTTGATTATTTCACGATTGAGCAGTTCGATTTCGTTCAGATCTTCAAATTTTCCTCTTGTGATTCCAGCAATTTCACATTTGTCTAAGCCAAAATCCATTGATGTATCTTGACTGAATATGTGCACAATATTAAACAATGATCCGAGTTCATTCTCTGTTTTTGCGTACAACTTCAGATAGTCCATGTATAAAAGGTGAGATATCTTTGCACTTTTTTGAGTAGTTTGATAACCGTGAGCACTTTTATTTAAAATTCTAGTTAAGGTGATCAATGAGAAGATAAACAATAGAGGAGATAATGAGTCTCCTTGAAAGATACCCCTTGTTATGTTTACCTCTCCAGTTTCTTCTCTATTCAAAACCAACGTTGCTTTTGTTGGTTTTGAATGGTGAGATATCTTTGCACTTTTTTGAGTAGTTTGATAACCGTGAGCACTTTTATTTAAAATTCTAGTTAAGGTGATCAATGAGAAGATAAACAATAGAGGAGATAATGAGTCTCCTTGAAAGATACCCCTTGTTATGTTTACCTCTCCAGTTTCTTCTCTATTCAAAACCAACGTTGCTTTTCAGTTTTTCAGGCTGGATTGCAAAAATTTTTGTACGTTTTCGCTAATACCGAATAATTCTGTGCATTTTAAAATCCAACTATGAGGCACCGAATCAAATGCTTTTTTATAATCTATCTAAGCCATGAAAGTTGGTTTTTCTACGTTTGCAATTTTTCAGAATCATTTTATCAATCAGCAATTGGTCTTTTGACCCTCTTGAATTTTTGATGCTATCTTTTTGTTCAATTGGGAAAAGAGAATTTGCTTTAAGATATCTGTATATTTTATCAGCTAGTATGCCTGTGAGTATCTTAAAATTTGTTGGCAGGCAGGTTATTGATCGGAAGTTTTCTGGCTTTAGACCTTTTTCTTTATCCTTTATGATCAAAAACGTTTTCCCTGCTGTGAGCCACTCTTCTTTGCTTTGTCCTTCTAAAACATCATAAAGTTGGTTAGCAAGTCTTTCTTGTAAGCCTGTAAGATATTTCAACCAGTAGCCATGTAATTCATCCTTCCTGGGTGTTGACCAATTTTTTAGCTTTTTAGCTTGCTTTTGAAACATTTCAGTTGTCATTTTATCAGCTAGTATCATTTTCAAATTGGTCCTGTATCATTTTCAATTGGTCCATTTTTCGTTCTTGGGATTCGTTCGTAATTTGTTCAATCCACTTTGCCTTGTTATTGTGCCTCTTAGGATTGTCCCATAGGTTTTTCCAAAATTTAAGTGTATCTTCTTTGTCTCTGGTATTTATATTTATATTTTCTTTAAGATTATCATTCCTACAGCAATCAATTTTTTTGTAAAATGAATGCTGATTTGCACAAATAATCGAATTTTGCTTGTACTGTTCAATGCGTGCACTGTATCTTCTTATTTTAGCCGCAACTGCAACTATCTTTTGCTTCAGTTCCTCTAATACTTCATCAATAGGTCGTGCTCCAATATTATATCTCCGTATGAGGTTATTTCGGATTTTCATGTTTTTCAGCTTCTTTTCCTTAAGGTTTTTCAAATTGCTCACGTCTGCTCTGAGTTTAAGAATTTTATTCTCCAGCTGATACTTCCAATTTGTTTCCTGAGCCTTACTGCTTTTGGGTTCACTAATTTTATATCCTAATTCAGATGTTACGACGTAGGCTATTGAGTACATCAGTTGATTCGTTTGTCCAATAGTTCCAGTAGGAATAGCCTTTGCAGCTTTATTGGTCTCTTGGAAGAGTTCCTTCCGTTTTTGTATATATATATATATATATATATATATACACTGTATATATATATATATATATATAGATGAAGTCTTCAAAACATTAAGAGAGGTGGGTTTAACAGTAAACCTAGAAAAATGCGAATTCGGGAAAAATCAAGTGAAGTTCCTAGGTTATTTGATTGGATCCGGTCAACATTCCCCGGACCCAGAGAAGGTTATAAAAGGTTTAGCGACACCAGCGACAAAGAAGGAAGTAAGAAGTCTACTTGGACTGGCTAGCTACTACCGTGACTACATACCACGATTCTCCAAAATTGTATTACCACTGACAAATCTGACTAAGAATATCTTTCTTTCGAGTTCCTTGGAACTCGAAAGAAAGATTGTTGAATCTAGAGAAATTTCTCTAGATTCCTCTCATATCAACAACAGCCTGAGTTACAATCTCTGTGACGCACACGTTGCTTCTGTTCAGTACTGGCGCAATCGCGACAGCGCGTAGTATTCGTTTTTTTGGAACTCATACTTGCATTTTTTTCAAACACGCTACTATCTTTTTATATTTGTTCTGTTAGCACAATTTTAAGTCTCTGTAATTTTTTATATACTTCTTTGATTGTGATACCTGAGGATGTTCATGTAACGAAACTAGTAAACTAGTAGTATCTTTTTTAAATATATCTTGTCATCTTTTTATCTCTTGGTAACAGTCATTAAACCTTTTTTTATAATATTCCAACCGAGTAAAAATGAATTTTGAAAAAAAAAAAATATATATATATATATATATAATATATATATTAATTTTTTTTCTTATTTTTTTTTTTTCAGTAATAGGTTAGAAATGTCACTGTAAATGTAACCATTAGTCTATCCTTGTTTCTATTAAGGCGCAGTAGGATTAACACCTCTCGCTGGTAGAATTCACATAAATAATAACAAGGAAAGAATAATTAGATAATGGAAAGACTGGTGTATTTATTTAAAAATAAAAAAAATTCAAATTAATATTAACCAGCTTTTCAGCTAAGCACACTGAATATTCCTCTAAGATTACTAATTAGCATTAGTTGTAAACTTACAGGAAACAAATGTATCAGATTACCTTATTTGCTCCATGATTATCTGTGTACAATATAAATTATCTTTTCACACCGATAATAAAATCAAAAAATCTTGGAATTAAAAGATAATTAATCTTGTCATTCCAAGTACAGTTTGAAAATTAGTAGGATGTCATTTTATGGAGTCATTGTCACTAATAATAACTTTCATGCAATCACATTTGTGATTACGTGGAAGTTATTATTTCGATAGAGATTAGATAATGAGATATTTTGCGAATAATTGAACTTTTCCCGTGGGAAATGATATCAAATTAAAAAACTTTGTTACATCTTACTCTCTCTCTACTAAAAATATTCCAAAGTACAAATATGTTATACAGTATATGATATAATGGATACGATATACGATATAATATATTGGAATAAATATATAATATATTGGAATATATTATATCGTATATACTATATTATAATTAATATTTTAATATTATACAGACAAATCAGCCATAAGAACACCCGCATTCTATAAACAAAAAATAGTGGTTGTGGTGGTGGTAGTAGGCGTTATGTGTGCTGATAGTAGTAGTTCAGTAGTTGATTTTTTTTTCTCTTTTGAGATGTGGATTAAAAACCATGTTTCTGGGAGGAAGATCCCTACATGGCCATGCCAATCTTCAACCCTTAATATGAGGAGGAAAGACCTTGAAAATATTTCTCTTGTTGGCGACTAGATTCAAAACCTTGTAACAGTCTTTTTTCAGGTGGCCTAACCCTGTGGAAGTAAAGATCATTTCTCAAGGCCTGCATATTCTTTATTGAAGATGAACACTTATTCAGAAATAATAAATACAGTACATACATTATACAGATGAACTTATTACATTCAGTTTTACGAAGGTTATTTTTAGCACTTATATTATTAATAATATAAGTAATGTAAGTGCTATAAAATAAAACATCGGAGATAAACAAGAATGGGAAGATTGTTCAACTGGATCATGCAGGCTATAGAGAAGGATATACAAATAAGCACGGAGGAAACTTACGAAGCGAGGTCTGGAAAGTTCTGATAAACACTTAGAACAAAAATGATATTAAATCACTGATATAACCACAAGATATACCATGCTAGTAACAGAGTTATGAAGGTAACTAATGTTCTTATATTCTCATATGTTCTTTCTTGTGGTTATATCAGTTGCTTTAATGCCATTTTTGTTCTAAGTGTTTATCTGGAAACAAATGTCCTAATTTCTTTCCAGATAAACGTATTGATCTAGCCAATACGTTTTGTTCTGAGATTATTAACAAAGTGAGACCTTGCACTCAGAATCATATGTACTAACTGAAATTGAGTGTAAAGGGTACAGTATATTTAGGAAGCATAGGTAAGACAGGAGAGGAAGGATCTGATGCTATTGATATCGAATGATTTTAGTCTAATTAGGACAAGAAAATCGACCCTAGAACTCACATTATTTCAGACAGTAATATATCCTGCGGAGGTTTCTATGGTTAAGAAGCTCAATCTAATTATTCCGGTTTTGTTACCACATACTGTAGCATGTCCTACATTGATAGAAACTGTATCACAAGAAGATTCAAAGAGGCAGCAAATATGATTAAAATTCCTACGCAATGCAACAAAAATCAGGGTTTGATTTTAAATCAAGTTTGGTCAGTGTTTATTAAAAAACCCAGTATAGACCTCGGACAGAGTGAACGTGAACCACAGAAAGCGACATCAAATAGCATTGTTTCTGGCTAACACGCATTAACGGTTGTATAGATCTGCTATTCGGTTTTTAACGAACTTTCTTGATATTCATAATACCAACAAGTGAACTAATTTTCGTAATTTCTTGTAGTTTGTATTTTAAACTTTTATTTCTCTTTATCCTCGAGGATCTTAGTCTGACGACTAACGAAATTTGTCGGGTTTGTTTTTTAGTACTTGTTTAGTTTTAAAAAAAACAGTTTTTTTTAATAAACATGTAGTCACAAAACCAGAATAATTTGATTGAACTTCTTAACCACAGAAACCTTCGCATGATTATAGAAACTCACGGTGAGTTTAATTGGTCTAAAGTTTCGCAATTTGAGAAATGACGCATTAAAAAGCAGAACTTTAGTAACCGTTTGATATTTTTAATACGTTGCAGAGACAATGAAATTGTTCCCAAGTTCATAAAAATCAAACGCGCATTCAAATTCAATAAGGCCAACGGAATATAAAAAGAACAGAATTAGCTATATTGAGAGAAAGAATTGCAACTACTAGAGCAGAATTATCCAAGATTAACTAGGATACATGTAATATACATAACGAACTTGCCACATCACTGACGTCAGAACTATGGAATAACATAGACACTATCACATACAATACAGCTACAATGGTGGCCGAAAAGAAAAAAACGCTGCCTAATTAAAAAAAGTAAATTCCCTTCTAAATGAAAAAGAAAAGCAAAGGAAACATCTAGATCACTCCAAAGTAACAATTAACCTCTCCTCAAGAGTTCTAACGAGATATGAACAAATATTATTATGAAAGGCTTTAATTTCGTTGTAACGCCACGACAAGTCCCGAAAATTGATATCATAGCCCAAATTCAAAAGGAATAAAAAGAAATGTACCAGGAGATATAGCAGATTTGATCCGTATTCAAAGCATAGCATTACTATTAAATTGCAAATTACCACCCAAAAACCTACAAAGAACAGAATTTGCAGTTCTTAATAAACTCAAATCACACACACACAAAAAAAACATAGTCATAATAACAGCAGTCAAAGACAATGCAACAGTGATTTTAAACTCAGAAGATTATAACGAAAAAATGAAAAGCCTTCTTGAAGATTCCAACACCTACACAGCATTAGACAGAGACCCCACTTGGCGAACTCACAACAAAACCAACTAACTTATCAAGAATATACCAAATTGGTCTGAGGAACTAAAAAGAAATTTACAATCAAAATACCCACTAGTTCCTAGAATATATGGAGTTCCTAAAATTCATAAACGAGATGTACCGCTAAGACCGATAGTAGACAGGAGGGACTCTCCCACCTCAAATCTGGCAAAGCACCTTACAAACGTGATTTGACCACATGTAGGAAAAACACCATCGTTAATTAAGAACAGCACAGACTTCATACAGAAAATAAAAGATATGCACATAGATCTTTCAGACATATTAACAAGTTTTGATGTTGTCAGCCTTTTCACAAAGATTCCAAGAGAGGAAACAGTAAACATCCTAGAAAACCTCTTCCCACCAGACATTGTACAGCTCTACGAACATTGCATTAAAATATACGTCCTTTCTTTACCAAGAAAAGCTCTTGGAACAAAAAGAAGGACCAGCAATGGGTTCACCCCTCTCACCAGCTCCAGCAAACCTCAATATGGAAAAATTTGAAAATAATGCTCTACAAAACTGGCACATCAAACCAAAAATTTCTTCGATATCTTCATCATTTGGCCAGGAACAGCATTAGAACTGACTGCATTTAAAGACTATCTTAATTACTTACATCCTAACATAAAATTTACTCTCGAACTAAAGAAAATAAAAAACTTCCTTTCCTAGACATCCTTATAGAAATAAATGAAAGAAAAAACAAATTATCGTTCTCCATTTATAGAAAATCAACAAACACAGGAAGTTTCCTTCATGCTACCTCACACCACCACCCCAAGCAAAAAATAGGCCTAATAAAAACCTTAAGGGATAAAGCATACAGCATCCCCAGTACAGAAGAAAAGCTGAAAGAAGAAATACAATACTTAACGCAGATCATACAACTGAATAGTTTCAAAACTAAGACAATTAATAAAATTCTCAATACAGCACCTACAAGAAATTTAAATAAACAAGACTTCGAGAACGCAGTCACCCTTCCTAATATCAAGAATGTAACAGATAAATTAGCCAAACTTCTGTACAAGTATAACATAAAAGTGACTTTCCTGCCACTTGAAAAAATATCAAAATCTCTTCATCCTCCGAAACTCAATGAAATCACCACCCAGTGAAAAAACCAGGGGTTTATAATCAGTGGCGCACTCAGGATTTAATCTTGGAGAGGACCGAGCACTCAAGATTTAATCTTGGGGGGGGGGGAGAGTTGAGTAAACTATTTGAGAATACACACTACACATTGAATACGACCTATGACTGATTATTTGCAGTAATCGCCAATACATGATACCAGTGATCTCCTCTGGCCCGGCTAGGGCAAACGAAGTAGCGCTCGGTCTGCCCTAGCACGACTTCATTCGCCTTGCGTTCACAGCAGCCGTGATTCCGAGAGCTATAGGGTATTCCCACCTTATGTGACTGCTAATTCATAAGTAGTATAGAAATAGAAGACACCACACAACGTAAATAAAAAATTAATTTAATTAGGAAAAGATTTTTGGGAAATTTTCGAGTATATTTTTCCTCTTTCTTTTGGATGGGACCAGGGCCCCTTTGGCCCCCCTGGGTGCGCTACTGTTTATCTCACTCTTCCTGTGGCATCTGCTACGTAGGCCAGACTGGGAGATCGGGAGAAATCAGTATGAACGAACATCAAAAGGACGTACAAAAAAAAAGAGAGAACATAAGTCTGGCTTAGCATTTCACACAGCTTCTACTGGTCATGATGTACTCTAGCACAAAACAATCATGTCCTACATTGATACAAATTCAAAGAGGAAGCAAATATTATTAAAATTCCTACGCAATGCAACAAAAATCAGGGTTTGATATAAATAAAGTTTGGTCAGCGTTTATTAAAAATTTACCCAGTTCAGACCTCGGACAGAGTGAACGTGAACCACAGAACGCGACATCAAATAGCATGATCTGCTATTCGGTTTTTTAACGAACTTTCTTGATGTTCATAATAACAACAGATGAACTAATTCTCGTAATTTCTTGTGGTTTGTATTTTAAACTTTTACTTCTCTTTACTCCTGAACATGTTAGTCTGACGACAAACGACACTTGTCGGGTTTGTTTTTTAGTACTTGTTTAGTTTTTAAAAAACAGTTTTTTTAATAAACATGTGTTCCCAAAACCGGAATAATTCGATCGTGTAACATATCTTGTTAGGGTTAGATACCAAGGGATGATAGCACTTGATTGTCCCTCTTTGAACTGCCCACTCAGCCTCAAAAAGCCAGAAAGGATTAAAAGGCCTCGTCCACTCCTTATAAGAGAATAAAAGTGTTAGCTGATTATTATTATTATTATTTTTTTTTTTTTATTTTTATTTTTTGTATTTTTTATTAACTATGACTAAATACTAGTAATAATTTTCCATGTGCAGAGAGATTGAAGCTGGTTTGAAGCTGTATAGTGTGAGGTAGAGTCTAATGATGTCAAATACATTATGAACGTGTTACTACAGCCATAGTGGATCAGCTGCTAGTGAGGATGAAATGGTTATCCAAATAAACTTAATAGATGCTAAACAATTAATCATTATGATTGATTTTATTTATGTGAATATTCATCATGTTCATCATCATCATCATCACGAAGCATGGGCTCACTGCCCGTTGATGGCTGATGCCTGTTTCACTATCTTCTTCCACCTTTCTTTGTCCAGTGCACAGTGTCGCAGTTTATGTACACCCATTCCACACCAGTCTTTTATATCGTCTATCCATTCTCTGTATGGTCTAACTCTTCTGTTTAAACCATCCGAAATACCAAACATAAATGTCTTTATCTTCCGGTCCTCACTCATTCTACAGATGTGTCCAAATAATTGCAGCTTCCGTTTTATAATTTTCTGCATTAGATTCTGTTTTGGTTGTATCTTCTGATAGAGCTCTTCATTGGTGATTTTCTGTACCCATCCTATTCTTGGAATCTTCCTGTAACAAGTTTTTTTCAAATGCCAAAATTCTTTTTCTTGATTCCTTATTTATTACCCACGTTTCAGATCCGTACAGCACACCGCTGAGGATGTATGTTTCCAGTACTCTTAGTTTTGTTTGCAGGCTGATCACTTTACTTTCCCAGATGTTTTCCATGGCCTTCAGTCTGCAAACAAAACTAAGAGTAGAAAAAAAATAAAAATCAGGATTGCAAAGAGAAGAACATAGCTGATCTTTATTTCTTTTTTACAGTCCAAATCATATGTCACTTTACTTCCTAAATATGTGAATTGTTCTACATTTTCTATATCAGTTCCATCCACTTGTATCTTTTGTTTCATGTTCTTCTCACCAAACACCATTGTCTTTGTTTTTTCCAAGTTCATAACAAGTCCAAATCTCTTCCCTTCCTCATTTAACAGTTTCAGTGTTTTTTGTAGTTCTCTTTCGTCTTCTTCAATAATAACAACATCGTCTGCAAATCTCAGATTGTTAATTATCATTCCGTGTACAGATATTCCTTTGGCATCTTCCTTCAATTTGTCCATTGCTCTTTCTAAATGTGCGATGAAAATGATATTGGGTCTCCCTGTCTAGTACCTCTGCTTGTTTTAAACCATTTCCCCAAATCATCACCTATTCTAACTGCTGCAACTGCATTCTGATAGACATCTTTTAATATAGCTATTAGTTTTTTTTATCAATTCCATAGGATTCCAGAACTGCTAATGTCACTTTCTGGTCAATACTCTCAAATGCTTTCTGAAAATCAACAAAGCAAGTATATATGTTTTTATTTTTTCGCCTAGCTTTCTCTGCTATTAACCTCATTGTCAATTAACCTCATTGTCAATTGAATTGTAGTTCTATCCTTCCTAAATCCTGCTTGCTCGTCTGCAGGTATGCTTCCAATTGTGTTCTCAATCTTTCTGTCAATAAGATCATCATCACTTTACCAAGGTGACTTATCAAGGCAATTGTTCTATAATTTTTACATTCTAGCTTATTTCCTTTCTTGTATAATGTTACTAATATTGATTTCACCCACTCCTCTGGAAATTTCCATTCTTTCCATACCATATTACATAGTTGGTGCATTTCTGTAACCATACTTTCACCACCATATTTAATCATTTCTCCAGTCATGTTATCGTTACCTGGACTCTTGTTGTGTTTTAGCCATCCTATTGCTTTTTCTACCTCTCCTCTTAAAATGTCCATATCATGCTCATTACCAGGTGGAAATATCTGCTTCAATTCTTCAGTCAGTTTCCCAACGCTATCTGAATCTAGTTTTTCTTCATATAACTAACTACAGTATCTTGTCTACCGCTGTACAATTTTTTCTTTATTCATCAATACATTGCCTTTTTCATATTTAATTGTGGTCTGTTTTGGTTGCCACTTTCTGTTAATGGTTCTGATCATTTTGTATACCTCCCTTGTTTTATGCTCTCCATAGTACTGTTCTATATTGCTACATTGGGCTTCTAACCATTTCATCTTATCCATTCTGACTGCTTTTTTTCACCTTATTACACTTTCTTCTATATTGCTCTTCTATTTGTTCTGCTGTGTCCCTTCTTATCTTCAACATTCTTTTCTCCTGTACTAACTTCAGTGTTTCTTGTGTAATCCATTTCTTCTTGATCTTCTCTTCTTCTGGTACTGTTTCTTCAACTGAATCTTCTATCGCCTTCATTACTCTTTTCACTCTAAAATTCGAGTTTTTTTCTTTCTCCACACTTTTAAGTTTCTCTTCTTACACTGTTCTGTACCTTCTTCCTATTTCTGCTTCACTTATTCTTGCTGTATCTCTTCTATTTTGATGTTTGCAATCACTAAACTAAGGTCCGAGTCTATATCCGCTCCTTGAAAAGTTCGACATTGCTGTACTGATGTTATCCATCTTCTTTTAATCATAATCATATCAGTCATGTTTTTGGTTTCCCATCATTTGATCGCCACGTCCATTTTATACACTCCTTTTGTTGGAATCTTGTGTTACAGATCATCATCTCGTGGTCCACAGCAAATTCTAACAATTTTTCACCTCGTTCATTTCTTTCTCTGAAACCATATTTCCCCATGACTCTTTCCCAACCATTATTATCTATTCCAACTTTGGCATTCCAATCTCCTTGAATAATTAGCACATCTTGCTTTGGTATTGTTTCTATTGTCTCTGTCAGATCTTTGTAGAATAAGTCAATATCCTCATCTGTGCTGTCAGATGTGGGTGCATATATCTGGACTATTGATATGTTGAATGGCTTTGCCTGAAATTTTGCTACTATGATTCGTTCATTAACTGGTTTGTAGCCTAACAGTGCCTCTCGAGCTCTTTTGCTAAGAAGGAAGCCAACTCCTGCTTAGTGCATGGTGTCATGTCCTGACCATATTACTTCGCATCCATTGATCTCACCAGATGATGTCCATTTCATCTCTGTCAATCCTAGTATATCCCACCGATATCTCTTCATTTCCTCACGAAGTAGTTCTAATTTTCCTGACATCCAGAGTGTCCGCACATTCCACGTTCCTACTGATAACAGTTCTGTTAGTTTCAGTTTCTGTTTCTGTTTCCTTTCGGTATCCCACTTTTCGATCCAACTCTGATCGCTCGATTGGTATCGCGGGCCTTGTTTATCCGGGCGACGCCCGAGCCGATATGTTGTAGCAGTTGATTGTATAGGCATCAGATAACAATCGTGTTTTTTCTTTACGGTCAGAGCATCGACACTCATCTGACCAACCCTACTCCTTTATCCAGGCTTGGGACTGGCATGAGACCCCTAAGGATCCCATGATGGAGTTTATGTGAATATTGATTGGGATTAAAAGAATGAAACCGAATTTAATGAGTTGTTGCATGAAAACTTCCTTAAGAACATTTGACAAAAGGAAATCGTGTTCACGGAGTATTAGACTTCATTATAATTTTCGGAGACTGGGGGTTCAGTAAAATACGCGAATGTTCTAGTTCTAGTTGATGACAATGATTATGCTGTACTGACCTTTCAAGCGGATGAGTATATTGATATTCCATGTAGAAAAAAATTACATTTTTAACTTTAAAGCAGATAACCAGCCGAGGGGATTAATAGGTTTGATCTCATTGTATCGCTTGCTAGATGGGAAGGATATCGGCAGTGCATGGGAAGTATTTAAAAAGTACTGATGCCTTATCGGAAAGTGTTCATAGAGTTGTAAGAATAAATAAGGTAGGAGTGGAAAAGATGTGCAGTCCATTTTCGGAGAAGCTTCTTCCTTTTTTTTTTTTTTCTTTTTAGGGGATGGTAATTGTTTTTTACCCTCCTTGACTACTATTTCTTGTGCAGGGGAGTGACTCTAGCTGCTACAAGGAAGGTCTTGAGCTTTTCGGTGATAGCTATAATGATCTCTGATGTTGTTGAGAAGTTTGTCGCTGATGAAATGCTGGCTTCGTTTTATTCTTCTGTTAGTGTCTCTGCAGAGGCTTGTGCTATTGTAGTAATCAGTAAAGTAGTTGTCTTCTTAATTAGTGGTTCAATTTCGTAATCATCTGCATAAGGTACAACTTTCGGTTCCTCTATGGTGAATGATAATGGAATTTCGCTTACAGCAAGAGAGCTATTAATTTTCCGAAAGAAAGGTTTCAGAGCTAATGCGAAGAGAAGGTGGCTAAAGGAATATCCTCGTTTGACGCCTCTGCTGATGATCGGGTTGGAGAGTATCCCATTGATGAGGTGACTTGTGGAACTGTTCTTGATGATGATGCGTAGATCCAGTCTAGTCTTGCTCTGCTGTGAGGCCATAAAAGTGTAATCTTCAGTGTAGGGGTTGCATATTCTCCAGATGTCACTGAGCTGAGCTTTGTTAATGTGAATTTCCAGACTTCGATAACCAGTCATTTCTGTAGTTGGGTTCTCTCCTATTTTGTCTAGAGCTGGGTTTGCCACCCAAAATCTCCCACAATAATGATATCATGGGTGCTGTATAGATAATCGCTGAGCTTCTGAAAGAGTGTAGATCTTTCGCATGCACGGACCGAGGTGTAGATATTAACGAACTTGGTAGTACCCCGATACTTCCAGTCAGTGGCTAATATTTTCCCTTTTGCATACCTCTGGATGTTATGGAGGGCTTTTAGGAGCGGGCTAGCACATCTGTTGTCTCTCATTCTGACATCTCGCCAGAATGAGAGACAACAGATGGACAGTCAGAGTTACAAACTGGTATCTGAGAGATACCAAAAGGAAACCTGGAAGACCAGCCTTAAGGTGGGAAGACCCAATGATTAAGGAAGTTGGAAGAAAAGGAGAAGAAAGGCCCAAGACAGGAACAGCTGGACTCTTTACGACCTGCAGTCATGGAGAAAACCTGACTGATATCACAGGTCCATCAAGGTAATACCTCTGGATCTTATGGAGGGCTTTTAGGAGCGGGATAGCACATGTACCCCGCTTCGCGATGTCTGCCATGCCAAAACTCCAAAATTATGTGACGGGGTACATGTAGCTGAGTTCCTGCACGTCCATGTGATGGGAAAATGCAGTCTCCTGAAGGAATCCAAGTCTGATGTTATAATCTGGCTCGGATTATGATGTTATTTTCTACCTCCTCCTGTGTGAATGGGATTGAATATTTGAAGATTAAATCCGGCTGCGATCTTCAAACATGAGTTGCTGGCCGTATCGAAAAAGCTCTTCTACAATAGGGCGGGGGGAACAGGATATTCTTCCTCAAGCAGATTTCCTTACGGTTTTGAGCACTTTCTTAAAAAACTTCAGATTCGTGTTTCTCATTCTGGATTTTGAAGAAAAATTAGCAGAACTTGGTGTTAAGAAGGCGCGGAAATCAATCACACTTGAAAAGAAGATGGAGGTGATTCGAAGAATGGAAGATGGGCAGACACGTGCTAATGTCTGTAGAAGTATTAGCACGTTTACAATTATGAAAAATGCACATAGAATGAAACTGTCTGCGTAACAATCTACGGCAGCACTAAATGCAAAACATATATACGTTATAGCAGGGGTAAACTTCATGAAAAAATGGAAAAATTATTATCATTATGGGTGGATGATTTGAATCAGAAAAACATTCCTCTGATGCAGGCTGTTATAACTGAGAAAGCAAAAACAATTTTTGAGGATCTTAAAAGGACAGATGGAGGCAAAGAAACGTTTTAGGAAGCAAAGGTTGGTTCATGAGATTTAAGTCTCGAAGTAAGTGCCACAGTGTCAAATTATGTGGTGAGGCGGCAAGTGCATTGCGGCAGCGGCTGCTTTTCCTAAAGAATTTCAAGACTGTGTAGAACAAGGAAGTTATTCTCCTGATTTCATTTTTAATGTTGATGAGACTGGGCTCTACTGGAAAAAATTGCCATCACGCACCATCATTTCCTGTGAAGAACATTTCGCTCCAAGTTTTAAAGTTGCAAAAGATAGATTTACGCTTTTGTTGAGTGCAAATGTCTCCGGAACTTTGAAGCTTAAACCAATGTTCGTGTACCATTCACAGACACCACGCGCCTTCAAGGGTATAAAGGCCATGCTACTAGTCTATTGGAAATGGAACAAGAAAGCTTGGGTTACATACGACGTTTTTATAGATTTGTACACAAACTATTTTTGTCCTATCTTGCTTCGCTTCTGTAAAGAAAATGATTTGCCAGCCAAGGCATTGCTTCTCTTGGAAAATGCCCCTGGACATCCTCCAAACCTTGCTGAAGTAAGAACACAATTGGATGTCAAGGTTGTTTACATGCCCCCAAACACAACATCGCTTTTGCAACCGATGGATCAGGGGGATTATATCAATCTTCAAAGTCTGTTACCTCCGTATAACATTTATGGAAATGGTAAGAGTCTTGGACACTTCAGGAAAAACTATTAAAGACTATTAGGGGTCATTCGATATTTTGAAGGGCATTAACAACATCAAGGCAGCTTGGAACGACGTGTCAGCAAAGTGTTTAAAAGGAGCATGGTGAAAACTTCTTCCAGCATTTATGCACGACTTTGAGGAATTAGAGCAAGAGGAGAATGTTATTGAAGATGTTACCAAGCTTGCCGTAGAGGTAGGACTGGACGATATTACATCTGAAGATGTGAAAGAAGTCTTAGAGAGCCATGATAAACCGCTTTCCAATGAAGACTTAAAAGAATTAGCCGAACTATTGTCAACATTCAAAGGAAGAGAAAGAAAACGAAGAAGGTCCTCTGAGAAATATGAAAACGGCCGATTTACAGCCTATCCTTGCAAGCATAGAGACATTGATTGATGAACTCTGCGAAATGGACCGCGATTGTGAAAGGAGTGCGAACGTAAAAAGGAGTGTAATCTCATCTATTCGACTTTACACTGAACTCCTTAAAGAAAGAAAAAGAAAATCTAGGCAGTTAACACTGGATACTTTAAAAAAAATGCAAGTGATCTGAAACCAGGAACTTCAACATAGAAATATATAATATCTTTTCGAAATTTCATATTTTTTGTATATAATTTTGTTTTCTTTTCGTTATTAATAATTTTATTTTAACAAATATATATATGTATGTATTATCAAAGCTTTAAATATAATAATGTTACACATACTACATCTGCATATTTTTTAACTGCGCAGAACATAACTTCATACCTCCCATTAAAATTGGGTTCGTTTTACGCCGATTCAGTTTACGCCTGTGTTTTCAGGAACGGAACTGAGGTGTAAACCGAAAGCTGCCGTAAACCGTTTTACTTGATTGGGAACCTCTCAATTTTGATGGTGTGCACCTGGTTCTCCACCATAACTGGTGTGATTTGGGTTCCTCTGAATGAAGAAACCTCTAATAGTTTGTCATTGGAAGAATTACCTACCATTAAGTACCCTTTATGCACTTAGCTCAATTAGTGCATAAAGATTTTGCACATCCGTACTCTCTATTTTCAGGTTGTTATAACAACCTTGGGATACTTGCACGCTGGTATTTCGATCCCAAGAGTACTTGTCTTATGGGGACTGAAAGCATTTTGCTCATTTTAATACCCTATATAAAAGGGAAGGAAGACAGCTTAAGTCTAAAGACAGAAAAATCCCACAGTGTGAAATAGATGAAGCGTGCCACCAGCACTAAATTAGAATAAGATAGTTAAGTATGAAAACTCCCGCGTTGAAAAAGCGTCAGCAAAGTTATTAAAAATCACCACAAATAGTATAAAAGCCAAACAAAATCAAAGCTGGGAAATACAGACCTGCTATACACTCTTCTCACTTGGTGAAGAGTAAAGAAAATCCATCCTCGGCCTACTGAATTAAAAGGTGTACCCTAGAAAGAAGAGAGAGAGAGAGAGAAAGGATGGGATAAGGAAGCGACAGTGGATTGAGGTGAGGTCAGGTGGGATGGGTGTGGGGAGGGGAGGAGGAAAAATAAACCTCACCTCACAGTATTCATCTTACTAGCTCAGTGCTATCAGATGATAACTCTTTTCACCATAAATAAAGGTCTGTATCATCGAATTGAAAGTACTACGGAAGTAACTGGAGCCTAGGTTATCCACCCGCTCCCTGTACACCATCTGTGGGTAGTGCCATAAATAACCGAGATATAGAATGCTAAGTACTCGGAATCCACAGCCTCCGAGCTTCTCTGGAAATTTAAGTTGAAGAATGATATCAACTTCTTTGCATAAATTTTCCCCAAAAATTACGACGCTTTCTAGTAGAGCAGGCACTCTTGTTCTTCCGTGATGTAGGTAATGTCGACGACAAACAGATAGGCTGTGGAGATGATGGTCTTGATCACAGTAGCCCTGGAGGAAAGCGACATTTCTCTGTTTCTCCAATCCTTAAGTCGGTTTTTCTATTAGATGGTCGATGCCTAGTTCACATGTTGCTGAAAAGGGAATCCCCAAGATGGTATGGGGGTTCTTCCTTAGGGACTAAGCCCAAAGGGATGTTGACTAGGTCCCAAGAACCATAAACTGTGAGTATAATTTTCTCGGGATTAATGTTAGTTTCATACATGGAACTTATCGAGGATATTGAAAAAAGCAGCTATTGAATCGTTGTCCCTAATGATGCCAATCACTGCATCCACATAAGCTATTACCTGATTACTCCGTGATCAGCGTGAATGGGATCCTTCTTACAGCACGTGAGATGTTGATGGCCTGAAGAAATGGCTGCTGCAGTAGTTTCCTCTATGATGGATAGTAGTTCTCAATTAACCCTTACTTTCTGAATGATGTTGAATAAAAAATTGTGACGGACTCTGTCGAACGCTCAGGTCAAGTCAATCGAAAGCAATGTTATTGCATATGTTTTGAAGTCTGCCAGACGGAGTAGATCTCCGGGTAAAAAGAGATTGGACTCTGTCACACTACCCAGGATGACATACACATGTGAACTTTTAATAATGCATCTCATCCCCCACCTTTAGCTTCTTCTTGAGAATGGAGGCAAATATTTTAAAATCTATCTTCAGTAGGGTGTGGGTTTCCAGTTCTCAACTAGGGAGAGATCCCTGTTAACTTTGGGGGTGAATATGGTATGAGATTCGACGAAGTCTGACGGTACGTTTTCGGTGGAGAGGAAGATAGGAAGATATTAAATAGTGCCAGGAGAGCAGAAAGAACAAAGTTCCAGACCGCACGATAAAACTCCGTTCGTAGTCTTTCAGGTCGTGATGATTTTATGGTAAGGCATTAGATACAGAATGCCGTGAATGGACGATGGAACCCTGCCTGGATATACGCAGTATAGGTGGCAATTTTCCAAGAAGAATAGTCTTCGAAGGTGTTGGATTCATGGTAGTTGTTGGTATTATACCTGGAAGGCTTCTACCATGTCAGATGTTTGCGATGGTTTTTTCTCCTCTCGGAATTTGAAGAAGAAGCTGTTGTAACAAGCAACAGGAGATTTGTCCTCGTGTTACCTGAAGTTAAAATTCTTTTCCTCCACATGCCTTTCTTTTCTTCGTCTATGATTAATGTCACTGATGATGCTATCGCATGGTATCGCTTGGCGCTGGCTGGCTATGAACCAGCTTCTTTCCTTATATTGATTGTGCAGTCGAAATCTTCATTGATAAACACGTTCTTGGCCCTATTACATCATATGTTGCCTGATGGTAGATGGAAAAAGTGCGCAGGTGTCCCAGTATCAGTCAGTGTTGCTCTAGCCAGAGCAGAGATGATGGGGGTTGACTGAGTTATCAATTCACGGGAAGTGAAGTGATAACTTTCAGGGACCAGGACCAAAATCTATTTTCTCAAGATAGTGATACCTAAGCACTACTAGCTTGTAGTCCATGATGTTGTTAATGCTTACGCGCTTAATGTTCTCGACTTTGGAAAGGAAAGACGGTATTAGATAAAGCCGGTCGAGCCTTGTGTCAACTCCTCAGCTAAAGTGCAATATCGAGCATTGAATTACGTGCTTCCCTACGTCCGTTTGCTGGGCGTTTCTGAAGTGAATTTCCCATTGCCAGTAACCAAATGTCCAAATGATGGGTTCCTCTATCATGTCTCAGATCGGATCCACCAAGCAATTGAAATCGTCCATCATAATGTCATGTTGGTGGCCATAGAGATAGTTGTTAAGCCTTAACAACTTCTTCTCCCTTAACAGGAAGAGGGACAAGAAGTTGTTAATGAACCTGGTGATGCAGCTCCAGTCTATGGCCAAGATCTCCATTCTGTCTCGCTATGTATTGTGGAAGATACCTAGGAGGGGGACTAGCATCAGTACCCCGACTTCCGCACTGTTGGCCGTGCTAAATCTCCAGTAAGATGTTAAGAAATACATTTGATTTAGTTCCTGCCTATCCATAAAGTGATGAAAATGTGTCCCCGACTCCCGCACTGTCAGCTGGGCTAAAACAATAGTAAGATTATTATTATCATTATTATTATTATTATTCGTGATACCTCCAAGGACTCCGAAGACTCATCGCGGGAGGACACCTACTGCAACTCTCTGCTCTCCGTCTCCACCACTACACCGAACCTCAATCACAATCAACTAATCTACCGCTTACCATAACAGCAAGTATTTTTTGTCTGTAAATTGCTTGTGTTCTGAATGGCCGATTTGTCTGTATGCGGGATAAAAAAAAACCGAGTTTCCGTGAGAAAAACCCTGTTATCTCCGTATGAGATCAGCTAATTCAACTTCAATTGAAAAGGTACATATAATGAATCCTCCAGTCCGGAATCGAACTAAGGCCTTTTCCAATCGATGGGCGCAACGTATCGTTGTTCTTCCAATTGCGCTACGAAGGCGCTTACGAAGATGTTACGAAGAACTTTTGACTTACTTCCTGCTTATCCATGAAGTGGTAGAAATGTGTTTCCTGAAGGAACAACAGCCAGATGTTGGATGGATGTTGAATGCTAGCATGCGTTTCCAACCTCCTGTTCTTCTGGTTATGAATGGAGCCCTCTGATATTGAGAGAAGTAATGCTGAAGAAAGGATAGAGGTATTTAGGATGCTATTATGATCTTATTTCGATCTAAGTTCTTTATTGTCAGCTGTTTTTGAATCTTATTAATGGCTCAACACGTAGGGGTAGGAAGAATAGCAAATTTCCATCTAAACACACTTCCAGTTTGCTGCCCGAGCTTGACAGACCTCAAACTCGTCCTTAAGGTTCTTAATCTGGAAACTGGTGATTTCGTCTTCAGATGCTTTATACTCGTAAGAATTAAATTCTGAGCCTGTATAGCTTTTGATTGTTTTCTTGGTGGGATCATCTCAGGAGAGGGAGGGATTTTTCTCTCCAACTCTGACTCCAATGTTTCACTACTGGATTTTTTGGGTCTGGGAGGTATTTTCCTTTCCCCCACTTATTCAACTTGCATTTCTTCTACAGGGGATAGGGGACACGTTGGTTACTGAAGGGAGAGTCATATCCTCGAGTTGTTCGGCAGGTGTTCTTACCAGTTCGACAGTAGATGTTGATTATTTCAGTGTAATAGTAGAGGTGGAAGACTTTTCATTTGATGTGGCGGTGGTCGTATTACCTTCACAGGAATGGTCTGGTCGAAAGCTTTCTTTCAGGTTTCTCTTGGGGATGAATAAGTTTGGAAATTCACTTTTGCTGATGTTAGGTTCTGCGGCACTAATTAACTCAACTGCTTTCCCTGCGCTTTCGGCGAATGTACGTAACGTACAGGTAGTGATTTCACGTCCATACTCTGGCATTTGCGACAGGGATTCAGCTACTGGCTGGAGATATGCCCGATACTAACGCAGTTGAAACATTTAGCTTTGGAGAAATGACTGCCCATGTGGTAAAGCCACAACGGAATCACTGTCTCTGCACTCGGGGAAAACTAACCGTTGCTTTGAATGTTTCGATGGTCTCTAGGTTTGGCACAGGTGTTTTTATGTCCATGGTGAATGTAATTTATCTAGAGTACCAGGATGGGTCTTCACTAGAGATGCTTTTCTTGATGTTGCTCGGTTTCCCCATTTTGAGAACCCGTAAACCAGAATGTCGTCACCGTCTTCTAAGTACTCCACAGGAAACCTCTCAGTTTTTACAGTACTGATTTGGCTTTCGACCATCCCTGGTGTTATTTGGTTGCCTTTTGTCTCTCGAACCTAGGTCTTTGACTACGACACGGTATTTACCCCCACCATATTGGGGGAAGGCAGTGCTTTTTTTCTAGAAAAAAAGGTGCCGGAACTCACATCATGTTAAGCTTTTTACTAAAGAAAATGATATTAAAATCTTGATTTAAATGAAATATAAAGCAGCTGTTGCTGTCACGGAGTCGCATAAATGAATTAAATATAATTTATCTTCAGTATTTTTTTTAGACATGATCAAATGTAAAATTAAACAAAGAAATTAAAATATACAACCAAATACCAAATATAAAAGTGAAAGTAAATTTGTAAAAACATTATATAATTTAAGAGAAGTTCATAGTGTTTTCCAAAGTTTCGTCCAATACTTTCCTCTAAGCAACCACCGATCAACATACTTTGAAGGATCGAAAAGTCTTAAAGGTGATCCAAGGAGTTTGATGAATAAAAGTGGCGAAACTGTTTTAGTCTTCAACGAAGCTCTTGTTGTGGTGATAATTAAATTCATCTGCAAAAATCCGCGTTCACATTCACTTAATGAAATGGAAATGATATTCAGAGCATGTACCAAACGCAACAGTTTTTTTGGGTATGTCTTATCGAGAATGTATTCACGGAATCCACGAATCATTTCTCTTTCATTTAGTTGCAGTCTAATTGACACATTTCTAATTTCCGCCTCTTCGAATGTTAGCTGAGCATCAATATCTTCAGGTCAATGTTTTTGGTCAAGCACGCGGGCCCAAAGTGCTAGCTCAACATCTTCGCTATCAAGCAACCTTTTTTTCAATTGACTCTTTCAATTTGGTATAAAATGTTTTTGGGTCAATAGGAGGATTATTTTTTGGAGCTTTTTCGTGAAGCAAAACTCCACGAAAGCGCAGATGGCGTACAGCAGCTGCAGCACATCTATAATAGAGTACAAAATTCTGTCTTCTTTCTTCAAAAACTTGTACAAGTGCATTTAATTTTTTATTTGCCTTGTAAAGGTTAATGTTACTGTCTTGCAGGTCCAAACTTAATTCAGACAATTCTTGGAGAGCGTCACATATCAATCCTAGATCCAATAAATAGTCTATGGATGTTATTTTTCTTCTTAAGTTATTATAAGTGCATTTATCATTTTATCTCTCCTAGGATCATGCATTGCATCTTCGCATCTTCAAAATGATGCACTAGAGATTCAAAATTATTCCACACGGCCAAAACTGAATGGAAACTTGATGACACCCATCGAGTACTTAAAATTCTTCCAATTTTCAGCGGCTCAACCTCTAGTGATCTGCACATAAATGCAACTCACTACTATGTTTTGGCAAAGCATGGTATAGGACATAAACTTTATCAATAAATGATTTGAATCTATTGATTCCTGAAATTTTCTTTACAGCATCACTTACTGATAATTCTAGTCTCTGATTAGCACAATGCCTAACTATAATAGAAGGAAATTTTTCTGACAGCAATTTTTTAACTCCACTTTTACACCCTAACATTACAGCAGCGCCATCGCATGCTACAGAAACGAAATATTTTTTTAAATAATCTTCTGTCATCCCATAATAGTTATGGCATCAAGGAATCAAATACACTTTTGCCGTTACGTTTTCAAGTTCGATCAAGCCCAAAAATAAATTTATCGGTGAATTAATTTCAACGCCTTCGATACAGCATCGAATATACACTATGAGAGTAGTTTTATTGCTTATTGTTGTTGATTCATCAATTATCAATAAAATTATATTTTTGGTTTGAGCGATTTCTTTAAACACATTTTTTCTCATTTCTTCATTTACATGATTCACAATATTAATACATGCATTTGTTGAATGAAGAATACGACCCATTTCAATTGCGTTCAGTTCTTGCAGATCAATTTCACTTTCAAAATTATGGAATAATTGGTTTTCCTTTGCTACTTTATATGCAGTTCGAAAATTTTTTGCGGTTATTTCTTTTTCAGAGATAATGATTTAAAAAAAATCTTTTCAAGGGTCTTTTTTTCGACTTCAGAAACAATTTTTAACGCTTCTTTGTGTGCAGCAGATTCTCTGTGATCGAACTTTTTTTTTTCTCGAAGTGAGCTCATTTGTAGCTTCCTATCTTTGCCAGAATATGTAATCTCAGTGTTGGCCCATTCTTTGGAATTTTTCATTCCATCTTTGTTTCAATTCCAAGAGTTCTAACTTTTCTGCAAGGCGTACAACCAAGTTTCTTTTTTCAAATATACATCCATTCATTTTTCGAGCAAAAATCACATTTTTGATCTAATGTCCAGCAATTCGGCCAGTCATTTTCAGTTTGGCCTTGCTCCCCAGGATTAGCTTGAGATGATTCGAAAACATCAACTGGCACCATCATTTCCATATTTTTTTCCGTCGTGTTTGTTATTATTCTGGGCTTTTTATTAATGGGACCGGTGGTTGAGAAGTAATTGGAAATCTTTTTCATTTTCAAACTTGGGGTCAGACTTTTACACTAAAGAGTAAAAAAAAAAAAATGCTAAAAGGATATGAAAATAATGACGTTAAATTTACGTCAATTCAATAAAGATATTTTTTAGATAAATAAGTGTTTTACCAAATATCTTTCGCATGTTGTCAATTACACGTCCATGCAGCCACAAACTTAGATGCTAATAGCGTGCGCATGCGTGTTATGTACGCGTGAACATTATTTCAAAGATTACTTTTGAAAATTTGAAAAAACTGTAAAAAAAAAAATAGGTGCCGGAACGCCGTTTCGGTGCGTTACACCAGAAAAAATAGCACTGGGTGAAGGAATAAATTTTATCCACTCCGATGGTGTCTTAAGGTTTTTGTAACGGTTCTGGGCTCATTACACTCTGGAACCTCAATACCAATTGTCCTCACCAGAGGGGATTGGGTGTATTTAGTACTTTGTGTTACTCACTGTACTAAACTCTGCGTTTAAATGAAAAAAAAAAAGGTGTAATTCCGAAGACTTTGGTAATCCCACAAGGTGCAACCATGCTACTAGCAATTGAGTGTTAGAATGTTAATTAAGGAAAGAAATATAGTATTTAACGTTAGCAAGTTAATGAATACAATACGTTAGTAGCTAGCGAACAATCAAATTGACCACTGATCTATCCATTCTGGCGGACACACTTACACTGACTTGGGAAAATCATATTCTCCTGGCTACAAGCATGTGACTCCTTACGTGGCACCATGCACCTTGCCCATGGTGGTGTCCATTGACTTCTTTCCAAACAGTATACTCTAATGGAACATCTTAATAGAATCCAAATATTGCCTTAGAAAATGTGAACAAAATAAACAATAAATATACTGCTGATATTATTATTGAAGAAAGGCGAGAAAAGTTTCTCTATTCAGTAATGAGACTTGAACTTAAGTCCATCTTTGAGCAGCTTAGCGAGAAGGATGCAAACGTCCCATCCACTGAGCTACACAAGCCTGTTCTCGCCTCCTCCCTATACGGGAATAAAAGACGTTAGATGATTTATTATTATTATTATTATTATTATTATTATTATTATTATTATTATTATTATTATTATTATTATAATGAACTCCCTCGATAATAACGTGTCTTTTTATTACTATTATTACGGGCGCCTCCAGGGAGTCTTTAACCGCTAACGCCCTTTTATTCCCTATAGAGAAGAGTAACGTAGCCTTTTGGTCCTATGTATATCAATATTCTGAACACATTGTAATAAAAGTAATATTAGTATTAAGCATATCAGCTACAATATATACGTGTATGTAACTGTATGCACAGTGTGCTCATGTGTATATTTGTAAATAGCATCAATAAAGTTTGAGTTTGAATTATTATTATTAGATGACACCTCATTTTTGTAAGATATATTTTTTCTCCTACTTGAATTTTGAAATTATCAAAAAAACCGTGAATAACAATAACTGTTATTAATTTTTCTTTATTTTATTTCAATAGTGGAAAGCGAGCACTTTCCTGCGTTGAAGTGTTTTATATAGTAATTGAATTGTTACTGGAGATTCTAATTAAATAGATGTTGCTATCATAGAGGGCGTTAAATATGGTCCTAAAGAAGTGGTATGATTTAATTTTTATATTTATGTGGAATTTTAGCTACATAGAATAAAATTTGTGCATGGTTTGTTTTAAATATGATGTTCAGAAAAGGTTAATAAACTATTTGTTTTTAGGGCATTTATTATACCTCAGTTTTTTTATGCCTGTATATTTATTTTCTGGTTATTGTAGTTTCGTTTTCAGCTCATGGATAAAAAAGAAAAAAAAAAGTTTCATACTGTTAACGTTTGGTTTCCGTATAAATGACCTGTCAGAATTTTCGAATATTCATCTTCCTTGACATGATCAGGATTTAAGATTTATGTATTTATGGCCTGTGTTATGGTTGAATGCATTAAGTTTTCGAATAAATTATTTCCTGTCCACTTGTTCAAGTAATACTTATCAAAATTTCGTCAGCAGTGATATTATTATTGAAAGGTCTTGCATCAAATTAGTGATTTATGATGAGAACTAGCTATTTGAAACAGCTGGAAGACCCAGTGCAGTGAAACCCCTAGTAAAAGAAATATGGATTCTTGGCAGAGTTCATGTCTTTTGAAACAGTTCATGCTAAAGGTTTGTAATTTCGTAAGCATTCGATTATCTTCAATTTTTACGTTTTTAATGCGCAAACGTTTTCTTAGTTGGTATGAACTAATAATGGCTGTTTTATTATGCCCTTGTTTAATAAACTCAACATTAAACAAAGAAACTAAATAGAAAATGTATCTTAAAAATTCAAGATTCAAAATTCTGCCGTTTGATCCCAGAGAGGATCATTAAACAGAAAGCAGTTTTATGCTGTGCATTCTCTGCAGAAAAAAAAAAAAAAAGTAATTGTTATGGTAATACTTAACACAGCATTCTAAGTTTACTTTTTTAATAATAATCGATTGCCATACAAAACATTCAAATGGTATCCCAGAGAATCATTTTAATGATGTCAAACTTTATCATTTCATATGCATTAGTTATCTTTCCACAGTCATTCTTCCTTTTACTTACCACATAGCTAAAGAACTCTGGGATTTCCTTTGACCTGCTTAGCAGGCTTCCTGTCATAATCTCTTTTTGCCTTTCATGCTGTACTTCTCATGAACTGGCCAATCATATCTCTTTATATACCCAGCTTTTTTCATTTTCTGCAGCTCCTACTTAGTGATATGCTAATCACCTGTCTAAACTCCCACCTGATTTGTCTTCATTTCTTCAAACATCCTTTCACTATCTCTGGTGTATTGCTGATATCTTTCCCTTTTAGAGTCTTATGCTATTGCACTGCTCACAGCTGTCTCCTTAGCAGGTGTCATCATCACCTGCTCTGTAACTTCACATACCTCCTTAATTGAAAATTTTACATGCCTGGCAACCCCCTGTACAAGATTACAGATTCTATAATGGAATTTACACAAATGCTGAGATAACTACCTGAGACATGTAATGGAGGGAACTCCAGGTACAAGACTGGATCTGGCAAGAGTATTATAGAATCTGTCATTTTGTGCTCATCAGCAAATGAGCACAATAAGTGTGGGGATAAGTAATTATTATGGAAGGCTTACTACAGCACCGCAGACTTGATGTGCTCATTTGCTGATGCATTCAATCAACATTTCTCATACCATCTGTCCTTTAGCAGCAGCTTACTACAGCACCGCATATAACCGCCAACTGATATAACCCTGTTGGCCCTTATTTCACATCAGATAGCCCCAAATGCATTGTCCTCTCCATTTCTGTTCTCTTAATGAACTCCTACTCTTTTTATTTTCAGTTCTGCTATCATTAGCAACTCCTCCTTTCATCATATCCCCCCCTCCCATCTGTAAATTCTGTACTCCTGCATTATATTCCTAAAGCTGTATCATTTTCCATCAACCAAATCTCATTAAATGGGCCATACTTACACTTTTCCCCCAGGCTGGTGTGGCCTGAGGCACTAGCGTGCTCTGGGGCCTCATCTAATTTTTTGGGCCCTTAAATTGGCCCTAATTTTTGGCCTCCTAGTTAGAGCCTCTAAGTACAGCCCTATCCCTCCACACATCATTCAACAACTTTTCTCATGATAATTTATTGAGTTCTTAAGGGAGCACTTGGAGGGAACTCATGGGCAAAATGTATTAGATTTAGTAATAGCATTGGATAATGTAATTTTTAACAACATATCAATATTACCACCAGTTGGTGACAATGATCATGTAGCTCTGACCTGGGAGGTGCAAAGGCATGCAGAGGTATCCAGAATAAGAAGATACATGTGTAACCATAGTAACTATAGGGCAGATTATTGAAAACTCAGAAAACAGCTTGAAGGAGGTCTATGGGATAAGGAACTTGAAAGAAAAGAGATTAATATGGTGTGGATCATAGTCAGGAAGTATTTGATGATGGCAATAACAGACTATGTGCTTAAATCTAGAAGGATTAACAAAATAGGTGTTAAATGGATGAATAGGGAAATTAAGCAGGAATTGCAATAGAAGAAGAAAAGATTATCTGGAAAATATAGGCAATTAATGCTGCTTGGGTGATATTCAAGAACTGTTTAGTAGAAGAAATGTCAAAATGTATTCCAAGGGTCAGAAGGTTAACTAAGGTAGGTGTGAAATGGATGAAGAGATTAAGCATATGATACAGAGGAAAAATGCATTATGGAGGCAACATAAGAGGAGACAACATAATAATCAATTCCATGAGGATTACAAAGAACAGGCAAGGAGGTTGACTTGGTTCTTATGGGTATCAAAAGGGAAGTATGAGCAGCAGTTTGCTAATGAAGCAAAAAAAAAATCCTTGGGAGTTCTTTCGATATGTAGTCAGCAAAAAAAAAAAAAATGATTACGGAAGGATGACATCAATTGGAGAAAATGATATATGAACAACTTCTGCAGATGATATAGTTGAGCTATTTAATGAACAGTTGATAAAGGTCTTTCATTCTTGTGAATGTGACATCATGGAGAGTTTGAGAGCAGTGGATGATAAAGAGACTGACTGAGCAAGAGCTATATGAGGAATAAAGCAAACTCGATGTTAATAAGGTTTTGGGACTTGATAATATATCACCATGTATTTTGAAGGAATGTGCAAGGGAATTAACATCTGCCTTGACATATTTGTTTAATATGAGTCTTACACTGGTTCAAGTTCCAAAGGAGTGTAAGGAAGACAAGATTGTGCCACTTCATAAGGGAGTTGACAGAACTCAAGCATCAAATTATAGGCCTATCTGTGTGTCAGGTGTTGTGGTGAAGTTTTTGGAGAAGTTGGTGAGAACTAGAATCCAGAAGTGGGTTGATAACAGTGGTATATCTATGATGGACAGCATGGATTTGCTAAAGGGAGGCGATGTTTTTGTAATCTGCTTATTACAATAAGGTGATGGCTTCATTGGACAAAGGAGATGAATACACGATAGTATACTTTGATTTTACAATTATTATTATTATTAAACAAGACCTCATGGAGTCAAAGACTCATCTAGGAGGTCCTTTTATCTCACACACATCTCATCATACCGTGTCTTAAACACATTCAAATTCCTTGCAGACACCACACTCTCAGGCAAGGCATTCCAATCACTCACAACTCTGCACGAAAAAAACCTGCCTCTCACTCCCCTACCCACACCCTCTTTATACAGTTTCCAGGGATGACCGCTGGTTCTCCCCTGATCTCCCACTATTCTCTGCAGAACTTCTCCACCATTGATCCTATAACAACCCCTTACCAACTTATAGGTCTATATCATATCTCTCCTCTTCCTTCTCTCCACTAGACTCTGCAAATTACATCTTTTCAATCTTTCCTCATACTCGACATTCCAGAGGTCAGAAACTACCTTAGTTAGCCACCTTTGGACCCTTTCCAACATCTCTTCATCCTTCTGAAAACCAGGTGACCAAATCTGGGCACAATAGTTCATGTGTGGCCTAATCAAAGCCTTATACAATGGAACAAGAATCTCCCTGCTTCTACACGTCAGTGTCCTCTGCATCATTCCCAGAAGTCTTTGTGTTGTCTTCACAATTTTGGCGATGTGTCCCCTAAATTTTAGATCCTTATCCACTATCACCCCCAGATCTCTTATTTCCTCTACTTCCAACAATATATTCTCACCAAGCATAAATTCTGCATCCCATCTTTGTTTTCCAAATTTTAAAACCTTACATTTTGCAACATTGAACTCACATCCCCATTTGCTTGCCCAATCACTCAATTTATTCAAGTCTTCTTGCAAGGCCACAACATCTTCACTACTCTTTATGGTTCGTCCCAACTTTGCATCATCTGCAAACAACTGAATATCTCCATCCAAATCTTTGCCAATATCATTAATATACAAGTTAAATAGTAATGGCCCTAAAACAGACCCCTGAGGCACTCCACTAGTGACTTTCCTTTTCCTGGATATTGCACCCCCATACACAACTTGTTGATACCTATCAGATAGCCAGTCTCCAATCCAATGCACTAATCTAATATCCAACCCAATCTGCTCTAGTTTGACTGTCAACTTATCATGAGGTACTCTATCAAAAGCTTTTGCGAAATCCAAGTATATTACTGTGTATCCTTCTCCTCTGTCCAAGGAAGCAGTCACTTTATTGTAATAAGTAAGTAGATTACTAAAACATGACCTCCCTTTAGCAAATCCATGCTGTCCATCAAAGATTATACCATTGTTGTAAACCCAACTCTGGATCCTAGTTCTCACAAGCTTCTCCAATAACTTAACCACAACAACTGACACACAGATAGGCCTATAGTTTGATGCTTGAGTTCGATCACCTCCTTTATAAAGTGGCACAATCTTGCCCTCCTTCCACTCTTTAGGAACTTGACCAAGTGCAAGACTCGTATTAAAAAAATAAGTCAAGGCGGGTGTCAACTCTCTGGCACATTCCTTCAGAATACACGGTGGTATATTATCAAGTCCCACAGCCTTCTTTACATCTAGTTTATTCAACTCCCCAAACACCTCTTGCTCACTTACAGTCAGTCTCTCCTCCCCATCATCAACTGCTCTTAATCTCTCCATGAAGTCACATTCACAAGATTGAAAGATCTTTATGAACTGCTCATTAAGTATCTCCACCACACATTCTGCAACAGCTGTCTTTATACCATTTCCTCCAATCAATGTCATCCTTCCATAATCATTCTTTCTTTTGCTGGCTACATATCGAAAGAACTCCCTAAGATTCTTTTTGGCTTCATTAGCTAACTGCTGTTCATACCTCTCTTTAGCTACTCTCGCCAACCAAGTCGCCCTCCTTGACTGGTCTTTGTAGACCTCATGAAATTGGTTACTTCCACTTCTCTTATGCTGCCTCCACAATGCCCTTTTTCTCTGTATTGCATGCTTAATCTCTTTATTCATCCATCTCACACCTACCTTATTTAACCTTCTCACCCATGGTATACATTTCAACATTGCATCTACTAAATAGTTTTTGAAATCCCCCAAGCTGCATTGATCTCTTTTCCAGCTAACTCCTCATTCCATGCTACACCTGCAAGCTGTCTCCTGAGCTCTTCATAATCACCCCCCTTGTAGTTACACATATACCCTTTTTTCACAGGGGTCCTTGCACTGCTGGCAACCACCCAGGTAATCACCTCATGGTCACTTTCACCAATTGGTGGATGATTTGACACCTCATTGATAATTACATCCTCTGATGAGATGACCAAATCCAAGACCCTTAATCCTCGTGTGCCCTCTGTTACATACTGTCTGAGGTAGTTATCCCTCAAAAACTCAAGAAACTCATTTTCTTTACTTCCAGTTGCCATCTCTTCATTCCAGTCTATATTGCCATAATTAAAATCACCCATAATGATCTTTTGATAGATTATAAAAATGGCTTTTGATAGATTACCACATGATAAGTTGATTGTCAAACTACAGCAGATGGGGTTGGATATTAGACTAGTGCACTGTATTGGAAATTGGCTATCTTATAGGTTTCAGCAAGTTGTGTATTGGGGGAGCAATATCCTAGAAGAGGAAAGTCACTAGTAGTGTGCCTTAGGGATCTGTTTTAGAGCTATTTGCTGTTTAACCTGTATGTTAAAAAGATAGATTAGAGAAGATTTGGATAGGGATATTCAGTTGTTTGCAGATGATGCAAAGTTGAGAGTAGTACAGCAGATGTTCTGGCCTTACAAGAAGACTTGAATAGATTGAATGCGTGCGCATGGGAGTGGGGGATGCCAGTCCAATTTTGTGAAATGTAAGGTTTTAAAATTTGGGAAACAAAGATGGGATATCGAATTTATGCTTGGTGGGGAGCCACCGTAGCTCAGTCATATAGACGAAGCCCTTTAGTCGGAAAGACCCAGGTTCTATTCCCATCTAAGATGTGTGGAACCTATATCTGGTCTCTTTTGACTAAAGGCGAGTTGATCTCATACAGAGGCAAGAGGTTTTCCTCCCTCAGAACAGGAAAACCAGCCCTGTGAACACATATGGACTATAGTCAGAAATACTGCCCTTGGGGGGGGGGGGGTGCAGCGAGGAGTGGCAACCCAGCTGCACTAAATTAGCAATTATCCCCCTCAATATTGGGGGGACTCAACCCATCCTAGGATGGATGAACAAGTAGGATAGGATAGGGGATATATTGTTGGAATTTGAGAAAATAGGAGATATTGGGTTGATGGTAGATAAGGATCTAAAATTTAGATGGCACATTGCCAAAATTGTGAAGACAACAGCGAATTCTGGGAATGATGCAGAGGATACTGACTTTAGAAATAAGGAGATTATTTTTCCATTGTATTGCATGAAATATGTACACAGTAGTGTGCATATATTTCATTTTCAAGAGGGCAAAGATATGTTGGAAATGGTCCAGAGGTTATTGACTAAGGTAGTTTTTGATCTCTGGAATGCTGAATATGAGGAAGGTTGAGAAGATGTAATTTACAGAGTCTAGTGGATAGGAGGAAGAGGGATGATATGATAGAGATGTACAAGTTGGTAAGAAGTTGTTATAGGATCAATGTTGAGGTTTTTCATAAAATGGTGGGAGATCGGGGGAGAACAAGACATCAACCCTGAAAACTATTTAAGAAGGGTGTAGGAAGCAGAGGTTTTTGCATTCAGAGTTGTGAATGATTGGAATGCCTTGCCTGAGAGAGTGTGGTGTCTGCACAGAATTTGAATGTGTTTATGACAAGGTATGAGCTATGTGTATGACAGAGGAACTCTTAGATGAGTCTTTGACTCCATGGAGTCTTAGTATAATAATAAAATATAAACTTGGAAGAAGTGAACAGTTAAATGAATTCTATTTGCATGCAAGAAGATTGAATAGTATAACAAAAAGGATGAATTGGATAAGAAATTGGTTTGATTAATATCAATTAGAAAGCTAGTTTCTTTTCCAAGGATAATAATAATCCAAACAGTTTTATAGAGGAGCCATGTCTGATGATGAGAGTTATCATTGGAGTCCCACAAGGTTCTGTTCTAGAATCACTGCTGTTTAATTTGTTTATTAATGATACTGCAAGTGGTTTACAAGCAGATATTCAACTGTTTGCAGATTATTATTATTAACGTTTGACTTCATAGTGAAGAATTTATGGAGACACAACGCAGGTTGGAATAATTACTTTACTTAACATTCGAAGTTTTGACTTCTGTATTGAGGTCATCATCAGGAAAAATACATATGTATAAGATGCAAGCTACATGACGCTGCACTATACAAAGGTAAAATGAATCTAGATGCTTGTTAATCTTTTAACCTAGCCTGACCTCTTGTGGGGAAGAAATAAATAAAATAAAAAATTTAAATAAAAATAAATTAAAAATGAAACTACATTAAACATTTCTAAAGTCCTCTCGTATTGAGATTTTCTTCTTCGCTTGTTCTGGTTGTTAAGGGTTGCAGATGGGTCCTCCACATTCTTGGAATGATTAATCCATCATTTTTGTGCAGATTTGGATAATGTTTTAGCATTTCACAAGCTTCTTTGAATTTTCTCTCAAGCCAGGTTTTGGTGTGGTGTAGGGACTTGGTGCCTTTCCAATCAATTCTGTGGCATGTTTGGAGTTCTTGGTCTGATAGGCCTGTTTTACCATAGTGGAGGTATTTAATGTGCCATTTATGTTTGTCTTTTCTGATTGGGATACGTTACAGGTACATTGAATTTTGTATACTCCTGGGTGGGCAAGGCATGGAAGAGGATCTTTAGAGGAACTAAGTAAATTTATTAATTTTGCCAGAGGTTCGAAGGTAGTCTTAATGTTATATTTAAGTAGTGTTCTCTCTATTTTTTCCGAATGCCATAGCCATACCCTATATTAGAAATGTAGGGTATGGCTATAGCATTCTTGTAATCTTTTTTGTTTTATGAGGATCTTGTGAACTGTTTTTTTATTTTAGCTATTTTTTATACATGTTTGATTATGATCTTGAATTCTTGGTTCAGAGCTTGATTACAAGAATGCCATAGCCATACCCTATATTAGAGGCATTTCGGGGAAAAAATTCCCACACTCCCCATGTACAACTTTCTGATACCTATTCGACAACCTGTCACCGATCCAACTCAGAAGTCTGTTATCCAAGATTTTGCAAAGGCTTTTGATAGACTGCCAAATGACAAGTCTATCAAAAGCCTTTGCAAAATCTAAGTACACCACTGTACTTAGATTTTGCAAATGTATATTTGCAAAAATGTATAATGTATATGCATTTCCCCTATACTTATAGTAGATAAGTAAGTTAGTGAAACATGATCTCCCCTTACATTCATTTTAGTCCTTTTTTTAGTGTTGCATGGTGATCAGCATTCATTTTAGAAATTATGGACTTCACAACCGTGTTATAAATAACTATTTTAATTTCCCACATTTCGACCCTCATATTAAGGTCATCATCTGGAGTATATACAAGAACAAGCTGAGTTACATTTCACACAGTAAGCTAAAGAAACAATTATTTGATCACCAGATATTCTACTGCCATGACTTCTAGCGGAAAAAAAAAACAGATAAAATTACAAATTAATTAATCATTTAGAAACTACATCAAAGCTAAATTCTATATAAGGTAACATGAGAGAAGCATTCTTTCTTATAGATAGTTTTCTTACAGTAACAATAATGTCCTATTTTTAACATTACAATTGCTATACTAGATTTAGGATTCTGGATTATCTACAGTCCTGTTTTAACTCTTAGGGAGAAAGGTTCCATGGGTAGAATATGTGCCTTCCATATGCTTGGGATTTTTAGAACATCATTATTGTTCAGATTGGAGTGGTTGATAAGAATCTCACAGGCTTCCTTAAATTTGTGTTCATACCATGTTTTGGTATGATTTAAAAAACAAGTGCTTTTCCAGTCAATTCTATGTTAAGTGTTCAGGGCATGATCAGAAAGGCCAGCTTCACCATACTCATTATATTTAATGTGTCGTTTATGTTCCTTTTGTCTGATAGGAAATGTGCTTCCTGTTTCCCCTATATATGGTAGATTACAGGTGCAATAAATATGGTATACTCCAGGGTGGGTCAGCAGAGGGAGTGGGAGGTTTAAAGGTGTCTTTGCGGTTGTATATTTCTGTAGTATTCTGTTTATTTTATCTTATGTCCCTTTAATATAAGGAATGGTTATTTTGTTGTCTGATTTATCTTTGTTTTTTATTGAGGTCTTGTAGAGAATTTGCCAGTGCTACTGCCAATTCCCTGGAACATTCCCTTAATAAAAGTCATCAAATCCTATCATCTTATTGACATCAATCTTATTTATTTCCTTAATTTGCCAAGATGATCTCCCCCCTTAACAAACCCATGCTGATAACCACAGCAAATACTACTGTTATCAACCCTACTTCTGCATCCTACTTCTCACCAATATCTCCAGTACCATCACTACTACTCCATCTATATACAGACCAGCCTATAATTTGAAGCTACAGTCTTATCACCACCTTTATGCAGTGGACAATTTTACCTTCCTTCCTCCTTGAAACCTGTACTGTTGTAAGACTTTTATTAAACAGGCATGCCAGTGCTACTGCCAATTCCCTGAAACATTCCCTTAATAAAAGTCATTAAATCCTATTGTCTTATTGACATCAATCTTATTTATTTCCTCAAATACCTCCTGCTCACTCACAGTTAAGCCATTCCCTCCAATGTCTTCTACATTTAAGTTCCTCATGATTCCACCCTGATCAGAATGAAACATGCTTATAAATTAATCACTGAATACCCAATGTCTTTTGCAGCAGTTACCATTCTACAACTTTCATCCATTAACTTCATCTTACCATGATTATACTTCCTTCCATTTGCCACATATCTAAAAAAGTAGGGTTTTCTTTTGCCAATTTCTGCTCATACTCTTTGTTTTCCTTACTAACTGAGTCACTCTCCTAGCTTGTTCTTTATACTCTTCATGTGACTGATTATTACTATTATTCATCTTGTACTTTCTCCAAAGTACTTTCTTTTTCCAGATTTCATGCTAAAGCTCCTCATTCATTCATCCATTTTACACCTAGCTTATTCGGCCTTTGGAATACATTCACACATTGATACTGTTATGTATTTCTTTGTTAGTTCCCACACAGCATTTATTTCCTTACTGCTCAACTCCTCATTCTATGTTATAGCTCCAAGCAGTCTCTTAAGCTTGTCATAATCACCAGCCTTATAATTCCACAACACAAGTGATTACTTCATGATCACCTTCACCAACTGGAGGAAAGTGTGAAACCCCTCTCACAATCACATCCTCTGATGAAATGATTACATCTAGAACTCTCGATCCTTGCATGCCCTCCTTTACATGCTGCCTGAGATAGTTATCTCTCAAGAAATCGAGAAATTTGTTTTCCTTATTTCCAAATGCTATCTCTTCTATCCAATCTATACTTCCATAATTAAAATCACCCATAATAATTTCCCTTCCTTTGTTCACTAATCCAAGTTTTTTATATATTTTTCATCACCACCCTCCACATTCCCAGGCCTATAACGACATCCAGCTAAATATGTCTTCCTCTCAATCTCCACGTTACACCACACTGTCTCATAACCATTGCCACTATTTCTTCCTTTCATGGCTACTTTATATGGACTTAATTCCCCTGCTATTATCAGCAGCACCCCCCCTCCCTTCTTGCCCTTTCTATCCTCGCAAAACATACTGTGTCCTTCCATTTCTATTCCTGTTATGATGTCATCTTCATTCAACCATGTTTCACTTATTCCAATGATTTTGGATGAATAAACTTAATCACTGAAACCATTTCATCCCCCTTATTTCTGGCATTTGTAAACAAACATAGTAGTTCATTTTTAGGTCTATAGCCAATCCTATCTAAGCCATGTGTTGGTTGCAATTTCCTCACCACACCTGCCCAATCGCCTTTATCACCACTTACCACATATTTCTGCTGAGTCTCATCTTCCCCACCCACATTGCAATATACTTCATCTTCATACACATGTTCACTGCTGCTTTCAACATCCCTATGCCATGTCTCCCTGTTCAACCGAGTGCCCCCCTGTTCCTCTTGCATTCCCATTTTCTCTTCATCTTTCTCACTACTACTGTTTCCACTGCCAAGCACTTCTGTCTCTTCATCTCTTCTGATAAGTTGGAAAAAGTTATATAATGATGCAGATATATTGGTGCTTCAGAGCTTTTTCTCAACCATTCTCACGTTTTGTCTTGAAGGACTACATAAATCTTCTCTCTCTCACACACACACACTCACATACTTGGTTGTGCATATATTATACGAGATGAAAAATGTGCAAATGACAGAAAGTGCACTTCCAGTTTGTGTTAAGGTTTTGGATATGAGAGATGTGAAATGACACACATGAATTATGAACATGGTATTCATGTTCATAATTTTGTCGAACATTCTCATTGTACAGACATTCAGTCTTCCATACCTACTGTCCTCATTGTACCCCATGGCACATAACACCTATCCATCTTCTCCAGATACCCTGTCCTTTGTATCTAATTCTGCTTCTCTTTAGCTCTCCCAATCAGCCATCTTTCATTCTTTTTTCTGTCATTCTGTCTCAGCTTAGGTTAGGCCTTCCTTTTTTTCCTCTCTGGGATCCATGTCCATGCTATTTTTGGAATTTTTCCTCTATCCTCAGTACATATCCACTTCCCTCTACATCTTTTTTGTTTATTTCACTGGCAATGCATTTTTGCTCTGTTGTTTATATAACTCATTTGTTATACATTCAGATCACATTTTTATTTTATAAACACTTTCTTTGAAAGTATTTAATTTGTTTCTTTGAGTTTCCATGTCTCAATTTACACTCAATGGACAAAACATTAGAGTAGGGGGTGATGGGAAGTTGACACCGGCATCTCCCACGCAGAGTGAAATGTACCCAAACCGAATGCAGATAGTAAATAAGCAGACATTGGGACTTCCCAACAGTGTATTACAATCAACGAATGCGGGTAAATGTGGTGATCTTAGCGACTTTGATTGTGGACGTATTATCAGCACAAGACAGATGAGTCATTCTATCGCCCAAGAGGTAAGAAACCTAGAATTCTCAAGGGCAACTGTATCAAGGTCTATGAGTATGCGATCAACATATGTACCAGTGAGCAAGTGGTGGCTGACCCCATTCCATTGATGTAGACTGTCCAGGCTCATACAGACCAACCACAGGGCAGCTGCAGCACAAATCACGTCCAGTTTCAATGTCAGAGGTCCAAGCCACATCGGTGAATGAATGGTACAGCATATTTTACATACCATGGGCTATAGGAGCCTTCATCCTAATCATGTACCACTGTTGACAGTTCATCATCGGCCATTGCGTCTCGCCTGGTGTCGGGAACCATCAAAATGACCTCTGCAGAGTGGACCAGAGTTATGTGGTCTGATAAATCCCATTATCAGTTGTACAAGCTGACAGGAGAGTGCAGGTGTGCATCTACAGCATGAGGCCATGGTCCATTTATGCCAAGTCAGCTCTGTTTAAGGAGGTGATGGCTCTGTGATGGTTTGGGAAGCCTTTCTGTATGAAAGGTCCCGTGGTGTGTCTGGAGAGATCCTTAAATGCTGCCAGCTACCAGAATATGCTGGCTGATCACCTACACACTTTCATTGCCTTTGTGCATCCTGCAGCCGATGGTATGTTTCAGCAGGACAATGCGCTGCCCACCAGGCCACAACCACCCAGGCATGGCTCAAGGAACACTCATCTGAGCTTTGGACCATACAGTGGCTCCCAAGGCCCCTCAGATTTAAATCTGATTGAATCTCTCTGGGATGCCGTAGTGCAAGACATCAGATCCATGTATCCGGGACCGACGTCTAAGGTTTATGAACATGGCTAGTATTATCTTCGGCAATCCTCTGGCATCCGGTGTAGTCAATGGCTCAGAGAGTACAGACTGTTATTTGTGCTAGAGGAGGACCAATACGCTATTATAGTATCGTTCCTCCATATCTAGAGATGTTTGGTATCTCTAATGTTTGTCCATTGAGTATATATAATAAAACAACCTTCATATCACTATTGAAGATCTTTATTTTGGTTGATTTATATTTGGATGATTTTTATATACAATAAGAGAGTAGAAAATATGTGTGCATTTTGATATGAAATGACTAGAACTTGGATCAATATTTTAATCAAATTTGGAATAAGACAGAAATTAGGTCAAAACACTAAACTCGATCAAAACTGGAGACCACAGAAATGTGAGTCTTAATAAAAATTAGGGTAGGTGTTAGTTAATCACATATAATTAGAGATATTAGGAAGGAACTTCTCGATTTATTCATAAAACCGAATATTAAAAAAATTACTAATAATTATTTGCTGATATTTTGCTGGTATTATATTCAATATCCTCATGGTACAAAAACAGTTTGTCACAGTACACAACAATTTAGTTAACTGTGAGACTAGTTTAAAAAAAAATTGTAACAGACAACTCAAGGAACTAAAGTCCTAATTGGTGTCCATAATGAGTTCAAGGAGTGGTATGATAGACTTTGTGTTTCCTAGGAGGGACCTCTCACGATGAGTCTTTTGACTCCATGGAGGCCTGAATAATAATAATAATTTTTTAAATCAGATTATTGCAGTTTGTGCACCGTGACAAACTGCTTTTGTGCTCTGAAGTTGCTGGATATAATACTAGCAAACTATCAGCAATTAAGTTAAATATTAATTATGTTCTTATTATTCTGTTGTGCGTTAATACCATCAAATAAATTGACAACTGGCAACACGTTTTTCTACTTGTTTAGAAAGGAACTTGACATTGTTAGCATTTAGGGATCTGTGAGCAGAGATAATCTAAGAAGGTATGGTCGCTTAAATAGAATGAGAGAGCAGAGTTTAGCTAAACAGGTTTGATGCTAGGATATCAGGGGAAAAGATCCAGGGAGTACAAGAATCAGTAGGTGATTAATTAGTGATTAACTAATTAAAAAGAAACATGTTATGGATTTGTTAATTGTTATCATTACTGATAAATTTAATTTAGGTCATATGGATGGTACTGCAAAATAGTGATTTGATATGGAATTTGATAATATTCAATGAGCTATATTGAAGAAGTCCATGTTTTATATATACTGTATAAGAAAATAATAAAGGATGAGAGGGAATGCATGTAAGAAATTGTGAAGCATGAGCAATCTTTTTTTAAGCTTGATAATTAAGAAAGATGAGAAATATATGCATTCAGTTGCCATAGTTATGTTAGCTAGTACATACGTGTTTTTTTCCCACTCTTGGTTTTTCTCTGTGTGCCCCAGTTTTCTCCTCAAAAAACATGAAAACATGAATGTGATCTAGAACATTTGAGTTATTGATAGTTAATGCCTTAACTCCCCCCCCCCCCACTCCTCAATATATTTAGGTCTCCTGATAGAAAATAATTAATGAGAGTTGTTATCTGATATCTACAAGGTTGCATATTGGAGAGCAGTGCCCTAGAATGAAAAAAAAAAAGCATAATTAGGGATCTCTTTTAGTTTATAATAGCTTTCCAATAAATAGGGTAGTTGGGCTCACACTGGGTGTCAAAAGAATGGTTTTGAACATTTTTCAAAACTGTTATCATGATGACTGTGTATTAAAGAATGTGTTGTAACATAAGGAAGATGGTTGGAAACAGACACCAGAAATTTAATAATATTTTATTAATGCAAATATTTCATTTTGAAACTAGAAGATCATCATAAGTGAACAAGCAGTTCAGAAGGTAAAGTAACAACAAACAATTTTTTTTTCCCTCCTTTCAACAGATAGAAGTTACATGCTATTGCAACACCATATGACAGCTGGTAAGGTGCAATATGTAATTATTTTAAAAAAGACTGCTTTGCCATTAATAAAAGGGAAATTAGCCTTCTTGGACATCCTTTTCTTGTACCCCATTTGGTGTACTAACGACTTCTGGTGTATTGTAAACCTGTTTTCACACAAAATTCAGTTCATTATTAGTTCTTTACTAAATAGAGCATGTCTCCAACCATGATGATTAACTAGAACTTGAAGCCATTCTATAGCAATGTTGTCAACTGAAGAAGATTCAGTGCATCTGTGACAGTTACAAGCCTGTGCTTAATAACTCCAACCACGTATGGCAAGTTTCAGTTCCATACATTGCTGAAATCTATAAGTTCAAGATGCCAGGAAATTATATTCTTGGTTCCATCCTTTATCCAAGTGTAAGCAACAAAGTTTATGCATGAAGTAACATCACAACTGGGCTACTTGCATATAGAACTAATGGCTTCACAAGGAACCATCAATTGCCTTAGTATCCTATAATGCAAGGCATATCCTTACAGACATGTATAATGCTATGCATTATGGGAAGACAGAAACCAGTCTGGATAGTGGCCCTATCCATAATACGTAGCATTATACATGACTGTAAGGATATGCGCCTTGCATTATGGAATACCAAGCCAACTGATGTGAAGCCATTGGGCTATCCTTAGTATTCTATAATGGAAGGCACATATCCTTACAGACATGTATAATGCTATGTATTATGGAAAGGGTTACTGCCCACACTGGTTTCATCTTTTATTGAGGTATCATCAGTGGGAGCCAGACCCAGAAGAGATACCAAGGTTGAAGTAATGCAGAAGTCATATTTCCCATATATAAGTTATCAAAAGGTGTCATACCTTATTACTGAAATACTTTAGATTAGAGCTAGTTGTTGAAAGTCATGAAATTACTTTGTTCACAAACTTTGTTTGCTTACGCTTGAATAAAGGATGAAACCAAGAATTTAATTTCTTGGCATCTTTAACTTCTAGTATAACCAATTGAAAAAACTTTCAACGACTAGCTCTAATCCGGAGTATTTTAGTAATAAGGTGTGACACCTTTTGACTACTTTTATATGGGAAATATGACTTCTGCATTACTTCAATCTATATGGCTATCGATTGGTTAACGTGACATGATTAAATGAATGATTGTTGTGTTTTGCATTAGAGTGGATGAGTGATTACGATGTTTTCTTCAGGATTATGAGAGTGATTAGTGTTGTAAATTAGTGATTGAAGATGAAAAGACTCATCTGATCACTGATAGTGGAGCACAAGGTAAGACTTTGACTTTTGATTTTTGATGCAATTTAATTGCTATTGCTTCGCGTATTTAGCCAACGCTTGGTATTGCTGGCAGTCCTCTGCGGCTATGGGATTTTCTAAAGAATTTCTGCTGGCAGGTCTGTAGACCTGCGGGATTTCTACTTGTACTCACTTGCAATTAAATCAATATGAGCGTGCCTGACCTAGATGCCGTCACCGATTTGCTCGATAAAGAGCCGACTCTTATACTCATTAATAAACTTCAAAAGAAGTTCAAGCTGAAATGGCCTACTAGCATGATCGACCCCGACATCATTATCGAGTCACTCGACAAAGGGCTAGCACTCACTTTTGTTAAAAAGCTTCTCAAAAAATTTGAATGTGAATGGCCTGGCTACTTAAACTTATATTCTTCACCTGAGGTTGATGATGAGGAAAATGAAGACTCTCCTCGAATGGAGGAAAAACTCAATATAGTCGTCTCTGCCTCTAATCCTTCTGATCAAGGAGAGATCCATGCTCGTAAGAATCGAAAAACTTTCGCTGCTGAGCCAATAAATGATGTTGATATGGACGAAGACACTCCCATTTCAGACCCCTCTGCCTCCCCCAATGAAAAGGTGCCACCGATTATCCTAAGGGAAAAGCAGAGATGGACAACCACCATGGCTAATTAAGAACCACCATGGCTAACTTACAAATAAGTTATAGATCACCTAAAAATGTAGATGAGGGCATAAAAATTCAGCCCACCACGGTGGCTGATTATAAAAATCTTACAAACGAGCTGGACGTAAGAGGAACACGATATCACACATTTTCACTTGCCTCCGAAAAAAATCTGAAAGTGGTCCTACGAGGAGTCTCCGAGGATATTGACATGGATGAAATAGTCACTGACTTCAACTTACAGGATCTACCTCCTATAAAGGTCAGTAGATTGTTCAGATCAAATAAGACACCTTTGCCTCTAGTTTTAGTAGAGATTCATAATATTTACAAAGACATATAGAATCGAAAATCAATCTGTGGACTTAAAATCACCCCAGAACCATTGAGGAAGAGAGCATCTTTTGGGCAGTGCCACAGATCCCAAAAATTTGGCCATTCCCAGAAGCTATGCAAATCCCAGTACAGATGCTTAAAATGTGGCGAGAATCATCCCACAAACACCTGCACCAAGCCAAATTCCACCCCAGCCTAAGCGCGCTAATTATGGCAGTTCTCACCCCGCTAATTATAGAGGGTGTATACATCACCCCATAAATAGATGGAATGATCCAAATAATCAACCTACCTCGTTATCTAGTGTGAGAGTTCCTGAAATTCAAGCTCCTCAGTCCTCCAAGAGTGAGAACATGACAACAGGTGCTCGTCCACCATTAACTGAGCCCCTTAAGAAAATGAATCTTCAAACATCAAGCGAGAACATATGCTGATGTGGCCCGCTCCAAACAGATAGTACAAAACCAGAACCTAGCTAATCCACATTCAAATCTATCAGCTATTATCACCTCTTCTCTTGCAAATATGCTGCAGGATTTCAGCAACTCAAATCCATCACTAAGTGTTACAAAAAGATTTTTACAGCAAACCCAATCCATATTATCTGCACTCTCTGATGCATAGGAAAAAATCACCCTAGATTCACTTAGGATTATCGCTTGGAACGCCAACGGTATCAAAAACAAATTGTTGGAAATCCAGGAATTCAATAATAGATATAACCCAGATATATTTCTAATCAGTGACACTCACCCGAGGCCTGCTGACAACCTAAAAATCAGAGGGTATCAGATTTACAGAAACGACAGACTTGGGTATAGAGGTGGAGGTACAGCCACCCTTATCAAAAACTATATCGACCATCATTCAATAACCAACCCTACAACCACCGACCTCGAAATCACAGGCATTAATGTCCTCACAAACTCAATTGGAAACCTAAAAATTTTTGCTGCTTACAACCCTTCATCAAAAACATTGTTGACCTCAGATCTGGATGCAATCCTTGGAGTAAAAGGACCGGTCATCATCGCTGGAGACTTCAATGCAAAACATCCTGCCTGGAACAGTAAATTACCAACAAAAATAGCCGCATACTGTTTAACTACTCAAGTTCCAATTGCATAGCTGTGGCTGGTCCTTCAATACCAACTCATCTCAGTCCAATTGGCTCCTCCGACGTCCTAGATATAGTTGTCCTCCAAAATGTCAAATTGCAGTACAACTTGGATTCACTTGACGAATTAACCTCTGACCACAACCCTATTCTGCTCCAATTAGGCAATCAGAAGGGACTGTTCCCTCCACTTCATACCTTGGGAAAAATTATCCAATGTGCTCACAAACTACTTTGGTCCTGTTCCTCATATTAACTCTAAAGAAGAAGTTGATTCTGCAGTCAATAAATTTACTCAACAAATCAATGCATTGCAAAACCTTATCATCTCTCACCTCAAATACGCCTACTTCTAAGCCTAAAAGACTTCCAGAAGAAAAATATGAACTTAATCAGGGAAAAAAATAAGGCAAGAAAAAGATACTTCAATACCAGGGCTCCCCAGGATAAAACGTTACTCAACCGGTTAGATAGTGCAGTGAGAGATGCACTGTGAAGGCCCACAGGAACAAACTATGAGAAGAAAAATTAGCTTCCATTTCACCCGGTGATCCGTTTGGAAACTGTTAAGAAATATCAAAAATAAAAATAAAACTCTTCCTCCTCTCAAATCGGATTTAGGCATAGTTCACTCAGATGCTGAAAAAGCCGAAACTATAGTCAAAAACTTAGAAAAGCAGTGCAGCCCTTCTTATGATAACCTGAACTTCAATAATATTTATAAAATCCACTGCCACATCAGATATGTACTAAAACAGTGTGATACTTGTACCAGCCAACTCACACCTACTTCTCCAGTCGAAATCTACGACATCATACAAAATTTAAAAAATAAAAACGCTCCTGGACCTGACGACATCCCTAATAAAGTTATTAAACTGCTACCCCAAAAGACCATTGTACATCTTACAACAATAATAAATGTCATGCTTAGATTAAAATGCTTTCCCTATGCTTGGACGTTGGCAGATGTAGTCCCTATTTATAAGCCTGGTAAGGACCCTCAGCTGCCACAAAGTTATCACCCCATCAGTCTGATTTCCTGTTTGGGCAGAATCGCTGAAAAAGTCATCCTCTCCAAAATACAAGTTTCTGTGAACAAGCTAAATATCCTACCTATAGAGCAGTTTGGTTTTTGCAAACTCCACAGCACTACTCAACAGATCCATAGACTAGTTGAATACATTAGCACCAGCTTCAACTGGCAACAATACACCGGAGCAGTCTTTCTTGACTTAGAAAAGGCCTTCGACAAATTATGGCACTTCGGACTCCTATACAAGCTGATTTTAGCCGACATTCCACTGGATCTGATCCACCTCATTAAGTCCTTTCTTTCTGGAAGACGCATGCATGTTAAACTAAATGGGATGGTATCTACCCAGCGGCAGATCTTGGCTGGAGTGCTTCAAAGATCCCTCCTGGCGCCGATACTTTCTTGATTTACATCGTGGACATCTCGCATAACCCGATGTCATCTATCATGCTCTCTATGCTGACGATACAGCAATATTGGCCAGATCTCTTAAACCCCATCTTGTTACAAAGAAACTACAAGATGACCTGCAAACTGGAACACTGATTCTCCATTTGGAGACTGCAAGTAAATCTTCAAAAAAGCAGTGCTCTTCTGTTCACAAAAAATTCAACATCTCCCAAAGAAGACATCTTTCTATTTAACATCAAGATTCCCTGGAAAACAGAAGCCAAATATCCCGGTGTACTGCTAGATAGAAAACTAACCTTCAGCCCGCGTACAAAATCCTTATGTGCAAAGGCATCAAAAGTTATCACTCAGCTCTATCCTCTTATCAATAGGAACAGCAAAATATTAAAATCAAACTGCTCCTCTACCAGTTGATGATTCGTCCCATTATCACTTATGCATCCCTTGCCTGGAGCCATACTTCAAGCTCAAATATCCTTAAACTGCAAAGACTGCAAAACAAATGCTTATGCATGATCTTAAATGCACCATGGTACATTAGAAATGTTCAACTTCATCAAGACACAAATATCCCTTATAATCTACTCTTTCCTGCAATTTCTCGGAGTAATGTACTTCTCAAAATCATCCTCACATCCAAATGAATTAGTCCAACAAGCAGCAAATTATGATGAATTGGAATTATGCAAATATAGACGACCTAAGGCCATCCTAATTCCCTTTCAAGATCTATAACTTGCCCAACTTGGGCCGAGCACATAGCTCATAAATTTTTCCCTACATAGTAAAATATCAGATAGCAGGGATTAAAAGCATTATGCTTCACCCTTATAGACAGTAACATTCTGCGTTCTGCTATATGGCTATCAGTAGACTCCAGGTCAGTATCAGCACACTGGAAAAATGGTTCAACTGAAGGATTCACGTCAACTCCCACAAACGCTCATCCATATTATTTTCTAGAAGGAAGGTTGACAAAAAAGAAGATATCCTGCTCTCTGGTCAAAAGATCCCATGGCCGACAGAGACCAAATACCTTAGAGTACTACTGGATAAAAAAATTCCTATTTAACAGTCACAATAAACTCATATGTTCCAAGATATCCAAAGTAATAGCTCAACTCTATCCTGCAATCAACTGAAACTAAACACATTAAACAAACTACTACTTTACCAGATGGTGATACATCCAATTATCACTTACGCTTCCCCAGTATGGAGTCATGCTTCATTATCAAATATTTCAAAACTACAAAGAAAATGCCTAAGGATGATTCTGGATGTCCCATGGTTTATCAGAAATTCACAGATCCATCGAGAAACCAATATTCCATATATTTCCTCCCTTTGTGATCTAGCAGAAAAATTCTTCGTCAAGTCAAGATCGCATTCTAACCCTCTGATCTCACAAGCTGTCAATTACAATGAAGCAGAGTACTACAAATACAAGAGACCCAAGTCTATTCTACTCCCAGCTGAATATAACTAATACAATTGCCCCCAGAGGGCGAGCATAAGGCTCACAAAATCATCCTTTCCACCAACTTTTCTTTACAGATAAAGGAAAAATGAAAAGCATTTTATGCTTCACCCATCATGACAGTAGCATTATGCATCTTGGTATATCTTCTGAGTCTGGCTCCCATTGAGGTCTTATTAGTGGTAAGGGCCACTATCAAGATTCGTTTCAGTCTTTCCATAATGTATAGCATTATACATGTCTGTAAGGATCTGTGTCTTGCATTATGGGATACTAAGACAATTGATGTGAAGTCATTAGCTCTATATACAAGTACCCAGTCATGACATTACTTCATGTGCAAACTTTGTTTGCTTACACCAGGATAAAGGATGAAGCCAAGAATATAATTTCTTGGGATCTTTAACTTATAATATAACCAAGTGAAAAACCTTTCAATATTGTAGGAATCTCTGAATCAGTTTCAAATATCCTTAAAAGATATAATTTAGTTCCCAAGTTTTTCCCTGTTAATTTCCTGGTTATTTCACCAAGGATAAACAGGCCTGCTCTTTCCCTCTCTAGGGTTTAGCAGGTTCAGTGTGATTGCCTTCTCTCTTACCTTGGACAAAAGGATATTCTTTTTTGGGAGGGGGGGGGATGACTGCAGAACATAGTTAAGAAGTGTATGGCACAACATGGAGTGGACACTGACCACAGCATCTTCTGGTCCAGAACCCTGTTTGTTACATCAGTGTCATTTTAAGTTTGTTTGAAAAGAGTGCTGAAGCACTATTCCCCCGAACTTAAACTAGAATGACAACCTTTCCTTAGCTAAAATTTGGAAGAGTCATATCATTACTAATGGCGAGCAGTAACTTTTTGTCAAGAATTTTAATTTAGACATTTTTAGTTACTAGCTTCTGCACAGTCTCTAATATTTTCATTACAGACATGCAAGACTGACTCTGAAATATTGGGTACCATGACAGATTAAGGGGTGTAGTTTGAGTGAGCTTGGTGGATAGGTGAGAGAAGCCTATTAGATAGATACAGAAGAATTATTGCACATGGTAATAACTGAATGGAGAATGAGTGGTCATGCCTGGAAGCTGTACAAAGATCATGTGAGTAAGGAAGTGAAAAGGTCTTTTGCTTGACAAGTGAAAAATGGAATTAATTAATCAATATAAATGATGTGCACCACCACTACAATGTGCCTGTTGTATATTACCTTGAATGTTTTCAAGGTAATGTACAATAGGCATTATAGTTTGCAAGTATTTTGTGGCCTCTCACAATGAATTGTTTGATTGATTAGTGGCCTGGAAAATAATATTATATTCTCAGATTAATTTTATTTCTCTTTTTTTATATATGGATTCTATAATAGCTGTACTTCACTTATCTTAAATTTGACCTTCTGAATTATGCAGTGTAACCATTGTAAAATTTTATATCTTGTTATTTGAGCATTTTTAGTTGAATAACATCAGCTCCAACTGCTCTTCCACATTTCAGGTTTCCTGATGGCCTGTTTCTTACATCATGTATTGATATGTATTCCTGATTCCATTTTCTTGAATATCTTCAGATGCTGTTCTGTGACTACTTATTACATTTAGAGGTTTTTCCCAAGTAATTCCTCCAGACATCCAGAATATTATTTATCTTCAGTTTTTATAGTCTTTGATTCTTATCACAGTACTTTTTCTTTCATTAGCCTCCAGAGCTCCCTTCTCTGCGGGTGATATGTTTGCGAGTCTGCCACCTCTCACTGCATGTCCCACTTCCTTTTTATCTCTTCCTCACCAAACACAATGAACCGTAACCAAAAGAAATGTGTTTTTACTGCAGATCTCAAAAATTCTCCTACACAAAATAGTTTAAAAAAATCTCATAAAAAAGCATCAAAAATCCAACCAAACAGCCCACCAACACTAATTTTTACCCCCCCCCCAAAAATAAAGACACCTGTTTAGACCAAATAACAAAAATCATCCTCACAGGAATGAAGGCTTTCATCCCCTATTCCTCCAGTCCAGACTCTCAGCCACCATTCAAGTCTTGTTTTTCAAAATTCTTGGCCTAAACAGCAATATCAGGCTACAGTCATCTAAATCAGAACAACAACTGGCAACCTCAACAGCCACTGTACACCTGAACTGCCCAAACTACACATTACACAGCTCTTTCTGCCAAATGGGTGGTACTTGTGCATTCATAGGAACCAACATGCCATGCCAGAGGCTGCAGATCCTTGAATCCCCACTATTTGATCTGCTTAGGTTCAAAATTTCTCTACCAAATCAATTTGCCCTTCTCGTATGCCCCCTCTATTGCTCTCCAAACTCTGGCAACCCCTCTGACCTCTTCAACTTTCTACAGCTTAAGTACCCCAATAGTGAGGTCATCCTTCTTGGGGACCTCAATGTCCACAGCTCATATTGGCTCCCCCCTTCTCCAGTTTAACCAGTCAAGTAGGCAGGGACGCTGAGGTGTTTGCCATCAGCAATGATCTATCTCAGATCATCAATCCTCCCACCAGAATGCCAAACAACCATGTCCAATCTGCCAACACACTTGCCCTCTTTCTAACAAGCTCCCCTTCCAGGTATACTGTGGTTGTCAGTTCTTGGAAACTTGGACCACAACCACATACAAGTCTCTTTTGCTGCAGAACAACCTTTATCCACCAGTTCACAGTCTTGTGTACTTTGGCACTACAAGGGTGCCAACTGGGAGGACCTTCGTGATTTCTATTCCTCCTTCTCATGCTCCAACTACTGCGTCAGTTCTGATCCAGATACCTGTTCAGACCGAATAACAAAAATCATCCTCGCATGAATGAAGGCTTTCATCCCCTATTCCAGTTCAAACACTCATGCACCATCCAAGCCTTGGTTCTCAAAAAAATGTGCCAATGCTGTAAAAGAAAGAAACCTCTGGAGTTTTGGCTCAAGGCCACAAGACCAAATGCTGCAATCTCACCTACTCAAATGGCAGTTGCTCTTTTTGGTCCCTTGCCAAAGCCATTGGATGCAACTTCTGCACACCCAGGTTTCCTGTCTCTCTCACCAAAAGACAAGGCCAACTTACTTGCATCACTCTTCTCTTCCAATTCCTGTGTTAATGACCTGGGCAAAGTTCCCTCTGCTCCATAAAGAGCAGCTCCTCTCATATCTCCCATCAAAAAAGAAATCCGAAGAATCCTTAACAACTGAACACAAACAAGGTATCTTGTCCTGATGGTATCCCACCTATGGTGTTAAAAAATTATTCCCCAGAACTAACACCTATCCTGTATCGCCTCTTCAATTTCACTCTTTAATCTATCCTATTCATCTGGCATCTATCCAACAACATGGAAACAGGTCCACATCAAGCCTAATCCAAAGAAAGGTGATAAAAGTCAACCAATGAACTACTGTCCAATTGCTTTCACTTCTGTTCTCTCAAAAATTATGGAGAAGGTCATCCACTACCAACTCTTGAACCATCTAGAGCAGCGTTTCTCAACCTTTCTAAGCCCAAGGACCAGTAAAATGCCTAAAACAATAATATGGACCACTAAGTTACAGAGGCGTAGCTGGGGGAGGGGGGGCAATCCACCTCGGACGGCACTTTTTTGGCGTTTAAGAAATCTTGCCGTACTGTCTATGGCAATAAAACCATATTGTTGTTCAATTCACCCCTCTTTTATTATTCGTCATTTTGCTGCTACAGATTTAGCGGCAGAATGATAATGAAAGAGGAGTAAAGTGAACAACAATATAGTTTTATTGCTTCTGCCTTTGAACATTCTGACGCTATTTATTGGTTTTTTTGACTTTCCATTTGATTTCAATAATTTTTACTTATTCAATTTTAATTTGTTTTGTTTGGATAATTAAAAAAAAACGTATATTTATTTAATTAATTCAAGGTTGCGAAACACTGATCTAGAGACATATCAACTAATCAGTGACCAGCAGTATGCATTCTGCCACTCATGATCTACAGCTGATCTTGCTTTCACCACCCAACTACAGTTATTGGAAGTTTTTCCACTTGGTTATGCTATAAATTAAAGATACCAAGAAATTATATACTTGGTTTAATCCTTTATCCAGGTGTAAGCAAACAAGTTTGTGCCTGAACTATTTTCAGGATTGAAGCAACCTGTATATGGAAGCTTATAAGTTCACATTACTTGCCTTAGTATCCCATAATGCAAAGCACATATCCTTACGGATATGTATAATGCTATACATTATGAGAAGGGTCACTGTCCAGACCGGTTTTGACCTTTATTGAGGTCTCGTCAGTGGGAGCCAGACCCAGAGGTGATACCAAGGTTGAAATAATGCAGAAGTCATATTTTCATATATGAGTTGCCAAAAGGTGTCACACCTTATTATTAAAATACTCTGGATTGGAGATAGTTGTTGGAAGTTATAAGCTTCTATATACGAGTTGCCCCAGTCCTGAAAATAGTTCAGATGATTATATACCAAGTATATAATTTCTTGGTATCTTTAATTTACACCCAACTATGGATTCAAGCCATGGAGAGATTTGGAGAAACTCATGGGGTTGCCCTCAACATTTCAAAGGCATTTGATTGCGTCTGCCTTCTCCACTCTGCAATTGGATTGTCAGCTTTCTCACTTGTCGCTCACCACGTATTGTGGAAGCTACATATTCTACCCACATAACCTTTTTGCCTAAGAATTAATTATAAATAGGATTGTAGGTAATCCAGGATCTTAACTCAAATATAACAATTCTCATGTTAAATTAGGACATCACTTTTGCTGTAATAAACTATCTATATGAAATTGTTCTCTGAGATGTTATAAATGTCAAGGTCCTGGAGAAAGTAGTCAAGGAAAAAAATACAAGAATGGATTAATGAAAATGAGATACTGTACAGGGGACAGCATGGCTTTGTGAACGGTAGATCATACCTCAGTAACTTGCTCAAGTTTTATAACACAGTGACGGCTGAACTGGATAAGGATAATGGGTTTACAGTCATACTGCTGGACCTGGTTAAGGCCTTGAACAGGATACCACATGGAATTCTAATCTGTAAACTGCAACATATGGGAATGGATATAGGGTTGGCGAGATGGATAGGTGGGTGGTTGATGGAGAGATATCAGAGAGTAGTTTATTCATGAGTATAGTCCAAAAGACGGCCTGTGACTAGTGGTGTGCTGCAGGGTTCTGTTCTTCAACCACTGCTGTTCAATTTGTTCATTAACGATATAGGGAAGGATCTAAGAGGAACAGTTCATTTGTCCGCTGATGATGCAAAGTTGGGTAGGGCAATAGTGAATGCAGAAGATGTCAAAATCTTGCAGGATGATTTGGATAGATTGGAGTTCTGGGCTAAGGAGAATGGATGTCAATTTAATGTGTCAAAATGTAAGGTTATGCATTTTGGGGTGAAAAGATTAGCAGCAGTATACCACATTGGTGGAACTGTGCTCCAGGAGATTGATGAGGCCAGGGACTTGGGAGTGTTGGTGGATAGGGAAATGAAGTTTAGGGGGCACATTACAAAAGTGGCTAAATCAGCTCATCGACTCACTTGGTTGTTGAAAAATACTTTGGCGAGCAGAGACAAGCAAGTTATTGTTCCTCTGTACCCAGCCTTGATAAGACCTCATCTCGACTACTGTGCCCAGATTTGGTCACCTAGGTTTCTTCTGGATGGGGAGGAGGTGGAGAGGATCCAGAGGCGAGTGACCAAGATGATAGCAGGTCTATGGAATGAACCTTATGAGAACAGGTTGAAAATTTGTGGGTTGCAGAAACTGGTCAATAGGCGGAAGAGGGGAGATATGATTGAGATATTCAAATTGCTGAAGGTTTCTATAGGATTAATTCAGAGGATATTTTTGAGATCAGGACTGGTGGTTGGAAAACTAGGGGACATTATGGAAGCTGGGCAAGAGTGTGGTTAGCAAGGGTGTTAGAGCTGAGTTCTTTACTTTTAGAGTGGTAAATGAGTGGAATAAGCTGCCAGAGTCTGTTGTGGGTGCTATGATGACAGTGAATGAGTTCAAGGCAAGGTATGATAGATACTGTGAGAATGCCGAATAGTAGTGTGGACATGATGTTTAGGGCCTCCCTCGATGAGTCTAAGGACTCCCTGGAGTCGCCCGTAATAATAAATAGAATATAGCTTTGAGGTAGTTATTTTATTTTTATTTATTTATTTTTTCACTAGAGGTCAGGACAGTAGAATAATCGCTGATCAAATCATTGTTTCTTTGGCATAATGTGTGATATATAATTTAACTTGTCTCTGTATATATGGGTGTATACTCCAGATGATTACTTTAATATGATGTTGATAAATTAAAGTAATTATTTCTAACATGGTTGTAGTCTCCATAATTTGTCTGAAATGAATGCTGATTCATAATTTTTCATATAATTTTTTGCACAAGACACTACTTCACTCCTTCACAGTTGCTAACTTTATACAAAGCCCAAATCTTCCCAGCCATGGAATATTGCTCCCATATTTGGGGTGGTGTACCAAAATCCTCTCTGAGGTTGCTCAGTTCTATCCAGAAGAGGCTATCTGGCTAATTCACGATCCTTCTCTCACACAGACCTACTTCATTCCCTTTCTCATAATGTTCAGTTTCTTCCTTGTGCCTCTTTTACAGATACTTTCACGGACAGTTCTCTGCTGAATTGGCCACTATTATTCCTTCACTCTCCTCCAAAATAATTAAAACAAGAGCCACTGATAGCCAACACCCTTTTATAGCTCATCTTAAAACTCACCGAACCAACTTCACTACCTCCTCTTTTATTCCATCTACTTCTGTCCTTTAGAACAGTCTTCCACACTCAGCCTTCCCCAGAAATTACAACCATCAACTGTTCAAGCAAAATGTGAAACAGGCTCCACCTTTCTTCTGTTCCTCTTGTCCACACACAGAATTAATGTGCTATAGGTCTTGTGGCCTTTCATGTGTGGACTAGATATATATAAATTCCTCACCTACATGATATTTAGCTTCAGTATTCTTATCATCCCATGACTTTTATTATTATTATTATTATTATGAGTGGAATATGTTGATTTTTTTTTTTTTTTTGACCAAAAACGAATGACTAATGTAATAAAAAAAACTAATGCTAGGTTTATTAGGTCGTAATAATTATTTAATAAACCTACTAGTTTTGCCACTTAAGCTAGTGGCTTCATCTGGGTTAGGATGAACATGCAAATATACAACAAACATTAAATATGAATCATTACATAACTTAAAACACTGAATGTGTAGGAACCATTACACAAAATACAAGCAAAACAGAAACATGTGGAAGGTGGAAACCTACACGTGGTCAGTCATTGTTCAGCAGGTGTGCCCAATAGTTTGCAGAAAAATTAAAGATGTCACACAAAATCATCCCTTAGTTTCTGTTGAGAGTGCCTTGTGAGTGGATTACAATTGTAGGCCACTTTGATGTTGCAGGTGCTGAAGTTGTCTTCTATGTACAGCATTGAGCTCTCGTCCCATTCAATGTTGTGGTGAGTGTGGAAAAAATGGAATGCCAGACCTGAGCTGTCTTCTGTGTTGTTATTGCAGTCTCCAATATGCTCCGTTTGTTTTATTTCTAAACGTCTCGATATTTGTCCAATGTAATTAAGGCCACAATAATATGGAATATTGTAAACTCCAGGATGTTTGTTGAAAGGTTTGTGGTCCTTGGGCGATCATAACAGATTTAGTACCATCATAATGGATTTGAAGGCCACTCTAATGTCAGAAGATTTGTGATTTTTAACAATAGTTAGTCAATAAAAGTGATGGAAATTGAGGTCCTGTAACGAATGTCATGGATCTGTTGTGGAGAGGGATTAGAGAACATTCTTTTAGGATATCCATAGCTGATCAATAGTTGGAGAATAGAATGTAATTCTATTCTCCAACTATTGATCAGCTATTGTAGTTATCTTTATGTAGTTGGAGAATAGAATGTAATTCTATTCTCCAACTACATAAAGATAACTACATACTCAGTACATAAAGGCAACTTCAGTGCAAGCGATATCAAAGAGGCTCCAATGGTAACCCACTCACAAGGCACACTCTCAACAGAAAAATCCAAGGGATGATTCTGTGTGACATTTGAAAGTCGCTTATTAGATCTTTCAACACATCATACTTCAATTTTTCCTGCAAACTATCAGGCATACCTTCATGAAGAATGACTGACCATGTGCCAGCTTCCACGCTCCACATGCTTCTGTTTTGATTGTAATTTTGTGCAACGGTTCCTATACATTCAGTGTTTTTAGTTATGTAATGATTCATATTTCATGTTTGTATATTTGTGTGTGTTCATCCTAACCCAGATGAAGCCACTAGCTTAAGTGGTGAAACTAATAGGTTTATTAAATAATTATTACGACCTATGAACCCAGAGTTAGTTATTTTTTATTATATTATTATAATAAAAAATAGATTCCACGGTATCGCCATGGAATCTGAGACTCATCATGGGAGACACAAACTATTACACACGCACGTGTGCACACACACACACACTCTATCATACATCTCCTGAAATTTATTCACTGTCAGGGAAGTCATAACTAATTCTGGCAATTCATTCTGCTCATTCACCACTCTGCATGCAAAAAAATCTAGTCCACACAACCCTAGTACCATACTCTTACACTACTTCCACAGATAACTCCTAGTTCTCTATTTGTCATATATTGAACAATTTCCTTTGCATCAGTTTTATAAAATCTCTTCAATGTCATAAAAGTTTCTACCAGATCCTCTGTTTACTGCCTTTCAACTAAACATTATAACCTACATACCTTTAATCTATCCTCATAAGGAGCATTCCACAGACCTGTCACCAACTTAGTTGCTCATTTCTGAATCATCTCTACCACTTTCTATCCTGGTCCCCAAGAAACTCAGATGACCAAAATCTGTGCACAATATTCTGGATGTGGCTGAATCATTGCCTTATAAAGAGGAGATAATAACTTCCTTATATTTACTTGTTAGCATGTTTTTCAACATCCAGGTAATCCTTTGAGCTATTTTACCAACTTTTGCAATATGCCCTCTGAACTTTAACTCTTTGTCCACCATTATCCCCAAGTCCCTAGTCTTATCAATTTCTTGTAAACCAGTACCATCAATATGATACATCATACAACTTTTTCATCCTGAAGTGTATAACCTTACATTTTGCAACATTAAATTGACAATCATTATCCTTTGCCAACAATGTCAATTTATTTAAATCATCCTGTCAGATATCTACATCACCTTTATCAATTATTGCTCTCCCCAGTTTTGCATCATTAGCAAAAACTGAATATCCTCTCTTAAATCTTTTCATATGTCATTGATATGCAAATTAAAGAGTAGGAGCCCTAGTACTGAACCCTGAGGTACTCCACTAGTCACATCATTCTCCTGGACTCTACTCCACCATATACTCTCTAGTGTCTATCCGTCAGCCATCCCCCTATCCATGTTACTATCATCATATCCATTCCCATTTGCTCCATCTTTTGTAATTGTTTTCCATGCAGTATTCAAATGCCTTTGCAAAGTCCAGCAGCATCATGGTGTAGCTATTTCCTTAATCCAATTCTGCTGTCACTTTATTATAAAATGTGACTAAATTACTAAGATCTGACCTGCCGTTTACAAAGCTGTGCTGCCTATTATAGAGTATCTCATCCTATCCACCCCTGTTGGATTTTATCTTTAACCAACCAGTACTTTAACAGCCACTACTGATATATTAATTGGTCTGTAGCTTGCTACCTCTGCCTTGGGGTAACCTTTATGTAATGGAACTACCTTACCCTCTTTCAACTACCCTGGAACCCTGCCGGAGCTGAGATTTATATTGAACAACTTCATCAGAGGCAGTGCCAATTCTTTTGCATATATCTTACACAAACTGGCATGCCATTCAGTCCTACTGCTGTTCACATTGATATTTTTTTCAATATACTGAACACATCCTGTTCACCTACCTCAGTTTTGATATGTGTGTCTGTCACATCAGCAACTGCAAAATCTCCACCTGGATGATACACCTTTGCAAAATGATCACTCAGCAACTGAACTATTTTTTGTTTTTGCATCTGTCATCTTCCTACTATGAGCATTGTTTAAAGTCATCCTACCATAGTCATTTTTTTATTGTTACATAACAAAATAAAGTTTCTTGGGTTTACTTTCGCCTGCTTAGCTAATTTTCTATCATAATCTGATTTGGTCTTTCTTGCCACTTTGTACTGCTCATGAGTATGCTGATCACTTTTTCTTTATATACCCTTCACAGTGTTTTCATTTTTTGTGGCTCTTGCTTTATATCTCTACTTATCCACTTAATCCTCACTTGGTTTATCTTCCTGATCTTGGGTACGCAGTCTGATACTGCTTTTCTCAATCTCTGACTCATGCACTACTGGCATTCTTTCATTTGTTTATCTACTTTTGTTTAGCTACTTTTACTTACAGCTCAACTTACTAAAATTTTTCTCTGTATTCTATCTGGGTGCCTGCTAACTTACTTGCCAGGAACTTCAGATACCATTTTCACTATCTAGATTCCCTCTTTAGCTTTTGGAGTTTACCATGAAGTTCTAATTCTTCTATCCTGCAAACTGCTTTACTATATGCTATCTTGGCTGAATCCATCAGTGTTTTGTCTCTTGTTCTTCATGATTTGGTTCTTGTTTTTAAACTTTGATTTTTCCTCACCTCCAGCAGTACAGTAATATTCCACTTTGTTATAGTGTTGATGCTAGGTAATTTCTGAGAGTGGCCATTATTGCATCATCATTAATGGTGTGCTTTGCAGTCAGTTGTCATATGTGCATTGTTTGGCAAATGCAGACAAGATCAGAGCTTCTCAGAAATTAATTACTAGCACCACTTTATCAATACAAACAGTGGATCACAGAGTAACTCAGAAGACTGTGGATCATCCAAGTTTCACAGAAAACCTGTCCAGTCCCTCATCTAAAACACAAGTGTAATTATGACTTTCAGGAAAAATTGGCCAATAAAAGTTTATTATTGTTCTACTGTATTTGTATTTTCACCTATCTAATAAAATACAAATAATCTTATAAAGACTTCATTTAGCACTATTTCACGTAGTGCTTAATGTTCTAGGACCATCTCCTTGGTGCCAACTGGTGTATGTGTATTATTTTAGCCTATAGGTCACCTCTGAAATATACTTGACAAAGTTTGATACCTATTCTTTAAAGCTTTCATAATATTTGTTTTGTTATTTTTTTTAAATATAATATTCAATATTTATGCAGTACCATAGCAACTGGGTGCATTGGATTTATCAAATCTACAGCACCTAGTTGCTGGTGGTGGAATATTTTTACATGATATACTTGAGTTTTAAAATTCTGTTATGAAAAATATTCTTTCGCAAAATTTCAATTTCCTTCTTTTATGAAGCTTTCATCCTCTTTAATAAAACAATGAGTACAGTATATATACAGTAATTTCTCAGTTATCGAACTTTCAGTAAATCGATCCTTGAATGGATGTGTCAACTAACTTCTAGTATAGCACCATGTATTTATTATTATTATTATTCGTGCCTCCAAGGAGTCCAAAGACTCATCACGGGAGGACACCTACAACTGTCTCAATCACTACACCGAACCTCTACTATGAATCATCTCCATCAACGCCATCTACCTCCACCCTACCACAAGTAGTATTTTTTGTCTGTAAATTGCGTGTGTTCTGAAGGGCCGATTTGTCTGTATGCAGGATGAAAAACCCGAGTTTCTGGGAGAAAAAACCCTGCTACCTCCATATGAGATCGGCTAACTCACCTTCGATTGAAATCGTCCAGATAAAGATTCCTCCCGTCGCGACAAAAATCGAACTTAGGCCTATTCCAATTGAAGGGCGCAATGTACCGTTGTTCTTCCAATTGCGCTATGGAGGCATTATTATTTGTGCCTTTAGTTATCCAACTCTTCACTTATCCAATTGGCAAATTTCTCTTCTGCTGTGGCTGGATAATTTAGAGATTATTGTGTGTGTGTGCGCGCACAGTTTTTTTTTTCTCTGTTTGAGATCTTTTGGTACTGTAAAAGTAGGATGCCAACAGCAATTTTTTATTGTTGCCAGCAGAGTTATCCATTCTGCAGCAATATGAAAGTAGTAAATAAACATCATAACAGTGGAAGGTATAACTGCATTTCATAATGCTTGGTTTTTGGAGGCAGGAGTGTTGCATATGTTCATGAATCTTGTCACGATTGCATTTAATCTCTCTCTGTCTGTCTATGTATGTGTGTGTGTGTCAACATCTCAACCTAAGCAATTTAGCTCACCACCCTGGTTGACTGAGGGGTTAGTGTATCCTGCCAGAAGGCTGCAGATTCAAATCCTGCTATGGACATAGAGATGTTTGTGATTGTCTGTGAAAATGCTAGTTGTAGTGATGGACAGTAGATGGCATTGGTGTAGTTGATGCAGTTCACTGTAGTTGGTGGATGAGTGGTGGAGACAGAGTTGTAGAGTGGGTGCCCTCCCTCAATGAGCTTTGGACTACTTAGAGGTGTCGCATAATAACAATAAGCAAGGTACCTCATAAAATAAAACAAGAAAAACAGCACAGATTGGTTATCTACCATGAGTAAAACCCAGTTCTTATTTACAGATTTATTTTACAATTATTTTCAACTGTTAATACAAGCATATAATATGTTTGCTAATATTGATTAAATATAGATTTAGTGCTGAATTATTTTTAATTGTTGGTCAAATTTCTGCATGTGTAGTTTTTGGATCATTCTGTAGTTTCCTTCTCTTACCTCCTGAAAAGAATAAATGGGGAGGGGGGGGGGCTGGCACCTGGTATTTTGTGTACCTCAGTTTTTATTACAAGTCCTTTATCTGAACACATCTGGCTCACTGTGTTTTGAGACAATAAAAAACTAGTGAAAATTCACAGATGAGTGACTAAGATTGTGACTGTTCTATGGGAAAAAAAAGTTTGGAGGTTGAAGAATTTTACTGCTAGACAGAAAAGAGATCTGATATACATATAAGTTAAAGGAGAGTAGAGTATAGTTATGAAGTATATGAGGACTAGATTTTTTAGTTGTATATTTGAATCAATGAATGGGTTTGCTAACGCGGTTAGCCTAGTGGCTTTGCGCTTCGCAACCATATGCCTGGGGAAGGAGTGTCCTAGGTTCGATTCCCGTCGGAGACGTGAGGAGCTGAAGGATCTTCCTCAGCCATAGCCAAGTTAGCCGGTCTTGGGCGCGGGCAGTAGGGTTTTTCCCGCCAGTTTATCTGGCGTTTTTCATCCCGCAAGCAGGCAAACCGGCCCCGTGAACACACACGGATACAGCCAAGAATACCTTGAGGCATAGGAGTGACCATTCTATCCTCGTATTTCGGTTACGAAATCCAAGCATGCTTGGAAGGTTGTGGGCCTTAAAGGCCTGTTAAAGCCAGTGGGATAGATAGATAGAGAGTAGAGTATAGTTATGAAGTATATGAGGACTAGATTTTTTAGTTGTATATTTGAATCAATGAATGGGTTTGCTACATGGTGTAATGGTGGGCACCTCATGTAATAAATTTTAAGACTACAGTTCTAGATGATACTAATATATATATATATACACACACACACACACACACACACACATACATGACTTCTACCCACAAAAGGTTTTGAAACATGTAGTATATTTGTACTGTTGGTGGGCTAGGGATTTTTTTTATTTTTTTTTTAATATTTTTACTTACCTGGTCCAAAAACCTCATGCTTGACACCAATACCAATCAGTGAACTTTTTCATGTCACTTCAGGCCTCCAGTAAGCCTCCAATACCTTTTACAAATGTACAAAAATTTGCCTGAGATTGTGGATTCAAATCCTGCCATGGATATATGTGATTGTCTGTAGGTGGTAGACGAATTTCATTGTCAAGGGCAAGACCACTGTCCTGCTTATTGGAGTCTTGTAGTGGCTTGAAAAAGTTCCATATTTAGTGTCTAGAAGTCTACTCCAGACCAGGTTTAAAATGAATAAAAAAAAAACAGAAAATTACAAAAATTAATAATAATAAAAAAAATCATTAGCCTACTTATGGTGCTAATATATTATAGGTTTACATTCTTTTTTGGGTCTGAGTCATATAAAAAAAAGTAGACAATTACATATTCAGATTTTTTTAATGTAATTTAAATGTTTAATTAAATTTATTTTGAATGTATAGTTACTAAAACTAATTAGCAATAATTGAAATGTCATTAATTGCTGATAATTTGTCAGACATTCATTTCATATTCATACAGGTTAAATTTCTCTGTAGTAGATTATTCATTTTCTAAATTCATGTAATGTCAACACCACTGCATCAGTTTGAATGTAAAATGATAAAATGTCTATTCTTTTTTTTTTTTCCCCACATATCTTTCAGAATTAAAAACAGAATATGCATGGTTCAAGAAAGGAAGCAATGGCTGGTTTTGTGAACAAGCAAAATGATGAAGAAGATTATGAAAGGGCTCTTATCGACTTGCAAAATATTGAAATGATGTGGAAAGAGGCAAATAAAAAAAACAAGCAAAATATATCAGCATATCTTAAGGAGTGTTTTGCTAGGTCTCAAAATTGTTATAGATATGCTCTACAGTTGATGTCCAATTCATCAGATTATATTAGTTCATCACCAATGGGACTGGCCTATATGATTATGGAGATATTTGGGGAGTGGGTAAAGAACAAGCAGAAAGGCCATCTTCTCACCTCACAACTTAAACATGAAGCTCTTCATACAGTTATTCAGCAGAAGAGATTGAATCTTGTACAACTTGTGTTTGATATATTCAAAATATTTACAGAGGTTGATTGTTTAGAATTCAAAAATGCAGTCAATAGCTTACTACACATGAAGAAATTTTCAGAGGTAAGAAATTTTTAGCTTACATTATTGCTCATGTATGTGTTACAAATTCTTTTATATAAATCAGTCATGAACAGCATATATTCTTGAAGATATGCTAGAAGAGTTTCAATTATTACATGGAGAAGTGCCAAATATTATTGAATGAATCCAGCACCTAGACCAGCAAACATGTTTATGAATTTGTCAGTATTTGAGGGGAACATGAAACTAAAAATTCTCACTGTCAGAAATTTAGATATTCTTTTACACTCTAAATTATCATAAATAAATTTCATTTAAGAAAAGTTGTTCAGTTACTGTAGTTCATTTCTGAAAGACATTGTCTTAGAATGAAAATTTTACTTTTTAAAGTGGAATATATTTGGTTGATAAAAAATGTGACCAAATGCTTTTTGATTTGAAACAGTATCATATGTTTATGAAGTTTTCAGGAAGATGAAATGCTCCTACTACTGGAATAGTATTTAGTATTAACTGACTGTCTCATAGATAGGTTTGACAAACATGCTTACCCACTCACTTGTAGTGAACAGATTTTGTCAGCTGGTGAGTAGCTGCAGACCAGACAAAACAGAATGTTTGTATTAAAAAATAACATAAAATAAAATAAATTTTTTTTAAGAAAAAAAAACAGATACTACATTAGTAATTACTTTATGGAACTTCTATTGACTTATTTTGACATTTAAAAAAAATGGTGTGTGTGTTGGGGGGGGGGAGCTTTAGCATGTGCATTTTTTGTGTGGCGAGTAGGATTTGCATAATTTGTCAAGCCCTGCTCATGGATATCTGAATCACATAGTTTGAATGAATTCTCTGTTTAATTTGATGTTGAATTCTCTATTGCATTTATGGATTATTTATGTAAGAATGTTATTACTGCTAAAGAAAGGTGCTTAAATTACTCATATTCATTCACACATTAAATAACTTAATTTTAATTTATTTTCTGACAGTTTGAAATCATGTAATGAAGACTAGCAAAATCTGTCTATTATTTTATTACAGAAAAAAGCAGATCAAAAACGTTCTTGTTTGACTTTTGATATAATTCAAATGAGGTTTAATTTTTACATGGCATGTTTGCAGATATATTATTATTATGGGCTATTCCATGGAATCTTTAGACTCATCGAGGGAGGCATTAAACATCAAGCACTATCCAACACTTGCACAGTAACTGTCATACTTTGCTTTGAACTCATTCACCGTCTTGGTACCCACAACAGACTCTGGCTACTTCTTCCACTCATTTACCACTCTCCAAGCAAAAAAAAAAATCTAGTGTTGACACTCCTGCTAACCACACTCTTGCTCAGCTTCCAAAGCAAAGATCTAGTTCTCCCACCACCAGACGTGTTCTGAAAAATTTCCTCTGTATTAATCTTTTAAAAAAACCCATTATATCACTCCTTTTTTTTGTCTGTTAGCCAGGTTCTGCAACCCACAAGTCTTCAACTTGTCTTCATAAGGTTCATTTCCATAGACCTCCATCTTGGTCACTCGCCTCGCCCCAAGAAACCCAGGTGACCAAATCTGTGCACAGTAGTTAAGATGGGGTCTTACTTCTTGTCTCTGCTTGTCAGGGTATTCTTTATATTAAGATTGAGTTGATCGTATTCATCATATGCTAACGGGGGTCTGCAATTCATGTATACTAATGCTAGGAGTATTAGGAACAAGAAGGAAGAATTTTTGGCCTTGGTTGGCACTTCCAGACTATAGGTTATTGACATTAGTGAAACATGGCTGACTGAAGATGATATAGCTAGTGGGATTGAATGTGAGGGGTATAGTGTGTTCAGGAATGATAGGGAGAATAAAATGGGGGAAGGAGTATTATTGATGAGCTGCAGCCAAGGAGAATAGAAGTTGAATTGCAGGATAGAGAAAAGAGCACATTTGAGGCCATTTGGTGTGAGATTGAGGCTAGCAGAACAAAATATACAATTGGCTGCTGCTATAGACCAGGTGATGGAAAAGATGCTGGAGATGGTATGCATAAGCAAATAGAAGAAATGAGTGGAAGGAGGGTAATTATTATGGGAGATTTCAACTATGGTAGCATTGATTGGAGGGAGAAGAGGACACATGGGAGGAAGGAATTGGATTTTATGTGGTTATTAAGGGATAACTATCTGCAACATCATGTAATGGAAAATACTAGGGGTCAGAGAGTGCTTGACCTAGTAATTGCATCTAAGGATCTGACTGTAACGAATATGAACACATTGCCACCAATTGGTGAGAATGATCATAGGGACTTGACTTGGGAGGTGGCTAAAGGTGTGGAATTTACAATTAAGACAGGGTACATGTGGAATTATCAGGCTGGTAAGTATGACAAACTTAGGAGTTTGATTGGTTCAGTGCCGTGGCATGTAAAACTGCAAGGGCTAGATGTTGATAGTGCATGGGAGGCAGTTAAGAAGTGTTTGCAGGAGACAGTGGCTGACTGTATACCTAGAGTCCGAATAATAAATCAAGTAGGGATTAAATGGATGAATAACACCATTAAGCTTGAGCTGCAAAAAAAGAAAGAACTGTGGAGGGAATTTAAGGAGAAAGGTGACCTGCAGGCACATGAACGGTATAAAGCCCATGCCAGAAGGATAACAAGTGTGGTAAGAAAAGCAAAAGCAGATTATGAAAGAACATTAGCCATGCAGGCTAAAGAGAATCCCAAACAGTTTTTTCAATATGTTGCAAGTAAAAGAAAAAATGTATACGGCAGATTGATTTTAAAGAATGCCAATGGTAGGGAGGTAACCGAATCAGTTGATATAGTAGAATTACTGAGTGAGCACTTTGCAAGAGTATATCATCCAGGTGGCGACATTGCAGAAATGGAAGAACCAACAGCTTATAGGGGAATTGTGGTGAATGAAGTGGAGGTGAATAATCTATTACAAAACTTCAATGTCAATTCATCTGCAGGATTGGATGGTATACCAGCTCATGTCGTACAAGAAGCAGCTAAAGAATTGTCAGTGCCTTTGACCATTTTGTTTAATTTGAGTCTCGGGTCTGGGTTAGTCCCAAGGGGGTGGAAAGAGGGAAAAATAGTTCCACTGCATAAAGGAGGTTCCAAGACCTGCTGTTGAAAATTACCAGCCGATCAGCATATCAGGAATTGTTGTCAAGGTCTTGGAGAAAATAGTCAAGAAGAAAATACAAGATTGGATAGATAAAAATGGGATACTGTATGGGGGACAGCATGGTTTTGTGAAGGGTAGATCGTGCCTCAGTAACTTGCTTACGTTCTATAACACAGTGACGACTGAACTGGATAAGGGTAATGGGTTTACAGTGATTCTACTGGACCTTGCTAAAGCCTTTGATAGGATATCACATGGAATTCTAATCAGTAAACTGAAGCATATGAGAATGGATATAGAGTTGGTGAGGTAGATAGGAGGATGGTTGATGGAGAGATATCAGAGAGTGGTTTATTCAGGAGTAGAGTCCAAAAGACGGCCTGTGCCGCAGGGTTCTATTCTTGGACAACTACTGTTTAATTTGTTCATTAACAATATAGGAAAGGATCTGAGAGGAACTGTGCATCTGTTTGCAGATGATGCAAAGTTAGGTAGAGCAATAGTGAATGTTCAGGATGTCAACATTTTGCAGGATGATTTAGATAGTTTGGAGGACTGGGCTAAGGAGAATGGATGTCAATTTAATGTGGAAAAATGTAAGGTTTTGCATTTTGGAGTGAAAAGATTAGCAGTAGTATATCACATTGGTGGAACTGTACTCCAGGAGATTGATGAGGCCATGGATTTGGGAGTATTGTTGGATAGGGAGTTGAAGTTTAGGGGACACATCGCAAAAGTGGCAAAATCAGCTCATCAAATCACTTGGTTGCTGAAAATCACTTTAACGAGCAGAGACAAACAGGTTATTGTTCCTCTCTGTCGAGCCTTGATAAGACCCCATCTAGACTACTGTGCCCAGATATGGGCGCCAGGGTTTCTTCTAGGTGGAGAGGATCCAGAGACGAGTGACAAAGATAATAGCCGGACTATGGAATGAACCTTATGAGAGCAGGTTGAAGATTTGTGGGCTGCAGAAATTGGTTTATAGGCAGAAAAGGGGTGATATGATTGAGACATTCAAATTATTGAAGGGTTTCTATAAGATTAATTCAGAAGATATTTTTGAGAATAGGACTGGTAGTGGGAGGACTAGGGGCCATCCATGGAAGCTTGGTAAGAGTGTGGTTAGCAACGGTGTTAGAGCTAGGTTTTTTATTTGGAGAGTGGTAAATGAGTGGAATAAGCTGCCAGTCTGTTTTAGGTGCCATGACTGTAAATGAGTTCAAGGTGAAGTATGATAGATTCTGTGTGAATGTTGAATAGTTGTTCTTGACATGATGTTGGGCCTCCCTCGATGAGTCTAAGGACTCCTTGGAGCTGCCCGTAATAATAATATAAAAATATATTATGTGATTATTATATAATTATGTAAGTCATGTGACATATGACCTTCTAAACAAAATATGCTTTATCACCTTTTACCTCATATTAGTATTTAGTAGAAACAAAACTTTCTATATACTTAAGTGTACAAAAGTGGTCACAACACACAAGTAAACACATATATAAACAACTTATTTTATTGGATGCACAGGCCAACATGACAGACAGCATTGTTCATACTGATATTAGCTTAGTTTCAGATATCGATATGCATGCACATATATTGTATTCAATCTTACAATTATGTGATTTACTGAAGTTGCATAATTTTTATTTTACTTTGTCACCTCAAACAATTTCACAAAACTATATTAATTTAATGCAGTAGATGCATTGCATGTTGCTCGTAATTTCATTTATCAGCTATTTTTGTCATCAGTACAGTTTTTTAAAAAGAACAGTAATTTGTAATACATTCAGTACATGACATGTTATACAGGTATCTCCAGGGAGTCAAAAGTCCCATCGTGGTGATATGCAATACATCTCCTTGAACTCATTTTGACAAAGCACTCACAATCACTTCTGGCCACACATTCACCACATTCCTATAAAAACTCCTTTAATAACTTATATGCTTCCATCATGTACCATCTTTTTTTTTTTTTGCTGTCTGCTAGTTTTAGAAATTGCCGGCATTCTTCTCGACAGATGTGATGCAATTTGAGAAGAAGAGATCACAAGCTGGCCTATGTTGAGGAAATGAAACTTCAGGAAAGGGATAGGGAGTCAGTTGAAGTTTAGAAAGCATATTGTAAAGGTTGCCAAAACAACACATTAGGTTACATGGTTGTTAAACACACTGACAAGTAGGGATAGGGAGACTGTTATTCTCCTCCTTTACAAGGTTTTAATAATTCCCAATGGAATCCAGGTGACCAGATCTGTGCTTATTAGTCCAAATATATCTCTACTAAAGCCTTATAAAGGTAAATAATAACCTCCAATTCTCTCATTGTCAGTGTGTTCAACAACCACATTAATCTAATGTGCTGTTTTGCCATCTTTGCAATATGCCTTCTAAACTTCAACTGAAATAATCCTTGGCCTTATAAATTTCCTGCATTTCAGTTTCATCAATATAGGACAGCTTGTGATCTCTTCTTTTTTTTCTCAATGTACATCACCTTACATTTTAGCCATGTTAAACTGCAATTTACCTTTGTCCATACTGGCAGTCTAAGTTATCTTGCATTTTCTCTTTATCTTCATTGGATGTTGCTCTCCTTTACATCATCAGCAAAGTAAACAGCAGAGGACTAAGTACTGAGCCCTCTGGTAGACCACTAGTCATCTACCTTCTCCTGGACTTAACTCCTCCATAAATCACTCTTTGATATCTATCCATCAGCCAACCTACTAGCTTCATATTCATCTCCATTTTCTCCAGTTTATCCAACTGAGTTCCATATGGTATCCTGTTAAATGCCTTTGCAAAGTTCTTCAACATCATTATATAGCCATTTCCTTTATCCAGCTCAGTTGTCACTTTATTACAGAAAGTAAACAAATTATTGAAGTAAAACCTACCCTTCACAAAACCATGCTGTCTCCTATAAAGGAACTGGGAGATGGATATAAATTGTTCTACTCTGGAGCGAATAACGAGGGAAGAAATGGTGTAGGAATTGTGGTGTGGGGCAGAATGAAGGGTGAAGTACTGGACGTGGGTAGAAGGAACGACAGGATCGTGCGAATGAAATTGGGTCTTGGAGAAGAGCGGGTGGTCGTATTGTGTGTATATGCCCCGCAAGTTGGTTGTATAGCAGAGGAAAAAGATGAGTTCTGGAACGTGTTAGACGAAGAAATGAGGGAATTGGAAGAAAATGAGATGGTGATTGTCGGAGGAGACTTGAACGGGCACATAGGAAGACAGAATAGAGACTGTGAAAGGGTGCATGGTGGCCACGGAGTGGGAATGATGAACCAGGAAGGAGAGAGGGTTGTGGACTTTGCAGTAGCATTTGATCTGGCAATTGTGAACTCGTTTTTCTACAAGAGGGAAGAACATTTGATAACATTTAGAAGTGGTAACAACAGCTCACAAATTGACTACATTTTGACTAGAAGAAAACATCTTAAGGTTGTGACAAATTGTAAAGTAATTCCAACAGATCAAGTAGCACAACAACACCAACTGCTGTGCGCAGACTTTAAAATAAGATCGAAGATAAGAACTTCTGGTTGCCATGGGATGAAGACAATTAAGTGGTTTCACTTAAAAGAGGAGAGTGTGAGGAATCGTTTTAGGGAGAGGGTGTTAGAGAGGATTTCGGATGGACTGGAAAGTGTACAGGATTGGTGGAAACATAATTCAAAAGTAATCCTGAGCTGTGCAATTGAGGTGCTTGGTGAGACATCTGGAAAGTTTAGAGAGCAGAAGGAGGGTTGGTGGTGGAATAATGATGTACAAGTGGCAGTGACAGCTAAGAGGAAGGCAAAGCAGAAGCAGGATGAGTCAAGAGTGAAAGAGGACAGAGAGGTGTACAAAGAGAGAAAGCAAGAAGCCAAGAGAGTTGTGGCACAGGCGAAGGCCATGGCATATCAAGATCTGTATGATCAATTAGAAACAAAGGAAGGACAGAGAAAAATTTACCAACTAGCGAAATGTAGAAATAAAGCAGCAAAGGACATCTTACATGTGAGGCAGATCAAAGACGCAGAAGGAAGAGTATTTTGGAGGGATGTGGACATAAGAAACAGATGGAAAATATACTTTGAGGGACTTTTGAATGAGGAAAATGCAAGGACTCACAGAGAAGATGGGCAGCCTTCTGAGGGGATGGTGAAGAACATCAGTAGAGTGGAAGTGACGGAGGCCATGAAGAGGATGAGGAATGGAAAATCAGTGGGCCCCGACAGAATTCCAGTGGAGGCACGGAAGGCACTGGGGGAAGAGGGAATTGAGCTGCTGTGGGACCTGTTCATGAAAATTTGCCAACAGGAAAATATACCCGAGGAATGGAGGGGGAGTACTCTTGTTCCCATCTACAAGGGTAAAGGGGATGCACAAGACTGTAAAAATTACAGAGGAATAAAGTTGATGTCTCACACGATGAAGATCCTAGAAAGGGTTCTTGATGGTAGATTGAGGGAGGAGGTGGAGATTGCAAAGGAACAATTTGGCTTCATGCCTGGTAGATCAACAACAGATGCTATCTTTGGGTTACGGTGGATGATGGAAAAATATCGAGAGAAACAAAGGGGGCTACATCTGGTATTTATTGATCTGGAGAAAGCATACAATAGAGTGCCAAGGCAAGAAGTCTGGAGGTGTCTGAGGGAGAAGAAGGTGCCAGAGAAATATGTCAGGTTGGTGCGGGAAATGTACAGAAATGTGAAGACAAGTGTTCGGACCTGTTTGGGACAGACAGAAAGTTTTCAAGTAACAGTTGGCTTGCATCAAGGGTCAGCATTAAGTCCGTTTCTGTTTAATATTGTGATGGAGGTGGTAACAGAGGAGGTGAGAGAAGATGCACCTTGGACAATGTTGTATGCAGATGACATCTTGCTGTGTGTAGATTCAAGAGAAGAAGCGGAAACTAAACTGGAAAAATGGAGAAAAGTACTGGAAGAGAGAGGTACGAGACTGAGCAGAAGTAAGACAGAGTATATGTGTTGCGCAGTGGGCGGTGGCCAGGAGACAGATCTGGAGCTGGAAGGAAATGTCATCAGGAAGGTGAGAGACTTTAGATACTTAGGTTCAACAGTGGAAGAAGATGGAGGAGCTGAGAAGGAAGTGGGATGCAGGATACAAGCGGGTTGGAGGAACTGGAGGGAGATGGCTGGAGTGTTATGCGATAAGAGGGTGCCGATCAATCTGAAAGGCAAAATTTATAGGACAGTAGTGAGGCCAGCTATGACATATGCTATAGAAACTGTGGCCCTGAGGAAAAATGACATCAGCAGGATAGAAGTAGCAGAGATGAGAATGCTTAGGTGGATGTGTGGTGTGACCAGAAAGGATCATCTGAGAAATGACTATGTCAGGGGAACAGTGAAAGTTACGAACTTAGGAGCGAAAATACAGGAGACAAGGTTGAGATGGTTTGGTCATGTGATGAGGAGGGAGGACGAATATGTGGGAAGAAGGGTCATGCAGATGGATGTGCAAGGAAGGTGGAAGCGTGGGCGGCCAAAGAAGAGATGGAGGGAGCTGGTAGAAGAGGACTTGAAGATGAAGAACTTGGATGTGGTGACAGCCCAAGACAGGAAGGTGTGGAGGAGACTCATAACAAACAGTGACCCCACTTAAGTGGGAGAAGCTGTAGAAGAAGTAGTAGTTTTGGTTCATATCACAGGCAAAACTCAGTTATAAAAAAAAAACATTTATTGGAATCTAAAGACATAATATGCACTTTCAATTAGTTCAATGACATGTTAAATCAAACTTTATCAAACTGATTAATACTCTAATGTATGAACAATAAATCCTTCTCTTGAGTTAGAGATTTAACACACGTAATATACACATTATACTCTTCTAATCAATATTCTACCTGCTGTGTTAGACTTGCATATTAAACTAGTCACAATCATCTATAATCATTCCTAACAATTTGTCTTATGGACATTAGCCACTGCTAAATAATCACTTAAAGTTCTTAAATACTGTCCATACTCGATTATTACACTACAATCATCTTTCCCTTTTACCGACTGGGTAATTATACAACAAAATCTGTACTTTACAATTTCTTGGGGCAGGGTCTCCCGGTCCTTCTGAACTGTCCTTCTTTGTTTGAATTACCTTTCGAATCCTCCATAAGCCTGCGTCCACTGGGTCACTATGGTCATCAGTTTCCCTCGTCTATTCTCGATCTGTTTCGGGCCATCCTCAGCTCTAGCTGCTGGTTATAATGTACGTCCGAGATAGTATTCCGTCAGTACTTTCAGCAAAGGCCGTATCTGCCGACATCTCACGCTTTAGTACCGGCAGAAGTTCAGACATTGAAGGGAAAGGCGCACCCTCCGATATTGAACTATCGCCACGAAACGCCATCAGAAGCCACCAGGAAAGGGATGCAAACCCTTTTTATTCTCCATTCACTTCCCCCCTTTTAGCACCCTGTTCTTACTACGATAGTGCCCTCTTACTTTTTTTTCTGCGATCTTTTCCCACCTGCCACTTTCATTGACCACGGCAACTTCGGTACATCGCGAGATCATAGCAGTGTATTCCTAGATTGCCAATGCCTCAGGCCTGCCCGTGACCTTTGGACTATTGTTTACATTTAATTTTCCCATTCATTGTATACATGATGCATTAATATAATATAATGCTAACTTATACACAAAGTTCTTTACATGGTCTTACAACTCTACTAAAAGAAGGTAATTCTATTTCCATTTACAGTTTTCCTGCTCGAGTACAAGTTTTTTCTCTCAGCTGATTTTTCTGACTTGTTAAATCCTGAATGAATTATTTCTTTAATAAAGTTCTTCATTCAGGATGTAACACCAGCAAACACTGGATGCTATTTACACACCATATCCAATCACCACCCAGTACAAAAAATGGGCTTTATCTGTTCCCTACACGATAGAGCTTACAGAATTTCCACTAATATAGATAAAAGAAACCAAGAGTTAGAATACCTGTGTTTCATCTTACCAAGGAATGGTTATTAATAGAACATTAATCACAAAAATCCTATGTCAAACTCCATGCTAATCAGATGAACTTGAAAACCAAGACTTTAGAGGAGCAGTGATTCTCCCATATATACAATCAGGCATAGATCAAATAGTAAGGATGCTATGTCAACAAAATATAAAGGTTGCATTTTACCCCATCACCAAGATTTCTAATCACATGAAATCTCCAAATCCTTCTCATCTGCCTCTGAAAAAACCCAGATGTCTATAAGATCAGTTGTAGTTATAGTTTTCACTTCATAGGACAGACAGGCAGGTCAGGAAAGGTATGCCAATCTGACACTGCAAGGACATTGAAAACAAAAGAAAACACAAATCAAGGCTAGAAGCATATACAACTGAAGCGAAACATTAAGTGTTATGACAACAAGCAAAAATGCTTCACATAGATTACAAATTTTTGTTTAAGAGTGTTCAAAGACTCAGCTGAAATGATGAAACATCTTCTACAGTATAACAACAAAAAAAAGGATGATTCTACATCAGGTCTTGTCTTCTCTAATTCATCGTGACATGTTACCAGTTATATACAGCAGTCCATGAACCAGTAACATTTATATGTTAATGGTTTTCACCTATTTTTTAGTTTATTCACGTAATTCTCCTGGTGATGTGAACAAAAAAATTTTTTTGAGTCTTGTTGTGTAATCAATAAAATTAGTTTACTATCCCATCTGATTCTTTAATTGTAAAGTAATACCAGCAAAAACATTCCTAGCATGTGTTCTCTCCACAGAAGCTTACACAACAATACTAGTCATTCTTGTTGCTTGCTGATAGAAAATGATGCAAAAGGAAATTTTTCACTATTTGTTAATGTTCATTATAAATAGTACAGTGCCATTTCACATGTACTCATATCATCAGATAAAAGTGATTTTGTATGTTTTGATAAAGTCCCATTTCCTATCAGATGTATTCAAATTAACATACATGCTGATTTATATTAGCATGGATAAAAAAAAAATAATACAAACAGCTAGATGGATCAGCCATAAATTCACAATTTTTATTCCCCCCCCCAATCCTTTGTCTAATTTTTACAATGAACACTTAGAGAATCAAGCACTCAGTACAGCGATGTCTGAACCATTGGTTTCACTGTGCTATGTTGATAATGTGTTGGCTATTTGGCCACATGATCCAGACACATTAAATACATTTTTAGTGCATTTAAATAGTGAACATTCTAAAATCCACTTTACAATGGAAGAAAGAATCAACTATTTGTATCTCCTAGATACACAAGTCTTACTATAAAGAGAAAAAGGCAACAAACCAAATGGTTTGTTGTCTTTTTCTCTTTATAGTAAGCATACACATACTGAAAGAAATTGCACAAACAATTCATAACACTTTCATCTAGCCTCAGAGTATGGTATCCTGAAAACACTGATTCATTGAACCAGAGCTATCTGTTCCAATGATACTGCTCTTTCCATTGAACACACTTACCTTTGCCACACTTTTTTTAGCCAAAGGCTATAATCTCCAAAAACCAGAGAAAATACTAAAGCCTCTGCTTTGTCTGGTTGGATGAGTGGTCAGAGTATTCCCTCTTCATTCGGTATGCTGCAGATTCAAATCCTGCTGCAAATATGGATGTTTGTGGTTGTCTCTAGGTGGAAGATGAATTTCTTTGCCTGGTGCATGACCAATGCCTCACTTACTTGGATGTGTGAAGTGGCTTGGAAAAGTTACATCTTTGATTTGTACAGCAGGGTTCCAGACCATGTAAAAAATAAATAAAAATATGCAAAAAAAAAAATAAATAATTAAAACTGGAAAAAATCCTTAGCCTACCCATGATACAAAAGTACTGTAAGTTAATAAACATCCACATGTTAAGTGGGAGATGAATTTCATCACCCAGTATGAGACCACTGTCCTTTTATTGGATGCCTGAAGTGACTTAAAAAATTTCATGTTTGTTCTCTAGGGCAGAGTTTCCAGATGACTGTGTCAAAAATGCATAAAATTGATAAAAATGGCAAGGGAGGGGGGGAACCTTAGTGCACCCGCAGTACAAATGTACTAAAGGTTTGCAATTAACCTTAACCCTTCATGGGTGACAACCACATTGAAAAAAAAATCAAACTATCAACCCTCAACAGCTAGCAAAACCTGTAACAGACAGGAAGATCTATTTATCTACCAAGGAGAATATAAGACATACATTTGGCACCATCATTATGCTAATTTGGAACCAGCAGACAGTGCTTTGAACACCCCCTTCAAACAGGCTTAGATGGAAAAAAAAAAAAGCTACACAGAAATCATTACAAGTCCAAGAGACTGTTTTTGGAATCAGTAGCAACTTTAAAACATTCCCCAAACTCTAAGTATGGCTGTATCAGTTGATCAGAAGTCTTGGAGACACATTTCTCTGTATTCAACAGTAGATGGCTCCAATTAGGACTTTAGTTCTTTGTGCTATCCATTACAATTTTAAACTGTTCCCACTATTAACTAATTGTTTGCATACTGTGACAAACTATTTGTGGTCTGAAGATGCTGGGAAAACCAGCAACTTCAGACAATAATACAAAATAAATAACATTTATTTTGTTATTATTGTCTTGTGAATTAAAACAGCTTAAAAATAAATAAATAAACTCAATGGAACTAGACATTGATAGCATTCAGGAATGCGTGAATAGAGCTAATCTCACATAATACGGTCACTAAAACAGAATGGAGGAGGAAAGGTTAGCAGAACAGGTATTTGTTGTCATGAGGGCAGGAAAAAGGTCCAGAGGAGGACCAAGATCTACATGGATTTACACAGTAAGAAGTGTCTTAGATCAGGGATTGGCAACCTTTTCAGACTCGCGGGCCACATTCAACTTTTATTTTTAATAATCGGGCCGCAAGCGTTTATTTAAGAGAAAATAGTGAGTGAAAAAAAATACCTAAGTTATCAATTTTTATTATGTCAATCTTAAAAAACACAGAAATATTTAAAGTACGAGATATGAAACAAGCATGAAAATGAAACACAATGAAAAATTATTATCACATAAAAACAAAGTAATATAGTGTATCCATCACAATATATACATATGTCTCCCTGCTTAATGTGACTTTTGTGATTGTTTTCCCTTGCCAGATTAATTAGATCCACTTTATAAGTCAAGGTGCAAATTCGAATCGAAGCATGCAAATGTTCTTCAGTCAGTCGAGAAGAAATTTTATTTTTTCTAAAACTCATGGCAGAAAATGCTTATTTGCAAATGTAGATGCTTCCAAATGCGATTATCATCTTTGCAAAACTGATTAATCCTTCAATTTTTTTTTTTTTTTTGGTAAGCTTTGATCAATGTTGACATTAAAATCATTCAAACATAATCACATTTCGATTCTATTTTTTATAAAAATCCACAAATCTTGTTGAAAATTCCGTATATAAATCTTCAATAATACCAGCAAAAGTTTCCTTTTGTTGGTATTTCCAAGTTGCATGGGAAATATCACAAAGTATAGGTATAAAATTATTTTTAATTTATTATTCATATTATAAAATTTATTATTTAAATAATTCAACATACGGGACACGCCACGTAAGTATAGTCAATCTTTTATGGGCTGCCAGAAATGCACATTTGGGCTGCATGTGGGCCGACCCCTGCCTTAGAGGACCAAAATTTAAGGTCTGACAGATATACAGACTAATTTGGAGGAAAATTGTCAATAGGAAATTAGTATTGATGTAAACTTTTCATGTACTACTGTCATCATATCCAGGGTACCTATCAGGAATTTGATGATAATTAAATTTTGGAAAACTGTAATACAGAGAAGCTAATTATCTACCTCCTGTCTTTCCACCAGGAAAGACAGGAGGTAGATGTTTGTCTAAGAAGAGATATCCAGTCTTGTCCAAAGATTTGAGTGTTATCAGAATAAGGAGAAATAGAGCTTGCATTTTGTGTGTGCTTGCAAGAGAAAGAGATAGAATTGCACTCTAGTTGTAATGACTAGGTTCTCTCTTTACATTTGAGAGTTAATTGGTAATGTTAGTTTAAGCCATTAGTTGTAAATGTTCTTGTAATTTTCGTAATTTGCTGCTGCAAAAGTTGTTAAAAACTGAGGATAATAAAAGATTTAAAACTATAGAAAGTACAGCACTTTTCCTTTCTTTTAGGCTTGCACGGTGATCCGAATGCATTTTTGGAAATTATGGAGACAACTACCGTGTTTGAATAAAAACTTTAGTTTACTATTACTAAAATTTTACAATTCGACGTTTCGACCTTTATGTTAAGGTCATCTTCTGGAGCGTACAAATATACACAGGAAACAAGCTATATTATGGAGACAACTACCGTGTTTGAATAAAAACTTTAGTTTACTATTACTAAAATTTTACAATTCGACGTTTCGACCTTTATGTTAAGGTCATTCTGTTTTGAGGACTCGTTGTCTTTCAGATTTAGTAAAGTTTAAGACATGATTAATTTATAATAGTCGCTTTAGAATTTATTCACTAGTGTTATCAGTTTGCATTTTAAGGGCAAGACAGATCAACAGAATGATACAAAATGAATCAAAGCACATGAAACAATTTGTTGAATGCTAAGAGATGTGAAGCTCCAATATTAATGTATGCTTAGGGAAGTACAGTCAAAGAAAAGGTGGGGATAATGGATTTTCATTCCCCACAAGGAATGGGCAGTCATCCCACTTCACCAACTTTAAAAGTGCATTCTCATGTGGCATGCTAAATGAGAGGCAGTGTTTCTAATCATGATTACTATGTATTTTTTGGTGTACTCAAGTGCATGCTTCAGCTATTTTTTTTGTAGTTGTAGGATGTAAAACATGAGCTGTTTCATGGATGGGGAACCATATATGCTTTTGTGCCAAAGATTAACTAACATTAAAAGGGGGCTGCAAGAAGAAAAATTCCTCTAGTCATTAATTAGAATCAATCTTTAGTCTCTTTTTTTGTTTTTGTTTTTTTGGCAAGCCCAGAGTCATGAAAATTATCAGAAGGCTATTCAAGTCTCAATGATATCTGTTAAAAAACTGTGTTCCTAATTTTGATGCCAACTTTCAGATACATGCATATCATATCAGTATATTCTTTTTATATTGAACTTTTTGCTGATGCTAGGACATTACAAACTATGTCCCTGAAAGCAGGACAAGAGAAGCAAAGGCTTGATAGTTGTCATCTAACCTGATCCAGAATGTGGAATTTGAGAACTCATTTTTTGGTGAACCCTCCAAGACTCCAGTATGCCCTGCAGAGATTAAGGCAGTTACCAAGACCTAACTTCTCTTTATGCCATTATTCTTAATAATAGAAGTTAGGTCTTGGTTGCTGTCCCATAGTGACAGCAACCAAGACCTAACTCTAACTTATTTCACATATTTCACAATGGGAGATGGTGACTGAGATAAACCAAGGAGTTATTCCATATTACTCATGGAATTGCCTGACTAGGCCAGTATTCTTGGCATACCACTCAAGTTTTTCATTATAGGATTAATTTAATGGTTTTCTGAACCAATAATTTGAGTATTGAAAACAATACTCAAATTATTGGTTCAAAAATCCCCCCCCCCCCCGACCAAAACTAAGTTTGACTACAGACACCAGAAGAAGAGTAGCACAGCTCTAGTGCTACTCCCCATCCTTTATTCTTGAACTGGTTTTTGATGATGGTGACAATAGTATTATGCCATCATACTCAGATACCATGAGCATGATAACAACATTAGGATATATGGGAGAGGATCTCACTATATTGGCAACTGACTCGATACTTGATGTTTTCACTGAGGCCATCTCCAGAGAATGCACAGGTTGTCAGGGCATTTATTCTAATTCTCATTAGATTAATGTATTCATCACCTGGTAACAACCTAGTCCCAGCTTGGACCCAGTTAAGTTGTGGAGGCACCTGGTGACAGTCTTCCAATGGTTTGCTGTCAACTGAGTTATACAAGAAGTCCTACGGGTTTTTTTTTTTTTTTTTTTTTTTTTTTTTTTTTTTTTTTTTAAGCTTTGATGATAATGGTGTCATTGGTTCATGATTTAGTGTGCCAAATGTCATCTTTAACCATTTGTAGTTGAACAACTTCTTTGATAGATGGCAGAGAATGATTAGGACAATTTCAAGAATTTTGACAGATGTAGTCTTGGAATTAACAAGCAGACTGAAGGAACACCCAAACCACCATCAGCAACTTTAGTGTGGAAGAAGGTCAATGGGTTGGTACAGTCAGTATTGGACAGCCAATCAGACTGCTTTTTCCATCCTAGCAAGTTCTGAGAGATAAGGTCTTCCAAAGACTAACCAGTGGTACAATCTGGCAGGAGATAGAAAGAAGAAGATGCTGTTGGAACTTAAGAGGGGCTTTCCTGAGAGAAGAGAGTCTCTAAAGTTGAGGGGACAGAGAAATGTTCTATTGAGTAAAGAGAATACTAAGGTATTTCCATTCCTCGAGGATGGATAGAAGATGAAGTGGCATACAGTGCAGGGAAAAACTGTGAATCCTTGATGTTAAGCTTCTTGTCATGGCTGGAGAAGACGAGCTAAAGACTTGTTGATGTTAAGAAAAAGCCTCTAACATGGGAAAACAAGTCAACAGCCTGATTAAGGAGTTCCTGCAAATCTTCCCTAGTTGAGGCTATAATGATCAGCGAACACCATTGCATTAAAAAGAGATGTGCCAAAGGAGTATCCGATATGGGATGGAAGAGAGTGAGGAACCTCATCAATAACACAATAGAAGAAATGAGAGACTAGCGGATCATCTTGGCGATGAACACTCCACAATTCTGGTATAGAAGTCACAATTATCCATGGTAATGATAATTTTTATTCAAATTAAGTTGATCAGGAAACCCTTGCAAAATCCTTTGCATAAACATTCACATTTAAAAGCATATGTTGTTGTTCTTTAAAACATCATAGTTTTTTGTTGCCATTTTATCATGTCAGTCCAAAGCATTATTAACATCAGACCTCCATAGAATCGAAGGACTTGTTGCAGCAAGTCCACATTCTCACATGCTAAAAAAGATCATTGAAAACTGTGAATAGATTCACAGTTTCTGCACTCTTTCAGCTAATGCATTTCACTCACCAGTCACTCTCCATGCAAATAACCTACTCCTTACCCCCCCCCCCACTCATGCCCTCTTTATAGGGTTTCCAGGAATGGCCTCTTGTTCTACCCTTATCTCCCTCTGCTCTATGAAAACCCTCCTCCACATTAATCCAGTAACAACCCCTCACCAACTTGTATGTCACAATCACATCTCCTCTCTTTCCTATTCACAAGGCTCTGTGAGTTGCATTTGTTCAATCAGTCCTCATATCCAACATTCCATAGACCTGGCACCAACTTAGTGAAGCTTCTCTGGCTCCTCTCTAATACATTTTCATCTCCTTGAAAACCAGGCAACCAAATCTGCACACAGTAGCCCATGTGTGGCCTGATCAAGGTCTTTTATGTATTGATGGAATGATAACCTTTTTGCTTCTGCATCTCGGTGTCCTCCTCATTATTGCCATAATCTGTTGTGATGTTCTTATTATTTTAACATTGAGACATGAAGTTTAGGGTCACATTCACCATCACTCCCATATCTCCCATTACTTTTGTCTCTTTCAAAATTTCTTTATTAATTGTATACGCTTCATCCCATCCTTGTGTAACAAATTTCAAGACCTTACACTTTTTGACATTAAACTGATAATGCCATTCACATAGGCTGTTGAGATCCTCTTGCAAGGCCACATGTGCTCTCTTCTCATAGTTCATAAAACCTGATTTATCATGTTAATGATATTGAGTGTACTCCAGATTCTTTTTTTGTAATACTTATGCATAATAGCTGTCTGTTCATACTAATTTGGAACACACTATGAAAAAATTTTATGAACTTCTGACATAAGGCATCAATGAATTTTATCATTTAGACAAAAAGAAAGGTGTTAATATTTGAAATGTAGAGAAGTGGAAAAATCAAATATTTTTAGAATATGAGCAATTTTCTCAAATGCCCATGGTAGATAAGGGAGGATGATTAGGACAATTTTAAGAATCTTGACAGATGGAGTCTTGAAATTAACAAGCAGATGGAAGGAATGCCTAAACCACTATTGGCGACTTTAGTGTGGAAGGCCATTTGCAGGTCATTGGGTTGGCATAGCCAGTATTGGATGTACCTTGCTGGAGATAGAAAGAAGAAAAAAAGATGCTGTTGGGCTTAAGAGGGGCTTTTCGGAGGAAAGCGAGAAGTGTATTGGTTTGGAGCTGCAGCTTCATGTGTTGAAAAAATCATTACTTTTGCAACATATGTGGTTTAATTTTTTGTTTCAGCTTTTTCATGTACTTCACCTACATGGAGTCCGGAGTAATAATCGTGGGAGACCCAATCTATCATACTTCTCCTTGTACCATTAAGACAAAGCACTCGCAACTAACTCTGGAACCCATTCTACTCATTCATATTCATAACTTATCTTCACATAGATTTATGAGTTTATCGTCATCTCTTAACCATACAATCCTAGTAAATGATATTCTTGCTGTCCTAGAAGACAGCCAGCATCCACTTTCCAAGTTTAATTTTAGACATTTTTTTTGCCCTCAGTGTGGTAGGCTGACCCACAGACTAAATTTTAATTTTATAGTCATAGTAATGTATCCAACTTTCATCCCTAAACATAATTTTTTGAAGAAAAGCATTATCTTCCCTTTAATAATGTTGATACAGTCAGTAGCAAACTTCCATTCGCTTCAGTTTCAGTCCGCTAGTTAACTAACACAGCACCCAACTTGCTCACTTGATTTGGCATAATTCGCTAATGATTTGGTTAACTCTAATCGAGCATTCAATTTCAGTGCTAGCAGTGGTGTAGCTAGAGCTTTTGCCACCCAGGGCGGTCCTTGAGTTTGCCACCCCTCTCAATACACACCAAAAATACTACAGAAAGTCAACACGACGTATAGGGAAATAAATTAAAATGCTATGTTTAATTTTTAAGTAAAACTTTAATTTCAACATTCTAAAATGTTATATTTCTGTTAGCAAAATCGTCGATGACATTGGCGAAGTAATCAATTTTATTTAGAAAAACTCCTCTCCCAACTAGAAACACTTACAGCAATCTTGAGGAAAATTCGCAGCAGTATTACAATATTTGGAACTGAGTTCTCAAGATTGTATATTAGAATTAACTGTAAAAGTTCAAAAAGGTTCAAAGTGCCGCCTGGGGCGGACTGCCCCCCCCCCCCCTCTAGCTACGCCACTGAGTGCTAGCAACCTCTCAGTTTTTAATTTGTCACTTTTCTGCTTATTGAAATCATCTTCTGCAGATCTTTCGGTTGTCCACTTCAGTTCCATAATCATTATTTCTTGTTCTTCTTGCCATCTATTTTCCATAATGTATTTTCATGCATCAAACATTCCTTTACTGTGCACTGTTTTACATGCTTCAATAAACTTGTAAAAGACTTTCATTGTGTGTGTGTGTGTGTGTGTGTGTGTGTGTGTGTGTGTGTGTGTGTGTGTGTGTGTGTGTGTGTGTGTGTGTGTGTGTGTGTGTGTGTGAGAGATAACATAAGAAATAGTTTTGGCTGTATAATAATTTCTAGTGGAGAGTTGAAACAAAACAGGACTGAATACATTTCAAAGCTGCTCACATTTTAAGCATTATGCAGATCTGTGCAGGTATTACTTTCAGAATATGGCTGGTAATATTCTTTGCTATTCTGCAGTTTTGATAATCACAGGTGTTTAGAATCTTTATGATATCTCCCAGTAAATTTAGGCTTTCCATAAACCAGAAGGACTAAGGAACTTAATTTATTAAGCATTCAAGAAACAATACATTGTTGAATTCCTTTTCTATGGTAAATTTTATTAAAGCTGCTCTGAATTTCAACTTTAAAAGATGGGTCAAGTAGTAAACACATCATCAATGAACAATATCTACTGATAAGGTTGAAAAATCTTAGAAAATAGCTGTTCTTCAAAGCACATTGGATATACCTTTGCTAACTTGGGTGATAGGGATGTCCACTGTCAGTTTCTTGATATATTTTTCTCTGTATGTAAAATACCCTAAATGGAATACTGAGTTCAGAAAAAAAAAAAAAGCTCATTGAATGGAAGAAAACGTTTGGTTTAAAAATTCCAAAGTATTGTGTAGTGGGATGTTGACAAACAGTGAAGTCAGATCAAAAACTCACCATAATTTAATTTTTACTATGGAAATAAGGTCAGAAGTGTTTTTAATGCAAGATGGTTAATCCATCTTAAATTTTGCATTTTAATTCACAATACAAAGAAAATAAGATACTTATTTAATTATTTAGCTGCTAATATTTATTATTCTGTGCTCTGAAAATACCCAGTATTTTCATAGTACAAACAGCAATAGTTAATATTAAGAACAGTTTAAAATTGTAAAGAACAATACAAAGAAAAAAATAAAGTCCTAATTTGGTGCCATTTCTTGTTGGATAAAGAGAAGTTTTACAAGTATAGTACGCCCACAGATTTGAGACCCTTCGACACTTCTGCGCATGTCAACAGAATGAGAATCCATTCCAATAATAGGGTAATCAATCCATATTCTAGGATGAGTTGTTTATTATTACATGTCGAAAAATTAACTTCTCTTTTATGATCATTGTAGTTTTTAAAGTGTTAACTATGTTGCTTGTATAACAGTTGGAAAATTTTACCTATAAAGCACGTGATTTTGCGTGTTGGTGACCAATTCATACGTCCTTCATTTCTTTCTCCCCTTCAACATGAATCGACTATTCTTGGCAAGTCTCCAAGCGAAGCCCTCTCTAAAGTGTGGGCATACTATACTAATTTGATCTTAACATGGATGTTTTCTAGATTTCTGGCAATTTGATATGACCATACTTTGAGATTTGGGAAATATTTCATAGCTGCTGCTGACTCTATAAACAGTTTCTGACTTGCAGTGACTTCTCTGTAGCACTTTGTTTTTGGCCACACTAATTTGCCATCACTGTGGTGGTGGTCAATATATTTCTTATATTCTCTGAGGCAAATGTCAGCAGATCTTCCTGTCTATGTAAATCAGATCATAAAGTATAGGGCACTTCATATACTCCTGGATGTGGTAAAGGATAAAGTTTGTTCTCGGCTGAATGGATGAAAGGGTGGTTGCTATTTTGATATATAGTTTGAATGTTGTGTGGAGCTTATATTTATGAAGTACTCTGGATAAATTTTCAGATGTGCTCTAAATATATAGAATAGTAATAGTTTTGTTGTGGTCTTGTATATTAAAGAAGGATGGAAAGGAGAGAGATTTGGTATTTTATGTGTTCTTTTAGTGTTATGGCCATTGACTAAAAATGTGTGGTGAAGGTGGGCAAGTTCACTGGTAAAAGTAGTATCACTGGAACAGAACCCTTACTCTGTGTGTTACTGTTTTTGGATACCATAGTGTTGGCTGGATGGTGGTTTGATTGAAAGATAATCACTTTTCACTGCTAACAATAAATTGAGAAAAGATACTTGACTGTTGTTTTAATAGATACTTTGCTATTCCATTGGTGGGCAAACATATAGAATGTTGAACACCATAATGAATTCATAGGCCTTGTGAATTGATTCATTTCCCAATTTTCCATTGCATGCTAGGTGCAATAGCCTGTAACAGCCAAATAACTTTGCTTCTTCAAAATCTAATTAATGCTCTAGTAAGGGAGTTTATTGTATCCGCATAGGATATGGATATTAATTGTGTTTTTCTGGCTAGTTTGCTTGTATTTCAGGTATTTCTTCTTGAAATACTTGAGTTTTCAAGAAGAATAGTTAGCCAATCCTGTGAGATTGGCTAACTCATTTTCTGTTTTAAAAAACCCGATAAAAGTTCTTTGTATCCTAGATGATATGGAACTTGAATGCAGGTCTTTCTGTTCAAAGAATGTTGCTGAAACAGATAGAGCTATGAAGGCTCAATTTTGTGAATTTTCAGCACTCCATTTATCAGTTGGAAGTGGTTGTCTGAAACAAGAACATATCGCTTATTTGTGAAAACAACAATATAATGCAATAAACGAAATTATTTAGGAAATGAGTTTGAAAGTTTTCAGTCAATATGATTGCCCAATACTCTTAAAAAATTACTATTTAATGTTGAAATGATTGTCAGAAATTCACTTATGTTGCTCTTCCAGTAAATAGTGCTCGGGGGTTCTTCAATTTCTGTAGATAACTCAAAAGCAAAATTTTTTTAGTTACATTATTCTTCTTGCAAATGAGCAATATAGTTTTTTTTTTTTTATTATTTTCCTTTATCAGTTGTACTTTCCTGAGCATATGTCATCATTGGTGTCTCATGTATCCTAGCTGCATCCAGCACATAGTATTACACATTCCACGATTCATTTTTCTCATTTTTTAATGGTTCTATTGGTTTGTGCCAAGCTGTGAAGATAGTGCTAAGGTAGATTAATCATATCTTATTACATTAATAACTTGACATGTAGGAGAATAAGACATGATGATTAATAAACATAAGATGGATTTTACTTGTATATTTTTTATTGATATAAAATTTTCAACCTGGTATCAAGAGCATCTTCATTATCATTCAAATTAAACAACAAGAACAGAAACCAGTATTCAACAATGAAACTTGTGAACTGCATGTACATGATGAAAAACATCATGGTCTAATTACATTAAGGTTCTAATAAAAATAACTTTAACAGGAGATTTAAAATTAAAACAAAAAAATTAATGAAAATTAATTCTGGAATTTGTGAAGAATTATTTCCCATAAGAGAGATAATTTTAGTCCATTGTTTTGATTTAGATTCAGTCGATATAGCAAGGTATCACAATTCTCTTTCTATACTCATTCCAAGAGATTATTACTTTTATGGGGGAACCTTCATTTTATTATGATAGCACGCTTCTCAAGTCCCGATTGCTCTGGCTCGTGGAACTTAACGTAGCCTAAAGGTTCATCACAATGCACAGCTGTAGATCTACTACTTGTTTGGTCAAAATATGATAAACCATGCTAACAAAAAATTTGATACACTCTAGGAAGGGCTAAAGATAGAAGTTTATCTTTAGCTGAGCCTAGAAAAGGATATCTTGTTGATAGGATGGAAGGACACTTGTAAGCCAACAGATCAAAGTAGTTTGTCTCTCTCTTCCAAGACACTTTTAACACAAGGAACAGTGACACTCTTGGACACCTCTATATGACTATCACTATAATTATTAATTATCTTATTGACATACAATTTGTTAAAGCCATTAGTAAGGAAGGTGGACTTATGTGATTTATTTCTTGGGAGAGCAGCATTTCAGTGGAGCAAACAGAGAGTGTGCTTGATGTACCAGAGTCTTAATAGTGCCAAGTTTTTGACAATTATGATAGTGTGAAAGAGGATGAATGTAAAGTCTGGTATGTGTTTTCTCTCTAAAAACTGAGAAATGAAGGCTCTCATCTGGTTGACAAAATGAAAGGAGATCTAAAAAGGCAATTTGATTGTTCTCTTCTAACTGAAGAGTAAACTGAATATGATGGTGAAAAGTGTTGATCTTATTGATGAACTGTTTTTGCAGTTTGGTATGGCTCCCATACAGATCTACAAGAGTTCATCAATAAGATTAACACTTTTCACCATCGTATCCAGTTCGCTCTTGATTTAGAAGAGAACAATCAGATTGCCTTTTTAGATCTAGTGTGGGAGAAAGAGGACTGCTGATTGATGTACCCTCAGTTTATTGGTAAAGTTTGTCATTCATTCTGGCTACTGGACATGCCAAAACAAAGTCAAATAGGCTGACAATATCTGCCAGAAAATTGTTTTTAGAGGAAGTTAAGAGCTTCATCTAAAGCAAGGCTCGTCAAAGTGGTTGATATCGACCCACTGGGGGTCGATATAGCTATCCAAGGGGTTGATAAATGTCTAGGGGTCAAAAGAGGGTCAATGAACACCTAAAACGATTTTGAGTAACACCTAGTAAACATCCAGTATTCATCAAACACATCCTTCTCATTAACCATTCCAAGTAAATCAATAAAATATAAGCATTTTTAATGTTCTTTATAAATTTCTTAAGTATTTTCTTTAAATTTCTTTGAATATTTCTTATCGAGAAGCAGTAATGAAGTAAAAGGGTGAAGAAATTATTATTTTTAAATTGAGAAATTTATTATTGATAGCATTTATTCATTTATTTAACATGATGGGATCGATGAAGGATCAAGGATTCCATGAAGAGGTGGTCAGTGGTCCCTGATCTAAAGGAACATTTTTGAATATGGACACAATATCTGGGCAAAGAGACAAAACTCTGATATCTTTTCTTTAAAATTAAAACTATTTTTGATAAACGAAGAGGACTTTCCATAAATGCCAAAACCGATTTAGGATGTTTTGCAATTTTGTAACATGAAGAGCCAATACAATCCACCACAGGACATAATAGAATGTTTGCTTTGTGGACTTTCCGTAGTCCATATAAACGAGGAGGATGCCCATGGTAGCACTTAGTTTCTCCTTGGTTTTCTCATACCAGTTAGAAACATTATCTGTTAGTATTTAATTTCCTAATCTGGATCATCATAAAAACATTAGCAATCATTGGCATATACTGCCATTTTCTTAGACTTAGCGAAGGCATTTGACAGGGTGCCACATGATAAGCTGATATTTAAGTTGCAGCACATGGGTCCGGATGTCATATTGGTCAACTGGATTCAGGATTGGCTGTCCGATAGGTATCAGAGAGTTTGTATGGTGGGGCAGTTTCAAGGAAGCAGAGGGTTACATTTGGGGTCCCACAGGGCTCAGTACTGGGACCTATATTGTTTAACCTTTATATCAGTGACATTGTCAGTGGATTGCAGGAGGATATTCAGTTGTTTGCAGATGATGCGAAGCTGGGAAGGATTATTAGTAATAGTGCAGATGTGGCAGCCCTGCAAGAGGATTTGAATAAGCTAGATAGATGGGCAAATGAATGGGGGTGTCAGTTTAATGCAGCAAAATGTAGGTTGATGATTGATAGAAACCTGAAATTTAGGGGACATATTGCAAAGGTAGTGAAGGTAACACAGAGGATTGCTGCAATAATGAGAAGGACACTGACCTGCAGAGATAAAACTGTTATCATTCTGTTGTATAAGACCCTGATCAGACCACACTTGGACTATTGTTCTCAGATTTGAAGGGGATAAATTAACTGTGGAAAGGGTACAAAGGCAGATAACAAAGATGGTTTCAGGACTGTATAATGATAGTTATGAGGATCGGCTGATGGAATGTGGACTGCAGAGTTTTCAAAAGTCTCAATCATATCACCTCTCCTTCTTCTGGATAGAAGAAGGAAAGGTGATATGATTGAGACTTTTAAACTGTGGAGAGGTGGTTACAGGGTTGACACTGGGGAGTTCTTTCGCTTGGTTGAACAGCAGGAAGGAGTGATGATAAGAGGCCATCCCTGGAAGTCACGAAAGAAAACTGTGAGAAAGAGGGTGAGGAGTGGTTTCTTTGCATGGAGGGTGGTTGAACCATGGAATGCATTGCCTGATGGAGTGGTGAGAGCGAGAATGGTCAATGAATTCAAGGAGTGGTATGATAGACTTTGTGTTTCTTAGGGGGGAACCTCCCACAATGAGTCTTTTGACTCCATGGAGGCCTGAATAATAATAATAATAATAAGAGGACAATGATATGTAAAGTAGTTAATTTTCTGTAGTATTCATTTTGATCATCTTGATAATGATTCTACAGAATGGATACCCAGTGGCAAAGAGCTATAGGGTACAAGTTTGCATAGATGATGCAGTGTATCCAAAAAAAGTCATAGCATGGATGACTTTTGTAGATTTGTTGAATCCACACTAGTGATTATCAAGAGTATAATTTAATGTTATTCAGTTTAAGTAAAGAGAAAGGGGGGGGGGGGAAGACAAAGTTGGTAGAGGTATATAGACTATTCTACTTTCTGTACACTATACTAACATATTGTAGTTTGACCAACTAACCAACCAGCCTTTCAAGTATGGGCTCAAATTAAAGATAAATAAAAAAAGACAGTAGAGAACCCTTCACCCTCGCTCCATTTTTCATGTATATATTTTTTAACTCTCATATCATGAAATAACACATTTCTTTGGTCATGTTTAGGCCTTTACATATGAATTTTATTTATTTTATTCTTAGGCATGTTCTCTTGTCATTGTGCTTCACCTTGAGCATGAGTTTGCTCTTGAAGAGGTATGTATTAGCAGTTAATGATATTCCTGTTCTATAAAATGTGAAGTTTGCAAAATAGGAATTTGCTGTGAATTATTATAATTTTATATCTTGAATACCACTTACAAATGGAAAACATTCTTGTCTATTGCTTTTGCTAAAGAGTTTGGAAAATAGCTATATAGTAAAATAATTTTTAACGGCACCTTGAGTCAGTAATCATATAATAATAGCAAAAAAATTTTAAATACTGTAAAATAAATAATAGCAGAAAATTATACAGTTCAATAGTAAAATAAAAAATAACCAATAAAAATACAATAAAATCTTATATTGAGCAGAAAGTTAAACATGGCCAAGTAGGCAGTTTAACATAGTCTGCCTGGTTGGTCAAGTGAATTGCATACCTGCTGTCCAACCAGCAGGATGTAGGTTTGAATCCTTCCGTGGACATGGATATTTGTGATTGCCCCTCATTATATGTGGAAAGAACATCTATGACCCTAATACCTCTTCTTTCAGGACCCCAAGACTTCACTCCCGAAATCTAGTGATGTATAGGGGTGACTGCATAGTATTGCATTACAATCAAATGGGGAAAAAAATAAAACTATTGAAACGTGGATAACTTCACCACAATGAAAAGTACATTCTATAAGGAGCCTATTTTTATTATGTTATGGCGAGAGTCAATTTTTATTGATGGTTTTCTATCTATACATCATTATCTCTAACAACTGTTAGAGATAACGTGAACTAACTCAGTGAAAGAAGTCTTTTTTTTTTTCTTTAATGCAAAATAGCTAAATGGCTAACACCATACTTTTATTGTACTGACATGAGACACTTGAGGAAAGGCAATTATTATTCTTCAGACTGATCTCTAGGGAGGCAAGGACTCATTGAGGGAAACAACATGCTAGCTGCACCAGTTGCGATGCCTGTTATTGAATTCATTCACCCTATTTGCATGCACAGCATCAAATGGAAATCCATTCCAACCATGCCACCACTCTGTGAGAGAAAAATCTAGTTCTCACCCCTTCTTGATTGAATTCATTTTCAGCTTCCAAGGATGCCTTCTTGTCCTTTTCCCTGCTGTCCATAAAATGAAAAATTCCATCCACTGATATCTTGTATGAACCTTTCAGAAGTTTGTAAGTCCCAATCATATCACTCCTCTTTCTCCTGTATGCTGATGTCTGCATCCTATAATTCTTAATCTGTCTTTATAATCAGTATTCTGCAATCCAGATATAATTTTTAACACTCCTTTGCACTCCCTTCACTGTATCAGAATAATCACCATAGAAACCCCAGATCTGCACACAGTAGTACAAGTAAGGTCTTATCAGAGCCTTGTAAAAATGCAAATTGACTGCCTTATCTTTACATGTCAAGATTTGTTTCAGCATTCCAATTATCCTGCAAATATGAGTTGTATTTGCAATCTTTGGCCTTTGAACTTCAACTTCCTATCTACTAAAACTCCAAGATCCCTAGACTGATCAGTTTCTTCTAGCATAATCCCACCAATATAATATGACATTGGATATTTTATAACACCTAGGCAGCTATTTTCACATGCCTACACTTCCAGCCTATTCAAATCGTTCTACAAATCAGCTGCATTCCTAATGATCCTGCCTATCTTTACATTAGCAAATAGCTGTATGTCTCCTGTCATATCTTTCCCAATGTCATTAATATAAAGATGCAATAACAATGGACCAACTACTGATCCTCGTGGTACACCACTGGACTGGTTACCCTAAATCTTGCAGACTCACATCCCTCGTATATCACCTTCTTTTGATATCCATCAGTCAGCCATCCTCTTATCAATGCTTTTAATTTATAATCCTATCCCATATTCCAAAATTTATGCATGACTCTTCCATACTTTATTCTGTCAAAAGCCTTAGCAAAATCCAAAAGTATCAGGGTGTATCCATTCTCCTTGTCTAGTTCAGTGGTAACATTATTATAAAATAAAGTTGCTCCAACATGACCATCTCTTAGTAAATCTATGCTGTTCATTGCAAAATATAGATTCTCTGTAAACTCATTTCTGTATGTAAGCCTAACCAACTTTTCCAAAATATTCACCACCACTCCAGAGATAGATAGTTGGATAAATCAGTCTTGCACCACTCTTATGCAGTGGTAGTACCATACAGTCTTTCAACTCATTCTTTCATGGATTCTTTCCTGTTCTGAGACTCTAATTATATAGTCAAAGGAATAGTCAGTTGAGTTGATCAAAGGAATAGTCAGTTGAGTTGAACACTCTTTTAGCACGCGTGCTGATATCTCATCAGTCCTTATTGCCAAATTCTTATTCAGTTTGCACAATAGTTCTAGTACCTCCTCCTCGTATACCTGAATTTCTTCATCCAATGAAGAGGTTGCAGTGAGCGCAATGGCGTATACACCAGTTTTATAGATATTAGCAAAATGGGCACTCATTAATTGAACAATCTCTTCTGCATGTCATCCATATAACATCTGCAATCAATACTTATTCTTTCATATTCATTCTTTGTTTTACTTACAGAATAAGGAAATAATTCTTCTGGGTTGTTTTTTTAGCTTGCATAGCCAATTTTTTTTCATACAACTCTAGTGACTCTTCTGGTCTGCTCCTTATAATTTTCACAGTTGGCATCATCCTTATGCACATGATATTTCTTCCACATCATTTCTTATAAATCTCTTGCACAATATAAATAAACATTCATTTCACTCGTACCCTATTTATTATTCGACTGCTAGGTACACATTCTGATATAGCAATTAAGTATTTTGCATATGTTGAATGAAGATGATACTCTGTTGAGAATAGAAATGGAAAGATGGAGTTTTTCACAAGGGTGGAAAGGACAAGAAGGAAGGGATGTGATGCTGATGATAGCAGGGGAATTATGTCCACATGAGGTAGGCATGAAAGAGGGAAATAGTGACAATGGTTTTGAGGCAGTGAGGTGGATGTTGATAGAAAGAGATATTTAGTTGGATGTTGCTATAGGCCAGGGAAATGTATAAGCAACTTGGGTTAGTGAACAAAGGAAGGTGATTATGGATGATTTTAATATTAATTTTTCGAGTTCTTGAGAGACTACTATCTTAGGCAGTATGTAAGAAGGGCATTCAAGAATTGGGAGTTTTAAATCTGGTCATTTCATCAGAGGATGTAATTGTTAGTGGGTTTCACACGTCCCTCCAGTTGGTGAGTGTGATCAGGAAGTGATCATTTGAGTTGTGGCTAGACATATGAAGACTTCTGTGAGGAAAGGATATATGTGGAAGTATAAAGCTGGCGATTATGACAAACTTAAGAGACAGTTTGAAGCTATAGCATGGGATAAGGAGTTGAGTAAGGAAATAAATGTTGCTTGGGAACTGACAAAGAAATACTTAACGGCATCAGTGTGTGAATGTATTTCAAAGGTCAAAAGGCTAAATAGGGTAGGTGTAAAATGGCTGAATGAGAATAGAACATGAAATCTGGAAGAAGGCACTTTGGAGGTAGCACAAGATGAATAATGGTAATAATCAGATTCATGGAAGTATACAGAGCAGGCCAGGAGAGGGACTGAGGACAGTAGAAGTGCAGTATGAGCAGAAATGAGCAAAAATCCTTGGGAGTTTTTTTTATGTGACAAATAGAAAGAAGAATGATTATACGAATGAAAGTGGAAGATTGGTAACTGCTGCTAAGGACATAGTTCAGGTATTTAGTGAACAGTTCGTCAGAGTGTTTCATTTTCAGTGTGAAATCAGAAGCTCAAGTGTAGGGAATAAAATGAGAGAAAACATAATGATGATAGAGCAAGAGGTATATAAGTAAGTAAGCTAGATGTTAATAAGGCAAATAACATTTGATTACATATCACCACATGTCTTCAAGAAATATTCCAAGGAATTTTCATCAGCTTTGTCCTACTATTTAACAAGAGTCTTGCAACAGTACACGTCCCAAAGGAGTGGAAGGAAGGCAAAATGTTCCACTTCACAAAGCTGTTGATAAAGCTAAGGCTACAAATTATAGGCTGATATATATATATATATATCTGGGGTGGTGAGGTTGATGAGAGATAGGATACAAAAAATGGGTTAATAACAGTGGTATTCTTTGTGGTTGTCAGCATAGGTGTGTTAAAGGGAGGTCACATGTTTTACCATCTTGTTTATGTACTATAACAAGGTGACAAATGTATTGGTCAAGGGAGATGCATACACAGTGGTATACTTATATTTTGCAAAGGCTTTTGATAGATTGCCACACCATAAGTTGGTAACTAAACTGAAGCAGATAGGATTGGATGAAAGATTTGTTAATTGGCTAGGCAACTAGCTCTCAGGTATCAGCAAGTTGTGTGTGGGGGTGCAGTATCTGAGAAGAGGAAAGTCACTAGTGGTGTGCCACAGGGGTCTGTTTTTTGACCATTGTTATTTAATTTGTATATTAATGATATTGTGATGGGTTTAACTGGTGATATTCAAATGTTTGCTTATGATGCAAAACTGGGGAGGGTGACGAGGAAGCAGGAAGACTTAGAGTGTATGAGTGGACAACAGTATAGAACTGTCAGTTCAGTGTTGTAATGCATAAAGTTCTGAAATTTGGTAGGCAACAATGGGATGCAAGTATACACTTTGCATTTCATTTGAGGAGACAAGAGACCTTGGAGTGGTGGTTGGTAGTGGACAAAGATCTGAAGTTCAGAGGTCACATTGCACAAGTTGTGAAGTTGTCACATCGAACAGGTTTGACTGGTGATATTCAAATGTTTGCTTATGATGCAAAACTGGGGAGGGTGACGAGGAAGCAGGAAGACTTAAATAGAGTGTATGAGTGGACAACAGTATAGAACTGTCAGTTCAGTGTTTCAATGATGCAGACAGCCTAATGGTGCAGAAATAAAGAGGTTGTGTTTCTGTTGTATAGGGCCTTGATCTGGCCATGTATGAATTATTGTGCACAGATTTGGTCCCTAGTTTTCATGATAATGAGGATATATTGCAAAGGGTCCAGAGAAGACTAAGGTGATAACTTTTCTTAGGGACATGGGATATGAAGACAGCTGGAATGCAGCTTGCAAAGCCTTGTGAATAGGAGTAAGAGGGGCAATGTGATTGAAACATTTAAATTGATAGTGGTTGTTATCAGGTTAATGTGGATGAAATTTTTCATATAATGGATGGAAGCGTGGGTAGAATAAGGAGCCATCCCTGGAAACTGTATAAGAAGGGTGTGAACAGGAGAATAAGGAGCAGTTTCTTTGCATGTAGAGTGTCTGGTGAATGGAATGCACTGCCTGACATTGTGGTGAATGCAGATATATTGAATGAATTTAAACCACAGTTTGATGGACTGTGTGTGTAACAGAGTGTGCCTCCCTCAATGAGTCTTTTGACTCCACGAGGTTTGGTGTTAATAGTAATAAAATGCTCCTCATGTGCTGCCAATATCCTTTCCATCCAACAACTGATACCACACAGAACCCTGCATATTCCCTAGTTGGTCATAATTTCCTGTTTCGTAGTTCAGTGTGTAACCTTTTCTGAATACAGGTAGTTCTCACTTTACAAATTCCTGCTTTATGAATTTTTTGAATCATATTTTTATTTTAAATTTTACACGACATAGGCAATTAGGGACATGTATGGGGAATTACGCAGTATATAATGACCAGTTTTCCCAGTTTTTTATTTTGTTTTCTTTTTAATGCCAAGAATATCAAAAAGAAACAACAGTGCAAAACCAGAAAATGAGCAAAAGAAACAAAGAAAAGGAATTATGTTAGAGAAGAAATACGAAATTATTACCAGCCATCAAGCGGGTAGCACTGTTAAAGCTCTTTATTCTGAATTCTGAAACTCGAGCGATCTTAGGTATGTCTAACCAGTTGCAAATGAAAGTTTCGGAAGGTGATGTTAATGAGCTGCTTCAATCTCACCCAATGATCTCCTTGAATTAGAGGAACAAGAAAGAAATGAAGAAGAAAAAGACAAAGAAGATAATGAATATGAAACTCCAACTCAACTAGAAGAAACGTTTAAACTTCTCGAAAAAGCTCAAGCAATCTTTGATTCACAAGATTCAGACTTTGAATGATTAGTAAATTTTCCCGTTAAATGAATAATGCGTCTGCTTGCTATCCAGATATTTTAAATGAAAAGAAGCAAAAGTCAACAAAGCAGATGACACTCGAGACCTTCTTTGAAAAAAAAAAAAAGATTCCTCAAAGCTTCCTGAATCTCCTACTACCTCGACGGCTGCCGATTCACCTGGTGATATAGAAATGAGCAAATTTTTTTAATTTACATTTTTTCTTATGTTATTTTTTTAAATATGTAAATCTTTGGCCAGTAAAGTCTTTTCTTATCATTTAATATTCATTTTATATTTTATATATATATTCCTTCTTACGAACGTAGCTCTCACTTATAGCATTATCTCTAAGGCAAATAAACTCCCAATTTACGAATTCCCAATTTATGAACAGTCGTCAGGAACCAATTATTCGTAAAGTGGGAACTATTTGTATAACATTCATAAACTTAGCCACTTTCCAAGTGAATACCACTTGATCACTGTCAACAGCTGGAGGCAGAATGATTATGTCTTTAACTGAAACTCCTCTCTGACATCACACTATAAGCAGATTTAACACTCTTTGAGTTCCTTTTGTGTCATGCTGATTTGAGCACATTGTCTCACAACAGCTCAATAAATCCAGTTTTATTTTTCTCATGAGTTTTTACTGCTTCTCAGTCAACATTAAAATAATTAATCAGCCCTTGATATCATATTGTGAGTGGTCATGTAATTTAGAACTCATGGGAAATTAGCAATTGTTTTTTTATCTGTTTTGTTGTGTTTTTTCATCAGAAAATTAGAGTATTATAGTGTATTAGTGTAGATTTTTGTGCTTTTAGAGTATTAGTATATATATTTATAACATTTTTATTGTGATATTGTCAGCATGGCATCAACACAATGAACAATGGCGGCGGCAAAGACCACATTGTCTGGTGATTTGAATTACGGGATATTATTCAGTGCAGTATATGCAAAATGTATGCATCGAGAAAATTAAAAAAATATATGTTAGGAAATTGAAACTAGAGAGAGGGAGTATGTATTAAGTATTTTAAAAGGGAGTGTCTGTTAGGTGACGAGAATGCAACAAATTCAAAGATAAGATGGAAAATTATGTTAATAATGTTGAACCTACGGCCGTGGAAATAGAAGTGTACAAAATGGATATCAATAAAGAAATAGCGTGCTTAAATGTTATCCTTCATAGGACAAACTGTGAAATTGAAAATCTGCAGAAGCAGCAAGAGTTAAGCAGGACTGAAAAAAAAAAAAGATGTAGGTGATCCAAAAGAATGATGAAGCCCCACTGAATGAACAAGAAAAACAAGTTAAGGAGAAAATTATGTATGGAGATTCAATAATCAGGAAAGTACTTAACGAAAGCATGGCAATCTTTTTTCCCAGGAGTAAATATTCACAATATTAGCCGTACTGTTGTGTCCCAATTTACGATTTCTACTCTAATCTTACAAATTCCTTTTATCTATATTCTTCTAACTTCTATGCCCGAGATTTTACCAAAACTTAAACCAATATCTAAGTTATTGCTCCCCGTAGTACCCCTAATATTTGTATTTATACTGCGCCTTTTGGGATATTTAGTTTAGGATATTACATACATAAACAAGGAGAAAGAACTCAAATATATCTGAAAGTGTAACTATTGCAGTCGTGACACTTAACTCGATTCTCAACTTAAATTTTCTGCGTGACTAAGTACAATATTTTCAAGTGGTTATCAACTGCACCATTTATGTTGTCATAAATAGGGAGAAAGTCAATCTCGAATATATCTCTTAGTATTTAAATATTATTGCAGTCGTGACTCTTGATCTCTATCCTCAACATTAAATTTCCCCGCGTGATTAGGTACGATGATTTTAAGCGGTGCATTGGATTAGCAACATCAGACAACTCTTTTATCACTGAACAAAAGGTATATTAAGTTTCTAAACATGGTACAATTCAAATACTAAACTAAAATACTTAGACTAACATTAAATTATTACAAGCAATATGGCTATTTGTGATTATGCCGCCATACACATTAATTCATAAATTCACCTGATGTGAACAAATTAGATCAATTCACACTATCTGATTATTCATACTGAAGTAGATTAACAAATCATTCACTGCTAGTACATACTTGTGACATTTCAATTATTTTATACATTACATTAGGCATTCAATTCTTAGGATACGTTATACCGTTATTTGCACTAACACACAATTATGTCATTTAAATATCTTGTGCAGTATAATAGACATGTAAAAATACCTTAGGACTCTTAATCATTCACAAATCTTTAACACTAGTCAATCTACACATAACACATTCTATCATATACTAAAGTCCTAGTATAACTTCAACAGTTCTATATTGGAATCACGATACTTTTCACAGACAAATTTCTAGCTAACATAGGTTATGATTTACAGTACCTTTCTTGAGCTTTTCATATGGGCCTTTATTCTTTTCCAAACGAACCTCTGGTATAACTTCTCGTAACTCTGGAATACTTTAACACACATATATTTGCTCTACTATTAGCAAAGAGGACATCGATCTCTTTACAGCTTTCTGCTTTGCGTAGTTATCACTAGCGTCGAAACGAAGAAGATCCCTCCTTTTCTAGGACTCTATGGCAATTTTCTTTGCTTCCTACTCGGGAAAACGGGAATCGAAGTCCCGCTCACTTTCGTTTCTGTGTTGTGATGAGGAGATATCACCCCTGTCGCCACTCAGGATAACCCCGTGAACTCCACCGGAACCAAAACCAAACTCCAAGGCCAAAAGCGACTATCCAGAAAGGTTTTTTTTTTGTGTGGGTTACCAACCCTTTTATAGCTGCTCCCCTAATGGCACCTTTTCTTACTTCCTTTCTCCTCCTTCTACTTGTTTTTTAATCATCGACCAATTAGGGTGGCGTTTTCTCGCCAAACGTCATTTGATCGGCAAGCCCGTTCTCAATGTTTCAATCCGGGGATCGGCCCTAAGCGATAGCTTTGCTTTTCTTGTGCTAGCCTGACTTAATCCCCTTTCAAACTTTTTCTATGAATTCTACTTAATAACTTAATCTCTCACATAACGTATTTTATGACTCGCCCATTTCTACTTATTTACTTAACTCTCTCATTTTTACTCGTATTACAATATTAATCTATACTTTCCTTTGTTAGCTACGTATTTAGTTAGAATTCCTTATTTTAAGTCATATTACAATATTAATACATTCCTTCCTTTATCAGCTACTTTAACAACAACCCTTACGTTTTATACATTTTACTGGATGCAAGAATTTTTCCATTAAACAATTCATTTTTTTATGCAGGGGTTTTAATTTATGATATTTATTCTTCATGTTACACCATGATAGCTGAGAATACTATATTCCTAAGATATCAGGTGTAACAGTACCATCCAGATGCAAAAAGGTATAAGTCGAAGGAAATTATTATCTTGGTTGGTACCAATGATTTGAGAGGACGAGAAGTATTCTATAAGGGAGGATATAAAAGAGTTGTTAGAAGAGGCAAAACGGAAGAGCGAGAAGGTGAAGATTGTAAGTCTCCTACCATGCTATGATAGATGCGAGCTGAGGAGGAGGGCTTTGACCAATTTGCACAATGTACGTCTGTACGTACATTGTGCAAAAGGAATGATGTAGAATTCGTGTGGTCTCTGTTTGACAGAAAGAAGGATTTGTACAATGCGGATTGACTACATCTAAATGGTTTTGGTGTTAGGTGTCTGGAGAGAGAGCTTTGTTCACCGAGCATGCTGACATGCAAATTCAGGGAAACTTAAGCAATTAGGGTGAAAGCAAGTGAGTTTGTGTGAAGGCACCCACGAAGCAAGTGAGTGGGAATCACCAAATGAGGAATCTGTCAAGCAAAAATATTGGATAATGTAGTCAATTGGATAATAAAGTAAATGTGAGTTGGGGGCGGGGGGGGGAAATAAAGGGATGTTGCCGTTTCTATATACTAATGCCAGAAGTATCAGGAACAAGAGGGAGGAGTTTTTGGCATTGGTTAGTGCAACCTTGCCAAAAGTTATAGGCATTAGTGAGACTTGACTAACAGCAGATGATGTAGTTACAGGGATTGAATATGAAGGGTTTAGTATTTTCAGGGAAGATAGAGAAGATAGGATGGGAGGAAAGGAGTACTGCTGATGATAGTAGATGAATTGCAGCTAAAATGAATTGGAGACAGGTGAAGCTTTACAGGGATAACTATTCATTTGAAGCAATCTTATGAGATTAAGACCAATAAGACAAAATTTACAGTTGGTTGTTGCTATAGGCCAGGGAGTTCCATAGATGATCTGGAAGACATGCATCACCAAATTAGTACAGTGAGTACAGGTCAAGTAATTATTGTGGAGGACTTCAACTATGGAAATAGAGACTTAAAGGAAGAAAGTTCACATAACACAAAGGAAATAGAATTTATACAGCTGCTGAGAGATAATTACTTAAGTCAGCATGTGATAGGGAGTGGACTAGGGGTGGTAGAGTATTTGGACATGGGTATAGGATCAGAAGAGCTATCCATAACCAATGTGGCAACATTGCCTCAAGTTGGTGAAAGTGACTATGCTGTCTTGACTTGGGAGATTGTAAAACATGAGAAGTATTCTATTAAGAATGGGTATTTGTGATTATGACATGCTCAAGAAGAATCTTGAGCATGTCAATCTGTATCATGGCATAATGGCAAAAATCTGTATCATGGCATAAAATCCTGCAGGTTAAGGATATTAGTAGTGCATGCAGAGGCGTAGCTAGGGGAGGGCGGAGAGGGCGGTTCACCCTGGGCAGCACTTTGAATCTTTTTGAACTTTTGTGGTTAATTCTAAAATACAGTCTCGAGAACTCAGTTCCAAATATTGTAATACTACTGCGAATTTTCCTCACAGTTGCTGTAAATGTTGCTAGTTATGAGAGAAGTTTTTTCTAAATAAAATTGATTAAGAATTACCTACATTACTATGAAATAGACTTTGCCAATGTCATCGATTTTGCTAACAGAAAAGCAAGAAAAATAACATTTTAGAATGTTGAAATTAAAGTTTTACTTCAAAAATAAACACAGTGTTTTAATTTATTTCCCTGTACATCGTTTTGACTTTTTGTAGTATTTTGGTGTGTATTGAGAGAGGTGGCAAACTCAGGGACCAACCCGGGCAGCAAAAGCTCTAGCTACACTACTGAGTGCATGGGATATAGAGGGTCATCTAGAGGAAGCAGTATTAATTTGTTATACCTAGAGTAAGGAGGGTTAATCAAGTATGAGTTAGATGGATGAGTAATATCATTAAGCATGAGCTGCAGAAAAAGAAAATGCTGTGGAGGGTATATAAAGAGAAAGGTGACCAGCAAACACATGAACAGTACATGGCTCAGGTAAGAAAGGTGATCAGCATGTCAAGGAAGACAAAATCAGATTATGTGAATTTAGCCGAGCAGGTCAAAGGAAAGCCCAAAGAGTTCTTTCGTTATATGACAAGTAAGAGGAAGAATGACTATGGAAGATTAACCATAATGATTGATTATGGTCACGAGGAAACAGAAACAGATAAAATAGTTGAGTTACTGAGTGACCACTTTGCAAGCATATATCTTACTAGTGAAGTTATTTGTGCAACAGTGTTCCACATGGAACACTGTTGCACAAATTAGAACAAATGGGGATGGATACGACACTGGTGAGAATTAGCAGGACAACAACTATCCTATCCTGTCCTTTCAAAAAATACTGCACCCTTTACACTCAATACTAGTTAGTTATGTCGCCTCTGATAGCCAGGTCTCACTAATGCCTACAATCTGAGGTCCTAATGTATACAGTACATGAAGACAACAAACTGTATCCCTTTGTTTCTTATACGTCTAACATTCGTGTACAGACAATAAGTTAAATGCATGTCTTTTTGTATACTCTTCTCTGTAGTCTGCATGACACAGTTGGACAACTTGCAGATCTCTGTGCTTATCTGTGTTTTACTTATACAGACATCCTTGCACATGCATGTAAGTCCAATTCCAATGAACCAACTCTTTCTTTTCTCATAATCATTTTCATCATAATGACCATTTCCATCATTAACACTGCTACATAATATTATCTCTTGCACACAGATTCTCATCATTCCTTCCATCATAATTTACTTTCTCTGACTCTGTTTTAGGTCTCATACCAGTTAATAATTTCTCAGGATGTCTGATATTTGATATTCGAAATTTGATTAAATAAACTTAATGGAAATAGAACTATCCCACATTAAGTAACGCACAAGTCTAATCAATCTATTAATTTTAAAATATACTAATTAAAGTTTATTTGGAAAATAATAAAAAAATAATATATATTATTATTATTATTATTATTATTTTATTAAAATATATATATATAATAAATAAATAAAAATATATACCTTTTTTTTTCAGACCATAAGACGCACCTTTTTACACAGAAAAATCATCTGAAAATTGGGGTGCGTCTTATGGTCCGAAGGTAACATTAAAATACGAATCTTTACACTATACCGAAGCTGTTAGCTAGTTCAATTACTGGTGCAATATGTTATTAAAATTAGTAAGTATGCCACTGAAGGTAGGTCCCTAAGTTATCTCACTGCAGGTGGGTGAATCACCGATTTAGAGCGTCATTAGTGTGTAAACATACGCGCTTTTGTACGGTTCATTTGAATTATTTTTTTATAAGTCGTTAAAATTTTTATCTTAAAATTAGAAAAAATGAGTGTAAAACAAAAAAGACTTTCATATAACGTGAATTATAAATTAAATGTGATAAATTATGCAAAATAATATGGAAACAGAGCAGCAGAAAGACATTTTAGTCCACCACCACAAGAAAAAAAATGGTTCGTGAGTGGAGAAAACAAGAGGAACAATTAAAACTGCTATGTAAACACAGGAAAACATTCCGTTTGCACCTAGAAAAATGGCCAGAATTAGAAGTACTAATGAAAAATTGGGTAACAAATCATTGAAACATGGGAATATCTGTTTCTATGAAAATGATAGTTTTTGAAGCGAAACAATGGGCAACTGCTAATGGAATTTTATATTTTACGGATCACCGTCTTGGTGCTTTAGATTTATGAAAAGACACGGGTAATGCATGTGTACAAAAACCACTCTAGCCCAAAAAATGCTGGCTGACTATGAAGCTAAAATTATAGAATTCCATAGATTTGTCATATCAGCGAGAAGGAAATTTAACTTTGTGCTTAATCAAATTGCGACATGGATGAAGTGCCTCTAACTTTTGATGTTCCTTCAAATCGGACAGTAGATTCAAAAGGCACCAAATCAATAGTGATCAAAACAACAGGTCACGAAAAAACTCACTACACTGTAGTTTTAGCTTGTTGTGTGGACGGAACAAAACTACCCCCATGTTAATCTTCAAGAGAAAAACGTTACCGAGAGATGAAATTCCTTGTGGCATTATTATCCACGTTCAAGATAAAGGCCGGATGGACGAAACAGGAATGAAATTATGGATACAAAAGATATGGGCAAAACGTCCAGGTGCGTTGTTTAAAAAGCCTGCGATGTTAGTATGGGATCAATTCAGAACGCATAAAACAGAATCAACAAAGAAGCTTCTAAAAGAAATGAATACAGAATTAGCTATCATTCCTGGAGGCCTTACAAGTCAATTACAACCCTTGGATGGATCTATTAATAAACCATTCAAAAATTTTATGCAGGAAGAGTGGAACAAATGGATGGCAAAGCCAAATGACGATGTTACAGCAACAGGACGTATGAAACGGCCAACAGTTTCAGAAGTATGTACCTGGGTGAAATATTCATGGGAAGCTTTGAAAGAAGAGACGATTATAAAGTCATTTAAGAAATGCGAGATAAGTAATGCGATGGATGTTACCGAAGATGACACAGTTTTTGAAGGGAGTGACAACAATAATTCAGACGAAAGTAATATGAACGGTGATAGTACCGAGAGTGAAGATGAACTGAATATTGCTAATACAAATGATTGTAACAATAAATAAAAATAAATTAAGTAAGAATTTGTAAATATCTTTATATAATAAAATATTTTTTTCTAAAATTAGTCTCATAAATTTCGGGTGTGTCTTATCGTCCAAAAAATACGGTATATCATTTATTTATTTATTTATTTATTTATTTATTTTTTACATTAAGAATTCCGAATACTTTGTTTCCATGATTAAAGTCATAATCTAAAAAGATGAAATCTTAGCCAGATTTGATGTTAGTTCTTCTGTTAGTTCTAGATAAAGGATTAGTTCTTTTAGAAGATTAAATTATCTAAAAAAAATCTTGACATTCTTAAGTCATTGTATAAATTCAGGCTATTTCATTTTTTGGAAACATGATCCACACGAAAATTATGGGTTAGCCATAGGCATCCCTCTATCACCTGCACTAATGAATATATACTTAGCTTTCAAAGAAAAAGCAATAAACTCCTTTCCATCACTTTAAATTTTTCAGGAAATGACAACGTATACTAAAATATTAATTAAAAAACTTTAATCAATACTTTCCTATATTTCGGCAACGTTACATTTCCATCTTCTGGGAACATAAAAAATATATGTGCATTCAAGCGCTAACAACGAGCAGATGAGGCTGATGAAGGCAACTGAAGTTGGTTCTAGAGTCCTAATGGTGTCCCCTAGCAGGCATAATTGGGTTGGCTGTTGGGCTGATGTTCTTAGGATGCAAGATTCCCAAATTTGGGGCAGTCTCATCCACCCAAATTTGTAGAGGTTTGGGAAGTTTTTTTAGCACTGAAGCTGATTCCAGGAACAACCTTTCATATTTATATTTGCTGTGGTGTAGTAGAGTGGTTTTCTTCCAGCGTATTCTGTGGTGAGTATCTAGAGCATGGTCAGCAAGTCCTGAGTGGCTGTATTGGTGAAACCGGATGTAGTCTTTGTGGTCAGATATCCTGATAGTAGCTGTTCTGCCTGTTTGGCCGCAGTAGGATAGTTTACAACTGCAAGGGACCTGGTATACTCTTGGTAGGTCTAGGGGAAGTGGCTAGTCTTTGGTGGAGCAGATAAAGGATGCCATTTCTTATATGATTTGTAACAGGTGGTCAGGTCATATTTTTTTCGGATTTTTTTTAGCTTTTCAGAAGTGCCCCGGATATAAGCTATGGTGATAGATTTAGTGTAATCTCTGTTATGAAGGGGGGGGGGGGGTTGTGATTAACTGGTTTTAATATTTTCTGGATTTTTTGGGGGATTATAGCCATTGGCTAAGAAGGTGTTAAGGATATGGTTAAGTTCAATAGTTAGGGCATTGCTATCTGAACTGATTAATTTAGCCCTGTTATATAGAGTTTTTATAATCCCATATTGTTGTGAGGGGGGGTGTGATTGCTGGTGAATGTATCTACTTGCATGGGTTGGTTTTCTGTAAACAGAGAAAGCCAAGGATCCATCAGGCAGGCATGTAATCAGAGTGTCTAGGAAAGGGAGCTCGCATATGATAAATCACATATTGATTTGGAGGAAAATTGTTGCTTGTTGTAATGTGAACTTAATCATGTAGCACTATCATAGTATAACATACATACATATTAGGAATGTGTTGTATATTTTTGTAATTAGCACATATATATATTATTTTTTTATTTTTTTTCAGATAGTAATTCCTCTAATATTAGAAAACAAATTTAGTCTTGTAGAAAGCTATATTGAAGACTCTAAAGCTCTTCAGGTGCAGTTAGTGAGATATTTAGACTCACATAGCAGAAAGGCAGATATTGAAAAGCTAATACAGTAAGTTTTATTTATCTATGTGACTTATTTATGTATGTTTAAGTTCATAATATTAATTCTTACAGGTTGATCATTTTTTTTTAATTACTAGCCAAACATGGAATAATTAAGTCAGAGTGGAACAATGGCAAGATAGAGGAAAGCTTGTGGTAGTCTTAACCTAAGAATGGGCACGATGCATTTAGATCTTAATAGTCCGTGTTTTTTGCTAGGGTGATGTTTCGATTCCGTATGAATATAGTGTCCTGTGTGAGTCTTATACATTGTGCCCAGATGACCTACTACTTAAAAAAAATTGCATCACGTTAAGTCAACTTTCTTGTCATATGGTTCCATGAAGTCTTCATTGACAAAGCCTTTAATGTTAAGCTATAGAATTTCTGCTTCCTCTGTTCAAGAGGAAATTATTTCACTGCACTGCCCTGCATGAAAGGGATGTCAAAATTTATTGCAAAATTTTTGAAGACTTGGCATTTTTATGGCATTTTGTCCTTTCGAAAAAATTACCAACTCTCTATCATCACCATTGGACAAGCTTCCTTCACTTAGGTTTCCAGGTGCCCACAAGATTTGTTGCTCTTGTGATGGTTTGTCTTATTATGGACAATTGGAAACTCTGCCTTTGTCATGAAGAACATGTTTTACATCAGGTATCACGAGCTTGAACAATTTTACCTTGCTGAAGTTGCATCTCTATTCAGCACAGTCCTCTTGAATAAAACTAAAATCCTACATAAGAGAATTTTTTTTTTATGGAACATCTTTATAAGGAAAAAACCATCAGATCCATCGTCCAAATTAAATTGATCTGATGGTCTCCATTTATCTGCTTTATGGCAGATAGTATTATTTGCTTATGTTTATTTGTTTCATTAATTATGTATTTAGGTTTAGTGTGTGTAATTAGGAATGGAATGTGTTGACCTTTTGTTACCTTACTGCAGTTATGGTGGTGCTTTTTAGAATCTTTCTATTTGTATAATGATTGCAAGGTTATATTACAAGAAACTGAGAAGGCAAACAATCTTGGCTTATTGGTGGATAGGAATTTGAAGTTCAAAGGTCACAAAAGAGCAGAACCAACAAGTTACTGAAAACCTCCAAGATATATCCCAGCTCTACAGGAAAATAACATCAGAAAAATCTGAAGATGGGTCCCGAACTTCCTGAACTTGTACACACACACTATCTCTGGAAGAGGTACATGAAGCTTTAAAACTCACCAAGAAGGGCAAGGCTGCAGGAGTGGATGGTATTCTCCCCATGTTTCTAAAACATCTCAGCCAATGAAGGTCAAATATGACTGGCCACCCTTTTCTCAAAAATTATAACTGGAAAACTACCAAAATGTGGTCGGAAGCCAAAATAATTGCTGTGCCAAAACCAGGGAAAGATCCAAATAATGCCAAAAATTTACGACCCATCTCCTTGCTTTGCTCCACCTTTAAGTTCTTTGAAAGACTTCTTCTTGCAAGAATTTCACCACTCATCGAAAGAGCACTCCCAATTGAATAAGCTGGCTTCAGGCCAGGAAGAAGTTGCTGTGATGACCAGGTCCTGGCCCTGACAACCCAGATCGAAGCATGCTTCCAGAAGAAACTTAAATCTGGAGTCACTTTCATTGACCTAACTTCAGCTTATGACAGTGTGGATCAGGGGTCCTCCTCTTGAAGCTAGGCAATATAAGCTGCAAAACAACTTTCCAGCTTTTTGGACCCATTCTCTCCAACAGAAAGATCGAGGTCCATATTGGTGGAAAAAAGAGCAGGCCCAGATTGGTGTAGGACTGCTATGTCATTGACATAGCAGTTCAGAAGAGTACTTCAGCAGTGGTACCTCAAGCTAAATCCAACAAAAACTGTGTCCACAGCATTCCACCTTGACAGTGTAAAGGCAAATCAACACCTCAACCTCTCTTTCTGTGGCAAAATGGTAGAACATGAGCCTCACCCGAAATACCTTGGAGTAAGCCTGGATAGAAGCCTAACTTATAAAAGGCACATCAGCAACCTATCTAACAAAATTAAAATTAGAAATAATATCATTTCAAGGCTTGCTGGAACAACCTGGGGTTGCAGTGCAGAAGTCCTAAAGTCGTTTGCACTAGCCCTTACATTCTCTGCAGCAGAATGTAATACTGTGCCCCCATCTGGGAAAGAAGTGTACACACTAATATTATAGACACCCAGTTAAACTCTATCATACGCACAATTAGTGGGACACTGAAAAGCACCCCTCTCCTCTGGCTGCCTGTCTTACCTAACATGCTCCACCAAATATACAAAGATGACAAGCCTTGATTAAAGAATTTAGTAATAAGCAACCTGCCCATGCACCAGATGCTCATAAATCCACCTAGTCTTTGCCTAAAATCAAAAAACCCTTTCTGATTCCTTCCATGGATGAACTCTCTTCAGCTGCTTTACCATCAACACCTAACATGTGGGTAGAACACTGGTCCAACAAATGGCTTCCTGATTGAAGATCCCTGTGCTCCACAGCCTGTTTTTCTCTTCCTGAGAAGATTTGGTCATCTATCAACAATATCAGAACTAACCAGGGCAGATGTGGCTACCTACTGCATTAGCGGAGACTGTCAGACCACATTTATTGTGACTGTTCTCCCTGGCCCAGACGATCACTCATATTGTGAATGACTACCCAATGTTCCAATTTCATGGTGGTGGCCTCCAGGACATCCATGAGGTGAATGATGAGGCCCTGGATTGGCTTTCTGGACTGGACATTGACATGTGGCTGCTTTGTATTCCTTTTGCAATAAGAATAAGTAAATAAACAGGCAAGAACTTTGATATGCTTTCTTCTTTTCATTGGTTGCTTTAATTTTCTCAGTCCACTGTGGATTTCTGATTTTTCTGTCTCTGCAGACACTTCACCATAATCCTCTCTAGCTGAATCAATCAGTATTTTCTTGAGGGTATTCTGTCAAATCTCCAAGGTTTGGTTTTCTTTTCAAACTCTCATTTTTTTTCTTGAATAATATTTGCATATTGGAGTTTACACTTCACCTGTGAAAGCTGTTCAACTTTAACTCTTTTTAAAACTTTCTTACACAATTTTGTTTTGAATATGATGTTCACTTTTATCCTCCTCAAAACTAAATGGTATTCACTTCTGGTTTCAAATCCTGTATGCTTTTGTGTCCAGTGTGAAGATATCACAATCAACAATAACATAGTCAATTCATGTCTATTTTTGCCCATCTTTGTTGGAGCAGATGCTAGTAATGACTAGTCCATATCCTAAACTGAAATCTAGCAAGGGCTCACCATTATTATTAGCTTTGTTCTTTTCTCCAAATTTTCCCAGAACATTTCTTTGTTTGGTATTCTTGTGGTATTCCTTCTCTATTTTGATCTTGAACAAAGACCGACTTTTTCTTTGCGTTATCTGCTTTCTCCAATGACTTGAAAATTTTCTCCACTTGTTCCTTGTACCTTCTGTGGGTTCATAGGCACAAAAAGATGTCATTGTCCAGTTTCCCATTCTGATATTTGATCTTTTTTACTGATTGTTTCCTGACCTTGTATTTGTTGCTTAGAAAAATCTCACCTGTTATTGTCTTCTTTGTTTCAATAAATTCGTATTTTGTTTCTGGTAATTATCCAACTGTTCTTCTAGTTCCATTTCTTTTCTGTTGATGATTACAATCTTGAACTCTGTTGATGCTGAAGTGGGTTTTTTCCAGTAACTGACTTTTCACTGTTTGCTCTGGTTTCCTGGTGAAAACAGCAGGTAGTACCAGCTATCATGAACTTTTGTCATGTTGTAACAGAATTTTATTTTAGTAATCTAATAAGAATACAGTCAAAGCTAAATTCCAAATCACCAGCCCATCCTTATTTATTCATTATTGCGAAAGATATCTGCTAATGGGATACACCATTTGAAGGGGAGGATTGAAAATAATGTCAGAAACCCTGGTTGGTTCTCCACATTCCTAAAAGGCTGTGGAGGTCTACTCCCAGTTATCAAGCTTTAATCCTTAAGCCACCCCCTGATACAATAACATTGGATCTAATAATTGCCTCTGAGTATTTATCTATAAAATAAGTTAACTATTATGCTGACAGTTGGTAGGAGTGATCATGCAGTTTTAACTTTATAGGTGTCAATGTAAGAGTTTTGACTAGGAAAGGGAATATGTAATACTATAAGGAAATGATTATAATAAAGTTTGTGAAGTTTCTCATGCTAAGGCACCATTTCAGTGCCTTAGCATGAGAAACTTCATGATAAAAAGAATCAGCAGTACATGAGAATTTGTCTAATGAGGATTAAATGATTGAATGAATGACACTTTTAAGAGCTGCATAAAAAGAGTATATTGTGGATTCAGTATCATGATAATCAGATTGTTGAACACTACAAAGTTAAGACTAGGAGAGTGATGGCCATAGTGGAAAGTGAAAATCAGATTATGAAAAGAATTTTAATCACTTATGTAACATATAATAGCAAGAATGACCCTGGAAAAAACCACATTGAGTGGAGTGCAGATGGTAGAAAAGTGTCAGATGCACAAGAAATAAGAGTTAAATATTCTCTTTAGTAAGGTATATATTCCAGGCAGACCAGTTAACGTTTTGGATACCAGGGAAGAACTGGATGAAAGAATAGAGGTAGATGAGTTAGAAATATTAAACTGTTACATGAGCTTTACTCAAATACAGCAACTTTTGATTGGATGTATATGTTGGCACGAGTGCTGAAGGAATGTGGAAAAGAGTTAGCTGTGCCCTTGACCTCATTGTTTTACTTCAGTCTCAGCACATGCATGATTCTTAATGAGCAGAGGAAGAGTAAGATAATTCCATTATAGAAAGGTGGAGCTAAAATTGATGTGGTGAATTATAGACTACTTAATATCTGGTGCAGTCATTGAAGTATTGGAGAGGCTGGCCAGGAAATCACATCCAAAGACGGATAGACAACACTGGGATCCTCTGTAGAAGACATGTTTTGTTAAAATTAAGTCTGCTACAGAGGACAACATAGTGTTTTTTTAAGATACATCTTGCTTCATCAATCTGCTCATGTTCTATAATAGTGACAGCAGATTTGGTTAAGAGGAATGGATGTGCCACGATACTTCTGGATTGTGTCAAGTTATACAATTGACAGAATCTTGTTATACAATCTCAAAGGGATGGGTCGAAAAAAAAACTTGTGACATGAATTGGAGAGTGACTGATGGCAGAAGTTTATTTTGTAGACCCATCCCTTTGAGATTGTATAACAACCTTCAGTGTGGAATCTTGTCAAGTGCCTTGGTGAAATCCAGAAGTATCGTGGCACAGCCATTCCCTTTATCCAAGAAAACGCAGAAAGTGATCTGTGGTAGTTCTGAATCTATGATGAGGAGACATTGCCTAGTTTCATGCAGATCAGTCAGCCTTCTGGATAACAGGAAGAAACTGGAAAAAGAATAGAACTAGAGATGTTACAAATATTAAAGTGTTACATGATCTTGACTCAAATACAGCAGTTAGTCTGGGAGTAAATATTGGCACGAGTACTGTACTACCTGCACTCAGTGACCCAAGTATGTGGTTCTGTACTTGAGCCATTGTTGTTTAACACGTTAATGAAACTGGGGAGGATGTTGAATATGATATCCATTTATTTGCTGATGATGCCAAGTTAGGAAGAGTGATTCCGTGTAGCTGATTGACAATCCCTACAGGCTGATTTGAACAGATAATTTAGGGTAAATGACAGTGAGTTCAGTTAAATGTTGCTAAGTTTAATCTTTTGCATTTTAGACAGAGGACATTGCAAGCAGAGTATTATATTAATAGGTAATTGTTGGAAGTAGTCATTGAAATTAGAGGCTTATGAGTTATAGTGGGCAGCAAATTAAAGTTTAGGAGCGGCATTTCTAAGTGGTTAAATCATTGCATCAACAGTGCTATTAAAGACAACATTAACTTATAGGAATAAGGATGTTATTCTCCCAATTTACTACAAAGCTTTGATAAGACCACATCTAGATGTTTATGCACAGATAGGATTGCCTGGATTTCATAGTGATAGGGAGATACTTGAAAAGATTCATTGTTGAGTAACCAGGATAATAACTAACCTAAGAAATTGTGCTTATGACGATATGTTGGTTTTCAAAATATAAAGAATAGATGGAGGAGAGGAAATATGATAAAAATATACCAGTTAAAAGGGGATATTACAATATGGATGCAAGTGTGATTTTGCAAGTTCTGGATAATGGAGGTAGAGGGTCAACTATGGAAGCTGGCTAGGAGTAATTGAAAGCATGTGTTCTTTTATTGCTGTTTGATGACCGTATACACCTCCGAATCAAAAAATTAGAATAATCAAAGAAAATGTATTCAATGATATGCAATCCTAATTTATTGCATAGAAAATAATTATCACCAAATATGAATTAGTCATCTACATCTATGTACATTATATATACACATAAAAATGTACTATAAATTATAAGGAAACTGTTATTTGAAAACATTCACAAAATTAGAATAATTTTTAATGTAGTTCAAAATGTTAGAATATTCCAAATTTTTCCAGTTGATTTGAAAGCATAGAAATAGCATATATTTCAGTAGCTGCAGGACGGACTTGCGTGTGAGGAATTATTTGCACGTGGATTTCAGTTAATCATTTGCTAAACATGGATTGAACGAGTGACATATTGGAAGCTAAGAAGTTTCATGTGGCTCTATAGAAGTCCAAACTCAACAGTTTATAGCTAAGGAATTGAAACGTTCACAAGCAAGTGTGAGTAGAGTATTGAGACAGTATTCTAATACCCTGAGTTTTCAAAATAATCACTGCAGTAGAAGTCGAAAGGTAATAACTACATCAAGAGATGAGAGGAGATTGAAGAATATCATGAAGAAAAATCACTTCTGAAGTGTAAGGTATTTTCACAGGAGATGAAAAGAATTAGGTGTGAATGTGTCTAAATCTAACATTGAGACGACTTCACAAATTGGGTTTTAAATCATGTGCCTAAGACGAAGCCGCTTATGACTTCCAAGCAACTTAGAGAGACCTCCAGGCGTGATAAATTCATCAAGAAAGACACATCACTCACATCAGCTAACATGCCTTTTATTGAATTCATTCCCACTATCTTCACTCGCTACTTGCAATGGCAATCCATTTCAGTCACCCACCACTCTGAGAGAAAAATCTAGCTCTCACCCCTTCTTGACTAGATTCATTCTCAACTTCCATGGATGCCTTCTTGTCCTCTTCCCACCTTCAATAAAATGAAAAATTCTGTCTACTGGTATCTAGTATGAACCTTTCAATAGTTTGTAAGTCTTAATCGTATCATCCCTCTTTCTCCTGTTTGTTAGTGTCTGAAGTCCACAAATTCTCAGTCTGTCTTTAATCTGTATTCCACAAGCCAATATGATCTTTAACACTCTCCTTTGCATTCTTTCCACTGTCTCAGCATCACCATGGAAACAAATTGACCAGACTTGTGCATGGTAGTCCAAATAAGGTTGTATCAAGGCCTTGTAAGGAGGCAAAATAACTTCTTTATATTTACATGTGAAGGTTCGTTTCAGCATTCCAAGTATCATCTGTATATTTGCAATCTTTGCTAAATAGACCTTGAACTTTTCCTGTCTACTAAATTCCAAGATCCCTAGCCTGATAAGTTTCTTCTAGCATAATCCCACCAATATAATATGACATCGCATCCTATTTATTCTTTGAACTCTAGGTACACATTCCAATATAGCATCATTTAAGTATTTTTTAAATACCTCTTATGCCCTATTGATATCCTTCCATCCAACAACTGGTACCATTTTTTGTTAGTAAGTTTAAACAAGGATCCATGTTACATTACCTTGATTTCTCAGTTGTGCTCTACTCTAGTCATCTGCTGTTTGACCTCATAACCAAACTTTCTGTTATATAAAGAATATCTACCACATAACTTCTATATGATTACATTTCAATTTCAGATCAAATACAATCTGTTTTCAGCTGTTGTTCTACTTTCCAGTTGATCACCCCCCTCCCATCTTTCTTCATGTTTTGATCATGTATCTGATGTATGTATATATATTAGATATATATATTCCAAAATTTTAATGTTGAACATTGTACAAGAAATCTAGCAGGGAAGAAAATAGCTGTTAACATTAACCGTTTTTTTCTTTCTTTTAAATCATTTTTATGTGGGTTCTGAGATTCATTATCTATTTTGTTTTTTAACCTCTAACAAAAAACAACTTTTCCTTTTTTTTCCTCCCTTTCTCTCCATCATCATCATCATCATCAAACCATGGGTCAAATTCCCGTAGGTGTCTGCTGCCATCTTGATATGATTTTTCCATTGCATTCTATTTTGTGCAAGATGACTCAGTTTGTGTATAGAGTTTCTGCACCATTTAACGATGTCATCACCCCATTCTCTGTTTGGTCTTCCTCTTTTGTTCTTTCCTTCAATTATTCCAAACAGCAACGTTTTTAGTTTTCTCTCATCATTCATTCTACATATATGGCCAAATAGATGTAGTTTCCTTTTGATTATTTTCTGGATCAGGTTTTCTTTTGGTTGTATTCGTCTGTAGATTTCCTCATTGTTCACTTTCTGTATCCAGCTTATTCTCAAGATCTTTCTATAGCACTTCCTCTCAAATGCCAATATCCTCCTTTCAGATTCTCTCAGGAGTACCCAGACCTCGCATCCATAGAGCATGCTGCTGAAGATACAGGTTTCTACAGTGCGCAGTTTAGTTTGCATCTTTATAGCTCTGCTCTTCCATATTTTGTCCATGGCTTTTAAAATAGTTGTTGCTCTGGCTATTCTAATTTTTATCTCTTTTTTGGGGTCCAAGTCATGCGTCATATGGCATCCAAGATATGTGAAGTGTTCCACATTTTCCAGTTGAAATCTATCGTAACTCTGTTCAGTAACTCCTGTTGTCCAAATATCATTGTTTTAGTTTTTTCAAAGTTGACATATAGTCCATATCTTTTTCCTTCTGTGTATAGTGTTTGTAATGTCTGTTCCAGCCTTGCTGCATCTTCTTCAATCAGGACAATGTCATCTGCAAAGCAGAGGTAGTTTATTCTCATGCCATTTATTGAAATGCCAAGCACCTTCTTCTTTAATCTTATCTGGTGTTCTTCCCAGATGTGTGATGAAGATGATTGGTGATATTGGGTCCCCTTATCTTGTGCCTTGACTAGTGGCAAACCAATCTCCAGTCTCACCTGCTATCCTGATTTTTGTTTGTGCTTGGCTGTTTATATCTTCCAGCAGGCGGATCAATTTATTGTCCACACCATAGGATTCCAAGACAGCCCATGTTATATTTTGGTCAATATTATCAAATGCTCTTATTAAATTATCAAACACAGAACTGTGGACAGACAAATATTTTAAAAAAGACAACTGGCAAACAATTAACGAAAATGAAAAGGAAATAACTGAAGAAGAATTAGAAATCAGCCTGAAAGAAACAAGAAACGGAAAATCACCTAGAGAAGATAAGCTAGGTTCAGAACTATATAAATACACAGGAACAAGATTCAAAGGAAGACTCTTATTATTTTTAAATAAAATTTACTCAACTGGTATCCCCCCAATAGAATGGAAAAAAGCAATTGTGATTCCTATCTTTAAGAAAGGTAATAGAGACGACCCTAAAAACTATAGAGGTATCAGTATACTAAATTCATGTTACAAAATATACAGCAGAATCTTAAATAACAAACTAATGAAATATTCCAAAAACTTTATTCTAGAGGTACAAAATGGATTTAGAAAAGGACGATCATGTATAGACCCAGCCTTCTGCCTAAAATTAATAATAGAGAAAAGAAGAGAATATAATTTAGAAACACATATTGCATTTATTGACTTTGAAAAAGCATTTGACAAAGTTAAAAGAAGCATATTATTTAACATATTAAAAGAAAGACAAATACCAAACAATATCCTAAAAGCTGTCACAAGTATATATGAAAATAATCAAATACAAATAAGATTAAATCATGAGCTATCATATACAAGAGAGATAAACCAAGGGGTCCTACAGGGATGTCTCAGCAACTCTTTTTAATATCTACTTAAATGAAATAATAATAAAATGGAGTAAAAATTTACATCAAGGAATTAAACTTTCACCTACAGTTAACTTAAACACTCTCCTCTTTGCACACGACCAAATAATAATTACAAATTCTGAAGATAACTTACAGAAAGCTATTTTAAATCTAAATGAGATATCCAAAGATTATGGTATGATAATATCAACAGAAAAATCAAAAACTAGCGCCTTTAAAGGACAAGATCCAGCAAGAACTAAAATCGTATTAGATAACAAGATCTTAGAACAGGTGAATTCATTTAACTACCTAGGATGTATGATCACTTATGAAAATGAAAAAGATATAAACATAAAAATTGCAAAATATTTAAAAATAACAGGAGTAATTAACTCTATATTTAAACCAAACCTAGTTCAAAAACAAACCAGGCTAAAAGTATACAATACATTAGCCCTACCGGTCTTAATGTATGGAAGCGAAATCTGGACAATAAAACAAAAAGACAAACGAAGATTAACAACAGCAGAAATGAAGTTTATGAGAAAAACTGCAAAGTATACCCTATTTGATCACAAAAGAAACGAAGATATTATGAAAGAATTAAACCAAGAACCAATAATTGAAAAAATTAAAAAATATAAACATAGATGGATGGAACACGTTCAAAGAATGAAAACAGAAAGATTACCAAAACAAGCCTTAAAGTACAAGCCATTAGGAAAAAGAAAACCAGGACGTCCTCTTAAATGATTCAACGATGACTTCTAAGGCCGGAACAGGCCATACTAGGCCTAAATCCTTGATACGTATGATGATGATGATTATCAAATGCTTTTTGGAAGTCCACGAAACAGCAATATATCGTTTTGTTCTTTCTTCGAGCTTTCTCTGCTATTAGTCTTAGTGCGAGTATTTGGTGCACTGTACTTCGATTTTGTCGAAATCCGGCTTGCTCATCTGGAAGATGTGCCTCCATATGCTGCTTTTCTATCAATATCAGGTCGATCATATTCCTGTGTTTGCCATCGAAGGAGCGCCACGTCCATTTACGACAATCTTTTTGTTGGAATTTGGTATTGCAAATCGTCAGGTTGTTATCCATTGCAAATTCCAGAAGTATCTCTCCACGTTCATTTCTTTCTCCATATCCAAATTTTCCCATAACCTTTTCCCATCCTGTGTTATTTTTGCCAATCTTTGCATTCCAGTCTCCTCCAGTGATGAGTATATCCTGCTTTGGCACCTCATCAATTACTAGTTGTAGATCCCTGTAAAATTTCTCGATGTTTTCATCTGCCTGCACTCTCTGCAGTGGGCACATATATTTGAATGGGTGTGATATTAAATGGTTGGACACTGAATCTTGCAACCATTATTCTTTCACCAACTGGTTTGTATCCTATCATTGCCTGACAGGCTTTGTTACTTAGCAGGAACCTATGCCTGCTTCATGCTTACTTTCATTTCCTGACCAGAGAACTCTTCCACCATCTGATTCCCCTGACAATGTCTATCTCATTTCTAAAATACCTAATATATCACATCTGTATTTCTTCATTTCTTCTTGAAGCAACTGCAATTTTCCAGTTGCCCAGAGTGTATGGATATTCCATCCTTTTACAGGCCTAATGTTGATTTTTTTGTCTTTGTTTTCACTAACTGATTTTTCGATCTAACTCTAATTACTCGATTGGGGACACGGACCTTGTTTGACCAGGCGACGTCCGAGTTGGCATGAGTCTTTTTTCTTGTACTTTGGCATCAGATTTCAATCGTGTTTTCTTTTTACTGTCAGCACATCGACACTTATCTGACAAACCCTTAGTCTTCCTTGAAGAGCTTGGGAGAGAATCAGAAGGAGAATATAGATTTAGGCTTAAGGTGGCCTAAGCTCACCTTGACGCAGTACCATCATTGGACTTCTGTGGCATTTTATAGAGTTATTGAGTTGTCCACTAACCCACCACGTCCTGTTAGTATTGCCACGTCTTGTCCGGGACTGCTTATTGACTATTTGCAGTTAGCCACCATCTCTGGTGGCTATTCCTCGATCCGCAATCTGGGGACCCGTCCGGTGGCATGTAGCTTTACCTCTGGGGGAAAGACCCCAGACCGGATTTTCTCCCTAATGACTCAAAAAAAAAAAAAAAAAAATTTCTTGTACTTCTTCCCTTTCAGAACTTTCCATGGAACCATAGACAAAAATAAGTTTAATTATCCTATCTTACATTTTGAAATTTGGCTACATAATACTACTTGAAACAGGTTTCCATTCAAGAAGTTTATCTTAATGTTTAGTTTCGAGCAGCATGTCTATTCTCTTTTCTGCAAACCCTAATGCTTGAATAAATCTTACACTTTTTATTTAAAATAATCTCTCAGGTTTTGGTCTTCTTGGGCTCAGTAATTGTGTAATTCTTCAGCCAGCTCCACTTCTTTTCTATTGATGATAATGTTGATTTTTAGCTGATTTTTACTGTTTGTAACAAAACTGATAGTCACTTTCTATAATCAAGTGATGTTCCAGATGGCATGATATCTGATCATGTTTTACATCCCTCATAATGTATGTGTAGTTTCAACTAATGCATATTAGTTGAACCTACACATAGTTTCAACTGATACTGTTAAACCCAGGTGTTGCCAGCTCAACCTGATTATTTCACCATCTGAGTAGATATTAAAGGATCACTGAGAACGTCACCACATTCCTTTTAGGCACTTAGGAGATCTCCTGGTTATCCAGTTTTGACCTCTATATTGACATCTGTGTTTGTAATTTCTTTGCAACAAAGACAAAAGATAGACATTGCTTTATAATTCCTTTACAGATATTTTCAGCAAAGTATACTTATATAAAATATGTTTATATCTTTAAAAAAATATAGGAGGTTGCAAGTACCTGAAGTTAAAAAAGAAAATCTCCAACCAAAGACATTAAAGAAATTTACATCACGTCTCCTAAATAAATATGACATCTCTCCAGGTAGGTGTAAAATATAGAATCTACACTATGAACTACTTTAATTATTTTGAGCAAAGAAACTGGGGTAACAGATATTTGTGATAAATAATAAACATAATAATGAACGAAATTGTGTGTGTGTGTGTGTGTGTGTGTGTGTGTGTGTGTGTGTGTGTGTGTGAGAGAGAGAGAGTGTTCTCCCTCTCTATTATTTATATACCTATATACATACAGCACTCTACCATTTATCTGACCTTCAAAACAATGACCCTTCAATTAATTAACCGACACTTGCATTGATGTCAGCAGACTTCTGGTGTACTTAATTTATCCAACCCTCAGTCATCAGAATAGTAAACTGCCTTCCTGATATGGTCAGATAAATGGTAGATCACTATACAGTAAACCTTTGCTGAACGTGGGGGTTACGTCATTAATACATTGCGCGCACGGCAAAATCGCATTCCGCAAAGTTAACTTTCTATGGAAAAAAAGGTGTTAGGTATAGTTCAAATTAAGAAAGTATGTATATATAATTTAAACTAACCTAAATATTGTTGTAATTAAAAGGGAAAAATGAAACAAATGTTAATTGAAAGGATTTTTATTACTGCTTAATAAGTAGGTACATGATACAATTATTTTTTTTAAAAAGCTAGTGATTTTTACTTGGGACAATGACTGATGCAGCTCTTTAAAAGTTTAGCGGTAAGGAGTGCAGAGTTTTTCAATACCTTTCATAAAGTGTCCTCTTCTTTCTTCGTTTGGGTCAATCTCCATTGCAAAATCAGACAGTTCCTGTGCCTTTTTTTAACAATTCGTTTAACTTCTTGTAAGTTAAAGGCACTTTATCTTCTTCTTCACTATCACTGCTTTCACTGTCGGCTGGTGTTACAAGGCCATCCAATTCTTCATTCGTCATTTCTCGATCATCATTCTTGATTAATTCTTTGACTTCTCATTCTTCCATATCTGAAAATCCTTCGCCGCCAATTGCTTTTGCAATTTGTACGATTTCTTTGGCTTCATTTTCATTCGATGGAAATCCTTTAAAATTGTTGACAACTTCTGGCCAGAGCTGATGCCAGCAAGCATTCAATGTTGATGAATTCACATGTTCCCATACGAGTTGAATCATTTCTATGCAGTGGCTTATGTTGAATTGCTTCCAAAATGCCATTAGCGTGTCGTGCTTTCCTTCGTCTAGTGCTTTCTTTGCAGAATTGTAAACATGCCTGACATAATAGGCTTTGAATGTTTTTATGATCCCTTGATCCATTGGTTGGATTAAGGAAGTGGTGTTAGGTGGGAGGAATAAAACCTCTACATTTGGATGCAATGTTGTGAGGGCTTCAGCATCGTGTCCTGGAGCATTATTGAGAATTAGGAGACCTTTAAAGCACAGGCTTTGCTGTTCTAAGTAATGTTTGACTTCTTTAATGAATGAATTTTCAAACCAGTTATTAAAGAGGGCGTTACCCAAGCTTTTCTGTTCCACTTCCACACAATGGGCAATTGCTCAAAATCTTTTCCTTGCAATGCACGAGGCATTTTAGATCGATAAATGAGCAGAGGCTTGCACTTGACGTCACCTGATGCATTTCCACAAAAAAGCAAAGTCTATCCTTAAAAGCTTTAAAACCTGGGGCAACCTTTTGTGTCTTTGTGATGTAGGTTCGTTGTTCCCATTCGCTTATAAAATAGGCCTGTCTCATCTGCATTGAAAACTTTTTGTGGAACGTAACCCCTCTCTTCAATGAATTTCAAAAATTGGGGTTTGAATTTCTCTGCTGCTTCTTTATCTGCAGAACCAGCTTCTTCCTGAAGCTTTACATTGTGCAAATTAAAACGATGCTTAAAGTTTTCAAGCCAACCTTTGCTTGCCTGAAAGTCAATTTTCTTTGACGATTGGCCATCTTTATTTAAAACGAAAGAAAACAAATCTAAAGCTTTGTTTCGAATAGCAACACCATCCACAACTGAGCCTTTTTCGTTTACTTGATTGTCAATTCAAGCTATTAATATTTTTTCCATCTTTTCCAATTGCGGAATTCTTCTTGAAACTTGAGCAACCTTTGCCGAAGTATCGCCTGAAACTTTGACACTAGCCCGAATCTTTTCTTCATTCTCCCGTATTGTTCTTATGCTTGATTCATTTATAGCTAGTTCTCTTGCAAGCGATGAAACACGTGTACCATTTTTCAACTTATCTAAAATTTCAATTTTCTGAGGTAATGTCAAAACTTTGCGTCTTTTTGCTGCTTTATCATCTTCATTCTTCCTCTTAGATGTCATATTGAATTTTTGAAATTAAAAGAAATACAAATGCAAAAGGAGAAGAGGATAAACACTGATAAATATGTGATTACAGCTCTGCTAACATGAGTGAAATGATCGCAACTCGGCCTGGGTCACTCAGCTAGTGGGCAGTGCCAAGCAGGGTTGCCGGCGGACGCTCTGCAGCGTACCACGTATGAATGAAATTCTAGCATTGGACAAATTAAATGGAAACAATTAAGATAACACGTATGTGCAAAATCGCATTCTGCAAATCCGTGCTCGGCAAGGGTTTACTGTATATGTTTATGGTTATGTGTTTGTGTGTGGAAATCTATAAATAATGCATTTTGTTTGTAGATGGCATAATGTTTAACAAACTATTTTAATTGTCAAAACCTTGAATAAATATAAAAGCATATTCTTCTTCTTTAGCTTCTCTCCATCTGCTGCTGGATATAGGCTTCCTCCTTAACTTCTGTCTTTAGCCAATGTCCACCATCTCATGTCTAAGCTTTTGCAGATCATTCCTCCATCTTGTTCTTTGGTGATCTTTCCTTCTCTTAATATCCACTCGGCACTTAATTTTGTCCACCTTTCATCTGCCAGTCTACTAATATGGCCATCCCATCTCCATTTACATGCTGTACAACACTTCCCAATATCTTCTGCTGTAGTCATCTCTATAATTCTATGAATTTCTTATTCTATCCCTCTTTGTTATGTGAATCATTCTTCACTCCAAAGCTCTTTGGGCCACACACACACAATACCATCTTCCTGGTTTTTAGTCAGTATTCATGTCTCACTTCCATAATTAAACACTGGAATAATGCATATATTAAAGAGCTTTTTTTTTAGACATACAGGTAAATCCCTAACAGATAATCCTCATACAGCCAAAATGCATTGTTTCCTTATGTGATTCTTCTACTTATTTCTTTATTTTTCCTTAAAACTAACTAATTGACCAAGGTAAAATAGCCCTCCACAATTTCAATACGATTAATTTTAGTTTGATTTGATCAGAATTTGTCATGAGTTTGGTTTTAGTTATATTAATCTTTAAACTTTTTTTTTTCCTGCTTTCTCTATCAAGTTAATTTAGCATTTCCTGAGCTTCTTTATTTTTTGCTAAAAGAACAATGTCATCTGCAAAGTATGATGGAGATTTTTTCCCCATTGATAATTCCATAGTTTTTCCATAAGATGTTCTTGGAGACTTTTCTAATGTAGCAGAAACCAATTTGGGTGATATATGATCTTCTTGCTTTACTCCCATCCTAATACCAAATTCCTTTCCCTGATGTTCAAGCTTACTGGCTGTTTAGTTTTGATATTATATTTTTTTTATTAACTCATATATCTTTTGCAGGGATGGTTTGTTGCTAAGCTGTTTATTATTTCTCATTGATGTAGAGAATCAGTCTCAAAATCTACAAACACTAAATGTGCAGGAAGGTTATATTTATGTGTTAAGGCATGCTGGAAGAAACTCATGTCAAAAGTTTAATGGAGTGAAACAACACGAAGAAAGGATTAAAAATAGTATTTAATTCTTCCAGTATTTCATCTCAGTTACAGACATTGTCAGAAAGTATAAAATGAGACATGTAACACATGAGCAAAAGACCAGAGTCCTAATTTATTGGGGCACTCTCTATGGACACCTGTTGGCAGCTTAGGATGTAAACTGGGATCTCAAAGTATTAATGTTTCCCATATTTTTGGAAGTTTATTTATTTCAACCATATTATAAGAGCAGCAGCAATAGGTTCTGAAAGCAATCTTTCTCTTCTAAATTTACTGTGATGGAGCATGATGGTATTTTTCCCAGTTGATTGTATGAGCTGTATCCAAAGCTGTATCTGGTCTGCAAGGCCAGACTGACCATAGTTATGACTGCAGATGTATTTTTTTTTATCTTCTTCCATACGGAGTACTGATCTTCCTGTCAATGAGGCAGATCAGGGTAGCTAGTTTTAAGTGGGGCTTGAAAGTGGTGTAAAGATTGTATTTGTTTAAGATTATGGATGTTTTTTAATTTTTTTATGTGCCTTAAACATAGAGGATGGTGATAGCTTTACTAAAATCTTTTTCGAAGAAAAGGTTATGTATTGGGGAAAAGGATTGATTATTTTTGGATACTGTGGGAGCTGTAACCATTAAATAAAAAAAAGTGTGGTGTATATGATTGAGTTCTGCTACAAGAGATGTCTCATTAGAACAATGGTTATAGGCTATATGGGTTAGTATTTTTATGACACCTGAAACTTTGACTGTCTAGACGACTAAACCAGCTGACCTTTCTTAAAAGATGTTGGCCACTGGAATTTTACCTGCTTGCATTAAATGAAATTAAAAATAACGTTCAAATCCAAAAAAGCCCTTCGCATCTACAAGTGTGCCATTTTGCTTTGTTGTATGAACAGATCATAGCTACATGAACTGTTCTTGCTGATACCAATGTAGCCATCAGTTCATTACAGTCTGAGCCTTCAGTGATTCTCAACACAGTAGTCTATACTCAGTTCAAAGAGAATTCCTGTAAAAAAAAAATAATAATAAATATATCAATAAATACAATAGACTTTTGGATTCTAAACTCGTTCCTCAAGTTCATCCTCTTCATATTGTAGTTAACTTGTTGTCAGAAAGGCTTAGTGAAACTGCCGTTAGCATCTCCTAAGTCTCTGCCAGAATTTTGCTATTGCAGCTCAACAAGTACTGGCACTAGATCTAATATTCAACATTAAATACAGTATCTATAACTTAACTCCTAAGATGGTTAATAACATTAGTCTTGACGTGAGCAGTTCCTTTTCTAGATCTTCATCTCCCAAAAGAAATCTTTCTACCAGCTCAGTGTCCTCAATAAAGATAACAGCATAGTCATCATTTGGTCTGATAAAGGAATTTCTACCATTATTCTTAACTCCAGTGAATACAATAAGAAAATGGATATCATTCTTAGAGACCACTCCACCTTCAGCTCTTTAGATTGTGATCTCAGTAAATTGCAAATCAAGAAATTAAAAGTCTACCCAAAAAGTTTCTTCCTGATCTCCTGGTATCACAAAAAAACTATCTTCAGTTGCCATCCCCCCCCCTCCACAAATATATGGCTTACCTAAAATTCATAAACCCAGTTTCCCTCCTAAGACCCATGATACCATTAATTCTCCCTGCTATAAATTATCCAAACAGTTAGTGAAACTTGTTCCCCCCCTTACTGGTCATACTACATCGTACATAAAAAAATTTTCCCATTTTAAAACTTCCATTGAAAATATAATTGTTAATGATACTGATATCCTAATGAGCTTGGACATCACCTCATTGTTTGCTATCATCCCTTAAATGACACCTTATTGCTTTTAAAAATAGTTTTTCCTCTTGGTATCATTGCCCTCTTTTCCTTTGCTATCCATTACAGTTCCAGGTGTATTGCAAAGTGCTCGTACTGCACCATTTCTTTCTTTACCATGCTTATCACCTTCTGCACTTTTTACTCTATATGGATCCAAACACCACCAACTGTCTTGTATCACCTCCATAGCATTTTCTTTTCCAAAACAGCTTGTTTGATACTGCCTTATGAATTTCCATGCACTGTCAACATCTTTTCTGCACAGCTCATCTACCCAACGTTATTGATGCTAATTGACTACAGAGCTTCCCATAATCACCTACCTTATATTTTCACATATATCCATTTTTAGTAATAATCTTTTCTTGTTTCAACCTTTTTAACCTTTTCTTTGCTGACTTCTTGAGAGCTTTCCATAATTCTCTTCCATCATGATAGGTGTTCTGTGTGTGTATATATATATCAGCTTCATCTAAATATAGTACAGGATATGTATCTGTTTCCTTGCTTGTGTATAGGTGCTAATACCCCATAAAACACTATATATTTTTGTTATTTCTTCTCTGTTCTATTGTATTTTACTATTTCTTGCTTATTTTTTAATATTGGAATCCATTTTTTTTCTTCCATGTAACTCTTGTTCTGAATGTTCTTAAATTAGATTTGTTTTCTAACTTTCACATTTCCACAAATTCTGTATTGTCTTTGCTACTTCTGTCTTCTTTTCCTTAATTGTTCCCTTTCTTTGATTAGATCAAGTTTCTATAAAGTAAGTTTTTCTGTAGATGTTTTATTTGCTGGTAATGATTTTCTTAAACTTTTAACAACTTCTATTATTGTTGAATCTGCTTCCTCCATTCTGTGAGATAAGCTTGATTCATTCAGACTTTTTCCTTCAACTTTCCTTTTATTATTTTCTCAAAAAGCATATTATATGTACATAAATAACACAAATAAAATTAGTAGGGTAGTGTTACTTGTGCAATATGATGCATAATGATGAAAATGTTTCAGAAAGATACAGACTAAGTTTGTTTTTTTTTTATGTTGAGCCGATACACAGGAGGTTGGTTGGTCAACCTATAGTACCGGGTAGTGGGTTGGGAAAGGAGGGATTTGTTTACATTTGATTTGAATGACTTTGAATTGTATTCCTTTGAAAACACAGCAGGTGGGAGAGACTGTTCCACAGTGCAGCAGTTGTAGAGATGAAGGAAGAGAAAAAGAAACTTGTTCTGTTTGTTTCTAGGTGTACTGTGAAGGGATGTTGTGCAGCAGCTGCACGTGTTCCAATGAGCTTAGTACTGAGCGGAGGAATTATTGATATTATTTCAGATGAGCATTTCCCATGAAGAATGTATGGTCTCTGCAGTATGTATATTCTGCATTTTCCAATGCAGAATATACATACTGCAGAGACCATACATTCTGTGTGAAAGTGGAGGGGGAGAGAGTTGGTAAGGAATGGATCATTGATAAGTCTGATTGCTCTCCTTGCTCGACTGAATTGTTTGTTACATATAAAATTCAGCTAAAAATTGCATAATATATAAAATGGAGAAAGCCACCAAATTCTATTAAATCAGACACTCTAGGACTGAGTTCAGTTGTTGTCTTCAGCCATATTTGTTCAGTGTTAGTGCCTGTGTGTACGTATCATTATTTTTATGTTCCCTGAAGATGGTAATGTAATTACCAAAATATTGGAAGCATTAATTAAAGTTTTTAATTAATATTATAGCATGCGTTGTGTTTCCTTTAAAATTGACAGTTAAGTGTGCCTAATAAAAGATACAAAAACAGTTCCACATATCCTGTTGGCTTAACTGATGTTACTGAAATAAACTGAGATGGTTCTTCTAAATACAGTTGACCCTTGATTATATTTTTTTGGAGATTTGCATCAATTTGAAATAACTCGCAGATGAATTGCATATCTTATGAATATCGAAAAAAAGAAAGTTAGGTATGTCATGAAATATATGTAGATACTAGTCTATTTTATCATTTATTACCATAAAAGTATATATAAATCTATTATAAAAAGTTAAATTTTATCAAAACTTACGCACACAAACACTTACAGACCGTACATGGCCATTTAACAAATGTAAACATGCAGTATGAGATCATAACTGTAAAATTATTAATTAGGTAAATTAATTAGCATAAAATAAAGCTTTTATAACAATTCATTCATTAGTGTATAGACTAGGCTACTATAAAGCAATCAATTGTTGCTTCATTATCAATGCATGAGTCATGATATGATACCTAAATAAATATGAATAATTTCTTTTTCACATTATCTTTTCATTTTTGATGTCTAATGTTAGTAATATGTATAACATCAACAGTGTTTTGTATCATATAAGACAATATTGATATAGGTACTGACAGACATACCATTCATCTTGTAAACAGATGACATAAACTTACAGTATTGATAAATACAGTACAGTACTGTAAATGTATTTTTACTTCCTTACGATTTTCTTTTTTCTAGCTTATGTTATTGTAAGAATATAGTATATAATATGTATATACCATACAAAAATGTGCTAATCGACTGTTTATGTTATCGGTAAGGCTTCCGGTCAACAGTAGACTATTAGTAAAGTGTTTGGGGAATTAAAAGTTATTTTTGAACAATACAGGGGGGGGTGCCCCTAGCTCCCACATTGTTCAAGGGTCATATGTAATAACTTTAAGTTGATATATTCAGTAACAACTGGAAAAGGAAGAAGAAGGAGCTTTAATGCTTCATGCTAAATATTAAGTTGTTTTTAAATGGAAAGAGGTCTTAGTACATTACAGTAAACAATGCAGGCAAATCTTAAAATTACTTACTCATGCCTGTGATGTCATTGGATGCAACAAGAATGAAGACAGAGGAACTGAACCATTATAAAGGATAGCTGAGATAAAGAAAAAGAAGAATCTGTTTCTTTCTGTAGAAAAAAGTCAATTGCTAAAAGGAAAATAAATTCTAGACTTCTAGACATGTTTTTGAAAATTTGGAGAAAAGGGCATAGATAATACCAGTAAATATCTCAGCTTTCTTTCTGCACATGGACCAATCATTTTCGACAGTGTTCTAGCTCACAGAGAGAGTACTTAAAAGAAAAGTTCTATTCAGTGCATTATTATTGATAGTGATATCTTGCTCACTAGTTGGAAACAAGTCAACAGTAGATTAAAAAAAAACTGTTTGCCAACTAGCTTTGAGTTTTGTGCAGTATGAATATGAGCTTCACATTTTTACCAAAGTTGATTTTTTCAGCTATGAATTGCTGAATCAAGTATGTGAATGCTGTCAGGTAAAAAAATAAAATGGTTCAAAACCAAGAACCAACACTACATGGCAAATTAGTAAAGGCCATTGAAGTAGAAATGTTCTACTATTGTTCAATTATGGACTAATCATTTAAAAATTTTGAGTAGCCACCATATAAATGAGATGACTTTGTCAGGTGGTTGGAATAGAGCTCTCATTGCAACTTTGAATCATTCAGCAACCAAAAAAAAATAAAAAAATATGAGAATTATAGAAGAAGAATTGCATCCATTTATACTACTTGCTAAGTATAAATGGATGCAATAAGCAACATATAGTTTATTTAAGCAGATCGGCAATTAGAATTGAAAGATGGACAGAAAATTATATCAGTAAAAAATAGAACATATGCACCACTGACATATGTCAGTGGTGCATAGTTTCTAATGTCAGAATGGAGGATATTACTGTCTGTCTAAATAATCTGCATAGGGTTCTTTACTTTTATGGTAAATGATTAAATAAATTTGTTAGTCACCAAATGCCCTGAAATTATACTCTTAGTCAGTTTTGAAGGAAATTATCATGAGGACAGATTATAAAGCAGTAAGATACTAGGATACTCTTGTTTGGAATATTTATTTAGATTTAAATAAAAAGTTTTCTTTACATCTTGATAAAAATATTCTAAATAAGAATCTTCCCAGCAGAATAATTGCTGTGCCCAAAACCAGGGAAAGATTCAAATAATGTCAAAAATCTATGACCTATTTCCTTGCTGTGCTCCACCTTTAAGCTCTTTGAAAGAATTCTCCTTAAAAGAATTTCACCACTCATCGAAAAAGCACTCCTGATTGAACAAGCTGCCTTCAGGCCAGGAAGAAGGTACTGTGACCAGGTCCTGCCTCTGACAACCCAGACTGAAGCATGCTTCCAGAAGAAACAAATCTTAAATCACTTTCTTTGTCCTAACATCAGCTTATGACACTTTAGGAGGAGACCCCTGGATCAAGGGTCTCCTCCTAAAACTAGGCAAGATTATAAAGGTGAAAAAAATTTTCTAGCTCTTCAAATCCATTCTCTCCAACAGAAAGATCCAGGTCCATATTGGTGGAAAAAAGAGCAGGCCCAGATTCCTCCACAATGGTCTCCTACAGGGCTCTGTATTAGCCCCTTTACTCTTCAACATCTACATGTATGCTGATGACCTAGCAATCCTCCACCAGTCTACCTCCTTGGCCAACCTGAAAACAACCTTGAACATAGACTTAAACATCCTGTACTTCAAGCAGTGGTACCTGAAGCCAAATCCAATAAAACTGTGTCCACAGCATTCCACTAAACAATGCAGAGGCCAAACGACATCTTAACCTCTGTTTCTGCAGCAAGATGGTAGAAGATGAGCCTCACCCGAAATACCTTGGAGTGTGCCTGCACAGAAGCCTAATCTATAAAAGGCACATCACCAACCTGTCCAACAAAATTAAAACAAGAAATAATATCATTCCAAAGCTTGCTGGAACAACTGGGTTGTTGCTAAACTCTACTATGTGCTCAATTAGTCGGACACTGAGAAAGCATCCTTCTCCCCAGGCTTCCTGTCCTATCTAGCATTGCTCCACCAAATAAAGGCATATGGAGAAGACAAGCCTCAATTAAAGATTTTAATAAAGTAATGAGCAACCCACTCCTGCCCTTGCACCAGACTCTCTAAAATCTATCTAGTCTTTGCCCAAACTCAAGAAACCCTCTCTGGTTCATGGACAAACAGCTGCCTTAACATCTGACACATGGAGAGAATGCTGGTCCAACAAACTCCCAACAAATGGCTTCTGTGCTCTGCAGCCTGGTTTTGCTCTTCCTAGGAAGATTTGGTCATCTATCAACAGGATCAGAACTAACCAGGGCAGATGTGGCTACCTGCTACACAAATAGAAACTGTCAGACCACCCTTATTGTGACTATTTACCTATAGCCCAGACAATCACTCATATTGTGAATGACTGCCCAGGGCACCAATTTCGTGGTAACCTCCAAGACATCCACGAAGTGACAGATGGAGCCCTGTATTGGCTTTCTGGATTAGACATTAACTTATAGCTGCATTGTTTTCTTTTTGCCATAAGAACAAACTGTGTGTTCTTACGGCTAAATAAATACTGCTTTTTTTTTTTTTTTTTTTTTTTTTTGTAGTCTCAGCAAACCTATAGAACAAGTAAGATATTTTAATTCAGCACAGATTAAGAGGAGGAATAAATTTGTTCAGAAAGAAATACAACTTATGGAAGAAACTGACTCGGGTACCATTATATGTTACATGGATGTTATTGAAAGTGGTGTATCATGTTTATATAAATATACAGTTATTTGGAATTATGGCTGAAGCAACTAAGGGTATGGAACCAGTGTATTTTTTCTCTTAAGTGTTCTTCTGGCCAGTTTGCCTGTTTTGCAGGATGAAATAGCCCAAGTTTCCAGCAGGGAAAAAAAAAAAAACCTTGCCACCTCCTTAGGACATAAATTTGCAAAATGAAGGGTGTCATGGAAATCTATTGATAAGGCATCTGCTGCTGCATGCTAAATTTGAATCTATAACACTTCCCCATATATGAATGTGATTTAAATATGCAGTATGCTTAAAGAAATATTGGTATAAAGTCTGGACTTCTTTTGTTATAGTCAGAATCAGCTATATGAAGCATCTTTCTTGTAGGTCATTTAAGTGCTAGCATTCACAATTTTTTATTAAAACTATCATGAAATGTTGATGTATGTCATTAAAGAAACAGTTAAAGATTCTCTTTTACAGTATTAAAGAACATACTCAAGCTTCTTATGATTGCAGGAAAACTACATGTAACTTGTCAGAACTCTGTTGCTTATGTTGAGTAATTTTGAAAATTAATTTGCCCATCCTTGTGGAACTGTGCTTCATATGTCCAGAACCAGTCATTCACTTCTCTGAATGAGGAGTTACACTTCAACAAGCCTTCAGAAACATCAAAGAATTTATTCAGCCAGTTACAATTAGTTGATATAAAACTAACTGTAACTGGCTGAATAAATTTATATGGACTAAGCAAGAAATCATCCAGAACAACAAACTAGCAAGATATATACGTGGGCTGTTCAATAAGTAATAAGACAAATTTTACTGTGGCGAAACCACTCATCACAATATTAATTTCTGTGGAATAAAGAAATGTTGCTGTATGTATTAACAAAAGAGGTTGATAGATGGCGTATACAGGCTGATGTGCCAGAGTGTCACGTGACTAAATGCAAGTGCTCATTGGCGCGCCTATGAGGTGCGACCAGTCTTCGAAATGCAAGCGTCCTTGGAACAGCGTTATGTGATTAAATTTTGTGTGCATTTGCAAAAATCGACATCGGACACTTTTAACATGATACGCAAAGCTTTCCACGATGAAGCAATGTCGAGGGCAAGTGTTTTTTGATGGCAAAAATCTTTTAAGGAAGGAAGGCAAAATGTGGAAGATCTTGAACGTGAGGAAAGACCTTCAATGTCCATCACAAAGACAATGATCAACACAGCAGCGATTATCATCAAGCACGTCAAAAGGAAGCATCCATTGCTGAAGAATGGCTTCTTATTGCACCACGATAATGCAAGGCCACATATTGCTGGTTGTGTAGTGGACGTTTTGCAGAAGAACAACACAGATATCCTACCACACCCTCCATACAGTCCTGATCTCGCACCGTGCGATTTCTGGCTGTTTTCTCAGCTCAAGAAACCACTAAGAGGCCGCCATTTCGAAAGTAACAAAGCATGTGTAAAAGCTGCGGAGGCGGCTTTGAAAGAACTCTCAAAAAACGGACTCTCACCTGTGTTTAAGAAGTGGGCGCAACGTTGGGACAAATGCATCGCGTCTCACAGTAGTTACTTCGAAAAAGACCAAGTAAATGATGACGATTAAAGGTAATCTGTTTTCTGTATAAATATAGTCTTATTACTTATTGAACAGCCTACGTATATATATATATATATATATATATATATATATATTTACAACTGCTATATATATATATAGCAGTTGTAAACATATTTGGTTAATTTTGATATACACCAGTTTCCATTAATTATGGAACAAAGAGAAAAATCATGATAGTCAAAAACTGCAGGATGAATTTTTATTGAATTTGGTGAAAAGCAGCAGCAGCATATATGAGATTTGAAAGAAATACTCACAAAAATTGTAAATAAATAGGTTAATTCAGTAACAAATGGATACATGAAGACAATGGTCAAAAACAAGAGGTTAAAATGAGATTGGCAGAGTGCCTCAATAAGGAATGTGATCACCACCTCATGGTAGTGCAGTGCTCACAGTGATGTTTCATACTGTTTATAATGGTGTCCCAGAGCTCAGTTGGTAATAATAACCATTGCTCCTTCAGAACTTTCCTACCTCAGAGTTTTGGGAGGGGTTTAAGAGCAGCATCTATTTAAAGCACCCCAGATATGCTCAGTAGGATTAAGGTCAAATGACATAGCTGGCCTGTCCATAAGTACAGTAGTCTCTTCTTGAAGATATTGGTCCATAAGCTTCGCTAGATTAGGATGAGCATTATTGTCATGTAGAATAAATGTCTTCCTATTGCACCCACATCAGACAAACATATGAGTACAGGACCTTGTCACTAAGTCACAGTATTCATGGTTCTGCTAGGAAGCAGATGTAAATGAGATGCTTCCTCCATAAGTTTCTCTTTTACAAATATTGGAAGAATAATGGCATGTTGCTTGTTCTCTCCAGATCAGAGTACATCTATTATCGCTTTGTACAGCAAATTGGGACTCAGTTTGTAAATGATACCCCCCCCCCCCCCCCACACACACACACTCTCTTTGGTCTAGTTGATGTGAAGTCTAGCCCATTTCAAACGTTCTCTCCTGAGCATTGGGATAGTGGCACAAAGACTACCAGTTGCCTATCATATAACATCTTCTTTAAACCTTGCATGCAAGGTTTAAAGAAGATGTTATATGATATGTTATGTGTTATGATATGTTATGTAGATGTTATGTGGAAGCAGATACCAATCTTCCTGCAGCCAACATGAGGTCAGATCATAGCTGATTCTGGGTTGCACTCCTGTTTCAGCGAGCAGATAATCAGAAATATTGATCACCCACTATAGTTGTAGCATGTGGCCTTTCTTTCACAGTCTCCAGGAGACTGTTTATGATTCTTGGTATTGGTTGGACAGTCTCTGAACCATAGAACAACTCACTTGCAACCATCTAACTACCTCCACCTGGCCAAACTCTGGTCTTACGCTGGCTGGCCACCTAAATTCATCGGTCAAATGATGTCTTCCAGCCATATCCAAGAATTTTGCTATCACAAAATATCTTGTTCTTACTCCAGATACAAAATGAATTTCTTAAGTTATAAATTCTTACTAAAATCTACAAATGGTCTCTTCATATTCATTTTGTAGTGTCAGAAAATGTCTGAATGAACTATTGTATGCTCATTTTTAATTAATTTTTTTTTTTTTATTTAAAATTTTCAACTATCATTTTATTTTTTATTTAAAAAAATTATGATAGTTGAATAAGTGAAAATTGTTCTAAATTTTTATTTAATTTTATTTTTTATTCCTTTGTTTTGTAATGGAGCCTGTATAGCTCAGTGGAAGTGGCATTTGCACTCTACAACACTTGACCGCACGGAGGAAGACTTGGGCTCAAATCTAGTCCCCAACTAGAGGAACATTTTCTAAGTCTTTTTTTTTTTTTGACCAGTTCCCAAGTTAGTCGATCCCTGGCATGGAATGGTTTTTTGTCCCATAAACTCTAGAAAATAGACTGTCGAACCCATACTATTTTCGGACATTAAAAATGTTGTGTTAGGATTTGGGGACCACGAGATGGTGGCACATTAGCCATCTCTTCACTGCATGCCAATTAAATTAGTGATAGCCTTGTGCCAGCTATCTCTGATTGGCTACCAGAGGAGATTGAACTTCCCACTCAGTATCAAAAAATAAAATAAAAATTAGGACTAAAACGGCTTTGTGTACTGCTTATACAGGAATAAAAGAAAGGCATCAGCTGATAGCTGATGTTTTGTAATGTTGGAAAGTTAAAACGAAATATCAGGATATGAGGAAACTTATTAATATGTTAATCAGCCCTTTGCTGTATAAATGCTTAGCAGCAAATTCTTTCAACATCAAACAGCAATAGCCATTACTATTGCTGTTTGATGTTGATGTTTTATTGAATTGCTTCTCTGCTTTGAAGAAATGTGGATGAAATTTTTCATAGGTGATTTCATGTTCTCTTTCATTGTTTGTGGATCCTTGCCAGCCATATTTTTTGTAGGCTGTTCTGGCTGATGTATGTGATGCTTGCAGGCATGTCACTTTGGTATGCATGGAAACTATTTGGAACTAGCATGGAGAGAGAAAATTTGAAGTAGAAAGGCTAGCAGGAATTTATATTTTTCTAGAGATGAACCTTCAAGTCTTGATGAAATAGTTGTTGTAGAGATTAAGGAGAAAATTCCTTCTTCCTGTTTATATCATCTACAGATATTAAATAGTCATGCAGTATTAAGTTTAACATCACTCTCGAGAAACTCCATTTTTTTTAAATGGATTACACTTACACTGAACTTGATTTCTTTACACATCATCATCAAATTCCTGACATGTACAGGATATGATAGTACTACATGAAAAAGTTACTTCATTACTAACTTCCTATCTACAATTTTCCTCCAAATCAATCTGTTACCCATCAAGACTTCAACATTATTAGATCTTATTTCTATCTTCTAAGGCACTTTTTTACTGTATCAGTCCACCTATATCTTGGTCTTCCTCTGGGTCTTTTTCCTACCAACCTGGCAGAGAACACATATTTTGCTAATCTTTCCTCTCCCATTCTGTTTAAGTGACCATAGCTCTGCTAACACATTCCTGGATTTCTTTACACTAGATATGTTATTCATGTTACTTGTTTGGTATTGTTATATTGTGCATACCATAAAATATGATAGTCTAATGAAAAACGGCATGTCTGTGTATATTGGTATTATTTGATTTCTTTCTCTTTTTTTTATGTTTGTAAAATACACTGTAGGAGAGAGAGCATCTCATCTTCATGCTCAGAAACTGAATGGAAAGAAATCCAAATGATTCTAATTTGCTGCTGATACACAGTATAGTAACTGGAAAATAAAACTAGTGCACTAAAAATGAAACATTGGCAAGTATGGGGTTGCTTATCAGTCAAAGCCAGATAATGATAGGAGATCTCCATGTAGCCTCAAAGGAATGCAGAGAACCGACCTCTGACCTAATGTCAAGTCCTTACCTCCACAAGATGTGCTCTGTTAGGTGATTGCCTGGATACTGAATGAATGAAGATAGAATGACAAAATTGTATTTTGTATTGGCCTAAACCAAAAACAATACTATTCATTGAAATTGGTGAAATGCCATGCCAGCTGGGTTAAACAAAGCCCTTGCTGTTTTCACCAGGGAAAATACTGGAATAAACTCAAATTCAGCATTAGTAGACTTGAGGATAGGCACTATCAACATAAGAAATATTAATGGAAAAGAAGTCAAACTGGTAGAACTAGAGAATAACCATGTTGACATAATTGTTGTTACCAAGACAAAGAAGACTAAACCATTTGAGATTTTGCTAAATAATAAATATAAGCTGCTATATTCAGGCAGTATGGATCAGAGAAACGTGGCATAGCTGTAACATTCAACTCTAAACATAACAATAAAATTCTTGATTAGGAAATGAAAATTAGAGCAGTAAACAAATGGTGTCAAGGCATATCAAATGAAAAATGAAGATATTAGAAAGGAACTAGACATTGTTAGGATTTAAGAACATATGAGCAAACTAATCTTAGATTAGCTATGCTCACCCATGGTTTGGTTACCTAAACAGAATGGGAGCATGACAGTTTAACAAAACAGATCTCTGATGTCAAAATGACCCAGAGGAAGGGGAAGTCGATAGATTGATGCAGTTCAAAAGTGCCTAGAAGAATTGAAGTGTAAGGTCTGACAGTGTTGGAGTTCTGACAAATAGCAGATTAATTATGATAACTAATAATTAAGGAATTGACAGCGTACACTAGAAATATAAATTAAATAAACTTTAATATATACTTTCCGATATTTCGGCAAACGTCACGTTGCCATCTTCTTGGGAACTTAATACAAAGACATGTGCACACAAGTACTACATAACAGCAAATGAGAACCGAAGCTAGGAAGCTAACGTTTTCCTAAAGCCCTGATGGTGTCCCCTGGTGGGCTATATTGGTAGTTCTTGGCCTTTGGGCTGAAGTTCTTCTGATAAACGTTTCCCAAATTTGGGGCAGTCTCATGCATCCAAATTTGTTGAGGTTTGGCATGTTCCTAAGGGCTGAGACTGATTCCATGAATAGTCTTTCATATTTGAACTTGCTGCAGTGTATTACTGTGGCTTTCTTCCATCTTATTCTGTGGCGAGTATCCAGAGCGTGGTCTGCAAGCCCAGAGTGGCTGTACTGGTGAAATCAGATGTAATCCTTGTGTTCTGAGATTCTGATATTTGCTGTCCTGCCTGTTTGGCCAAAGTAGGACAATTCTCTACAAGAAGCAGATTAATTTAGAGGGGAAATTATTGATGAGAAAAGTAATATAATAGTAATTTAATCATGTTATACTATCTATTCATCCCTCGATGTATATTAAGAATTTTGATGATAACAACAGCATGTATTTTTAAATTTATCAAGAACTTAGTTTGTTACAAGAACTTTGAAATAGTGTTCAAAGTTCTTGTTATTCATTGTCTTTTGAATGGCATCGATGTAATCAGAATATGCTTTTAGTGTTGCCTTAAGCTCTGACATAAAAAAAGAAGTGCACCTAATGATGGTGTATTTTGTGGCTTGGAGAAATATACAAAAGGGACACTTAATAAGATTGCAAAAAAAATGATTAAAACATTTCAAACTGTCTGAATAGTAGAAAGCATAGTTTCTACAGAAAATGATCAGCATTCTTTTACTTCAAAAATTTAACTCATTCATAGACAAAAACTGCTACAGTTTTTTTTTTTTTTTTTTTTTTTGCTGGTTAGTATACCTAGCGCTCTATTTAAGGACTGTAAGGAAACTGAAATAAACAACTCCAAAGGCTGCAAGCACTTAACTTCTACAGCAAATCTCACATTAAAACACATAAAAATACAGTTATACAAAAAAAAAAAACTGTCCTGAAATTTTAAAAAGAATTGAAGTCAGTCTGCCATGGAAGCCTTCATTATAAGTAATGACGTATGTTGTATATCTACCTACCTGAATTCCCAATATACCTCTTTGCTCTCCTAATATAGGCACCTGTCTCATCTTGGACACGAAACAGCTTCCATTCTGTGACTATTGTTAGAGCATGGAAAGGGTAGTCAGTTTGTGCTGACTTCACAAAGTCCTACAACAGAAAACTTGCCCCCTGTCCAAATAAAAACCATGTCTTCTGGTCTCTTGCTAAATCCATTAAATGCATTTTCTGCTCACCTACACTTCTCTCTCTCATCTAGATGGCATCAGTGTTACAGCACCCAAAGATAAATCTGACCACCTGGCATCACTCTTACTCTTTTCCTCCAACTCCTGCACAGATGACTGGGGCAAATTGGCTCTTACCATACCAGAATCTGAGCACCATATGCATCCTGTGGTTGTTCAGCAAAAGACAATTCTGAACAACTTGGACACTAAACAACTTTTTGGATCTGATGGCATCTCTTGTTATAGATGCCCCAAACATGCCCCCGTGCTAATGCCTTTTAGCTACAGTCTTTTATACTTAGCTGTTACATCTCAGTGGAAGCAATTATATATCCAGCCTATTCCAAAAAAACTGAGATAGAAGTCTATATCATCCAACAAATTGCCATCACCTTAATCCTCTCCAAAACATTGGAGAAAGTTATCGATAGGCAACTTCTCCACTATCTAGTGACCTACCTGCTGTCCTTTAATTGGGTAGCCAGTTTTCTCTCTGGTTATTCACTTCATAGTGGATTGCTACCTCTCTTTCAGCTTTGCCACTAATGGACTGCCTTGGGACTCTTCCTGCTATACATGAATAACCTGGTCTCAATTACCACTAATCCTATTCAAGTACTATCTATACATCCTGATCATATGACAGATCATGCAGTGCTCAGATATCCCACGCTTCAAGATCATCAGCCAGTGCCTTAAACATGGATGTCAATACCTCAGTGGGGTAAGGACAATCTGTTCACCTTCAATATTACCAGAAAGCAGTTTTGCCTTTTCTCTCACAAAATGGATCTCAGATCTGTCTCCTTGGACTAACACATCTCTGGCCTCTCCTGCATAAACATATCACATCACTGTTTTCCTCAGTATCTAAAAACTAGGAATTATCTTCTGCTCAGAATGCTGTTTATACACCTGGCTGCTACCTTGTATATGTGATGCATCAGTATTTTAGGAGAAAAAAAGATTATTTGTGAAAACTAATCTCTATGTCCCCACTATAATCTACTCTTTCCCCTTCAATATATCCTATTCCTCTTATGGGTTTAAATTGGAAGAAGACTAGTTCAGAAGCCTTAAGCCTGGCGATGGATAGCCCAGTGGGCTATCCATCGCCAGGCTAGTCACCTGACATGGAGAACATTAATCTACTTTTAAGCCAGCAGAGAAAGGTAATCGAAATGAATCAGTGGAAAATGACCCTGGAATGGAAAAGGTAAACGAAAAGAGAAACGACAAAATATAATACATATAGCAAACTGGAACATAAGAGGAATAGCATATAAAGAAATAGAATTAGACCAAATATTAAATGAAAAAAATTTTTGGGTAGCAATAATCACTGAAACAAAAAAAGACATTAAAAGGAACCATGAGAACTGAAAATTTTAATGTTAATATATAGAGTGCAACTGACAGAGACCAAAGAGCACAAGCAGGTATTATGATTTGAATTCATAATGCCCTTTCAAAACAGTTAAAATATTATAAATTATGGAATGAATGAATAATAGAAGCTAGAATAAAAACAGAAGTTATTAACAATAATTGGTTTATATGCCCTAGAAAAAGGAAGAGAAGATGAAAATATTGAATTCTGTAATCAATTACAAAATATATAGAATAAAATAAAAACTATTGTGTAATATTAGGAGGAGACTTAAATGCAAGAATTGGAAACATGAAAATTAATAATATAGGAATATATGGGGAACATACTCTAAACAGGATGGTAAAAAATTGATTGACTTTGTAGTTTATAATAATCTTAAAATGATGAATTCTTTCTATAAACATAAAGACATACATAAATATACTTGGGGATGGAAATCAATATTAGATTACTTTATCCTAAATGAAAAGAGATCAAATATCTCTTTAGATGTTACAGTCACAGAGAATATGAAATAAGTAGTGACCACTTCCTCCTTAAAATAAAATTAAGATTACCACCTAAATGGCTACAGATATCAGAAAGAAAATTTAAAACCTTTGTTTATAAAAACTAGATTATTAAATGACACAAATATACCATTTGCCTATAATGGCAATATTTAGATAAAACAAAATGAAGACATAGAGAAATATAATGCCTTTTTATAAAAACCAATACTAAATAGAGCAGCTTAGGAAAGGCCAAAAAATTTTATAAAAAGAAAAACGGGAGTATTGGACAATATAATCAAAGAAATAATCAAAATTAAACAAGAAGCATTCCATAATTGTTAAGCAGTAAAAGATTAGAAGATGAGATAGAACATAAAATAAGAGCCATAGCTAAAAGAGAAGTCAGAAAAAGACATAGAGAATCATTGAACAAATTTGTTTCTAATTTATAACATGATTTATATAAAATAAGATCCAATGTATATAAGATTTTGAAACATTTAAGTACAGATACTAAAGAAAATGTAAAATTAAACACCAAATTGAAATTTGAAGAATTTCTCTTCAAAATTGTGGAAAGATAAATATTTTAAAAAAGATAACTGGCAAACATTTAATGAAAATGAAAAGAAACTAACTGAAGAAGAATTAGAAATCAGCCTGAAAGAAACGAGAAATGGAAAATCACCTGGATAAGATAAATTAGGTTCAGAATTATATAAATATGTAAGAATAAGGTTCAAAGAAAGACTCCTATTATTTTTAAATAAAATCTATTCAAGAACTAACCCACCAATAGAATGGAAAAAAAGCAGTTGTGATCCTGTTTTTAAAAAAAGGTAGTAGAGATTACCCTAAAAATTATAGAAGTGCAAGTATTCTAAATTCCTGTTACCAAATATACAGTGGAATTTTAAATAAACTAATAAAATATTCTGAAAACTTTATTTTAGAAGTACAAAAATGGATTTAGAAAAGGATGATCAATATGACCCAGCTTTTTGCCTAAAATTAATAATAGAGGAAAGAAGAGAATACAATTTAGAAACACATATTACATTTATTGACTTTAAAAAGCATTTGACATTTGATAAAGTTAAAAGAAGCATTTTATTTAACATATTAAAAAAAAAGACAAATACCAAATAATATTCTAAAAGCTATCATAAGTATATATGAAAATAATCAAGTACTAATAAGATTAAATTATGAACTATCATGTATGAGAGAGATAAGCCAGGGAGTCCGACAGGAATGTCCCCTTTCAGCAACTCTTTTTATTTATTTATCTAAATAATAATGGAATAAAAATTTCCATCAAGGTATTGAACTTTCTCCTACTGTGAACTTAAACACACTCATTTTTGCTGATGACCAAATTACAAATTCTGAAGGTAACCTACAGAAAGATATTTTAAATTTAAATGAGATAGCCAAAGATTATGGGATGATAATATCAACAGAAAAATCAAAAATAATGGCCTTTAAAGGACAAGATCCAGTAAGAACTAAAATAGTAATAGATAACAAGATTTCAGAACAGATGAATTCATTTAACTACCTAGGATGTATTGATTACATATGAAAACAAAGAAGATATAAACCTAACAATTGCAAAATATTTAAAAATAATAGCTGTAATTAACTCTGTATTTAAACCTAACCTAGTTCAAAAACAAACCAGACTAGTATAGAATGCATTAGCCCTACCAGTCCTATTGTATGGAAGTGAAATCTGAACAATAAAACAAAAAGACAAAGATTAATAACAGCTGAAATGAAGTATATAAGAAAAACTGCAAAGTATACTCTGCTCGATCACAAAAGAAATAAAGAAATTATGAAAGAATTAAACCAGGAATCTGTAATAAAAAAAATTTAAAAATATAAACAAATGGATGGAACACGTTGAAATAATGAAAACAGACAGATTACCAAAACAAGCCTTAAATTACAAACTATTAGGAAAAAGAAAAACCAGGACGTCCTCTTAAGAGATTCAATAATGACTTCTAAGGCAAGAACAGGCTACTCTAGGCCTAAATCCTTGATGGAAACTAATCATAAATCTTTATGATTAGTTTTATTAGTTTTCACAACTATATATTACTAGAAAATCATAATTAAGCATGCAGATTTTAATTTAATTAAAATCTGCATGCTTAATTATGATTTTCTAGTAATATATTTGAATTTTTAATTTACATTTGTTCTATAAACCTTTTTTTAATTTCCAGAACACAGGAATTTATGCTGCAAATATACATATACCATTAACTTTATGAATCTTAAATATTCTGCTCTGATAAACTTTGTAAATAAAAGTAACACGAACAATAAATTAAATTTAATTCTATTCTCACCCTCTGAAAACGAGGATTTATTTACAGTTAAACATATCAAAAAGTAAAATAGAATACTTATGAGATGTGTATGAATTCTATCATGCAGTAATGTTACTTATTTTAATAGATGAATGTCCCAATTTACGTACAGAAAGAAAATATGGTGCTTTGAAATACATGATACAGAAAAGATACGTTGAGGTAATTTTGATAATATATACAAATATGTTTCATACTTACAATTCTTCCAAATCTGTTATGATGCATTATTTCATAAAATGTGTTTGAGTGTAGTTTTAAGATGAGTGGTAGCGTATGTATATGTGTATATATATATATATACACACACACACACACAGTCAGTCCTCGGCTTACAACAGGGTTCCATTCCAACGATCCTGTTGTAAGTCAGAAATCACTATATGAACTATAGATATGTTAACAATTACGATGTCTGAATGCTCAAATATGCAGGGCTAGTACTTTTTAAATTAATTTTACTCTGTTTATAGCAAAACAATACAATGTCCAAAGTATAACAAAATTACTGTAAACACAAAGCAAGAGCAATTCTTCAGAGCTGCTCCTTTATTAATTGGATGATTGATCTGAGTAGACTAGAAAAACTGCAACAAAGCATTCTAAGAAAGCCTCATTTTCAGGGAGTGAGGTAACAGCAGGAGTCAGCAAGGCTGAATTAAAGATTGTTGTAGCCACTAAACTTCTAACTTTTAAAATGGGTAAATTTTGTTATCCATACTGTAATATGAGGTCCTAAGCTGTAGCTTGTCTAGCTTATGCATAAATCCAGCCATAAGAGTGGGCTTTTCTAGAAATTCTTACATTATATCCAACTTAGTCTGCACAGTTTACCTTGTCTTTTCTGCATAACTTTTGTTTAGAAAGCAATTGTATAATTCTGTCTATTCTGCTACTCTCTGTCCATACTGGAATCTATTTCCTGAAACAACCAAATTGCTTTATTAACAGAGGCAAATGTTTTTTTGCTGATGTTTTCACTTGAAACTTTTTTTTTGAACACTTGCTTTTTTTTTTTTTTTTCACTTCCATACTTCTACATATGTATTCATTTAAGAACCATTCTTTCATAGCTTTTACTAACTGCTTAAACATCTTCATTGTCAACCTCCAGCTTTAAATCTTTAGCTGGCAGCACTATTTTGTTGCCAACTTTTAATTCTTTGTCAAATCCTGAGAATGTGTGAATATATATTTTTTTTTTCAGCAGTTTTTTTTTTCCCTCAAACACCATTCATACACATCTATATTCTCATCTGCATACACATCTGCATCTATATTCTCTAAACAATGTAAGAGATATATTCTGTCCAAAAGTCTCTTGTAATTTTCACTCCTAAGTAACAGTAATTTTTTAAATATTTGTTAAGGCAACAATAAAACCCTAACCCATGCATTGCAGGAGTTAGGTGGTAGTGAATGTATTGTGGTACTGTCTAAGTATGAGTGGTTGAAAGCCGAGAACTGATTGCATGTTTATATATATTGCATATTATAATCTATCATAGAACAGTTTAACAGAAGAGACCTTGGTTCAGTTAACATCTAAAATGCAAGGACTATCTATAAGGGATTTTCAACTGAAGGCAAGTAGATATAGCAAAGTTTTCCTTCCTAGTAATTTCACAGCTTTTTTTCTCTGCAAAATGTACATATCATTATATAATTCATGTGATAGCCAAGTTTCTTGTCTATTATGATTTTTTAGACTTGATAAATAAATGAAGGTAGGTTTGGATGTTACATGGATTATAATAGCATTAGAATGGATCTCCTCTCCTATAATTAGTTCTATGACTCCATTCTAATAGAATATATATTGAAAAACACATACACAGTACACATTCTTGTTCTGTAAGTCTAGTAAGTTGTATTTAAGGTTTACTTTAATATGGGTAGGATTGAGTATGATTTCAGTGGATTCTAGTATCTTTTTTTTTTTTTTCATTCTCATGATAACACTATTTTAAGATCTTCAGTGCAGTCAACTTTACTATATGTTTAGTAGGTTGGTTGTCATTTGGATTTGTAGAATTTAGTATATGACTGGATAAAGTGAAGCACTTGATCTCCCTTATGTGAGATATCACATAAGGGAGATCAAGTGCTTCACTTTATCCAGTCATATACTAAATTCTACAAATCCAAATGACAACCAACCTACTAAACATATAGTAAAGTTGACTGCACTGAACTAGCTCTTCTCCATGCAATTTTGTGGATTTTTCTGTTTGTAGTATGGAATATTTCACTCACACCAAAGGCAGTTAACACTGAGTACTCAAGCTACTGTTTTTTGATTTCACCAGATGAAGCAAAAATTATTGTTCTGTTATAGGTGTGAATGTGGTTCCAATTTTGTACTTGAGAAATTTTTATAACTTGGTTGTAGTAAAGCTGATTTACAGGTCAGAGACAATATCCTTTTTATCTCATTATGATCAATTTCATGGCATGTTGCGGATGGGACAAAAAGTTTGGTAATAGCTCTTTGTTATAGCCATTTTTCTGAAGAGCCTGAAAAAAATTTGAGTTCTTTGGTTACTTTTCATGATCCATAGTTTTTTTGGGATCAGTAAAGATAAGATTGCGCATGTCAGTAATGTGGATTGGTCTGGTGTTCAGAAAGAGAAGACACATTAAATTAAATATGCCAAGAAATTATTTAATTTAATACTTTTTCCAAGTGTAAGCAAACAGTGTTTGTACATGAAGTATCTTCATGACTAGGCTGCTTGTATGCAGAGGCTAATGACCTCACATTAATTGACTTAGTATAATAAAATACATCCTAACACACATCCTTTCAGGTATGTATAATTCTGTGCATTATGGAAAGGGTCACTATCCAGACAGGTTTTCATCCATACTGCTGAGATGCGGGGGGGGGGGGCCTTCTCTCTCTCTCTCTCTTCAAAACCTCTGAGTGATCTACTAGATCAAACTAAATCTCCCTGAGTGACCCCAAAAGATTCACTATTAAGCTCATTGCTACTGACCTGAATTATTTTCAGTGCAGGAAACTCATCAGTGGCTCCACTCATCGACAGGCAAAAACCTACTGTTTTTGCAGACTGTTACATCTTCGAATCAGAAAAATTAGAATAATCAAAGAAAATATGTTGAATGATTTGCAGTTCTAATTTATTGCATAGAAAATAATTGTTACCAAATATGAATTAGCATAATCTAAATCTACGTAATTTGTATATTATATAACCATGTAAACACATAAAAATGTACTAATTATAATGAAGAGCCAAAGGCTTCAATTCGGCGACATGAACTTATTTAAGTTAAGGGATATTATATCCCATATCGTTTCTTAGCCGAATAAGAAACTCAAAGAGTTTCATGCCGAATATAGAAACTATATAAAGTTTGGCGATTCCAAGCGTAAGCAAATACCTGGATAGTGCAGCAACTGACCTTGAAGGTAGTGCAAGCTGAGGCAACTCATAGAAAGGGTGGAGCAAGCTCCGATCACTATTCTTGATATTTACCCATAATGTGAACTTAACTCCTAGGAGCTGTATTATTGTTCAACATTATGAGAGAAGGTCACTACCCAGACCAGTTTCGACCTTTTTTGAGGTCTCATCTGTGAGTAGGTAGACTTGGCAATTATCATAGAAGGGATGTAAGTTCTGTTTGCTACAAACTTGGTATTAACTAGCTCTACCTACTCACTGATGAGACCTCAAAAAAAGGTCGAAACCGGTCTGGGTAGTGACCTTCTCTCATAATGTTGAACAATAATACAGCTCCTAGGAGTTAAGTTCACATTATGGGTAAATATCAAGAATAGTGATCGGAGCTTGCTCCACCCTTTCTATGAGTTGCCTCAGCTTGCACTACCTTCAAGGTCAGTTGCTGCACTATCCAGGTATTTGCTTACGCTTGGAATCGCCAAACTTTATATAGTTTCTATATTCGGCATGAAACTCTTTGAGTTTCTTATTCGGCTAAGAAACAATATGGGATATAATATCCCTTAACTTAAATAACATAAAAATGTAATATAAATTATAAGAAAACTGTTATTTGAAGACATTCACAAAATTAGAATAATATTTAATATGGTTCAAAATATTAGAATGCAAAAATAAATGCACAAAAATTACAATCAAAGGGAAACAACATAATTACTTAGCACCCCCCTTTAGCTTTTATGACCATTCATAAACAGTTGGGGATATTATTTACTAGTGGTTCACAGTCTTTTTTATCAAAACATGCCCATCTAATGACTAGAAATAAGTTCATTGTTTTGTCTTGGGGCAACTTCTTGGAGATATTTCTTAATAATTCCCACAATGTCTCAATGGGGTTTAAATCTGGGAGTTTGCAGCCAAGTAATTACATTGATTTGCCTTTCTTTGAGCCATCTAGTAGCGGTCTCTTGGAAGCGTGACAAGAAGCTGAGTCGTGCTAAAAAAGGATATCACCATCACATAAATCTTCCAATGGTACACTGTGGAATTGACTCTTTCGTACACAATACAGCCTACCTGGACCCGCTCTGTGATCATACAAGCCCATTCCATGACAGAGGTTTTCAAATTTCATTGAACGTGTCATGCATTCTTTATCAAATGCTTCTTTCTTAAGATGCCAACATGTATCCATTGATGACCATGGGACACACAAAACATACTTTCATTGCTAAAAAGTACCTTTTTTCCCATTCTTCTTGACACCACAACAGTCTTTGCACACATTCACACCTATTTCTTTCCATCTCCTTTGAAAATACCTTACACTTCGGAAGCAGTTTTTCTCATGATCTTCAATCTCCTCTCATCTCTTGATGTAGTTATTACCTTTCAACCACTACTGCAGCGATTATTTTGAAAACTCAGGTTATTAGAATACTCTCTCAATACTCTACTCACACTTGCTTGAGACCGTTTCAATTCCTTATCTATAAACTGTTGAGTTTAGCCTTCTTTGTGTATAGCCCACCATACGAAACTTCTTAGCTTCTGATATGTCGCTTGTACGGCCCATGTTTAGCAAATGATTAACTGAAATCCACACACAAATGATTCCTCACGCACGAGTCAGTCCTGTAGCTACTGAAATATATGCTATTTTTATGTTCTCCTCAAACCAATTGGAAAAATTTGGAGTATTCTAACATTTTTGAACCACATTAAATCTAATTTTGTGAATGTTTTCAAATAACAGTTTCCTTATAATTTATATTACATTTTTATGTGTTTATATGGTTATATAATCTACAAAGTACGTAGATTTAGATGATTCTAATTCATATTTGGTAATAATTATTTTCTATCAATTGAATGATTTGCAATTTAATAAATTAGAATTGCAAATCATTCAACACATTTTCTTTGATTATTCTAATGTTTTGATTCAGAGGTGTATACTTCTCAGGTAGCAAGCTGCCATCAGCACAGGAGCTGGAGCCAGAAGAGATACCAATGTTGAAGTAATGCGGAAATCATATATTTCCCATATACAAGTAGTGAAAAGATGTAACACCTTATTATTAAAATACTCTGGATTAGAGTTAGTTGTTGAAAGTTTTTTTCACTTGTTATAAATAAAATTAAAGATGATAAGAAATTATATTGTTTAATTCTTTTTCAGATGTAAGCAAACAAAGTTTGTCCATGAAGTATCTTCATGACTAGACTATTTGAATATAGAGGCTAATGACTTCACATTAATTGCTTTAGTATCCCATAATGCAAAGCACAGTGGTTTGTGTAGTGGCCCTCCCCATAATGAATAGCATTATACATACTTGAAAGGACGTGTGTGCAATAGAAATTTAGTTAGATTATTCAGTTTTGCATTTTAAAATTTTTCTACATCACTTTTTATTTGAAACTACTTTCCATTTCATAGAGCCTCCATAGTTCGTTCAGTATAGACGAAGCCCTTTGGTCAGAAAGACCTGGGTTCGATTCCCTTCCTTTATCTCATCTCTTTTGACAAAAGGTGAGTTAGCCTTTTATTTGAAACTACTTTTTATTTGAAACTACTTTCCATTTCATAGAGCCTCCATAGTTCATTCAGTATAGACGAAGCCCTTTGGTCAGAAAGACCTGGGTTCGATTCCCTTCCTTTATCTCATCTCTTTTGACAAAAGTTGAGTTAGCCAGTCTCATATGGAAGTAGGTTTGTTTTTTTTTTACCCAGAAACTCAGGTTTTTCGACCCCCAGAATAGGCAAACAGACTCCGTGAACACACACAGATTACAGTCAAGAATAAGAAACGGTCCTGAGCCCGGATAAATTGGGGGGGAGGGGGTTTGAGATGGTGCTGTACCTATCTACCTACCTCCCCATAAAAGGGGCTCAAGGCCATTGTATCATTATACGCTAAATAAATAAATAAGTAATAACTTTCCATTCAAGAAAATTACCTTTTGTATTTATACTAACAACTTCTTTTTCCTGATTCCTGTTTGAATAAATCTCTTATTTAGATTGTTTTCATGTTTTAGTCCTCTTTATCTTTTCCATTGATGAAATGAAATGGAATGATTTCTGTGTCATCTAAATAGCTTGGAAAACATCATCATAGGATAGTTTATTTTTTAGCATACTAGAGGCTCCTGGTATGGTGATTTCCTGAGACAACATATGCCGAAGTGGCTCCACTGTGTGTTGTATTTGTGAATTTCCTTATCACAGTACTCTTGGTCACATTATGAATTTCATTAAAAAGTAAACTGTTAATTTAAATATTTTGACACTGATTGTTATCAGTATTATCAGCAGCGGTATTCTGAAGTATAACAACATGGCGGGAATACAGTCTGTCTACAACCTGCAATGGGGCTCCTTTCCAACCATCCCATCATCCCAATAAGTCCCAACTTCCAGGCATACAAGTTAAGACTCAACAATTTTTATGCCTAGAAATTAAATGGGCATCCTAAACCATTTATCCACTATATTTAAATCTTCATGAAGAGTCACTACAATGTTCCTGAAAATTCTCTCCGGCTTTATGTTCAGCTGTTTGCATCATCTGCAAACAGCTGAACATCTTACTGAATCTCATAATGATAAAACTACCATTGAACAGTAATGCTACCAGACTCGGTAGCACGAGTTTGACATTAGTCCTAATATTATTATTGTTATTGCACAGACACCTCCATGAAGTCCTAAGACTCACTGTGGGAGACGTAGGCTATCAGTACAATATCTACCATACCTTCCTCTGCTTGAAACCATTAACAGACAAAGCACTCACAACTGACTCAGGCAACTCATTCCATTCATTCTCCAGGTGAAAAATCTAGTCCTCATGTTCTTGCTAACCACACTCATACCCAACTTCCAGGGATTACCTCTTGTTCTGCCACCTCTAGCTAAGTGCTGAAACATTTCCCATGCATCAATCCTATAAAAGCCTTTAAGTAACTTAAATGTTTCTGTCATATCACTCCTTTTTGTTGCCTATCAACCAACTTTTGCAATCTACAAACCCTCAGTCTATCCTTAGGGAGCATTTCAGACCACTCACCTCTGAATTCTTTCCACCACTTCCTCATCCCCAAGAAACCTAGATGACCAGATCTGAACACAATCCAGATGTGTTCATATCAAGGCTTTATAAAAAGGAATAATAACCCCCTTATCTCTGCTTATTAGTGTATTCTTTAATAACCAAGTAATCTGTGAGCTACCCTGGCTTCTTTAGCAATATGCCCGCTAAACTTCAACTCTATCTGCTCTCCCCAAATTCTTGATGTCATCAGTTTCCTGGAGTGCAGTTCTCTCAATGTGATACACAGGTTGTATCACAAAATGCATAACTTTACGCTTTTCCACATTAAATTGACATCAACATTTTGCCCTATTGTTGACCTATTTAAATCATCCTTCAACTCTCTACATAGCCTTGATTAACTATTACTCTACCCAATTTTGCATCATCAGAAAACAGCTGAATATCTCCCTTCAAATTATTTCCTATATCATTTGTGCGCAAATTAAACAGCAGTAGTCTAAGCATAGAGCCCAGCAGCACCTGCCTCCTCCTCCTCCATATACTACTTTTTGGTGTCTGTTTATCAGCCACCCTTTTTATCCATATTGCCAGTTTCATATCCATTCCCATTTATTGCAGTTTGTCTAACAGAGTTCCATGTGGTATCCTGTCCAATACCTTTGCAAAATCCAGCACTGTCATAATGTTTCATCCAACTCAGTTGTCTTTTTTATTATAAAAAGTTAGTAGATTACTAAGGCATGGCTAACCCTTCACAAAGCCATGTTGCTCCACATAGAGTATCATATCCTTATCCATCCATTCCTGAATTTTCTTTTTGACCAACTTTTCCAGTACTTTTACCACCATTCATGAGATATTAATTGTATTAATATCTCTATAATTTGCTATCACAGACTTAGATCTTCTTTTATGCAAAGGAATTATTTTGCTCTCTTTTCACTTACTTGGGACTTTGCTAGAGTTGAGACTTAAAATAACTAGCCTAGTCATTTCTCCTGTGCATTCTTGTAAAATGCGAGTCAATATCTCATCCAATTCCACAGCAGTATTTGCATTCAGATTCTGCAATATACTATGTACCTCCAATTCCTTAGGAAGATATTAATATAATATAATAATTCATCATCATAACACTAATTACGGGTATAGACCATATTGGTCTGTTCTGGTCTCATTATCCATCCAATATCCTTTTTTGAGGTCTACCCTGTCTTCTCTTTCCAATTGGCTTATATTTTAGTATTTGTTTAGGATGTCAAGTGTTGGCCATTCAGTTTACATGTTCAGTCCATTTTTGTTTATAATTGTTTAGTTTTTCTTCTATTGATTTTGTTTTTAGTTCTTTTAAAATGTCTTTGTTCCTTTTTGCTCAAATTTCAATGTCATATAATAATGTGAGCACTGTTAAAGTATTGTATATTTTCAAGCACGTTTCTTTTTTGTACTATATTTGGGTTGAGTGTTCTATTTATCAGGCCTATAATCTGTAAAAATTTTGAAGTGTTTAATTTTATGCCTTTTTCTCCTTCATATGATATTTCACATCCAAGATAACTGAAAGTATTTATCTGTTCTATTATTTTATTATTAATAACTATTTTGCTTCTAACTGGAGTTTGTCCACAAAATGCCATTGTTTTAGTTTTCTCTATGGAAAATTTCATTCCAAACTGTTTTACTATAATGTTTAAATTATATATTGCTCTTTGTAAATTGTCTTCCTTATCTGATATTATTACCTGATGATCTGCAAATAATAACATATTTATTTTGTTATTCCGGGAAATTTCTATACCGTGATTGTTTAAGGTGTTCCACTGTATTAATATTTCATTAATGTAAATATTGAAAAGTGTTGGAGACAGAGGACATCCCTGTCTTACTCCTTGGTTTATAGATTGTTTTTCAGATAACTTTTCATTTATTTTTATTTCATTATCTTTATATATATTCAATATTGCATGTAGTAAAATATTAGGTATATTTATTCTTTGTAATATATCAAACTATATATATCTTTTTACTTTGTCAAATGTTTTTTCATAATCTATAAACAAAAGATGAATTTCCAAATTAAATTCTCTTCTTTTTTTCTATAAATGGTTTTAAAGAGAAAGCTGCATCCATTATAGCGCTTCCTTTTCTAAATCCATTTTGACATTCTAATAATATTTTTTCACTGTATATTTTGTAGCATGTATTCAATAAACTAATACCTCTGTAGTTAGCAGGTTTTGTTTCATCCCCTTTTTTAAATATAGGTATTACTATGCTTATATTCAATTCTATTGGTATTTGTCCATTTGTATATATTTTATTTAAAAATTTTAGTAATCTTTGATGAAATATTTTTCCAGCAAATTTATACAGTTCGGAGTTTATTCCATCTTCTTCTACTGATTTGCCATTTTTTATTTTATTTAGGTTCTCCTTTAATTCTTTTATTGTTATCATATCATTTAAGGTATTTTGTAAGTTTCTGGTGTAATTATTTTTGATGCCAGTATTATCCATCCAAAGATCTGTAAAGTAATCCAAGAATTCTTTTGCATCTATTTCACAATTTATATTTGCAGTGTCTTTTATATCTGCATTCATGTGTTTTAGTATTTTGTATGCACTGGGTCTTATTTTGTATATGTCATTTTCTAGATATGATACAAATTTTTCCCAGCTTTCTCTGTGTCTCTTTCTGGTTTCTCTTTTGGCTATTGCTCGTCTTTTTTTATATTCAATTTCATCTTCTTGTTTTTTGCTATTTAACCATCTTTTAAAAGCCAGCTTTTTATTTTCGATTATTGTTTTTATTTCATTGTCCCATATATGTAATTTTTTATTTTTATGATATTTTTTGTGTGTTCCTAGACTTTCATATGCTGTTGATGTGATAATTTCTTTTATACAGGGTGTTTCAAAAAGAATGTCCCGATTTGAAAATTGTATATCTCTGCAACCACGAACCACAAATGAATGCGACTTGTACCATGTGAACAGCCTTGGCCCAGAGTTTGATATGACGACCGCTAGATGCCACTACGCTTAGTTATTGAGAAGATGGCATCTAGTCAACAGAAGGCGTTTTGTGGTCTCGAATTAATTATTTGAAATCGGATCATTCTTTTTGAAACACCCTGTATTATTCCATTCTTTCTCAATGTCTTCATTTTCTTGTATTTTTTCTAAGTAGTTATTAATCCATGGGGTCTTTCCATTTCTGGCATTATAACCATGTTCCCTCTATAAACCTTTACTATAATTCTACTATAATCTACTCTTTCCTCCTTCAATATATCCTATTCCTCGTATGGGTTTAAATTTGGAAGAAGGATGTTCAGAAGCCTTAAAGTAGCAGCCCTACCACTGAACTATCCATCATCAGGCTAGTCACCTGACATGGAGATTCTACTTTTGAGCTGACAGAAAAAGGTAATCTGAATGAATCTATGGAAAAGGTAAAACGAAAATGGAAACGACAAAATATAATACATATGGCAAACTGGAATGTAAGAGGAATACCATATAAAGAAATAGAATTAGGCCAAATATTAAATGAAAGAAATTTTAAAATAGCAGTATTCACTGAAACAAAAAAGAAATTAAAAGGAACCATGAGAACCGAAAATTTTAATGTGATATACAGTGGAGTTGACAGAGACTGAAGAGCACAAGCAGGATTCATGATTTGGATTCATAACTCCCTTTTAAAACATTATAAATTATGGAATGAAAGAATAATAGAAGCTAGAATAAAAATAGATAGAGGTTATTTAACAATAATTGGTTTATATGCCCCAGAAGAAGGAAGAGAACAGGATAATATTGAATTCTATAATCAGCTACAAAATATATATAATAAAATAAATAAAAATGATTATGTAATTTTATCAGGAGACTTGAATGCAAGAATTGGAAACACAAAAATTAATAATAATATAGGAATGTATGGAGAACATACTCTAAACGGGAATGATAAGAAATTGATCGACTTTGTAGTTTATAATAACCTAAAAATAATGAATTCTTTCTATAACAAACAATGACTTAAAATAATCTGACACAGCGAAAATCATTATCATCATCAAATTCCTGATAAGTACACTCAGTGGATGTACAGGATATGATAGTACTGCATGAAAAACTTGCACCATTACTAACTTCCTAGAATTTGTTATGGAGTTCGTTCCAGCGAATTCTAACGGAAGAGTTGTAAATGAAACATGTTTGTGCTAAATTTCTGCCTCGTTTGCTCACAGAGGATCAAAAACAAACAGAAGACATTTTACTCCCACAGATAATGAAAACTATGAACTACTTCATCCACAGCAATTCTTTGATGTGGATGAAGTGTAACAAAACCCACTGGAGACCATAAACAGTATTCCAGTTGAACAGTTACAGAACTGTTTTCAGCAGTGGAAAAAAATGTTTGGACAAGTGCATTGACTCACATGGAGAAGACTTTGGAGGAGACTAGAATATGGTATTATAAACTTGAATAATATATTTTTTTTTTAAATAATTCTGGCTCCATTTGGATACCCTCTCATACAAAATATTATATTCAGGCGATAACAATCAGGGAAAAGGAGTAGCTATAGTATTCAACACTATGGGGAATTACAACAATTTTTGGTGACATTGTAGAAGGCAGCTGACACAATGAGAAAGGAAAGATTGGTCCTTGTTGAAGATTTAAACAGCAGAACAGAAAATTATTACCAGACATACAGAAATGTTTTGGTAAAATTTGGAGAAAATAGCAAAGCCAATAATAATGATAAGTGCTTGCTGGATTTCTGTTCAGCACATGGTCTAGTTATTACCAACACTATGTTCCAACATGAAAATGTGCACAAATTCACATGGAGAAAAGATGCAAGAAATAAGAAAAGTCTCATTGACTGGGACTGGGTTAAGTTGATAGCAGTGTTTTTCCACTGGTTCAGGACACAAGATTATACAGAGGATTTGAATCAGAAGTGATCACCACCTTTTGAGTAGGATAAAATTGAATTTCATATTGAAAAGAAGAGTATATAAGAAAGTTTTAAAAGAAATCAAAGTTGAGCAGCTTTCAGAAGAGGTAGACTCAAATACACAAACTTTTTTTTTTTTTTTTTTTATGTTGGACCCATATACGAGAGGTTGGCTGGTCAACCTGTAATACGTTAGTACCATATATTAGTGGTGGGTCGGGAAAGGAGAAACTTGTTTACATTTGATTTAAAAGCCTGTATGTTGTATTCCTTGGGAAATACGTCAGGGAAAGTATCGCATTGGCAGGGATGAAGGAGGAAGAAAAGAAACTTGTTCTGTGGTTTTCAAGGTGTACTATGAAAGGATGTTGGGCGGCAGCTGTGCATGTTCCAATGGACTTAGCACAGTGCGGGGGGATTATTGATGCTGTTTCAGATGAACATTTTCCACGGAAATATTTATAGAATATACAAATTACAGAGACCAAGCATCTATGTGAAACTGAGAGGAGCAAGTTGGTGAGAGATGGGTCATTTATCAGTCTAATTGCTCTCCTCTGTATTGAGTCGAACATTTTGAGGGAGCTTTTAGGAGCCCCACTCCAAATATGAGAGCAGTATTCGATAGCTTGGCAGATTTATGATTTGTATAATGTTAACAGCTGTTTAGAGGTGAAGTAGCATCTTGAGTGAAAGAAAAAACCTAGTTTTTTGGAAGCTGAGGATGCAATTGTTGTGATGTGTTTATGCCAGGAGAGGCTTGATGTCAGGATGATTCCAAGAAGAGAAATCTCATCTTGTCTGGGGAATTTGAGTGTTATCAAAAACAATGCTGGGGGAAAATGGTTCTTTTTTGTGAGAAATAAGACAGAACTGGGTTTTACTGGTTGATGTTCTGTGGGTTGAAGTGAGTTGTGTGGAGTAGGGTTTGTCAAATGAAAGGGAGGACTGTCATCTGCAAAACTATATATTGGATTAGACGTCAACTGAAGTAGGTCATTGATATATAGAAGGAAGAGGGTTGGCGAGAGAACTTAACCTTGTGGGACCCCAGCATTAGTTGGATGGTGAGAGGATAGGGAGCCTTCTACCATCACACATAATGTGCGTCCAGACAGGAACCTGGCAATCCATCTGCAGAAGTCCTGAAACAGTCCAAATGATGGAAGTTTGCTTAGTAAGCCTTTGTGCCAGACTCGATCAAAGACTTTAGAGATATCAATTGCAACTACTTGGGATTCACCGAATTTCTCCATGGCATTTGTCCAGCGATGGGTGATGTATGAGAGTAGATCTCCTGTTGATCTGCTTCGACGGAATCTGTACTGGTGTTCGCTTAATAGCCAGGTACCTTCAAGGTAGATTAGGAGTTGAGAGTTGATAGTTTTCTCCATCACTTTAGATAGGACTGAAGTGAGTGAGACGTGGCGGTAGTTAGATGGCATAGGATAGGAGTCAGTTTTGGTGCACAGACCTTCAGGACAATTGTAGGAACGCCGTCAGGGCCAGGAGACTTTTTTGTGTCTAATTTAGACAACAGGTTTATGCTATCTTTTTGGCAAAAGGATACAGGAGGCATTGCATGTTGGGCAGTTGGAATGACTGGAGGGCATTTGCCATTGTCAGTTATGTATGAGTCGAAGAGAAAATGATATAAGGGCTAGGGTGTACCCCTTAAGCAACGCGCAGCCACATCGCCCTACAGCTGCGAAAAATGGACGAGGGCTACCGCATCAAGGGCGGGTGCGGATAAAGAAGCGAGCCCAGCAGGTGGACAGGATGTTGTGAGTGGTAACACTGAATGTTGGAAGCATGACCGGAAGGGGAAGAGAGGTGGCAGACATGATGAGGAAGAGGAAGTTGGACATTTTATGTGTGCAGGAGACAAGGGGGAAAGGCAAAGGAACTGGGAGATGGATATAAATTGTTCTACTCTGGAGCGAATAACGAGGGAAGAAATGGTGTAGGAATTGTGGTGTGTGGCAGAATGAAGGGTGAAGTACTGGACGTGGGTAGAAGGAATGACAGGATCATGCGAATGAAATTGGGTCTTGGAGAAGAGTGGGTGGTCGTATTGTGTGTATATGCCCCGCAAGTTGATTGTACAGCAGAGGAAAAAGATGAGTTCTGGAACGTGTTAGATGAAGAAATGAGGGAATTGGAAGAAAATGAGATAGTGATTGTCGGAGGAGACTTGAACGGACACATAGGAAGACAGAATAGAGACTGTGAAAGGGTGCATGGTGGCCACGGAGTGGGAATGATGAACCAGGAAGGAGAGAGGGTTGTGGACTTTGCAGTGGCGTTTGATCTGGCAATTGTGAACTCGTTTTCCTACAAGAGGGAAGAACATTTGATAACATTTAGGAGTGGTAACAACAGCTCACAAATTGACTACATTTTGACTAGAAGAAAACATCTTAAGGTTGTGACAAATTGTAAAGTAATTCCAACAGATCAAGTGGCACAGCAGCACCGACTGCTGTGTGCAGACTTTAAAATAAGATCGAAGATAAGAACCTCTGGAAGCCATGGGATGAAGACAGTTAAGTGGTTTGGCTTAAAAGAAGAGAGTGTGAGGAATCGTTTTAGGGAGAGGGTGTTAGAGAGGATTTCGGATGGACTGGAAGGTGTACAAGATTGGTGGAAACATAATTCAAAAGTAATCCTGAGCTGTGCAATTGAGGTGCTTGGTGAGACATCTGGAAAGATTAGATAGCAGAAGGAGGGTTGGTGGTAGAATAATGATGTACAAGTGGCAGTGACAGCTAAGAGGAAGGCAAAGAAGAAGTGGGATGAGTCAAGAGTGGAAGAGGACAGAGAGGTGTACAGAGAGAAAAAGCAAGAAGCCAAGAGAGTTGTGGCACAGGCGAAGGCCATGGCATATCAAGATCTGTATGATCAATTAGAAACAAAGGAAGGACAGAGAAAAATTTACCAACTAGCGAAATGTAGAAATAAAGCAGCAAAGGACATCTTACATGTGAGGCAGATCAAAGATGCTGAAGGAAGAGTATTATGGAGAGATGTGGACATAAGAAACAGATGGAAAATATACTTTGAGGGAATTTTGAATGAGGAAAATGCAACGACTCTCAGAGGAGATGGGCAGCCTTCTGAGGGGATGGTGCAGAACATCAGTAGAGTGGAAGTGACGGAGGCCATGAAGAGGATGAGGAATGGAAAATCGGTGGGCCCCGACAGAATTCCAGTGGAGGCACGGAAGGCACTGGGGGAAGAGGGAATTGAGCTGCTGTGGGACCTGTTCATGAAAGTTTGCCAACAGGAAAATATACCCGAGGAATGGATGGAGAGTACTCTTGTCCCCATCTACAAGGGTAAAGGGGATGCACAAGACTGTAAATATTACAGAGGAATAAAGTTGATATCCCACACAATGAAGATCCTAGAAAGGGTTCTTGATGGTAGATTGAGGAAGGAGGTGGAGATTGCAAAGGAACAATTTGGCTTCATGCCTGGTAGATCAACAACAGATGCTATCTTTGGGTTACGGTAGATGATGGAAAAATATCGAGAGAAACAAAGGGAGCTACATCTGGTATTTATTGATCTGGAGAAAGCATACGATAGCGTGCCAAGGCAAGAAGTCTGGAGGTGTCTGAGGAAGAAGAAGGTGCCGGAGAAATATGTCAGGTTGGTGCAGGAAATGTACAGAAATGTGAAGACAAGTGTTCGGACCTGTTTGGGACAGACAGAAAGTTTTCAAGTAACAGTTGGCTTGCATCAAAGGTCAGCATTAAGTCCGTTTCTGTTTAATATTGTGATGGAGGTGGTAACAGAGGAGGTGAGAGAAGATGCGCCTTGGACAATGTTGTATGCAGATGACATCTTGTTGTGTGTAGATTCAAGAGAAGAAGCGGGAACTAAACTGGAAAGATGGAGAAAAGTACTGGAAGAGAGAGGTATGATACTGAGCAGAAGTAAGACAGAGTATATGTGTTGCGCAGTGGGCAGCGGCCAGGAGACAGATCTGGAGCTGGAAGGAAATGTCATCAGGAAAGTGAGAGACTTTAGATACTTAGGTTCAACAGTGGAAGAAGATGGAGGAGCTGAGAAGGAAGTGGGATGCAGGATACAAGTGGGTTGGAGGAACTGGAGGGAGATGGCTGGAGTGTTATGCGATAAGAGGGTGCCGATCAATCTGAAAGGCAAAATTTATAGGACAGTAGTGAGGCCAGCTATGACATATGCTATAGAAACTGTGGCCCTGAGGAAAAATAATATCAGCAGGATGGAAGTAGCAGAGATGAGAATGCTTATGTGTGGTGTGACCAGAAAGGATCGTCTGAGAAATGACTATATCAGGGGAACAGTGAAAGTTACGAACTTAGGAGCGAAAATGCAGGAGGCAAGGTTGAGATGGTTTGGTCATGTGATGAGGAGGGAGGACGAATATGTGGGACGAAGGGTAATGCAGATGGATGTGCAAGGAAGGCAGAAGCGTGGGCGACCAAAGAAGAGATGAAGGGAGCTGGTAGAAGAGGACTTGAAGATGAAGAACTTGGATGTGGTGACAGCCCAAGACAGGAAGGTTTGGAGGAGACTCATTACAAACAGTGATCCCACTTAAGTGGGAGAAGCTGCAGAAGAAGAAGAAGTTATGTATGCATTGGAGGCAAAGTGTTTAGCTTTTTCTATGGGTGATGTTGCAATTTAGCCATCTGGATAGGATAGAGGTGGGAATAGTGTAGGGCAAAAGTTACGGCCAATTGCCTTGGCAAGACTCTAAAAGGCATGGCTGCCATTTGGACAGGCTACAAGCTTCCTGCTTTTTGCCTGTTCATATTCTGTTTTAGAAGCATTGATAATTTTCTTGCATCTGTTTCGGGCTTCAGTATAGGCATTGAAGGAGGATGGGGTTCTTGATTTGAGCCAGCTGTGATATGCCTGATTTTTCATTTGTAAAGCCTTGGCACATCTTTTGGAGAACTAGGGTTTAGTTAGGGGATGGCAGTTCTGAGTGGTGTGGGGAATGTATGTTTTCATGCCAGTGAGGATTACTTTGGTGATACGTTCGGTGCAAATGTTTGGACTGTAAGACCGGAAACAATAATCCAATCAAGGGAATGAAGCATAGTAGTCTCAGAGACTGACCCATTGGCACTGTTATAATGCCAAACTACTCTTGTGTGGGAGTGACTGTGTAAGCGTTGTTGCATGGGGGAGGCGATAAGCACTAGGTTGTGGTCAGAATTACCCAGGGGGCTCACTACATTCACTGCATATTTGGAGGGGTCATTAGTAAGGAAGAGATCTAGGGTATTTGGAGAGTGGTTCTGATTATCTGGTATTCTGGTTGGTGTTTGAACAATTTGTGTAAGATCGTTAGTGATAGCAAATGTTTCAACATCTCTGCCTACAGGATTTGTATAACTGGAAGAGGATAGCCAATTGGTGTTATGGACGTTAAAATCATTCCAGGAGGGTGATTTTGCTGTTAGGAGAGTGGGACTGGAGAAAATCAACTTTTAAGGAGAGGAAAGAGCTCAGAGTGATTGGTGTTATTAGGAGAGCAATAGAGACAGCAGATGAATTTGACTGATTGGCGGAGGGATATCTTCAGCCAAAGAAGGTTGGAGTTGGGCGGTTCAAGGTTAGGTGCTCTCTGGCAGGGTATGTCAGAGCGGATATATGCACAGATGCCACCCTTGGATCGAAAGGAGTTAAATAGTGTATAGTTAGAAAAGCTGATATGAATAGTGCTTGGAGAAGGTGAGATTTGAGTTTCTGTTAAAAAGAGTAGGTGGAGTTTGGTGGACTGCAGATGGTAGTGGATGCTATTAAAGTTAGAATTGAGGCCACAGATGTTGGTGAAGTGTATATGCAAGGTTCTGTGAGGCATGGATTTGACCACAAGGGTCTTGCACATTTCCTTTGCAGTGCCTGCATACTGGTGTCCTTGGTGGCTACTAGTGGCGTTAAAGAAAAAAATTAGTTTTTTTAAAAAGAACCAAACCTTGGAGATCAGTTGCAAACCCTGAAGAAAACATTGACTGATTCATTCAGAGAGGCATGTGATGAGGTTGTCTGTAAGGATAGAAAAATTAGAACCCCCAGTGTAGACTCAGGAAGTTAGGGACAGTCAAAGAAAAGAAGAAAACATATTGAATGTTCCTGGCAAGTAAGCTTGTGCTCTTAGAGAATACAGAGAAAAATGTAAGAAAGTGAAGTACAGTGTAAAACGAGCTAAACAAAAGTCATGGGAAGACTTTAGTAAGAAAATAGAAAAGAAATATCAAGAAGATGACAAAATATTTTGGAGGCTATTGGAAAAGATTAGAAATGGACAAAAGAGTACTGTAAAAGGAATGGAGATGACAATGGTGACCTGAAAACTGAAGATGAAGCTATTCTTGATGTCTGAAGTAATTACCTCGAAAGATTGCTAAATGAAACAAGTAGTATCAGCATAGTGATAAAAAACTCTTAAAAGGAATGCAGTCAAGAATACAGATGAAGTAGAAAAAGTCGCCAAAAACCTGAAACATGGAAAGCTCTCTGGAGTATGAAATTCGACCAGAAATGACCAAATATGAAGGTATAAAAGTTTTACAGTGGCTCTGCTGCATAATTCCGATGGTTGAATTCCAGATGATTGGAGTAGAGCTCTCATAGTACCCATTTATAAAAAGGGAAATAAAACTGGATGTGAGAATTAGAGGTATTTTCCTACTCCTAGTAAGATTTATGCAAGTATACTTGAGAAGCAGCCAAATAAAGGAAGGAAAGCTTGGGGAAGAACTTGCTGGATTCAGGTCAAATAGAGATTGTCAGGATCAGATTTTCACTTTAAGACAAATAGTTAAGAAACCTTGGGAATATAGCTAAAGATTTGTATTTAAGTTTCATAGATCTGAAAAGGCATATGACAAGATGCCAAGAGGAAAGCTCTTCAAAAAGCTACAGTTATATGCTGTAAATGGAACATATTGAGAAAACATAGTCTCTATTTAAGCTGTAAGTCAAACAGTTAGAACTATAGGAGGTACAGGAAGATGGTTTGATGTTAAATCAGGTGTGTGAGAAGGGTGCACATTATGTCCATTGTTATTCATTATCTATATGGAATCACATTATGAAGGGAAAATGGTGTTAAATCTGATAACAAAATTGAAGATGGTAATTTCAGCTCTTGACTTTATACAGATGATGTGATACTTCTAAATAAACCCAGCAAGTCTGCAAGATTTTCTGACTAAATTGAATCTGTTGTAATAAATTTGGTATGAAAATCAGCAATTAAAGGACAAACACAATGGAATTAGGCAGGAACATTGAACACATCAACTGTATCCTAAATGGTGAGCTTATAGAAGAAGTAAAATATTTCAGCTATTTAAGCTCAGCTTTTAGTGAAGATGGCAAAGTAAATATGTAAATATCAAGAGAATTAGTCAAGTTGGTATGTTGGGAAGTCCACTGAATATTATATGGAATAAGAGAAAAATTAGTCAAGATACTAAACTAGCCTTGTATACAACACAGTATTCAAACCAATTTTAACTAATGGATCTGAGAGCCGAGTTAAAAATAAAACACTTGATCAAAGACTGGAGACCACAGATATGAGAGTTCTGAGTAAGATTAATGGAGTGAACAAATATCAAATGACTGTAGCGTATTAAAATTGATGATATTAGAAAGAACTTATCATTGTTAGCTTCAAGAATGTGTTAGCAGAGCTAATCTCAGATGGTATGGTCATTTAAACAGAATGGAGGAGGAACGATTAGCAAAACAAGTGTTCTTTGCCAGGTTAGTGGGAAAAAGACCCAGAGGAAGACTAAGATATATAGGTGGATTGATACAGTCTTGACAGATAATAGATTAATTTGGAGGGATATTGTTGATTGGAAGTTTGTAATGGTGTAATTTTTTTCATGTAATGCTATCATAATATCCTGTACACCCCCTGAGGGAACATATCAGGAATTCTATGATGATGCTATATTGCACTTGAACTTCAACTTCATATCTACTAAAACTCCAAGAGTCTTAGCCTAATCAGTTCCTTTTAGCATAATCCCACCATTATAATATGACATTGGATACCTAATCACACCAATATGCATGACTTACCAACATTGAACTGACAGAAATTTTCGCATGGCTCTCAGTTCAATGTCATTAAATGTAAACAATTTCAGCTTATTCAAATCATTCGGGAAGTATTGCATATCAGCTGCATTCCTGATTACCTTGCCTATCTTTTTATCATCAGCAAATAGCTCTATGTTGCATGTCAAATCCTTCCCAGTGTCATTATAGAGACTGAATAACGATACACAAAGGACTGATCCTTGAGGTACACCACTGGTTATCTTAAATCTTGCAGATTAGCTCACCCATATATCTCTTTTGGTCTATCAGTTAGCCGTCCACTTATCCACACCAATATTTTATAATCGAATCTCGTATTCTTCAGTTTATGCAACAGTCTTCCATACTAGCCATTCTTTGTTTAAAGTTGCTGTAAATATAAGTGATTCAAACAATATCAAAGCCTTAGTAAAATCCAGGAGTGTCATGATACATCCATTCCACTTGTCTAATTCAATATTAACATTGTTATAGCATGTGAACAAGTTGCTGAAATATTCCAATTGTAAATCCATGCTGTTCATTGCAAAGTAGAGATTCTCTGTCAACCCATTTCAGAATTCAAGCCCTAACCAGCTTTTCCAAATTCTTCACCACCACTCCAGAGATACTGTTAGGTTGATTGTTGGATGCATCAGCCTTGGTACCACCCTTGTTCACTTTTATCATCATCATCAAATTCCTGATATGTACCCTCGAGGGGTGTATAGGATATGATAGTATTACATGAAAAACTTATATCATTACTAACTTACTATCTACAATTTTCCTCCAAATCAATCTGTTATCTGTCAAGACTTCAACATTATCAGATCTTATATTTCTATCTTCTAAAGCACTTTTTACTGTATCAATCCACCTATATCTTGGTCTTCCTCTGTTGTTTTTTTCCTACCAACCTGGCAGAGAACACTTGTTTTGCTAATCTTTCCTCTCCCATTCTGTTTAAGTGACCACACCATCTGAGATTAGCTCTGCTAATGCATCCCTAAATGCTGGCAATGCAAGTTCTTTCCTAATATCCTCATTGTTAATATGATATTGTCATTGATGCTATCTGTTCATTCCCCTAATCTTTCTTAGGACTCTCATATCTGCAGTCTCTAGTCTTTAGTTAAGTGTTTTACATCTGACCCATCTCTCAGATCCATAAGTTAAAATTGATTTGAACACTCTCCTGTATACAGCTAATTCAGTGTTTTGACTAATTTCTCTCTTATTCCATATAAATTTATTCAATTGACTTCCTACTATACCAGCTTTGATGATTCTGTGTCTATTTCCATATTTAATTTAGTTATTCAATTTAGTCAGGGAATCTTGCAGAGTTATAACAGATTTATTTAGAAGTATAACATCTGCATAGATTAAAGAGCTGAGATGAACATCTCCAATTTTGATATCAGGTTTAATACCACTTCCTTCATAATGTGATCCGTATAAATAATGAAGAACTGAGGGGATAATATACATCCTTGTCTGACGCCAGATGTATTATTAATCTATCTTCCTATGCTTCCTTTAATTCTAACTGCTGACTTACAACTCGAATAAAGACTAAGTATTGCTTGATATAATGCCCTTGACACCATATAACTGTAGCGTTTTGAATAGCTACTCTCCTGGCACCTTGTCATATGCCTTTTCCAGATCTACAAAACTTAAATACTGATCTTTGTTAAATTCCCGTGATTTCTCAACTATCTTATCGTAAAGTGAAAATTTGATCCTGACAGCCTCTATTTGGCCTGAATCCAGCTTGTTCTTCACCAAGCTTCTCTTCCATAATCCTTATCAACTGTTTCTCAAGTATACTTGCATATATCTTACCAAGAACACTCAGTAATGAAATGTCTCTGAAATTTTCACATTCAGTTTTCTTTCTCTTTTTATATATGGGTACTGTGAGAGCTCTGTTCCAATCATCTGGAATTCGTCCCTCTGTCCAGGCCTACTGAGCTATGCAGAGCAGCCACTGTAAGTCTTTTATATCTACATACTTGAGCATTTCTGGTCGAATATCATATACTCCTTCTGCCTTTCCACATTTCAGGCTTTTGATGGCTTTCTACTTCAAGTATGGATATATGTATTCCTGATTGCATGCCTAGTCAGTGTTTTTTTATTACTCTGCTGTCATCCCTCCTTGTTTCATTTAGAAATTTTTTGAAGTAATTACTCATACTCCAAGTATATCTTTTTCTCCCGTTTTCATGTCACCTTTATCATCTCTAACTCCTTTTACAGCACTCTTTCCTCCATTCCTAAGCTTCTTCAACAACCTCCAGAATATTTTGCCGCCTTCTTGATATTTATTTTCTATATTCTTGCCAAAGTCCACCCATGACTTTTGTTTAGCTAGTTTTACACAGTATTTAGCATTCTTGCATTTGTCTCTGTATACTCTAAGAGTACAAGCTGACTTATTTGCCAGGAATTTTTGATATGCTTTCTTCTTTTCCTTCACTGCCTCTTTAACTTCCTGTGTCCACCATGGAGTTCTAATTTTTCTATCCTTTCAGACAGCCTTACCACATGCCTCTCTGGCTGAATCAGTCAGTGTTTTCTTCAGGGTTTGCCACTGAATCTCCAAGGTTTGGTTCCTGTTCTCGAACTCTTTAATTTTTTCTTGAATAATGTTTGTGTACCTTATTCTACAGTTTGCATCTGAGAGCTGCTCAACTTTTATTTGCTTTTAAACTTTCTTACATGTTCTTCTTTTCAGTATAAAATTCAATTTTATCCTATTCAAGACTAAATGGTGATCACTTCCAATTTCAAATCCTGTGTACACTCTAGTGTCCTGCATCAGGGAGTAAACATCACTATCGATAATAACGTAGTCAATGGGACTTTTCTTGTTCCTTGCCTCTTCTCCCCATGTGAATTTGTGCACATTTTTATGTTGGAACATTGTGTTAGTAATAACCAGACCATGTCCTGAGCAGAAATCCAACAGGTATTTGCCATTATTATTAGCTTTGCTCTTTTCTCCAAATTTTCCAAAATATTTTTGTATGTCTGACAATCGTTTCCTACTCTGCTATTTAGATCCTCAACAAGGAACCAACTTTTCCTTTTTCATTGTGTCAGTTGCTTTCTCTAAAGCCTCAAAATATTCCTCCACTTCTACTGTAGTGGGACCATAGGCACAAATAATTCTCATTGTCCAGTTTCCCATTCTCATATTTGCCCACATCACTTTACTTGAGACTGCCTGCCATTCAAGACGTTTAGGCTCGTATTTTGTGTTGAACACTATGGCTACTCCTTTTTTCCTTGATTGTCATTGCCTGAATATAACATTTTGTATTTTTTGCTCAGAAAAATCTCACAAGATTTTGTCATTTTTTGTTTCAGTCACCCCTATTATGTCGATCTGGTACTTATCTAATTCCTCAGCTAGCTTCATTTCTTTGCCATTCAGGCTTCTTATGTTGATAGTACCGATCTTTAACTCTGGTGATGTTGAGTTGGGGTGTGTTTTCAGATTTGTTTCGGTAGCTGACTTTTCACTGTTTACCCTGGTTCCCTGGTGAAAACAATGGGGGACCTTGTTTAACTGGGTGACACCCCAGCTGACATGAAGTTCTGTCATGTTGTACCATCATTTTTTTAGTTTGGTTTAAGCCAATAAGAATACAATTTGGTGGCTAAATCCCAAATTGCCAGCCCATCCTCCTTCATTCAGTATCCAGATAGATACCTAACAGGGTGCACCACGAGAAGGTGAGGATTGGACATTAGGTTAGAAATCTTGGTCAGTTCTCTGCATTCCGTTAAAGGTGATGTGGAGGTTTTCTCTCAGTTATACAGCTTTGACCCTTAAGCACCCTGAGCAAAAACCAATGAAATAAAAAATGTAGATAAAAATGGATTGGATATATTCTAAGAATGAACAAAAGAGAAACATTTCCGGAGTGGCTTTGACATGGATCCCATTAGGGAAAAGGAAAAGAGGAAAGCCTAATTTAACTTTTCAGAGAATGGCAGAAAATGAAGAAGAAATGGCAAACTTGCAGAATTGACGAGAAACTGAACTGGTGGCTCAAGATCACTAAATGAAACAATCTGTGAAAAGCACAGTGGTAGAAAATATTCAAGAAGAATGTAATCAAGAGTACATGTCAATCCTTGAGGTAGAAAACTCCATCAAAAACATGAAATGTAGAAATACAGTGGAGTATATGCTATTCAACTAGAAATGCTCAAATGTGGAAGTTTAAAAGTTTTACAGTTGCTATAGTGCATAACTGAGAAGGAATGATCTAGGATTGAATTAAAGATGATTGGAGTAGAGCCCACATATTATCCATCTTTAAAAAAGTAAAATAAAACTCATTGAAAATTACAGAGGAATTTCACTCTCACTGTTCCTGATAAAATTTATTTAAGTATATTTCAGAAAAGGCTAAGAAAAATTGTGGAAGGATAACTTGGAAAAGAACAAGTTGAGTTTAGGCAAACAGAAATTGTCACGAATCGGGTAGTGGAGAAATCATGGAAATATAACAAGGATCAGTATTTAATTACTACGATAAAGAACCAAGAGACTATTTTTCCGCCGTCGTTATTATCCCTTTAACTTGATCAGTATTTAAATTTTGTAGATCTGGAAAGTACATTAAAAAAAGGTATAGTATACCAAGAGAAAAACTAGAAAATCTGTTCAAAACACTATAGGTATATGAAATAAATGGGACATTATATCAAGCAATATTGTAGTCCATATTTGAGTTGTAAGTCAGCTGTTAGAATTGATGACTGTACAGGAAGATGGTTTGATGTTAAAGCAGGTGTGAGACAGGAGTGCAGTTATCCACTGTTATTCATCATCTATATGGATCACATTATGAAGAAAGTGGCATTGAACTTGATATCTAAATTGGAGATAGCGTGACTAAATTGAATAAATACTGTAATAAATTTGTTATGAAAATCAGCAATAAAAACACAGACCAAAAAATAGACAGTAACATTGAAAACATTAACTGCATCCTTAATAAAGAACCTGTAGAACAAGTAAAGCATTACAGCTATTAGGCACAATTTTTAGTGAAGATGGCAAATTAAATATGGAAATAACAACAGAATTGGCATTGCTGGTCTGGTAGGAACTCAACTGAATAAATTTTTATGGAATAAGAAAAAAATTACCGTATTTGGCGGCATATAAGACACATTTTCTTCCTTTGGAAATAGGTCTGAAAAACAGGGTGAATCTTATACACCGATACTCACAGAACAGAAGATGTTAAAAATCAACTCGAGGAATTGAAAACTCAGTTAGCTGTAATTCCAGGAGGTCTAACTAGTCAGCTTCAACCTTTAGATGTCTGTATTAGTAAATTTAAGGGATTTATAAAGGACAATTGGAACATCTGGATGCAGTCTTCGGATTTTGAGGTTATACAACCAGGAAGAAGGAAGAGGCCTAGCATTTCACAAGTTTGTGAGTGGGTCAAAACTTCATGGGATGCTGTGAAAACTGAGACAGTGGTTAAATCATTTAAGAAGTGTGGCATTAGTAGTGCACTGGATGGTACAGAGGACAATTTGTTGTGTGAGGACTCAGATTCTAATTTAGAAGAGGTTTCAAGTGTCTCTTCATTTAGCTCTGGAGATGAATTTCTGGGTTTTGACAAAAAAGATTAAAAGGTGGGTACTCTTTTCAGTTAAATTAGGTATTTGTTGGAAGTAGACCTACTTATTACTTTATATTTGAAATACTGTAAATTCATTATAATATTCAATGATAAAGTTTTTTTCCTAAAAAATGTGTACAAAAAAGGGGGTGCGTCTTATAGGCCTAGACTAGCTACATATAACGCAGTGTTCAGACTGGGTTTAGCTTATGTACCTGAGAGGTGGATTAGAAATAAAACACTTCATTAAAGACTGAAGAATACATATGAGAGTTCTCATGAAGATGAGGATGGTAAACAGGTGGCCCAGCAGTGGTATCATATTAAAAATGAGGATATTGGGAAAGAATGCGACATTGTTCTTTCAGACAGAGCTGATCTCAGATTTAGTCAGTTAAATAGAATGGCAAAGAAAAAGGTTAGCAAGATAAGTGTGTTTTTGATAGAATGGAAGGAAAAGGACTCAGAGGAAGACCAAGATCATGTAGATGGGTTAATACACTAAGAAGTGCCTTCAAAGACCAAAACATAAGATCTGACAATATTGGATTCTTGACAAGAAAGCATATTAATTTGAAGGAAAATTGTCAGTAGTAAATTAGTAATGATGTTAACCTTTTTCATCTAGTATTTATTCTGATATCCTATACACCTTTTGAGGGTACATATCAGGAATTTGATTACTATTACTAATAGTCTATAGATTTATAAACTTTCATGGCCAGAATTCATATAAAAAGAAATAAAGGGGAAAAAAAGTCATTCTGCAATAAACAACTTTAATATTCTAATGAATACTATAGTTATCTAATTGCTCATTTTAGTATTTTTCTAACAAATATAGGCAGTTCTCACTTTACAAGTTCACAGGTTTACAAGTTCTTTTTTTTTTTTTTTTTTTTTTTTTTTTTTTTTTTTTTTTTTGAAGTGTCAAGAAATAGAAAATGTGTAATTTAATTGAAATAAATAAATGCTAAACACTCATAAATACAGCATTTCAAACCACACACACATACCTCTATGATACAGTATTACTGCATGTGTTTGGCCAGGCAGACAAGAACCTCACTGACTCATACATAAAAGTTACCATACTGCTGTTTTATATAAAGAGTGGTTGTATTGCTCTTCATTTTTTTTTTAAATCCTCCTTATTAATATTGTACAATATGCCAAAAGAAAGTAATACTGCAGAGAGTGACGTCAATAAAAAGAAACAGGAAGAGGAATATCATTCATTGGAAACAAAATGAGATCATAAGCAAACATGCTACTGGAAATGACTGTTAAAGATCTTTATATGGAATATTATCTAAGCACTTCAACTGTGTGTGCTATTGTACACATTTAAACTATTGTTGCGTTTAACTATTTAAATGTTACTTTATTTATGTAAACTATTAACAGTGTTTTATAGTTTAAACTAGTGTTTTGTTGACCTTTATCTAGCATTACTGTGATCATATTTCATTTAAGAACATGACCCACTCCTGTTTTTAACGTTGCACGTATGGGAAATAAATTCCTGCTTTAGCCTCCCAAACGGCTAGGACATCTATAGATGTCCAACTAAATCTGGATATGTTTCAGCCCACCTGTTTAAAGAACCTGGATAAGAAGTGCAATTTGACTGTCATGTCCATTAGAAAGTGTGATAAACCCTCACACTGAAGAGAACAGTTAATCAGATTATCTCGCGTTCGTAGCTGCATCTCAGTTGCCTATAACAAGAAACGCACTTCCTTGTTCCATGCTGGTCGACTGGATTTTAGTTATATAGGATAGACTAAAAATAGAGAAATTATTTATACTTTTGTTTTCTCTTTTTATTGTACAATACAATTTTAATGTCTGGACAAAATAAAGATCTTGTATAATTTGTTCACTTAAAAATATTTAAGTGAACAAAGCCTTACCTTGGAGAACCAATTTAATTTTTTATTTTTTTGCGCTAATTTTTTTCTAATCGCTTACTAGACAAAAGATTTTTCTTTGTTCTCGAAGAAATTAATTCACGATAATTATTTGAAATATTCTTTTAAAAAAAGAAAAGAAAACCGGCTGCCGACGTTCCAGTTTATATTATTTTTATTTTTGTACAAAACCTTCGAAATCGAATAATACTTCACAGATTTCCTTTAGGACACACTTGAGCAACCTTGCTTTATAGAGAATAACATGAAATTCTTTAATCATATTAATTTTTTCTTCATGTTGTATAGTGATCTACTGTTCTTTGTACTTTCACTTTCTTGGTTTCCTTGTATAATTGGTCATTACAAAATGAAATTAACAGTTATGATTTAAATTTATATTTTCTGCATAATTCAGATATTTTATTCTCCAATTTTTAAAGTAAGCGATACATTTGCTTATTTTTATCATTCAAAATATGTATATCAAAATTTCATTTCCTTTCACAATAGAATTGAACTTTATTTTGTCTCTGATAGTTTAACCCCCTCCCCCCCTGTGGCATTACTATCACACACCCGAAAACTGTTATGAAACATAGGTACAGTTTTTATTTAATTTGTTATTTTTCTCTAGTAATTGTTCCACATAACTTTAATTTTTTGATACTGAAACTATGTGGTGATTATTATAAATTAGCAAATTATAAATCAGACAATATACATATTATTTATGTATATTGTCTGATATTGAGAGACCCTTTACTGGGGAAAGGTTACTGCATTACAATGGATAATTACTATATGTGTCCTGAACTTGCTGATTTGCTTTTACAGCATTGTACAGATAGTTATGGTACTGTAAATGCAAAAAGGCGAGATATGCCTCCAGATCTGGCTTCAGGAAAGCTATCGAAGGGGGAAATCCGAGCTTATCAGTGAGGGAAAGTCTTTGCACTACGTTGGAAAGACAAAAAAAGATGTTTTTCTGCTGTCTTCCCTGCACAATCCATCAACGGAATCCATGGAGAAGCATGGTTTGAAGAAAGAAAACCCATTGCTGTGTGTGCATAGAACGACACTATGGGTGGAGTCGACAGGTGCGATCAGCAGCTATCATTCTACTCTGTAATGAGGAAACAGCATAAAAAATATTACAAAAAAGTGTTTGGACATGTATTAGATTTTGTTATTTGGAACAGTTTCCTTCTGCACAAGAAAAAATGTTTGTCTACCATAACATATCTAGAATACAGAATAGAAATTGCAAAAGCATTGCTGCATGCACATGCGCCTTCTTCAGCAAGCAGAAAAACAGGAAATCCTGCCAGACATCTGAGGTTGAACGCTGCTAACTCCAACCATTTTCCCGAAAATCTACCACCAACAGCTAATAAAAAAAAACCTGCACACAAATATTACGTATGTAATAAAAAAAATGTCAGAAAGGAAACAAAAATCTGGTGCCCTGAGTGTAAAACTGCTTTGTGTGTTTACCCTTGCTTCAAGGTGTTCCACACTGTTCAAGAATTTTAAATTCTGAACAGTATGAAATAAAAAATGTTTGTTTTCAAGGCCATCAAAACAGTCCTTTTCAGGACTACAAATATTGATAGAGGGATACCTGGATGAACTGTTTCCTTTTCATCTTGAAGGCGAATTTTTAAGTTCTTTTTATGACACAGAATGATATTTTCGAAGGAATAAAATATAAGAGGAACTGGAAAGAGTATTCCAGGTAAAGTATTTCACCAAAACAATAAAAAATAATGAAATAAAATCTACCCTATATACATATAAAATGATAGGCCTTTTTATGTCATATTTTTCGAAACGTTTTGAAGCTCAGGGGCTACCCTGAGTGTCGAGTCTTCAAAATTTGATCATCAGAATTCAGGGGCAGAACCCCCTTTCGAGTTATCACAGTTGAAGGAGAACTGGCTTACCAGACCGGAACATGGGGGGGGGGGGGGGGGGCATAGCCCCCCCTAGTTAATAAATGAAATATATAAATAATAACGGGAACATTTTCACCTTGCCAACACTCAACATTAATGTGATATGGGTTCCAAATTTCTTGTTTCGGAGATATATATTACAAAGTTTTGTAATAAAAAGTTCTGCTACAATGAAGTTTGACATAGTCAGCAATATTATTACTACCTTATTTCTGTTTCTCGTGTGGGAGAAAAATGGTAAAATGTCACTCTTATAATTATATGAGATGTTATAATGGCAAAAATAGTAAGAAAAAAGTCATTTGCACTTTCTCTTCAAAACACAAAGAAAGAACATTGTAAATTCAGCCAGTGGAAAAGAAAATCTGTTATCTGATTTTTTTTTTCTTGTAGTACAAAGAAGAAATCACTGCATATAACATGGAGTCTGCATGAGGGAAAAAATCTGGAAATTGGTTACATTATAACGAATAGAGAAATCATGTCAGAAAAATTATTCACGTAACATTCTAATCTCAGCAGACATAACATTTTCTTCTAGATTACATATCTAAAGTAACTGAACCTTTGCTACTGTTTTACACTAAAATGAATGGGTATGTTCCCCAAGTGATTTACGTTTGTAACAGCTGTCTTGCGAACAATTTATGAAATAAATTATCTGAAATATCCACAGATTGATCAGGTCTATACCCCCCCCCCCCCCCAAAAAAAAGAAGATTATGAAACGCATATGCACCTTTTCTTTGAAAATAATTCAAATCCTCTTTTTCAAGATAATTGTATGATTTAATTTCTAATTTTTCGATAATAAAAGTGAAACTGATCATTATAAATTAAGCAATTATTTTGGCATAAATAATGTATAAGCATGTAAACGAAATGTCAGTATTTCTGTTAGGATATAGGTAATCAACAATCGAAAAGGAAACGACATTCTTGACATATTTTGCGCTACAGCTTGAGGCACTTTAGTGTGACTTTAGTGTTCTCCCCTTTCTTCTCAATAGCACTGAGAGTAATAAGCCTTCAACTTTTCCTCCAGCTAAGAGGATATTACCAAGTATTTATAAGACGTTGATTATTTCAGAAATAGCTTCCAGCAGCAGAAGTAATATTTAGATTTTTTTAAAGAAAAACAAACAAAAATAATACTACTGAACTTTCTTTTGTGTGGTATGCATATAAACAATTTTGCATGGTGAAAATATAGCATATTATTTCTAAAATTTCACATAATTTCAGCGGACAGTAGAACAGCTGGTTTTAGATTGCAAGTAAATAGAACAGAATTAGAAGCTTCACAGTACAATCTGATTGCCGTATATCTTTTGTCAAAATGGTAAAATGAAGTAATTGATTTTGAATACTGTCTAGCAAAGCTTTCAAACCTGTATAGAAATTTAGAGTAGTTATGCAATTGAGTTCCAGGAGAGAATAAGGAGGTGGGGGGGGGGGGGAAGCATTAGAAAATCTTCAAAATGAGCAAAAATTTTGAATCATTCCGTATATGATATTTTTCACATATTTTCAACATATCTACGAGGATATGCATTAGATATTATCGTAATATGCATAATACAAATAAATAAATAAATAAAAGACCAAGGCGAGGAATCACTGCTAAAATATCATTGGATATAAATTTTTGATACCAAAAAGACACAATCGGAAACCGAGTAATGCAATTTAGCATTTTAACATTTTTTTTTTATTTTGTCTTTATGGATAACAAAAAATCGTTTCTAAAACTGAAATGTGATGATCCATATAATGCTATTTGGCTAGAAACGAAAGCAAAAGGACATATTTATTTCAATAAATATTATTTAAAAATATAAATATTTGACATAATATTTTCAAAGCAAAAATTTGAAAATTCTGAAATTCGAAAAAAAATTATTCAATTATTATATGTAAAGTGAAAGAACAATCAGTGCAACTCTTCCGGTGCACTGATTTGTAGAATAAAATACACCAAATTTACTATCACTAAATAGATTAATTGCAAAAGCTGATCAGTGGTCATTTCAGGATTGATTTTTTTCGCATATGTGAAATTCGTTTCAATTTTTGGGAAGAGACACAATAAATCATTTTAGAGGCAAGAAAGGTCAAATAACTTAGGACAGTAAATGAAATTCTAAGCAACACAATAGACGTAAAGACAGGGGGACACAAAGGTCACTCAGCAACAGTTAATCCACTAATGGCTATAGAATAGCCGTAACGAGATTAATGGTGGAGGAAGGTAATGGCATGATAAAAGGTAGAATGCCGACGAAGTTTTGATCCATGAAAAAAGCTAGGGAAAGCTGACTATATCATCCACACGAGCCGGTTGGGAGGTTAATAGTTTTCACTTGACAAGCATACACTAGGAATGAAGTAACTCATAAAGTTGAGAACTATCTGTACTAAAATAATATTTAAGTAATATTAAAAACTGACATCTTATAAATTTTATTTTTGTTTTGTTTTATTTTACTTGTTAGGAGAAATGTATATACAACAGACTTCTTATATTTCCTTTTTTTTTTCAGAAAAGCTGCTCAATTGAAGCTTGGGAAGAAATGATTATGGTTTGTATTAAGTATTTTTGATAATTTAAATGAAACTCAGGGATGCCATTTATGTTAAAGAGAAGACAAGCCATTTCAGAATCAGAGGGGTCTGTACTGGAAACATTACTTTTAAATTGTCATGATTATAAATACATTTGTAACAATTAAAAAAATATAAATCTCTAGCACTGCACTAGACATAAACATTATATTTAATAGTATCATTAAAAATATTAATATTTGGAACAATATAAATTGTGCCAAATGTTAACAAAAAAATTCTTCTCTTTAATAATTAATTCATCTTGCTGAAACAAGGTATTCTTTAAACTGTTCATGCTAAATTTTAAATTGGCTATTTTCTATGTTTGCTTTTTCTTGACAAATTTGAAGTTCAATATTAACAAATCCCAGGAATGGACTTTTATGAGAGTGGGTGTATATTTATATGATCTTTTTTTTTTTTTTTTTTTTTTTTCCCTCATGGCTAATTTATCATATGTTTGTACCTTTGACAGTTATTTATGAAGTAGCAATAACACTGAAATAAAAATTTATTGCTAAACCTTTAGAATTCATAATCAGCTTGGAAATATTATTATTATTTAAATAATAGTTTAAATTATACACATTTAAACTGATACCCCCAGGGATTCCAAAAACTCATCAAGGGAGGGCATCTACTTGACAACTCTGTCTCCACCAACTACAATGAACTGCCATCATCTACTGCCCACCACCACTACCATTTTCAAAGACAATCGCAAACATCCATGCCCATGGCAGGATTCGAACCTGCAGCCTTTTAGCTGGAGAGTGGATACACCGCTCAGCCAACCAGGCCAGCAATATATGTCACATAAAAATCCAGAGTACAGGATTTCCAACATATGGATCCAGCTACTTCTGTTTCTATGTCAGTTTAATACCTATTGATTCTAATGGAATGTAAGACCTAGGTCACTACTTATAATGTGGTATGTGAATCATATTATTCTGTTGTCATACTTAAATTAAAATATTTTGTTTTTCTTTGTTTTGATTTCTTATAACTTGTCATTGCACACACTGATTACCTTGGCTGAAAATTTTGCAAGAAATGTAAAATAACTTCATGAATTATTCATAAATTCACTATAAGGATGGAATTCATTGTATAGGAAATTTTCTAGATACTTTCACTGTAATCTTTCAGTGAGAATTTTTCCAATACATCATAGTATACTGCAAAATAAGTACATTTTACAAAATGAAATAGATGAAAGACACTGCACAGGAATTATTATGTATAGCCTACATGTTTCATAATTTCAATATTGATTACAGGTTTCACCCTAAGTAAAACATAAGCTAAAGCTGCATAATTTTGATGAAAATGAGTTTATCATAATCAGTTTCTTGATATGTACCCAAAAGAGTTAAGGCTACTATGACAGCACTACATGATTAAGTTGACATTATTATTAATATTCTATTCACAATTTTCCTTCGAATTAGTCTATACTTGAGAGCACTCCAATATTGCCACATATAATATTTTGTGCTTCTGAGGCATTTATGATTGAATCCACCTAGACCTTGGTCTTCCTCTGAGTCTCTTTCCTGCCATCTTGGCATCAAACACCTGTTTCGTTAACCTTTCCTTGCCCATTCTTTAAGTGGCCATAAAACTTTGTTAGCTATACTTGCACGTTCTTGAAAGTTACTTTCTAATATCTTCATTTTTAATGATTTATTCACTCCTCTACTTTTTCTCAGAACCCTCATACCTGTGGTCTCTAGTTTTGAACAAGGGCTTTATTTCTAACCCAACTCTGAAATCCATAACTTAAAATTGATTTGAACACCATCTTGTATACTGCTAGGTTAGTGTTTGGAATAATTTCTTTCTTATTCTATATAAATTTATTCATCTGACTTACCAGCTTTACCAAGTCTGTTTCCATATTTAATTTGCTCTTCACTAAATACTGTGCCTAAATAGCTGAAATATTTGACTTGTTCTATAGGCTTTTCATTCAGAATTCAGTTAATGTGTTCAATATTTCTACCTATTTCATAGTTTTGGTCTTCTTATTGCTGATTTTCATGCCAAATTTGTTAGAGCTGTTATTCAGTTTAGTTAGAGAATCCTGGAGAATTGCACTAGATTTTAGGAGTACAACATCATTTACATAAAGCAAAGAGCTAAGTTTAACATTGCCAATTTTGATATCAGACTAAATACCCCATTCCTACAAATTGTGATTCAGAAATAATGTTTGCACCTTTGTTGCACACCTGATCAAAATATCTTCCTGTACCTCTTTCAGTTCTAACTACTGACTTACAGCTTGTATTGCTCAATATAATGTCCCATTTACACCATATAACTGTAGTGTTTTGAAGAGCTTTCCTCTTGGCACCTTGTCATATGCATTTTCCAGATCAATCAAACATAAATACAAATCCTTGTTATATTCCTAAGATCTCTCAACTATTAGGTTAAAATGAAATCTCCTAAAAATCTGTATTTGACCTGAATCCATCTTGTTTTTTACCAAGCTTCCTTGCCACAACTTTTTTAGCTGTTTCTCAAGTATACTTCCATAAATCTTACCTGGAACACTTAGTAGAGAAATTCCTTTGTAATTCTCACATTCAGTTTTATTCCCTTTTTTATAGATGGGTACTCTGAGAGCTCTAATCCAATCATTGGGAATTTGACCTTCTGACCAGGCTCTCTGAATTATGCATTGTAAAAGCCACTGTAAAACTTTTATACCTCCATGTTTAAGCATTTCTAGTCTATCATCTACTCCAGCTGCTCTCTGCATTTCAAGTTTTTGATAGCTTTTTCTATATCAAGTGTTGATATATACTACTCTTTGCATTCCTCTTGAAAATGTTCTACTACAGGGTAAGCCAAAAGTCACAAAGGAGTCTGAAGTTTTAATTACTTTTTTTTGTTAATTAATTTAAAAAAAATTTTTTTACGTATTTTATAAAGAAGACCTTGGAGATTAACCATGGAAAAATTCACAAAGAACAGCAAATACAAATTGTGAAATTTTATTATTGAAACCAAGGATTAATAATTCTGACCCAACAAGCATATCGTCACCATTATGGCGTGAGAGATTCTCCGAGCGAATCAATGATTAGATGTTTGATTGGTCGTTTTGAGGAACAAGGTTCAGTAAGCTACCTTCCATGAATAGGCAGACCACACTTGGTTAGGAACAAAGCCACAGTTGAGCGTGTAAGGAAGAGTATTGCAGAAGACCAGAGCACATCAACTCAAAGGGTCTGGATAAGTTGGAGTCTCTTGGACGTCACTCTAGCATATTCTGAAAACCTTGAAACTGTTTCTTTATAAAATCCAGTTGGTGCAATAGCTGAAGCAAGCCACCAGATTATGCTGACATATTGCAATATACAATCAGATTTCAAGAATTAGCAAGGAGAGATCCCAAATTTATCCACAAGCTGATAATGTCAGGTGAAGCACATTTTCATTTGAATGGCTTCGTTAACAAACAAAAATTCAGGAATTGGGGTTTGGAAAACCCTAGGGCATTTCATCAAAGGGAATTGCACCCACTTTATGGCCTGGTGTGGGGTGATGTCGGAAGAAGTGATCGGACCTTCCTTTTTCTGAAAACCACATTGGGAACCATGTCAATGTTACAGGAGATGAATATCGGCCTATGATTGAAAATTTCTTACTCCCAGTAGATCAAGATAAACATGACATGTGGTTCCAACCAGATGGAATGACAGCTCACACAGCAAGGGCTACTTTAACAGCTGAAGAACAATATTCAGGCCAAAATCAGAGCAAAATCCTGAAACACTAAGAGGTATCATGAAAAATTCCTTAGAAAGGGCACGTTTGTGCAAAGCAGAAAATGAACACCATTTACAAGATTTGATTTTTCACACCTAGTGTAAATTTATTTCCTATATATACTGTATATCAGGGCCGCACCAACCCGAGGTTGCAAAAGGTGCACCGCACCTGGGCGGCAACATTGATAGGGTGGCAAGAAACAAATATCAAATATTTATTTTATGTAGCTAATATCTAATTCGGATTATACAATGCAGTATAATCATTAATAGTAATAATATTCATTTCTTGGTATATCCTACATCGTAAAATTTAACTAATATAATATAATATTATTAACAACCCTACTTTTAGATGTCAGATGGAAGAAAAAGATTTTCTGGAGCAGAATATACTTTGAAATGAAATGAAATGAAATGAAATAATTTAAATAATAGGAGAAAAAAATAAAATCTAATATTGTTAAAATGATAAAATTAAATAAATATTACGCTATCATTTTAGACACCACTCCAGACGCATCTCACGAAAATCAATTAAGTATTGTTGTAAGATTTGTTTACCTCGATAATGACAACAAGAAAATAGAAATCAGAGAACACTTTTTAGGATTTTATTCAATTACTAACCCAACAGGCGAAGGCTTAACAAATTTTGTTGTAGTTTGCAATCAGAAAATATAAATCTTTACGATTTACATGCTCAAGCATGTGATAATGGGACAAACATGAAGGGCAAAAATCAGGGTCTCCAAAAGAGAATATTAGATATGAACCCGAGAGCATTTTACGTACTATGTGCTGCTCATAAGCTTAATCTAGTTGTAAATGATGCTGCGAGTGTTCCGCATGAAATAGCAAATTTTTTTTTCTAAATCAGCCTATCGTTGGAAAATTTTAAAAGAGGAATGCTCAAATTTTACTGTTAAAAGTTTGTGATACGAGATTTTCAAGCTGCATAGACGCTGTAAAAGCTTTAAGGTATAATTTAGAAAAAATATACGATGCTTTATACATTTTATATCAAGATAAATCAAGAGATAGCGACACAGGAATGAAGCTGAAACATTATTATCAAAAATTAAATCTTTCAAATTCATATGTTCTCTTGTTATATGGCACCAAATCTTATCGAAAATTAATGTCATAAGTAATTTGATGCCAAAACCGGACGTAATTATGTCTACAATAATGAAAATGTTGATAGACCTAAAAAATTATTTAAAGGATTGTGGAACAGATGAGGCATTCAAAAATGTTAGGGGAAGCAACTGAAATTGCAAATGCAGTGGATTGTGATCCAATTTTTCCTTGTATGCCAATAGTCAGACCTTGAAAAAAAAAAGATTATTCTCGTATGAAAGTGAAGATGAAGTTATTGAATTGCAAGAATAAAATTTCAAAGTCAATTTTTATATAGTTATAATTGATATAGCTATTTCAAAACTTGATGAAAGATTTACATTATTGAAAGAACATAATGATGTTTTTGAATTTTTAAATGACATTTATTTATTAAAACCAATGGAGAAGAAAGAAAAATTAAAATATTGTAAAGATTTGGAGATAAAATTGACAGATGATAAAGATTCTGATATAACTCCTTGGAATTATGCGAGGAAATAGAAAATATTTTAATCTATCTTAATCCGAATATGAACGCATTTTCGGTACTTGAGTATATATTTTTGAATGATCTTCTTAGTGTTTTCCCCAATTTGTCAATAACACTAAGAATTTATTTAACAATACCTGTGACTGTTGCAACTGGCAAAAGATCCTTTTCAAAGCTGAAAAATTATAAAAAATCATCTCCGCAGTGCAATGATACAGGATATACTCAACAATTTAAGTCTTATTAACATAGAACATCAGATTGCTACTAATTTAGATATGGAGGATATAATAAATGATTTTGCTACAAAAAAAAATCACGTCAAGTAAATTTTACATAAAGGCATGTGCAATTAATCTTTGTTTATATTAAGAAATAATTGTTGTTGTTTTTTGTTTGTTTTTGAAAAAATGTTAAAAATAACTATACGAAACTATGTATTCTGTGTTCTTAATAAATAAGACGTAACTTTTGGTTAGCATAAATTGTTATTTTATTTATTGTAGTAAATGCTACATGCAATTTCTTTTAGTTATTTTTTAAGAGGTGGCCGATAAAAGTTTGCGTCCCGAACGGCAAAATGGTATTGTAAATTTAAAACAAAAAAATGGAGGATTTATTAAATATTGAAACCCCTTTGTGACTTTTGGCCCACCTTGTACTACTACTGTTTTGTCCATGCTTGTTTTGTTTAATTTTTTCAAGGTAATTACTCTAAATATCTAGGATATCCTTATCTTCAGTTTTCGTGTCACCTTTATCTTTGATTCCTTTTATGGTACTGTTTCCTCTATTTCTAAGCTTTTTTCAATAGCCTGAAGAGCATTTTCCTACCTTCCTGATATTTATCTTCTGTGTTCTTACCACTGTCTTCCCATGACCTTTGTTCAGCCACTTTTACACATAGCTTAGCTATCTTATATTTTTCTCTGTATTCTTTTATGGCATCTATCAACTTATTTGCTAGAAACTTTTGGTATGCTTTCTTCTTTTCCAGAACTGCTTCTTTAACTTCTTGTGTCCACATGGGGTTCTTATTTTTCTATCCTTCCAGACAACTTTACCATAAATCTCCCTAGCTGAATCGGTTAATGTCTTCTCCAGAGTTTGCCACTGAGACTCCAAGGATTGGTTCTTGTTTTCAAATTGCTTCAGATTTTCTTCAATAGTGTTTATATAGATTTGTTTACAGGTTTCAGACTTCAAGTCATTCCAAGTCATTCCTTTAAGGAGCTAAATTTGCATAATAATGATTTTGATGAACTTGAGTTTATATATATTTATTATTATTATTACTTATTTATTTTGCCACTGTTCAATTAGATATTTTTAGATGAAAGAAAATTTTTTTTTGAGATTTTTTTTTCTTGGTGTCATATTAAATATGGCACCATATTTATTTCATGGATCTGAGGAATTTTTAGAATTCTTGAGAATTTTAAAATTAACAGCTTATTTCCAAATTTTTGAATTTCTGATTTTTCACTCTCATTATATTGCTCAAGCTTTATATTTTTAAATTTCTTATTTGTATTTTCAGATGAACTAACTTTTTTTTGAAGATGGCATGGCAGCCCTTGCTTTAGGCATTCCAAATGCCTTTTTTTCCATTGATCTTTTTTTCTCTATATTCCTCTATATGGTTCTTTATTCATTATTTCTCTGTATGGTTCTTAGGTTTAATATTGTCTGATTGCTTTGTGTGTTTCATTTATCCATCTTCATCATCTTCAGATTCTGATATGTACTCTCAAGGGATGTGCAGGATGTTATGATAGTTATATAATTGTAGTTTAAAAAAAAAAGGTTCACATTACTGACTTCCTGTTGAAAATTTGTTTTCTACAGGGTGGCCATAAAATAACTTTCCCTCTTTGGAGGCATCTTTAGCTAAAACCAATGAACGGAATGAGACCAAATTTTATATCGAGACTTTTGAAGGCATTGAGAGATGATTTCTGTGAAAAAAAGATTTATTACCAAAAGTCACCGAAAGGGGAAATTTCGGCGATGGTGGAGCAGAAAGCAGTCAAATATTTGCAGTAAACGCAGGTAAAAAGGATTATGTAAATTTTACTGTGCATACATGAAAGCAGCGCCACCAATTCTACTTATAAAGGGATTGGGAACGTTCAGGCAGTTATTCGAATGACTGACGAATTGTGCTCAATATGTGTCCTACCTCGCCTCAGCGTGCTTTACTTGTTAAGTTGTTTTACCTTGAACAGTGCAATGTTGTACCTGCCCTTCAGGAATTTAGAAGGATTCATAACCTGCGTACAGGTCCTATGTCAGCTGTTGCACTGAGAGCTATGATTAAGAAGTTTGAAGAAACTGGATCACTAGGAGTTAGACCTGGCAGAGGATGGAAAAGAGTGCAAGAAGAGATAGTAACAGACGTTGCTACTGCGGTGTTCGACAACATAGGGACCAGTACTGGTCCAGGCACTCGTGTCATAGCTCGCAAACTTGATATGGCTTATGGTACAGTCGGGAAAATTTTACGGAAAATGCTTCACTTCTATCCGTATAAGTTCAGTTGTGTGCAAACACTAACTACTGCAGATTATGATAAGCGTGTGACCTTCGCGCTAATGTTTCTTGCCCGAATGTAGGTTGGCAATGACTGGCCTTGGAGAATAGTGTGGGGTGATGAGGCTCATTTTTATCTGAATGGGCCGGTCAACACTCACAACTGCAGAATTTGGGCATCTGAACATCCCCAAGCAATCCAGCAAGTACCACTGCATTCTCCAAAAGTAACCGTGTGGTGTGGCTTCACAGCCGATTTCATAATAGAATCATACTTTTTTGAGCATATTACCCCTACATGTCCTGTAACCTGCTCCATTACTGGAGAGATTTATCGACAAATGCTGGAAAATTTTGTCATTCTTGCATTGCAGCAAAGACAATGTTTGGACACTATAATTTTTATGCAGGATGGAGCACGACCACACATTGAATGTTCAGTACAGTGCCTTTTATGCCAGCATTTCAGTAATAAGAGGGTTATCAGTCAGTTCTTTCCGACGGCATGGCAGCCTCGTTCCCCGGACATCACTCCATGTGACTTTTGGCTGTGGGGTTTTTGAAACCCATTGTGTATGTTGATGGCGTTCCTAACTTGCATGTCTTGAAAGAGAACATAAAACGGGCTGTTATGAACATCCAATCTGACTCCTTACACTCAGTTGTAGAGTATGTCGCACACCGAATGCAATTTGTTGTACACAAGAAAGGTCAGCACATTGAAAATCGTGTATGTGGTCCAGGGGACCCTCATTCTGATGAATAAAACATTATTTCCTGTGAGTTCAATCACTGCATTAATTTCTGTCTCTCGCAAGTTGTTGTTTTAGTTTAATTATTCTTATTATCATTGTAACGCACCACATATCCAGCTGGAATTTGTGATGCGGCTGTCGCTTACACCATTGAAATGTTATAATTCCATTTTATCTGCCTTTAATGTAATTATCCACTTGTTTTCGGATCCACCAGCTCCAAAATTTCCCCTATCGGCGATTTTTGGTACTAAATCTTTTTTTCTCGGAAATCATCTCCCCGTGCCTTCAAAAGTCTCGATATAAAATTCGGTCTCATTCCGTTTATTGGTTTTAGCTATAGATGCTTCCAAAGAGGGAAAGTCATTTTATGGCCACCCTGTGCATTGGTCTGTATCTCCAGTATTGTTGAATTTTATATTTTGATCTTCTGAGTTATAATACTGCATTAGTTTTCTTGGATTCTGGTCTTTCTCTTGATCTTTTTCCTGTCATCTTAGCATTAAACATACACCCATTTTGCTTATCTTTTCTCTTGCATTCTGTTTAAGTGACCATACCACCAGAGATTAGCTCTACTTATACATTCCTGAATGTTGGCAATGTCGAGTCCCTTCATGATATCCTCATTTTTAATATGATTCTGCTGTTGATGCCATTTGTTCACTGAACTAATTTTTCTCAGAATTCTATCTGTAGTCTGTTTTATTTCAATCCCATATGTATGATCCATAAGTTAAAATTGGTTTGAATACTGTCTTGCATGCAACTAATTAATGTTTTGACTAATTTCTTTCTTATTCAGTTTACTGCTCATGATATCAGCATTACTTTTTGTGTTGTCTATTTGTAATTTGCCATCTTCACTAAAAATTGTGCTTAAATAACTGAAATGTTTTACTCCATTCAGAATGCAACTGATGTTTTCAATGTTCCTGCCTATTTTCATAGTCTATTATTTTATTGCTGATTTTTATGTCAAATTTGTTATACTTGTTATTCAGTTTAGTTAAGGAATTCTGAAGACTTGTACTAGACTGATTTAGGAGTATGAAATTATCTACATAAAAGGGAGGTGAGTTCAATATCTCCAGTTTTGATATCAGGCCTACTGTCATTTTTCTTCATAATGATGATGAATAATGGCAGAGATAACGAGCACCCTTATTTAACATCACATCATCTTTCTGTGCCTTCTTAATTTAACTATTGACTTACCACTCTAATATAGACTATGTATTCCTTGATATATTGTCCAATTTACACCACATCATCGCAGAATTTTATCTTGGTATACTTTTCTTACATGTTTTCCAGATCTACAAAACTTAAATACTGATCTCCTTATTGCATTCCCATGATTTCTCAACAGGATTTGAAATTGGAAGTGTCAATTACTTAGGGGAATAAAAATGGATATCACATTAAGAAGAACAGAATGTGAGAAAGTTTAAAAAGAATTAAAATTGACCAGCTTTTACAGGTAAATTATAGACTTGACTATACAAACATTATTGAAGAAAAAAATGAAACAAATTGAAAACAAAAATCAAACCTTGGAGTCTCAGTTGTGATCTTTGAAGAAGATCACAACTGGGATTTGGTATGAGGTGAAGTTATCTGCAAGGATAGAAAAATAAGAACACTGTGGTGGACACAGAAGTTTGAAAAGAAGAAAGCATACCAAAACTTCCTAGCAGAATACAGAGAAAAATGTAAGAGAGCTAATCTATGTGTAAAAGTAGCTAAACAAAAGTCATGGGAAGACTTTGGTTATGTAACAGTATGGAAAATAAATATCAGGAAGGTGGCAAAATGTTTTGGACATTATTGAAGAAGCTCAGAAATGGAGGAAAAAGTTCTGTAAAAAGAATCAAGATTATAAAGATGGCATGAAAGGTGAATATAAGGATATCCTAGATGTCTGGAGTGACTACTTTGAAAGACTATTAAATGAACCAAGCAGTCAAGCAGTAGTAGAACGGAACTAGAAAATTTTCAAAAGAAATGCAAAGAGGAGTACATATCAATACTTGAGGTATAAAAAGCTGCCAAAAACTTGAAATTGGAAAGGCAGCTGGAGTAGATGATATTTGACCAGAAGTACTTAAGTATGGTATAAAGGTACTTATATAAGATATATACTTAGGTATGAAGGTTTTGCAGTGGCTACGCTGTATAGTTTAGAGAGCCTGGCCAAAAGGTTGAATTCCTGATGATTGGAGTAGAGCTTTCATAGTACCCATTTTTAAAAAAGGGAATAAAGCTGAATGCAAAAATTACAGAGGAATTTCTCTAAGTGTTCCAGGTAAGATTTATGCAAGCATACTTGAAAAGAGGTTGTCAAGATCAGAATTTTACTTTAAGACAGATCATTGAGAAATTGTGGGAATATAACAAGGATCTGTACTTAAGTTTTGTAGATCTAGAAAAGGTGTACTACAAGGTACCCAGAGAAAAGCCTTTCCAAACACTACAATTATATAGCAATACATAATCTATATTTACATTGTCAGTTAGCAGTTAGAATTGAAGGAAATATAAGAAGATGGTTTGATGTAAAATCTGGGGTAAGACAAGGATGAACATTATTCCACTCTTATTCATCATTTATACGGATCATGTTATTCAAGAAAGTAGTAGTATCAAGCTAATATTAGAATCGGAGTTGTCAAACTTGGCTCTTTGCTTTATGCAGCTGATGTTGTACTCCTAAACACATTTAGTGTAAGGATTCTCTATCTAAATTGAATAATAGCTGTAACAAATTTGGCATGAAAATCAGTAGTAAAAAGACCAAAACTACGAAAATAAGCAGGAGCATAGAAAACTTCAGCTGCATTCTGAATGGAGATCCTATAGAACAAGTAAAATATTTCAGCTATTTAGGCACAGTTTTTAGTGAAGAAGGCAGGTTAAATCTGAAAATAGACAACAGAATAAGCAAAGATGGTATAGGGTAGCAGCTGAATAAATATTTCTCTCTTATATGGAATAAGAGAGAAATTAGCCAAAACACCAAACTAGTAGTATATAAGACAGTGTTCAAACCAGTTTTAAGTTATGGATCTGAGAGTTGGGTTAAAATTAAGGTACCTGATGAAAGACTACAAACGACAGATGTGATGGTTCTGAGAAAAATTAGGGGAGTGAATAAATGGCATCAATGGCAGAATCATATTAAAAATGAAGGTATTAGAAAGTAACTTGAGGCTGTTAGCATTCGAGAACATGTAAGCATAGCTAATCTAAGGTGGTATAGCCACTTAAATAGAATGGGTGAGGAAAGGCTAACAAAACAGGTGTTTATTGATTCAGTCAGAAGTGCCTTAGAAGTATGAAACATTAAATATGATTGGAGTGCTCATAAGTAATAACTGATTTGAAGGAAATTTGTTGATAGGAGATTAATATGTACCCTTGGGGGGTACATATCAGGAAATTGATGATGATTTCTCAATTGTTTGTCTTGGCATAAAAATCTGATTCTGACAACCCATTTTTTGCCTGAACACAGTTGCACTTTATTCTTTTTCAAATGTCTCTTCCACAGTTATTCTTAGTCCCTTAAGTCTGCCTACATACTGGGAACACTCAGTAAGGAAATTCCACTCTAATTCTCACATTCAGTTTTATTTCCTTTTTATTTGTGATTACTCTGAGTTCTACCTTAATCATACAGCTTTTGGTATTAGAAATGAAGGCATTATCTTCTGATAATGCCTTCGGAGTTATGCAGTGTAGACAATGTAAAACTTTTATACCTCCATATGTAAGCATTTCCAGTCAATCTGATTCAGCTGTCTTTCCACATTTCTGTTTTTTGATAGCTTTTTTTCTACCACAGATTACAGATACATGTTTCTGGTTGCATTTCATCTTGAATATTTTCTACTGCATCCTGTCACTTCTTGTTTCATTTAATTATCTTTCAGAGTATTTACTCCAGACACAAGTTATCTTTCTCTTCAGGTTTTGTGTTACCTTCATTATCTCTGATTTCTTTACAGTACTTTTTTTCCCCCATTTCTGAGCCTGATAATAGCCTCTAGATTTTTTTTAATAGCCTGTATTCTTTAGTTGAATATATTTTTTGAATAGCCTACAGAACAACGTTCCTTAATTTTTATTTTCTCGAAACTGTACTCTATATCCATTTAAGGAATTACTATTATTATTAGGAGAGAGATGTCCAGGAAGTCAGAGACTCATCAAGGGAGGCCACATGCTACAAGTATCAACTATCATACTTGTTCTTGAATTCATTCCTACTGCTTGCACACACACAACATCCGATGGCAATACATTCCAATCATGCACACCACTCTATGAGAGAAAAATTATCAGAGATGCGCTATCAGTAATTATTTCCTTTCTGTCTGATCCTGCTTGGCTCATTCTTGCAATAGTATATATCTAAAACAGTAATACAAAAAGCTTTCCTCCACCTCTTATGTCACCCTTTCCTGGATGAGGTAGATTTGTTATTTAAAAAAAAAAAGAAAAAAAAGTTCCCTTTACACCATTCTAATAGAATCCAGGTTTCAAGTTATTCCCTATAGAAACTTGACATATAAAATGAATATGTGATGGTTTTGATAACAATACTTTATCAATATGCTATTCATAATCATTTCTCTACAAATAGTTTTTAAATTTTTGCAATAAATTAAATAATGTTGCTTTAATCCCAGGTACTTATAGAAACAGATCGAAATCTTCAGAAAGCACTAATAAGAGAGTTGGCTCATCACAAAGATTTTGAATATGCTGTGCAGTGGGCAAGACATTATAAAATTCCAGAGTCTGATTGGCCACCAAAATTAATACGATCAGATTACTTAAATAATCGAAGGTAGGAATAATAGTTCTGAATTAATATTATATTTACATATAATTGATTACTGGCAGAAGGAAGTGACACTATAAATAACTCTTATTTGCATACAAATAAATAGTCTTAATAATAAATAAACAATAAGTACTTATTTATTATTATTCTTGTTGAGAGGCTTATACGCTGGTTAGACATAATAACTAATATTTAAGGAATTGACAGCGTATACTGGAAATATAGATTAAATAAACTTTAATATACACTTTCCGATATTTCGGCGAACGTTACGTTGCCATCTTCTTGGGAACTTACTAAAAAGACACGTGCACACAAGTACTAATACAACAAATGAGACTGAGGCTAGGACGCTAGCGTTTTCCTAAAGTCCTGATGGTGCCCCTGGTGGGCTATATTGGTAGTTCTTGGCCTTTGGGCTGAAGTTCTTTTGATAAAAGTTTCCCAAATTTGGGGCAGTTTCATGCATCCAAATTTGTTGAGGTTTGGCATGTTCCTAAGGGCCGAGGCTGATTCCATGAATAGTCTTTCATACTTGAACTTGCTGCGGTGTATTACTGTGGCTTTCTTCCATCTTATTCTGTGGCGAGTATCCAGAGCGTGGTCTGCAACTGATTTCTTTAGCCACTCTGGGCTTGCAGACCACGCTCTGGATACTCGCCACAGAATAAGATGGAAGAAAGCCACAGTAATACACCGCAGCAAGTTCAAGTATGAAAGACTATTCATGGAATCAGCCTCGGCCCTTAGGAACATGCCAAACCTCAACAAATTTGGATGCATGAAACTGCCCCAAATTTGGGAAACTTTTATCAAAAGAACTTCAGCCCAAAGGCCAAGAACTACCAATATAGCCCACCAGGGGGCACCATCAGGACTTTAGGAAAACGCTAGCGTCCTAGCCTCAGTCTCATTTGTTGTATTAGTACTTGTGTGCACGTGTCTTTTTAGTAAGTTCCCAAGAAGATGGCAACGTAACGTTCGCCGAAATATCGGAAAGTGTATATTAAAGTTTATTTAATCTATATTTCCAGTATACGCTGTCAATTCCTTAAATATTAGTTATTATACTTATTTATTAAGACCAATAAATACAGAAATTGCTCGCTTTGCACACTTTTGAATTAACACAGTTAATAAATTGATACCACAATTTTTTTAACGCGAGTTAAAAATTCACTTAACACATTCTGTTCAGGCTGGTCCATATGAAACTTCTCTACTCCTTGAAGTAAGTACTGTTAAAAACATTATTGTAACTTTATCATGTTACTAAATATTGTACAGAGACAATTAGTTGATCTACTATATTTAGCAATAATTACTGTAATTAGAGACAACTGGCATGAAAATTATCTTGCGTAATCCTCCCACAAACACTACACCGCATTGTTGTTATGTGCCATCCAGTCGTTTTCAACTTTGGTGATCCTATGAACAAAGGCTCTCCATTCCACTCGACCTGTTGTCCTTTCTTTCAGTAATTGTAAGTTCAAGTTGGTAAATTCTTTTATGTTGTCCATTCAATGCTTTTGTGATCTTCCTATTCTTCTCATTCTCTCAGTCTTCTCCAACATAACTGCCAGTGATTCATCAGCTCACACAATATGTCCAAAGTACATCAACTTCTGTTTAGTGATCATTGCCTCCCAGGGCGATGATCATATTCTGTCTTTATATTCTCTATAACCTACTTATTGGTCATTCTTGCAATCCATGGGATTCGTAATAGTCTTTTCCACTCTCATAATTCAAATGAATCAATTCACTTTCTGTCTTTCTTCTGAATAATCCAGCTTTCACATCTGTACATCACTACTGTAAATACCAGTGCTTTGAACTTTCTAACTTTCGTGGCCTTACTCACACCTCTATCTCTCAAACGTTGCTCCCCCCCCCCCCACGACTATCCTTCTTTTATATATTTACATCATTTCTGATTCTGGATCTCAGTAAATCATAACTTTCAACAATTTCTGTTTTATCTCCCTCTATTATAAATTTGTTCAAATTTCCAGAAACCATCACTTATGTTTTGCTGATTCTATTGGTTAAGATGAAAGTAACAAAGCTGGGCTTAATTTAAATTAAGCCCAGCTTTGTTACTTTCATCTTAACCAATAGAATCAACCAGTCCAGATCTTACGTTAGTTTCTGCTATATGAGCTGTATCATCTGCATATCTTAAATTATTTGTTTTTCTGCCATCAATCTTAATTCCAGCTGGATCTTTGGCTAAATCAGCCATTCTCATAATATATTCACTATAGATATTAAAAAGGTAGGGCGACAGTATACAACCCAGCCACACCCCTTTTTTCCACTCGAACACTGTCTGTTTCTCCAAAGACTTTTTCCTGATGCTTCTTGGTTGTCATACATCTCTCTCTTATCAAGAGAATTAGATATTTAGGTATTTCCATTGATCTCATTACAATCTACAGTTTGTTGTGATCCATGTAATCAAAATCTTTCTTATAATCAATAAAACAGATGAATACTTCCTTCAGAAATTCTCTTGTTCTTTCCATAATCTATCTCATGTTTGCTATTTGGTCTCTGGTTCCTTTACCTCTTCTAAAGCATGTCTGTTCTTGTGGCATTTCTCTGTTCACACATGGCTCCAACCTTTGTTGGATCACTTTTAGCATAATTTTACTTACATGTGAAATTAACACATCGCCTTCAATATGGATAAAATACATCACTCCTCTACACTTCTTATCTATCATATATTTCAATGTAATATCAATGGTATTACAATTTTAATATGCACTTCGCATCAATGGTGACCTGGACATATATATATATATATATATATATATATATATATATATATATATACACATCTTGGCCGGTTGGATGGTTAAAGCAATGGTTCTGTAATTTTCACAATCTCAGGGATTTGATATTTTGGAATTGGGATGAATACTAATGTTTTCCAATCTCTAGGCCTGTATATTTTCTTCCAAACCTGTTGACAATTATAATAAACTTATGTATACTCTTGACAGTAATGATTTGATAATATGTATTTCGGCAAACGATGGCTAATGTCTAACAGATACAGGACCACAGAAATGTTCCTTTTAATGACATCCTTGAACTTCTATCTTCTAAATTCAGACACCATAGACCATGGTGTCTGAATTTACCTTTGCCTAAGCTTTGTCAATAGCCTCCAGAATATTTTACCACCTTCCTGATATTTATTTCCTATGTTCTTATCAAAGTCTTACATGACTTTTGTTTAGCTAGTTTTGCACATTGCTTTGCTTTCTTACATTTTTCTTTGTATTCCCTAAGAGCACAAGCTGACTTGCTTACCAGGAACTTTCTATGTGCTTTCTTCTTTTCCGTCACTTCCTCTTTAACTTTCTGAGTCCACCATTGAGTTCTGATTTTTCTATCCTTGCAACAGACAATCTCACCACATGCCTCTCTGGCTGAATCAGCCAACATTTTCTTCAGTATTTGCCATTGAATCTCCAAGGTTTTGTTCTTGTTTTAAAATTCTTTAAAATTTTTTCAGTGTTGTTTGTGTATTTGCGTCTACGGTTCATCTCTGAAAGCTGCTCAACCTTGATTCATTTTAAAACTTTCTTGCACATTGATTCATTCTAAAACTTTCTTCTTTTTAATATGAAATTCAATTTTATCCTGCTTAAAACTAAATAGTGATCACTTTCTATTTCAAATCCTCTGTATACTCTTCTCCTGAACCGCTGGGAAAGACATCACTATCAACTATAATAGTCAATGAGACTTTCTTATTTCTTGCACCTTCTTTCCATGTGAATTTGTGCACATTTTTATGTCGTAACATGGTGCTAGTAATAACCAATCCATGTCTTGATCAGAAATCCAGCAGGCGTTTACAATTTTATATATATATATATATAAAACTTTGGTGAATTCTATCCTCTTGTATGGTTGTGAGGCCTGGACTTTATTGAGGGAAGATGAGAGGAGACTCCTGTCTTTTGAAATGAAAACTTACAGAAGACTTTTGAGAATTCCCTATACTGCTCACGAAACCAATGAAAATGTCTGAAAACTGATTGATTCAATAAATGGGAAAAAAGGGAAAATATTCTGACAGTCATCAGAAGACAGATGAAATGGTTTGGACATATGGAGAGGACTAATGGCATTCCAAAGCAAGCATTAGAAGGAATCATTCCGGGATCAAGGGTTAGGGACTGACCTCGATTAAAATGGACTGATAACATCAAAAAATGGACAAATTCCTCCCTTTCTCAACTGACATCAAAAACAAGAGACCGAGATGATTGGAGGAGGCTAACAAAGAACATCCATGAGCGACCCAACGGTCCATTTAGGACTATGGGAGAGAAGAAGATATATATATATAGGATCATGTTTAACCTAGCACTCTTATGCGCTCTTCTTTTCAATATGAAATTCAATGCTATCCTGCTCAACACTAAATAATGATTATTTCCTATATCAATGGTGCAGTAATTTTTAACCTAGCACCCTAACGACAGCACGTAAGATACCATTCTTCATGTGTTTACATAGTTTTTTTTTTAATTTAGTTTTATTCATTTTTTAACATTGATAAGAGTTGTTAATTGTTTTTTTTTGAGATGTAAACTAAAATATTTGTATCTGTTTTATATTTTAATTTCATATGTTCATGCTGGGCTGTGTCTTGTGCCATATTTTATGATAGACAGCACATGAAACGCCACGGCATGAAAGAGTTAAGCAGCTCCACTGCATATATTTGTCTTGACTGTCTTGTTCTGATGGATTTCTATCACTATCAAAATTTCTATCAAAATAATTTCTTGGATGTTCTTTCCTTGTGAATTTATGCCCTACATGTTAGAACTGGATATTAGTAATGACTGGTTTTCCTGAATAGAAATTCAGCAAGGACTGACCATTATTAATAGTAGCTTACATGAGCATAGCTGTGGGACTATTAATAGAAAATATGCCAACTAGGATCGCAACTATTCTTAGAGGGGCACATTGTAACCACATACTGATATTAGACTGCCTGAAATATTCCATCCACTCAAAAAGAAAGTGGCAAACCATGTTGGCTTGTTGAAACTTTAAGTTTCAAAAGTAATCAAGAATCTATGAGAATGCTATCTTTGGCAAGAGTTGTCCTTGACTTCTTTACTTTCTTTACCTAGGCCTGTATATTAGACTTATTAGCACCCTTTATTAAAGATTTCCAGCCTGGCAGTTGTTTTGAACTATTGATTTTAATCAGAAAGGCAGTTCTTCTGAATGCCATATTACCTATTTTGTATGTGAAATATCAGTCTCTCAATTAGTAAAATAATTATACATATTCACATGTATTTTTTTTAAATAACAAAACCTGTGGTGCATTCATAATTAGAAGAAACACACGTATAAACCACAGTGAAAATTATTTAATTGTAAATATTTCATCCATTTTTAGGATGAAATATTTACAATTAAATAATTTTCACTGTGGTTTATACGTGTGTTTCTTCTAATTAATATTCACATGTAAGTTCTATGTTTACAAACATTGTCCTTCCCTAGCCCTAGATTGGCTACTTCGCCTATACAACAATAGCCTAAAACAAGGAAAAGTTCCGAAAGACTGGAAGACAGCCACAATCATACCAATCTTAAAGCCTAACAAACCGCAAGACCAACCAGGAAGTTATAGACCAATTTCACTGACTTCAATTCCAGGCAAATTAATGGAAAAAATTATACTCCAACGTTTGAATTACTATCTAAACAAAAATAGTATACTACCACATTTTCAGGCTGCCTTTAGAAGAAATCACTCAACAACTGATCAATTTTTCTACTTAACCCAGACAATTCAAGTTAACTTCCAGATCAAACCTACCAAATCCACCATTGCAGCTTTTATAGATTTTAGCAATGCCTTTGACAAGGTTTGTAGGCAGAAACTCTTTTCCAAACTTTGTCATATTGGAATAGAAGGGAAAATTCTTAACTGGATCTATGACTTTCTAAGAAATAGAACAATTCGAGTTAGAATAAATAATACCTTTTCCAAGAAAGTGAAAATAAGACAGGGACTCCCTCAAGGTAGCATTTTGAGCCCACTCCTTTTTTCCATCTACTTGAATGACTTAGATAAAAATATAAATAAAGAAATAAAGATAGCTATGTTTGCTATGATTTGGTCCTATTCTCAGTTCACAACAACCTAGAAACAGCAGAAGGTCACTTAAACAAAGCCATTGAAAGTTTAGCTACGTACTGTGAAAACCAAAAAATCAAAATTAACCCTACTAAATCAGAAATCTGTGTTTTTACTATTAATAACCACCTCAGAAAGTGGAGACCAAAGAATAAGCTAAACAGTCAACTAATTATATTTAATGAAAACCTCAAATACCGAGTTACTCTGGATCCATCGCTAAGCTTCAATAAACATATTAACAATGTTCCAGTCAGAGCAAAAAGATGACTAAATATCATGAAAAGTATCTCAGGTAAAGAGTGGGGAGCCGATGCTAAAACTTTAAAACTCACATATACCTCTATTATCCATCCCATAATGGAATATGCTTTGCCAATCTGGATGCAAACATCACAAACCAGTTTAGACAAGCTTATAAAAATTAGAAAAATGCAACTAAAATCATATGTGGACTAAGGAATACAACTCCTGGAAAAATAGCAGAATTCGAATCCAACCTTGTTCCTTTAAAAATTAGGTGGCAAGAAAATCTTACCAAATTTGTAGAAAAAAGAGCCAACCTTGCACATCATAGAACAAGTGAACTTTTTAAAAACTGGAAACCAACAAACAGAATAAAGAAAAATCAACAATGCATGAAATCATAGAAAATAAAATTCCCTTGGATTGTCCAAATAAAATATCCGACTACCCAGCATTTCCTCCAAATCAAAACAGGAAAAATATAGTTATCAACTATGAAATAGGGAAACATGAGAAAAAAAGCTTAGAAAACCCTGAAATCTTGAGATCATTAGAACTTTCAAAAATTATGGAATATGGACCTGACTCAATAAAGATCTACATAGATGGCTCCAAAAATCCAAATGGCAATTCTGGGAGTGGCATACTGATCTATGGCTCTAATAATATAGAACTAAAAACAACTAACAGTATTGGATGCAACTCATACCATGCAGAATTAATTGCCATTAACACAGCACTGCAATATTTGGACAAACAAAACCCGGAGGAGTTTATATTTTTCACAGATTCCTTAGCAGCCCTTCAAGCTATTAAGAACTGCTACACTAGCCATCAAGAAATACTTAGAGACACAGCAAAAAACATAAACAAACTACATAAGGATTCTGAAATAACCTTCCAATGGATCCCATCCCGTGTGGGATTAAAGGGAAACGAAACTGCAGACGAAGTAGCAAAAATGGCCGCAACATCAAGTGATACCACAGATTTCGATCTTTTTAAAACCACCCAAAAAGAAAACATAAAAAGAACAATTCTTCACAACATGGCTCACCACTGGTACTCAGCAGAAAATCCAGGAGCTACCATCAACTCCAAATTTAATCGCAGTGCTACTACCATGATCTCTCGCCTCAAGACCAGCCACACAAGACCAATCAAGTTTAGCAATGGCATAAAAGTCTTCTCCACCTGCAAAATCTGTAACATCGAGGAAGCATCACCAATGCATTTGCTAAACTGTATGAATATTTCCAAATGTGAACTCTATAACAACCCAAAAAAGGTGCTGTATAAAATACATGAACTTGACCTCTATGATCTGGTGTAATAATACCATGGGATAATAAAAAAATGTTTACATACTTGATTATAAAATAATAGAAATACTATTTATTGTTAATGCAAAAGTCTCTTACTGGAATAAATATATTTCATTCGAAGTCCTTATACAATCTTCCATGAATTTAAATTTTAATGCAAAAGCATAAAGTAATATTATGATATAATATTACATTTATAACTCTTGGCATTTGTTTGTAGCATCAGTCTAGTAGAAGCCATGCTGTCCCAAAGTGCTCATCTATTCATCTTTTATTAGTTCATTATTAAGGTTCCATTATCACATCAAGAGCCATAAATATTCATGCTGCCAAGTCGTAGTGATAGTAACAATTTTGCATTATGCTTTTGTGATTAAAGTTTAACGTTCATAGAAGATTGTGAAATCTTTGTAGAAATTAAAGATGGAAACTAACATGGAAATAAATTTAATAGCTATAAAATTAAAATTGCTAATATCATGGGTTTTTACCTTCTGCCAATGAAAATTAACAAGTTTAAAACATGATCTGGTAGAAATGAATTAATAAAAGACAAATATACAGGCACTTAAGTGATCATGATTTCTGTCTGTTAACTCAGTGTTACAAAGTGTGCAACTCTGAGTGCATTTTTTTTTTTTTTAAATCTGATCCACACACAAAAGGCTACAAGACCTATAGCACACTAGTGCCATCTGTGGGCAAAAGGAATAGAAGAGAGGAGGAGGAGTCTGTTCATTTTGCTTGAACAGTTCAGGGTTGTAATCTTTGGGAAAGGCAGTGTGCAGGAGACTGTTCCAAAGGACAGAAGTAGATGGAATAAAAGACAAGGCAGTGAAGTTGGTTCGGTGAGTTTCAAGATGGACTGTAAAAGGGTGTTGGTTAGCAGTGGCTCTTGTTTTAATGATTTTGGAGGAAAGCAGAAGAATAATATTGGTCCAATTCAACAGAGCACTGTCCATGAAAGTATCTGTAGAAGAGGCACAAGGCAGAAACTGAATGTGTGTGTTGAGAGAGGGGATCGTTGATTAGTCAGAATTCCCTCTTCTGTATAGAAGATTAAACATATATGATTAAATATGATATGAATAAATATTGTGCATAATGCAAAGCATATTGCACTATAATTTAATCGTTGTAGATAAAATCTAGATAATTTTTCGAAGATCTACATATATAACTTACAAAAAAATATTGTCTTTCAGATATTGATTAATTATATTTAATTTATTCCCTAGGTCACAAGATAAAGTTTACTCCGAAAGCAAAAATAAGAATTTATATACTAATAAAGAAAACTTTCTAGTTTTCCCTCTAAAAACTTGTGACATTGAATGGGTATGCACAGCAGATCATTTCATGCAGTGTATAAACACTGTTAGTAAGGTATGTATTATGCATCAGTTATTCTTTTCTAAATTATTTTGAACATAGAAAAGCACATTAAGTTTATGAAAAGTATTTCAAAGCCATCAGTGTAAGGCTCATTTATTTTTAGAAAAGGGAAATTGTTTCTCTCCTCCCCCCTTTCCCATTTTGATAATAAAGTTTTTTGAGATATTACATTGGGAGATAATACCCACACGATAATCAGGTAGCTGTAAGAAGTCTGCCACATGTAATGTGGAGAAATGACTGGGATTCAGAGACCTTGCATCACTTTTTTGTGATGAACCACACATTATTCAGTATCTGCTTGAAACACTGAATTTATGCAATGTATAAACATTGTTAGTAAGGTATGTATTATGCATCAGTTATTCTTTTCTAAATTATTTTGAACATAGAAAACATTAATTTCTTGAAAAGTATTTTGAAGTCACTGTTTCAATTTAAGGGTCATTTATTTTTTTTTAGGAAAGAGAAATTGCAATTTGGAACTTAGTTGACCAAATTGTATTCTATATTGGCTTTAAAGACACAAATAAAAATGATGGAATGGTATGCTGAGTGTGACTCTCATATAACCCTTAAACAGGCCTTACCTTCTCCTACTGTTTTGAGGAAACCACTGTGTATGATGTGTAAATTAACCCATTTACCATCAATATGATACATAATAAATTTAGTTTAATTCTTTATCCAAGTGTGAGCAAACAAAGTTTGTACCTGAAGTATCTTCAGGACATGTCTGCAAGGAGATGTGCTTTGCATTATGGGAGATACTGAGACAAGGAGTGATGAGAGCTTGGTCCACCTTTACTGTGAGTTGCCTCAGTCCTGAAGATACTTCAGGCACAAACTTTGTTTGCTCACACTTGGATAAAGGATTAAACTAAATTTATTATAGTCTAACCAAGTGGAAAATAAATTTCCAACATCTTTCTCTAAATCCAGAGTAATTTAATAATAAGGTGGTACACCTTTTGGCAACTTGTATAGGTAAATATGACCTCTCCATTGCTTCTGCCTTAGTATCACCACTTCTGGGTCTGGCTCCCAGTGGTGAGACCTCAATAAAGGTCGAAACCAGTCTGGGTAGTGGCCCTTCCCATAATGCATAGCATTATACATGTCTGCAAGGAGATGTGCTTTGCATTATGGGAGATACTGAGACAAATAGTGATGAGAGCTTGGTCCACCTTTACTATGAGTTGCCTCAGTCCTGAAGTTACTTCAGGTGCAAGCTTTGTTTGCCCACATTTGGATAAAGGATTAAGCTAAATTTATTATAGTCTAACCAAGTGGAAAATAAACTTCCAATATGATACATATCAATGGTAAATTGGTTAGATCTAAAGAAGTACATAAATGCTATGTTGCTTTAATTAATGTTACTTAGACAATACTAAAACTGGGGAAATACATCTAAATATCATGTTATATCAGATGTTACAGGCCAGGCAATGGCATGCATCAACAAAGTAGTACAATGAGTGCAGTTCAGGTAATTATTGTGGAGAACTTCAACTATGGAGACATAGGTTGGAAGACGAAGGAAATAGAACTTATGCAACTACTAAAAATTAACAACCTCAAACAGTGTGAGAATAAAGTAGTTATATTGATCCAAATGGAGAGAGCGGTCTTGCATTCTGATATGGGAGGATATATGTGGAACTACAAAGCCAATAATTATGACACACTTAGGAAACAGCTTGGAACAGTGCCATAGCATGAGAAGCTGCAAGGATGTTAGCAGCCAGGGGAATGGGCAAGGATGTTTGATGGATGCAATATCAGACTTCAGATGTATCATTAGAAGATGAATCAGGTGAAAGTTAAATGGATGTACATCATTAACCATCTATCCATCCATATGGATGAAACATATCAACCATTTTATGTTTTGTATCAGTGGTATTTAAATATAAATTCAATGGATACTTTGCATTTATGTTTTGGTTGACATTTAAACCCTTGATTGCTGTCAAATCATGCCCAGTAGGGTAGTTAAGCAGGAGTTGTTATAAAAGGATATGATGTGGAGGATACATAAAAGAGATAGGTGATTAGCAAATAATGCATAGATAAGGACCAGTGTGGTCAGGCAAAATTCAGTAATGAGAGGTCAGTCAATTAGGCCAAAGGAAATACCAAATCTTTCTTTGGAATTTCAAAACTAGTAAAAGGAAGAATCATTATGGTTGGATAATAACTGTAATTTATACTGATGGTGGGGGGGATGACAAAAGCAGAAGGAATACTTAAATTACTAAGTGATTACTTTACAAAGATGTATTATCCAGTTGGAGATGATAACAAATATGATTGTGACCAGTGGGAGGATAGAGGTAGATGAACTGGAGGTGCTTAGAATACTACCAGATTCTATTGTGAGCTGCTACCATGGATTTAAATGAGATATTGGGATGTTTATTAAGAGAAGGTGCAAAATAATTGAGTGTGTCTCTGACCAGACTGTTTAACTCAAGATCTTAGCTCTGACACACACACAGTCTCAAGGAAGTAGAAAGATAGCAAAGCAATACATATAGGAGGCTCCAAGACAGATGTAGCAAATGTTTGAGATGCCTATCAGTATCTCAGGAATGGTAGTGAAAGTATTAAAAAAGTTAAGGGAAAAATTTGGTAATGGTTGGATAAAAATTTTATATGTGGGCAGCATGAATTTATGAAGGATAAGTCTTGTTTTAGAAACTTACTTTCTTTTTACAGTAAAATGATATTTCAGTTAGATAAAGGAAATGCATACAGTGATATTGCTGATTTTTCAAATACATTTGACAGGATACCCATGGAACTCTTAACATAAGCTGGAGTAAATGGGGATGGATATGAAGAGTGGTGATGTGGATAAGAGAATAGCTGATGAATAGACGAAAGTAATATATGGGGGAGGAAAATTCAGGAGCATGCAGGTTGGTGTGCCATAAGGCTCTATTTAATTTGTATATTAATGATATTGGAAATTGACAGGAAATATCCAGTTGTTTGCTTATGATTCAAATTACATAGAGCAATGGATAATAAAGGTGAGATCTATAGATGTAGAGATCAGTAGGATTATTAAATAGTGGCCATATGGGTGGATAATTGCCGATTTAATTTGGCAAAATACAAGGTTATGTACTTTGGAATGAAAAGATTACAAGCAGTTTACTACATTGACAGAACTGACCTGTAGGAAATTGACAACAGTAGTGATTTGATGATGATCATATACAGGGAGTTGAAGTTCAGTGGGCATATTGCAAGAAGTGGCCAAAAAAAGCAGAGATAAGGAGGATATTTCCCCTCTTTATAGGGGCCTTAATATGGCTACATCATGATAGGATTCAGTCATGGATGAAAGTGGAGAGCTTTCAGAGGCAACTGACAAGAAACTAACAGGTCTTTGGAATGTTATTTGTAATGATATTTTGGAGATTGATGATTTGAAAAAATTGATTATCAGATGGAAAGGAGGGAGGAGGTATGATAATAAAAAAAAAATATATATATATATATATATATATGTTACTGAAGAAGTTTCTAGGATTGATGCAGAAGTTATTTTTGATATATAACAAGAATGGAGAGAACAACAGGTCATCCATGGAAATTATATAAGAACATGCTTAGCAATGGAGTAAGAACCAGACTTTTTGTTTAATTGAATGGAATGGACTGCCAGAGGTGGTTGGTTTAGGATTATGGCTGAAGTAACTAGAGCTACGAGGCCAGCGTATATGTTTGTAACTTATTTGTATTCTTCTGGCCAGTTTCTATGTTTTGAAGGAGGAAAAACCTGCTATCCCCATACGAGACTGACTAACTCGTCTGCATTTGGAAAACTAATAAAGGTTCTTTGCATCAAACCCAGGTCTATTCAACCAAAGGGCATTGTTGTTACTGACTATGGAGTCTTCAAGAAGGTAGTGCTGAGTGCTTTATCAGTGAATGAGTTCAAGGAGAAGCATGTAAGTATTGTATGAATATTGTTATTAGTGTGGGCCTCCCATGGCAAGCATCTTCATGGAGATAAAAATACTAGGTGGTAATAAATAATTATAATTATATGATGGGGGGGGGGGTCTGGAAAGTTCTGATAAACACCTAGAGAAAAATTATATTAAAACAACTGATATAATCACAAGAAAGAACATGTTAGTAGCAGAGTTGTGAAGGTAACTTATGTTCTTATATCCTCGTATTCATTCTTTCTTGTTATGTCAGTTGCTTTAATATCATTTTTGTTCTAGTTGTTTATCATCACTTTCCATTTCCCCCCCTTGTGTATCATCATCAAATTCCTGATATGTACTCTCAAGGTACATATCGGTGTATAAGATCTCATTTTTTACATGATGAAGTTTGCATTAGTAGTATCTTTTTATTAATTTTATTCAAATTTATCTGTTAGGTCTCCAGTATTGTCACATCCACCTAGATCTTAGTTGTCTTCTGGGTCTTTATCCTACCATTCTGTTAATTTCCTTTCATAATCCACTTTTGTTTTTTTTCCACACTTGTTATCCTTCTGGCCTGTGCTTTATACCGTTCGTGTGCCTGCAGGTCACCTTTCTCTTTAAATTTCCTCCACAGTTGTTTCTTTTTTTGCAGCTCAAGCTTAATGGTGTTATTCATCCATTTAAGTCCTTAGATTTAGCTCTGCTCACACATTCTTGAATGCTAATATCAAATTCCTTCCTGGTATACCTTCAGAAATATATATTTCTAAACTGCACTTATTTTTAGCTGCATGGTTATGTATTTTAATTAGTTTCTCTCTCTTCTCATTTTTTACTAGTGCCACATGGTAGCTTTAGATGCTGAATGGAGACCATCCTTTGGTTTGGAACCAACAAGGTAGGCTGATTACTTTTTTATTTACAGTCAATTATATGAATGTTATTTTGCAATTATTTTCATATTATATGAACATTTGATTATAGAATAGAATACTTAATTAGTTTATAGGATAGAAAACTTTCTGAGATCCGTAAACAGACAACCAGTCAGTCACTGACCTTAGCCATCACCTACCATCTCAGCAGTTGGTGGGTGATTACTTATCAATAGCTATAAGTTTAATGTCTATAGATAATTTAATTCTAGTTGCCATCAATAGGAATCTTTTTAGCTAGTTCTTGAGTTTGTCAATCTCTGGCATAAGCAAGTTGGGTTTTTCTCCTGGAAATGCAAATTTTTAACTCTGCACCTCAGAAAAATTGATTATAAAAATTATTTCTCTTTTAGACAGTAGTATATCAGTTAGGGTTCAGGAACAAGAGATAGGTGGTGACAGTTGTGAGCAGTATTCTCACCCTGATGTGCTTTGAAAATACTTGACACACACATAGCTAATTAAATTGTACTGAATAGAAGTTTTTACACTATCATGCTCTTATTCATGCTTTAAATTGAATGAATTACAAGCATGGAAACAATTTTTTAAATATTAAATACATTTATAGTTTGGCATAATCTGGTTCTGTAACTTTTTAATTTTAGCTATAGCTGGAGCTCCACATAAAGAAGAAAACTTGTGATACAAATATATAATTGAATGTCATCAAAGGCAAGAATGGAGCACTACCAACAGAAGAATTATAAATCAAAAACAGATGGAAAGAATACTATGAGGAACTGTACAACAGAATGGATAAAGGAAATTTTGAGGAGCCCTCTCTCCAGGAAAATTTCGATTTGGAACCTCTTCCACTTAGGCATGAAGCTGAAAGAGCAGTTGAGCAGCTTAAGAGCAATAAGGTCCCAGGTGCAGATGAAATCCCAGCAGAGTTAAGGCCATGGGGGGTTAAGGGATAAGAATGTTTCTTAGATTGATTACAAGGATATAGGAGAGAGAGGATCCTGACCTAGAGACTGGGTTTTCAAACAACTGCACAAGAAGGAAGATATGAAGGATTGCAAGAACTATAGAATTATTGTGGCTTCTAATCAAGAGCACCAGTCTTTCCTTCTCTTTCAAAATAGCAGATCAGTTTAAAAACAAGAAATGAATTAGTGAAGAATGAATTTTAAAAATAAGAAAAGAACCTGGTGAAATATCTCATGCAAGCAAGATTTTATTGAAGATCATTCTAAATAGGATTGAGGTGAAAGTTGAGGCAGAGATGCCCAAGGAACAAGCAGGTTTTTAGGAAAGGTAAGGGTATCACAGATTAGATCCTTTGCCTTAAAGATTATAGAAAAGTATAAAGAATTTAGACTCCCTATGATAATGTATTTCTTAGACTACTCGAAAGCTTTTGATTGTGTTCTGCATGTGAAACTGTGGGAAGTAATGAAAAGAATGGATTTTCCTCAACACTAACAGGTTGATAACTAACTTGTACTGGGAGCAAGAAGCGTAATCTGGGGTATGCTGATGATACCGTACTCCTCTGCAATGACAGGAAAGAACTAGAACAAATTCTTAATAAAGTTAGTGAGATCAGTAATAGCAGGACTTCAGCTCAATCCTAGCAAGACAAAGATTATGCTTCTCAAAGGAAATACAGATAGGTAAGCTTTTGAGAAACAAGTGTACCTTAATGGAGAAAGAATTGAGGAAGACAGCAAGTTCGAGTACCTAGGATCCAGTATTAATGTGAAGAATTGCTTTTCAGAAGATGTAAAAAGAAGATTAGGAATGGCTAAAACAACAGTCAGAGAAAGTTGTGGATTTTGGATGCAGTGGTCTTTCCAACAGAGACATGGATGTGTATACTGTAACCTAAAGAAGCCAAATAAGAAAAGGATAGCTGCTTTTGAAATCTGGTGTTACAGAAGGCTGTTGAGGATATTCCTATCATATACTGAAAGTCATACAAATGAATCAGTAGAACTTTAAGGCTACTTATGGATATTGACAGAAGAAAGTTAAAATACTTTGAATACATTGAAATATTAAATGAGCACTTCTCAGAACAGTAATAGAAGGTAAAGTTCCTGGAAAAAAAGAGGAAAGGATAGACTGTCAATGAGATGGATTGTGTGTGTGTGTGGGTGGGTGGGTAGTGACTGGTCTTCAGAGAGCTGAAGCCTCCAGAAAATCCTGCAACAGGACTACATGGCGAAGACTGGTGTGGCACATCACCGATCATTGGAGTGATTGTACGGTATCTGTGGATGTCCAGTGAACAGATGATGACCAGTTGATTAGGTACAGCATTTAATAATGAGTACTACCCATTTTGCCTTAAGAATAGCCTGTGTTTTCTGTGGCATTGATTCAGCTTAGTGTTTAAAACATTCCTCAGTCATAATGACATCACCCAATTGATTGGATGGTGACACATTGCTGCTGCAAAATTCTTGTTTCACTTCATTTCAGAGATGCACTATTGGGTTGAGGTCTAGGTACTGAGCTGACACCGAAGTAAAGAAAAATCAGTCATGTTTCTCAAATCACTTCAACATGCTACACGCTTTGTGGCATGGTGCATTGTCTTGCTGTAAGTATCCATTTGATGATGGGTGAACTGCAGCCACGAATTGAGCGAACATGATCAGTGATGATGTTAAGATAAGCTGTGGCATTCAAGCACTGTTCAACTAGTATCAGAACCTAACATGTTCCAAGAAAATTTCCATTCCCCGTATCATTGCATCCCTGCCACCAACCCGAGCTGTTACTACTTGGTAGGAAGAGTGCATGGCCTCACGTTGTTGTTGCCATATACTAGTTCATACAGTACAAACTTGGACTTGTCAGATTGTCATCAGCTGTCCAGTGTGAATAACCTGTTCGTTGAAGCTGCATCTTCCTCGTTCATCATTAAATTGTTTCTTTCACAGGACTGCCATTGCCATAAAGTTGTCTGTTATTACACCACTCCTGGTACCCTCAACACTGTTGTGTGTAAAAAAAAAAAAAAAAGCCCAAAAGACTAGATGTTTGTGAGATACTGGCACTAACAATCATACCACACTGTCACTTAAGCGATGCCTTTTATCCATTTTGATGTATTAAACAAACAACAGAAATTACAGATGCCTGTCCCTGATTTATATAGCAAACTGTGGCCAAGGTGACTCAACATCTTCAGAAATGGTCTGTTTTCCTAAATGGAGAAGGTTCCTAATCAAGTGGACACTCAGTGTATATAGATGCACGTGTGGGTAGTGAGGATTTTGAAATGATTTCAAAATTTAGTAGAGGGTTTTAACCATGTAGTTTGAACTATCTGAATTTAAACTTGAATGCAAACAATTCAAACCACACAGTTTGAACATTATCATGCCATCAACTAGATGCAGTCAGTCAAATACATGCAAAGAGATATTTCATTTAAAATTTACTTCAGATATTTTAGTTATTGAAAAATTCATTATAGGATGGGCCATATTGTAGCACATAGGTGCTATACAGTGACAAAAATATAAATGCAAAAAAAAAGGTAGTCAAGGTGTCCTCCCACGATGAGTCTTCGGACTTCTTGGAGGTGTCACGAATAATAATAATAATGATAATAAATTTTAAGAAAATTGCCTCATTTCCCCTAAAGACATTTTGCATACTTTTGAAAACACTGATCTAAAACCTTAATTAAACTCCAACCTTTCACTGTGGATTTGATAGCCTTTTAAACTTTGCATTAACAAAACACAACAGTTTGTCTTATTTCTCACAAAAAAAAATTTTTTTCTTCTCAATATTATGTTCAATAACCTAAATCTTGAATGAGATTTCTCTTCTTGAATTAACTTTAACTTCTAGTCTTTCTTTGGATAAACATATAAGTATTGCTTCTTCAGCTTATAAGATGCTTTTGCTGTGGCTTATGTAATGTCTAGGCACAAATATTCAATTTGTTCAATCTTAGAAAACTATTGTCGCATCTAGAGTGCCACTAGTATCATGACCATTGTTAGCGCATTGATATGGATTACTCAGGGTTCAAAAGTGGAATAAAATATTTCAAGTTATGTAGAACAGTAAAACTCATGATGTGATTCATGGAATATTGCAGGTAGTGGAGCTCGATTCAACATGCTATTAGAGACCAATAGGAAAGAAGGAAAATCAATTATGGTAATTTTTTTTTTTCTGGGACCATTGCTGTTTAATTTGTACATAAATGATATACACCTTCTGTCCAAAAAGAAACCAAACTTTTTGAAAATAGAAGAAACTAGTGGTGCCACCTGTTGTATCTTTTTGTTGTCAAAAGCGGCAACCTTCATTAGTGTTGTGTCAACTGTTTATGACATTTGTTTCATTAGAAGCAGAGTTATAGTGCCAAGAGTGACAGTGTGGTTTGACAAATGGTCAGAAAATGAGTTTCAAACAGAGCTGCGATTGACTTTTGTGTTAAACTTGGTAAACGTTTTACTGAAACGCATCAAATGCTTCAAAATGCATACGGTAATGAACGCTTGTCCTGTACTCAAGTTTACGAGTGGTTTAAGTGATTTCAAAGTGGTCGTGAGACGCTTGAGGACGACGAAAAGCATGGCCATCCAAAAACTGGACTGACTCAAGTTAACATCCAAAAAGTGTGTTATTCATCAAAGAAAACCGAAATCGCCCACGAGATTGATTGAAGATGAATTGGAGATCCCAAAATCAACTGTGCACAACATTTTGACTGAGAGTTTGGGTCTTCGTAAATTGAATCTGCAATTTGTTCCTCACAAGTTTGCCGACAACCAAAAAAGGTATCGAATTGAACACTGCAAGGACCTCATTAAAACCGCTCGAAAGGACTCAAACTTCCTTGAAACGATCATTACTGGTGACGAAACGTGGTATTTTGAGTATGAGCCTGAAACAAAGCGCCAGAGTGCTGAGTGGAGACCACCAGAAGAGGGACATCCGAAAAAAAGTCACTTGGAGAAATCAAAAGTAAAGACAGTGCTGATTTGTTTCTATGATTCCAAGGGCGTTATCCACAAAGAGTTCGTTCTGCCTGGCCAAACTGTCAATGGTGAGTTTTATCTCTAAGTTTTGAAGTGATTAATAGCGAGAATTCGTCGCGTACGGCATGAATATCGTGATGACTGACAGTTCGTCAAAACACCCTGTCCCTCTTGGCACTATAACTCGGCTTCTAATGAAACAAATGTCATAAACTTTTGACACAACACTAATGAAGGTTGCTGCTTTTGAAAACAAAAAGATACAACAGGTGGCACCACTAGTTTCTTCTATTTTCGAAAAGTTCGGTTTCTTTTTGAACAGAGGGTGTAGGAAATAACCTGAAAGGAAATATTCAGTTGTTTGCTGATGATGCGAAATTAGGTAGAGTAATAGTTAATCAAGATGATGTGGAGAGCTTGCAGAACTTGGAGAGCATGCATAACTTTACATTTCTCAATTTAAATAGGCTGTCAATATGGGCAAAAGTTAATGGGTGTCATTTTAATGTCGAGAAATGTAAAGGTATGCATTTTGGGTAAATAGATTACAAGCAGTGTGTCACATTGATGGCACTATACTCCAGGAAATAGATGAAGCTAGAGATTTAGGGGTGGTTGTAGACAGAGATTTAAAGTTTAGAGGACATATTGCTAAGATAGCCCATAAGATTACTTGGCTATTGAAGAATGAATTAACAAGTAGAGATGAGGAAGTTAATCCTCATTATAAGGCATTGATACACCCACAACTGGATTACTGTGCTCAAGTCTGGTCCCCTGGGTTTCTTGGGAATGAGGAAGCGGTGGAAAGGATTCAGAACCAAGTGACTGAGTGACCTGTGGAATGTTTCTTATAAAGTTAAATTGAAGGTGAATCTCTTGGGATGCAGAAGTTAGTTGATAGGAGAAAAAGATATGATAGAAAAGGGATATGATAGAACATTTAAGTTGTTGCTTAAAGGGTTTTATAGGATAGATGCAGGGAAAATGTTTCAGCACTTGGTTAGACGAACAAGGGGTCATCCCTGGAAGTTGAATAAAGGTGTGGTTAATAGGGGTGTGAGGATTAGATTTTGTGCTTGGGGAGTTCCAAATGAGTGGAATGGGTTGCCAGTGTCAGTTGCGAGTGCTTTGTCTGTTAATGGATTTAAAGAGAGTTTTATAGATTGTGTGGATAGTTTGCATCTCCCACAATGAGTCTTCGGACTCCATGGAGGTGCCTGTATTATAATAATTTTGGGAACATTTAAGACAATCATTCCTATTTCAGTTTTATTTTAATTCCTATTTTAAGCAGAGGGGGTGCTTAAGGGTCAAAGCTGTATAACTGACAGGAGATCTCCACATAGCCTTTAAAGGAATGCGGAGAACCGACCAGGGCTTCTGACCTAATGTCCAATCCTCACTTTCTCGTGGTGCACCCTGTTGGGTATATACCTGGATACTGAACGAACGAGGATGGGCTGGCAATTTGGGATTTAGCCGACCAAATTGTAATCTTATTGGTTAAACCAAAATACAAAATGATGATACAACACAACAAAATTTCATGCCAGCTGGGGTGTCGCACAGTTAAACAAGCCCCCCCCCCCCCCCCCCCGTTATTTTCTCCACGGAACCAGGGCAAACAGCAAAAAGTCAGCTACGAACATATCTGAAAACACACACCAACTCAACATCACCAGAGTTAAAGATTGGTACTATCAACATAAGAAGCCTGAATGGCAAAGAAATGGAGATAGCTGAGGAATTAGATAAGTACCAGATCGACATAATAGGGATGACTGAAACAAAAAAGACAAAAACTGGTTAGATCTTTCTGAGCAATAAATACAAAATGTTATATTCAGGCAATGACAATCAAGGAAAAAAGGAGTAGCCATGGTGTTCAACACAAAAAATACGAGCCTAAACTTCTTGAATGGCAGGCTGTCTCAAGTAGAGTAATGTGAGCAAATATGAGAATGGGGAATTGGACAATGAGACTTATTTGTGCCTATGGTCCCACAGAAGGTTCTACTAAGGTAGAAATGGAGGAATTTTTTGAGACTTTAGAAAAAGCAACTGACACAATGAAAAAGGAAAAGTTGGTCCTTCTTGGGGATCTAAATAGCAGAGTAGGAAATGATTGTCAGACATACAAAAATATTTTGGGAAAATTTGGAGAAAAGAGCAAAGCTAATAATAATGGCAAATATCTGTTGGAACTCAGGACATGGTCTGGTTATTACTAACACCATGTTCCAACATAAAAATGTGCACAAATTCACATGGAGAGAAGAGGCAAAGAATAAGAAAAGTCTCATTGACTATGTTATTGTTGATAGTGATGTTTTCTGCCTGGTGCAGGACACCAGATTGTACAGAGGATTTGAAATTGGAAGTGATCACTATTTAGTCTTGAGCAGGATAAAATTGATTTTCATATTGGAAAGAATAACATGTAAGAAAGTTTTAAAGCGAATAAAAGTTGAACAGCTCTCAGATGTGAACTGTAGACTAAAATACAGAAAGATTATTGAATAAAAAATGAAAGAGTTTGATAACAGGAACCAAATCTTGGAGATTCAGTGTCAAGCCTTGACAAACACCCTGATTGATTCAGCTAGAGAGGCATGTGGTGAAGTTGTCTGCAAGGGTAGAAAAATTAGAACTCCATGGTGGACACAGGAAGTTAAAGAGGCAGTGAAGGAAAAGAAGAAAGCATATCAAAAGTTCCTGGCAAATAAGTCAGCTTGTGCTCTTAGAGAATACAGAGACAAATGTAAGAAAACTGAACACTGTGTAAAACTAGCTAAACAAAAGTCATGGGAGGACTTTGGCAAGAACATAGAAAATAAATATCAAGAAGGTGTCAAAATATTCTGGAGGTTGTTGAAGAAGTTTAGGTATGGAGGAAAGAATGCTGTAAAAGGAGTTAGAAATGATAAAGGTGACATGAAAACAGGAAATAAAGATATCCTTGAAGTATGGAGTAATTACTTTGAAAAACTGCTAAATGAAACAAGCAGTGATGACAGCACAGTGGTAAAAAACACTGACCAGGCATGCAGTCAGGAATACATATCCATATTTGAAGTAGAAAAAGCCATCAAAGCCTTGAAATGTGGAAAGGCTGCAGGAGTAGATGATTTTCGACCAAAAATGCTGAAGTATGGTGGTATAAAAGTTTTACATGGCTGCACTGCATAGTTCAGAATGCCTGGACAGAGGGACGAATTCCCGATGATTGGAGTAGAGCTCTCATAGTACCTATATATAAAAAAGGAAATAAAATTGAATGTGAGAATTACATAGGTATATCCCTACTGAGTGTTCCTGGTAAGATATATGCAAGTATACTTGAGAAACGGTTGAGAAGAATTGTGGAAGAAAAGCTTGGTGAAGAACAAGCTGGATTCAGGTCAAATAGAGGCTATCAGGATCAGATCTTCACTTTACGACAAATAGTGGAAAAATGTTGGGAATATAACAAAGATCTGTATTTAAGTTTTGTCGATTTGGAAAAGGCGTATGACAAGGTGCCAAGAGAGAAGCTATTCAATATGCTACAGTTATATGCTGTTAATGGGACATTATGTCAGTTTATTTGAGTTGTAAGTCAGCAGTTAGAATTGAAGGAAGTACAGGAAGATGATTTAATGTTAAATCTGGTGTGAGACAATGATGTACATTATCCCCTCTGCTATTTATTATCTATATGGATCACATTATGAAGGAAAGTGGTATTAAACATGATATCAAAATTGGAGATGTTAATGTCAGCTCTTTGCTTTATGCAGATGATATTATACTTCTAAATAAATCTGCTTCAAGTCTGCAAGATTCTCTGACTAAATTGAATAGCTGTTTTAATAGATATGGTATGAAGGTCAGCATTAAAAAGACAAAGACAATGAAAATAGGTAGAATTGTTGAAAATGTCTACTGTGTTGTGAATGGAGAACCTGTGGAACAAGTAAAACATTTCAGCTACTTAGGCATGATTTTTAGTGAAGATGGTAAATTAAATATGGAAATAGACAAAAGAATCAACAAAGCTGGTATGGTAGGCAGTCAACTGAATAAATTCATATCAGAACACTAAATTAGCTCTATATAAAACTGTGTTCAAACCAGTTTTAACTTATGGATCTGAGAGCTGGGTCAGAAGTAAAACACTTGACCAAAGACTAGAGACTGCAGATATGTGATTCTGAGAAAGATTATAGGCATGAACGTATGGCATCAATGGCAATATCATATTAAAAATGAAGATATTAGGAAAGAACTTGACATTGTCAGCATCCAAGAATGCGTTAGCAGAGCTAATCTCAGTTGGTATGGTCACTTAACACGTTCGCTGCAAACTACGAGTATACTCTTAGTTGGTAAACCAGCTACACAAGCCAGCTATGAGTATACTCGTATGACGCTTACCGCCGGCAACGAGATTACTGTACTGTCCTTGAATAAGTCAAAATGCTTGGCTTGTGGAGCTAGCATCAAAACTGTGTATTCTCATAGATAGTAAGTGCTCTGCACAAGCCAGCTACGAGTATACTTGTATGATGCTTACCGCCAGCAACGAGATTACCGTACTGACCTTGAAGAAGTGAAATTGCGTGCCGTACTGGAACAGACTATGCCGAAGTAGCGTGGCAGCAAACGTGTTAAACAGAATGGGTGAGTAAAGATTAGCAAAACAAATATTCTCTGCCAGGTTGGCAGCAAAACGACCCAGAGGAAGACCAAGATATATGTGGATTGATACAGTACAAAGTGCCTTAGATGATAGAAATATAAGATCTTGTAATGTTGGAGTATTGACAAGTAACAGACTGATTTGGAGGAAAATTGTAGATAGGAAGTTAGTAATAATGTAAATTTTTTCATGTAGTACTATCATATCCTGTACACCTTGAGGGTACATGGCAGGAATTTGATGATGATGATGATTTTAAGCAGAGCTCTGCAGTTCTCTATATAAAATCTTTCCATAAAAATATTTTGTGTTGCCAGATATGGAATTCCTTTTGAATAGAACTTCATTCCTTTCTATATAAGATCAGCCCATTTTCCAATGGATCCTGTTTATTTTTGAAAGTAAATCCATTAACTGCCTTTTCTTCCTAGAATTTCACATATTTAGATAATTGGATGGTAGTTTCCTGTTCACCTCTGTCCACAGACAAAAAGAAAACCAGTCCAGAAATATACATCAGTGCTTAGTCTCATCATCCTAGCCAAAAGTTAGCTTTAAACTTGAACCCATCATATTCTCAGCCTTTGTTTCATAGGTACACTTTTATAACAGTTAAATCTTCCTTCTTGCATCCTCCTAAAGAAAAGTATCCATTGTATGTAGAAGTTGATAAGTATCTTTTCAAGTGACCTCTCTTACTTTAGTTAACACAGAAGGTTGACATTTGTTTTCTTATGTCATGGTTACATTAGTTACCAAGAATCTGGCATGTTGGACTCAGAGTTGCAAAAACTCTACTTCTCAAACCAAATTTAAATAGCCCAATGATGCTCATAGATTACATCATTAACTGGAAATATTCTGTTTTGCTCTGTTTGTTTTAGCTTATGGTTAATCTATCACAGTGATGGACTTCACATTAGTATCTAAAAAGTATGAGAAAATAATATATTAAATAATTTCTTTAACTCCTTCATAGATGTTCAGTTTCTGCTGCAGCAATTAACTACAGATGTTTCAGTTACTGTTCATTAGAATTAGCATCAGTGAGTTCCCTATTTTTCTCTAAATCTCTTAAGATGCATCAACTACCATTTGCTGTTGAACTTCGTTGATTGTTCATGTATATATCTTAAAAATACAATGCAATTTTAAAACAGATACTTTTAATACTGTGAAAGTTTAATGACTTATTAAAGGTCCTAACAGGAAAGAAAGCAAATAAGTTATTACCAGCATTTCACCTACAATTGCAGAGTCATTTTCAGTTAATCACGATGACACACAGTGTATAATTGAATGAGAACATGAAATTTCAGGCAAGTTGCTCTCTGAGTATAGTCAAGCTTGGCCTGCTAGTCTCCTTTTTTTTATATATATATTGATGTTTCTGTGTTGTATGTAACCAACATGTAAATCTAAATGCATATATAAGCAATCTATGTGAACTGCATTCTTTTAAGAGGTTTACGAATATCATTTTTTTTTTTTCTCCAATCATTCATTTATCCCCAATACTACATCCCAATGTTGTTCGGTGTGATTTTTCTACATTTCCATTATATTTTGTGAATTCTCTTTGCTGTTGACTCACTAGCCATTATGCAAATATATACATATATATTTTTTATTGGCCTGGTTCGCTGAGTGCTTAGTGTATCTGCTCTTCCACCAAAAGGCTGCTGGTTCAAATCCCGATTACAATCACAAACATCCGTGGGCATGGATGTTTGTGATTGTCTGTGGAAATACTAGTGGTGGTGGCCAGTGGTAGATGATGAAAGCAGAGCGATTCGTTGTAGTCGGATTGAGTGGTGGAGACGGAGAGTTCTGGAGTAGGTGCACTCCCTCGATGAGTCTTTGGACTTCCTGAAGATGTCATTTAATAATAATAATAATATATATATATATATATATATATATAAATTATTATTTTTTATAGGAGAATAGGTGCACTCCCGCGATGAGTCTTTGGACTTCCTGAAGATATCATTTAATAATAGTAATATATATATAATATGGTGTGATTGTGATATACCTTATTTTGGCCAGACAGACAAATCTATTGAATTACGTATGGAGGAACACATGAGGGACATTGCTTACAAGAGACAGCGAGCCAGTGCCTTATCAAGCCATGTCCTTTTCTCGGCTGATCCTAATGATGAAAACCCAAGTCATACAGTCTGCTGGGACAGATCTACTAACATCTTTCGTTACCATGATGAATTGGAGAGAAAAATCGTAGAATCTAGGGAAATCATCCTCAACCCTGAACATCTAAATAATAACTTGAGCTACAACCTCCCAGATAGTCATTCAGCTGTAATCATGTACTGGTGTTCACGTGATGCTGCAAGCAAGCACTCTCCCAACAATGCAACAAATGAAAGAACAGCTTTAAATACAACTACAACGTTTTCATGCTAATTATGTATAGAGACTCTCTATGTTGTTCATAGTTTTTTTAACCTTCAGTGTTTAGTGTTTTTTCTTTTCTTTTATAATGTCACCTGATGAAGGCTGTTATAAGCCAAAACTAGTCGTGTTTTACTATTAAACTCCCTTTTTTTTTTTACCTAACTCTCGGTTTAAGTCATTCAACTTTATTTTACAATATGTATTTCAACCGAGTCAATGAATCGTCATACATATACATATATATATATATATATAAATTATTGGGAAATCCTCATATATGAATAATTAAGTTGCCAAAAATGTATCCAGAGTAATTTTAAAAAATGATTCGAATAATATACACCACTTCTTGATTTCAGTGTGATTGAGACAAGTCTTTGGTGAGTGAAGAAAAAAAAAAGCCAAACAGAATGCTTATTTCAAAAGAAAAAAGGCAAAACTGCACCAGGTTTCAATGCATCAAAAGATTGTGTAATGTTACTTATGTGCAGTAATGCATCAGGAGATTATATGATAAAAACCAGTTTACTTGAAAAATGGTTTCTAAATTATTTTGGGCAAATGCTGATAGTTATAAAAATAAAACAGTATATTTTTATTAGGCTTCTGGAATGTATTCTCCCTTTTTTATATGTGTGTGTGTGTGTGTGTGTGTGTATATATATATATATGACAGGGTGCTTAAGGGACAAAGCTGTATAACTGAGAGGAGACCTCCACATAGCCTTTAAAGGAATGAGGAGAACCTACCAGGGCTTCTGACCTAATGTCCAATCCTGACCTTCTCGGGTGCACCCTGTTGAGTATATACCTGGATACCGAACGAACGAGGATGGGCTGGCAATTTGGGATTTAGCCAACCAAATTGTATTCTTATTGGTTAAACCAAAATACAAAATGATGGTACAACATGACAGAATTTCATGCTGGCTGGGGCGTCGCCCAGTTAAACAAGGTCCCTGTTGTTTTCGCCAGGGAACCAAGGCGAACAGCGAAAAGTCAGCTACGGACAAATCTGAAAACACACCGAAACTCAACATCCCCAGAGTTAAAGATCGGTACTATCAATATAAGAAGTCTGAATGGCAAAGAAATGGAGCTAGCTGAGGAATTAGATAAGTACCAGATCGACATAATAGGGGTGACTGGAACAAAAAAGACAAAAACTGGGTGAGATCTTTCTGAGCAATAAATACAAAAAGTTATATTCAGGCAATGACAATCAGGGAAAAGAAGGAGTAGGCATAGTATTCAACACTAAATATGAGGCTAATCTTCTTGAATGGCAGGCAGTCTCAAGTAGAGTGATGTGGGCAAATATCAGAATAGGGAACTGGACAATAAGACTTATTTTTGCCTGTGGTCCCACAGAAGGTTCTACTAAGGTAGAAGTGGAGAAATATTTTGAGGCTTTAGAGAAAGCACCTGACACAATGAAAAAGGAAATGTTGGTTCTTGTTGGGGATCTAAATAGCAGAGTAGGAAATGATTGTCAGGCACAAAAATATTTTGAGAAAATTTGGAGAAAAGAGCAAAGCTAATAATAATGGCAAATACCTGTTGGATTTCTGCTCAGGACATGGACTGGTTATTACTAACACCATGTTCCAACATAAAAATGTGCACAAATTCACATGGAGAGAAGAACCAAGGAATAAGAAAAGTCTCATTGACTATGTTATTGTCGATAGTGATATTTTGACTGATGCAACTCGTGGTAAAGGTAGATTAAGGCGCAAACTTGACTTACTTGTCTGTTTGCTTACTTGGGAAATAGGATTAAAAACCAAGTTTATATAAAATTACTTGGTATCTTGAATACATAATATACCCAAGTTAAAAAAACTTTCTACATACATCCCTCAACCTGAGATTTAATAAGGTTAAAGCAACTTGTTTAGGTAAAATTGATAAGCTCTGCATTACTTCAACCTTAGCATTTTCAGATCTGGCTCCCACTGACAAGACCTCAATAAATGTCGAAACTGGTATGGGTAGTGACCATTGCCTTGAATGCGTAGCATCATACAGTTCCGAAAGGGGATGTGCTTTACATTAAGGGGAAAATATTAAGGAAAGTGTTCAGAGCTTAATCCTCCTTTACCACAAGTTGCCCAGACTTGCACTACGTGCAGACGCAAACTTGACTGACTTTCTGTTTGCTTACTTGGGAAATAGAATTAAAAACCAAGTTTATATAAAATTACTTGGTATCTTTAATACAGTAATATTGCATTTGCCTATCTTGGTTATAATAAGAGATTTTATAATGAGAATTGAAAATCACATAGTGCTTTCAATTCTGCATGTGAAAGTTTATGGGATTATAAATGATTTTGGCAACTTCAAAACATAATTGATTTCTGTGATCATATGTTAAATGAGATAAGTTATGTTCAATATTATACATATAGTCTACATATGGGAAAAAATTTGGCACAATAGAAAATTTTTGTGGTCTCTAGCAGGAACATTTAGTTCATCCTCTGTTAGTGCACAACTTGAAAGATTTACTACCTTCTTATTGTGGAGAAGTTTGTTGGAATTAAGCAAACATTGCTATAGGTCATTAAATTTGTCATTGAGATGTTTAGTATGTTTTTGTAGAACAGAATTTCCAAACTGTTTGGAGATTTGACATTCAATCTCTCTTCTCTTTTTCTCTTCAGTTTTTGTTACATTAAACATACAACTAAGTCTAAATAGGTATGGTATCTCTGTGATTCAACTAAAAAATAAACCTCCCTCTAAAATTGCAAAAAAAATTTAACCTCAAAAAAAAAAAAAAACTCATTCACTTTACTCACATCCATAGCATCAACAGCAATTTAAATGACGTGCATCATCATCATCATCATCTTCAGTCATCCAAACCTGACATTCTGTTTCTGATTAAACCTCAGATTTCTACTAAATCAGCCACAGCTCATCTTAACTATCCAAATTAGCAAGGAATATCAATAGTCACCCTGTATGACTATTGATATTCCTTGCCAAAGGATGCCTAACCTAAAATATCATCTTTTTGACCTCTTGTGGCTTAAGATTTCTTTGCTACATTTTGTTTCATTCATCTGCTGCCGCTACTCTTCTCTCAATTCTAAAAATCATTCTCACCTTTTTGACTTCCTACCTTCAAAGTTCAGTTTCACAAAGTCAAAATTTCAAAACAGTTAAGTCATCCTTCTTGGTGATTTTGATGTCCATAATTCTGATTGGCTCCCTTCTTCAAATTTCACCGACCAAGTTGGAAGAGAGGCGGATTTTTGCTGTAAGCAGACATAAAACAGATGATCATCTCCTACCCAAATTCCTGATAATCCTCTTCACTCATCCAACTCTAGATCTTTTCTTAACTAGTTCTCCTTCCATGTACTCTCTTCAGGTGACTGCACCTCTTGGCAATTCAGGAATGTCAGCCATTCACAACCTCATGTGCTCTGAAATTACGACAGTGCAAGGTGGGAAGACCTGTGTGACTTTTACTTCTCTTTTCCGTGGTCAGACTACTGTTTTCATTCTTCGGATCTAGATATCTGTTGTGATCTTGTTACCAAAATAATCCATATTAGAATTTTCATTTCTCACTCTGTTGAAATTCCTCAACCCATATCTAAACCATGGTTCTCCAAAAGTTGCCATGACTATCCAAGAAAAGCAAACAGCTTTTCATAAATGGCTTGAGAACCAAACACCATCTTCATTCGCAGCCTTCACAGTTACCCGCAACACTTGTAAAACCACCATTAAAAGGGTAAAATCTAAATTCAACAAGGATAAATGTAGTAAATTTACTGCTTGTGCCACCAACAGTCATGCCTTCTGGTGCCTCACCAAGGCCATCGGGCACACCTTTTGTCCATCTGTACTTCCTCTTCCATTTCACTCTAATGGCAGCATTGTAACATCACCTAAACATAAGGCTAATGTCTTGGCTTCATTCTTCTTTTCCAACTCCTAAGATGACCGTGGCAAATTACCTCCTTCCTTGACTAGAACATTGCATCTCATGCCTCATGTAACCTTCTGCCAGAAAGACATTATCTTTCTGGCAGAAGGTTACCAAATTATTAAAGAAGAATCTTTAATAATTTGGATGCCACGAAGACCGCCAGTCCTGGTGGAATTCCACCCATAGTGCTCAAGAGATATGCTCCTTAATTAACATCTGTTCTCTATCATCTATTCACTTTCACGAAACTACTTAGCTGGCATCCACCCTTCAGCATGGAAGAAAGCTCATATACAACCAGTTCCCAAAAAAGGAGATAAATGTTACCATCTAACTATTGGCCTACTGCTCTCATATCAGTTTTATCTAAACTAACGGAGAAGGTTATGACCAGTCAATTTCAACACTTTGAGAACTGCTATCTAATTAGAGACCATCAATGTAGATTTTGCCACTCTAGATCCACGGGAGATCTTCTGGCCTATGTCACTCACATTTGGACCCATTCCATTGAAAAGTTTGGAGAAATCTGTGGCATTGCACTTGATATCTCCAAGGCTTTTGATAGGGTCTGGCATCGAGAGCTTCTCAACAAGTCACCATCATTTGGACTGTCTTCGTCTTTTTGTAAATTGGATCACCAGTTTTCTCTCAGATTGATCCCTACATGTAATGGTTCCCTCTTCAGACTATCTTGTCAATGGCAGTGTCCCTCAGGGCTCTCTCATTTCACCTATCCTTTTCTTGATTTATACAAATAGCCTGCTCTTATTAATTGCAAACCCTATTCATAGTTTTGCTGATGATAGCACACTCCACTCACCTCACTCATATTACCAGCCTTGCAGTGCTCAAGCATATCAAGCTTCAAGATCATCTATAATAAGTGCCCTGAACACTGATCTCCTTTTTTTTTTTTTTTGCTTGTTTTCCCATAAAAAAAAAAAAAAAAAAAAAAAAAAAAAAGACCTCAGATCTTTTCTCCACTTACTTTGGATAATGCTCAGCTCAGGACCAAATCTCTCTTGGATTGACTCTTATAGCAAACTTTTCCTTGCACAATCATATTACATCTATAGCATCATCAGCTTCCAAAAAACTTGAAATCCTTTTCCAGTCAAGATAGTACTTGCCTGCCAAACAGTTACTCACTCTGTATAAATCCCAAATCCCACCAAGATTTGAATACTGCTATTGGAATATGTATGGAGTGGTGCACCTAAGACCTCTCTAAAAATTTTTGAAGCTGTTCAAAAAAGGGCAGTCTGATTGATTAATGACACTTCTTACAGACCAGACTCTCCAGTAATTTTCCCTTAGAAGATCAGTTTCTGCCATTGTTAAGCAGAACTAGCATCATTTATGCCTTCTGTTTCTACCAGCAGGCATAAGGGATGCTAGTTCCTTTACCAGATTTACAGGAACTCATCATCCTTTTATAGTCAAACTGCATATTCATTGAACCTACTACTCCCAGTCATCTTTCATTCCCTCCATCTCAGTTTTGTTGAACACTCTCCCTTATGAAGTTGTTGGAAGTTTTTTCACTTGATTATACTATAAATTAAAGACACCAAGAAAGTATATACTTGGTTTAATCCTTTATCCAAGGATTAAACCAAGTATATAATTGGTTCTCTGGGTCTGGTTCCCACTGAAGAGACCTCAATAAAAGTTGAAACTGGTCTGGGTAGTGACCCTTCCCATAATACGTGCTTTACATCATGAAACACCAAGGCAAGTGATGTGAAGTTATTAGCTTCTATATGCAAGTTGCCCCAGTCCTGAAAATACTTCAGGTGCAAACTTTATTTGCTTACACTTGGATAAAGGATTAAACCAAGTATATAATTTCTTGTTGTTATTGTTGTTGTTGTTTAATAGTGATGTTTTCTCCATGGTGCAGAACACCAGAGTGTACAGAGGATTTGAAATTGGAAGCTATCACTATTTAGTCTTGAGCAGGATAAAATTGAATTTCATATTGAAAAGAATAACATGTAAAAAAGTTTTAAAGCGAATAAAAGTTGAGCAGCTCTCAGATGTGAACTGTAGACTAATATACACAAAGATTATTGAAGAAAAAATGAAAGAGTTTGAGAACAAGAATCAAACCTTGGAGATTCAGTGGCAAGCTCTGAAGAAAACATTGATTGATTCTGCCAGAGAGGCATGTGGTGAGGTTGTCTGCAAGGATAAAAAAATCAGAACTCCCTGGTGGACACAGGAAGTTAAAGAGGCAATGAAGGAAAAGAAGAAAGCATATCAAAAGTTCCTGTCAAATAAGTCATCTTGTGCTCTTACAATACAAAGACAAATGCAAGAATGCTAAACACTGTGTAAAACTAGCTAAACAAAAGTCATGTGAGGACTTTGGCAAGAATATAGAAAATAAATATCAAGAAGGTGGCAAAATATTCTGGAGGTTGTTGAAGAAGCTTAGGAATGGAAGAAAGAGTGATGTAAAAGGAGTTAGAGATGATAAAGGTGACATGAAAACAGGAAATAAAGATATCCTTGAAGTATGGAGTAATTACTTTGAAAAGCTGCTAAATGAAACAAGCAGTGATGACAGCACAGTGGTAAAAAAACACTGACCAGTCATACAGTCAGGAATACATATCCATACTTGAAGTAGAAAAAGCCATCAAAGGTTTGAAATGTGGAAAGGCAGCAGGAGTAGATGCTATTCGACCAGAAATGCTGAAGTATGGTAATATAAGAGTCTTACAGTGGCTGCACTGCATAGTTCAGAAAGCCTGGACAGAGGGACAAATTCCCGATGATTGGAGTAGAGCTCTCATAGTACCCATATATAAAAAGGGAAATAAAACTGAATGTGAGAATTACAGAGGTATTTCCCTACTGAGTGTTCCTGGCAAGATCTATGCAAGTATACTTGAGAAACGGTTGAGAAGAATTGGGGAAGAAAAGCTTGGTGAAGAACAATCTGGATTCAGGCCAGATAGAGGCTGTCAGGATCAGATCTTCACTTTACGACAAATAGTTGAGAAAGCATGCGAATATAACAGAGATCTGTATTTAAGTTTTGTCGATTTGGAAAATGCATATGACAAGGTGCCAAGACAGAAGCTATTCAATACGCTACAGTTATATGGTGTCAATGGGGCATTATATCAAGCAATACTTATTAGTCTTTATTTGAGTTGTAAGTCAGCAGTTAGAATTGAAGGAAGTACAGGAAGATGGTTTAATGTTAAATCTGGTGTGAGACAAGGATGTACATTATCCCCTCTGTTATTCATTATCTATATGGATCACATTATGAAGGAAAGTGGTATTAAACATGATATCAAAATTGGAGATGTTAATGTCACCGCTTTGCTTTATGTGGATGATGTTATACTTCTAAATAAATCTGCTACAAGTCTGCAAGATTCCCTGACTAAATTGAATAGCTGTTGTAATAGATATGGTATGAAGGTCAACAATAAAAAGACAAAGACAATGAAAATAGGCAGAATCATTGAAAATGTCAACTGTGTTGTGAATGGAGAACCTGTGGAACAAGTGAAACATTTCAGCTACTTAGGCACGATTTTTACTGAAGATGGTAAATTAAATATAGAAATAGACAACAGAATCAGCAAAGCTGGTATGGTAGGAAGTCAATTGAATAAATCATATGGAATAAGAGAGAAATTAGTTGGAACCCTAAATTAGCTATATACAAGACAATGTTCAAACCAGTTTTAACTTATGGATCTGAGAGCTGGGTCAGAAGTAAAACACTTGACCAAAGACTAGAGACCGCAGATATGAGAATCCTGAGAAAGATTAGAGGCGTGAACAGATGGCATCAATGGCAATATCGTATTAAAAATGAGGATATTAGGAAAGAACTTGACATTGTCAACATCCAGGAATGCGTTAGCAGAGCTAATCTCAGGTGGTATGGTCACTTAAACAGAATGGGCGAAGAAAGATTAGCAAAACAAGTGTTCTCTGCCAGGTTGGCAGGAAAACGACCCAGAGGAAGACCACAATATAGGTGGAGTGATACTGTACAAACTGCCTTTGACGATAGAAATATAAGATCTGATAATGTTGGAGTCTTGACAAGTAACAGACTGATTTGGAGGAAAATTGTAGATAGGAAGTTAGTAATGATGTAATTTTTTTCATGTAGTACTATTCATATCCTGTACACCCCTTGAGGGTACATGGCAGGAATTTGATGATGATGATATAATTTCTTGGTATCTTTAATTTATACCCTTATGAAGTATTTCCAAAGGACTACAATTTTTAACAGTTCAAGAAGAATATCAACAGATTACTCTATTCCTGACCATGCCCTCACATGGCATCTGTTTGCTGTAGGGCAATGGTGTTCAACCTTTTTTACTACGCGAGCTACTTTTCTATAAAAAGTTATTCGGCGATCTACTCTCTTATATAGATCACGTTCCCCCAACCGGATATCTGATTATGCACAAATAAACAACTAAAAAAAAATACACAATTAAAAACTTTATTTGTGTATTTAAAAATTTATTTATCACTTTTCGTTATTTTAATACAACAAAAAAATATATATATATTGGAATAAAATATTTATTTCTCTATTTAAATTAAGGGGATATTAAATCTTTCGTTGTGTTAAAACCGAATAAGAAACTCAAAGATGGGAATGAAAGAGTTTCATGCTGAATATAGTAACTATAAACGTATCGCCGACTACCGTAAGCTAAAGCACGTAGTACAAACTAGGGCAACTCGTAGCAAAGGTGGAGAAAGATCTGATTGTTATTCTTAGTATTTTCCATAATGTAAAACCCATCTACTAGGAGACGTATGTTGGGAGGTCACTACCCAGACCGGTTTTGATCTTTATTGAGATCTCATCAGTGAGTAGCTAGACCAAAGTATAATACTAAGGGTATAGCGAAAAGAACTTATATACTCTGCTATACGAGTTGTCAAAAAGGTGCACCCATACATTATTATTTAAAATAAAGAGCCAATAGGCTTCATTTCGGCGATGTAAACATTATTTAAATTAAGGGGATATTGAATCCTACATTGTTTTAAAACCGAATAAGAAACTCAAAGATTGGAATCAAAGAGTTTCATGCCGAATATAGTAACTATAAATGTATTGGCGACTACTAGCGTAAGCTAAAGTACGTACAAACTAGGGCAACTCGTAGCAAAGGTCTTTCTCTACCTTTGCTACGAGTTGCCCTAGTTTGTAATACAGTGATATGTTAAAAAATATAGATATTTGTCATTGTTTTTACATAATGAAATGAAGCCTGATTTATTACCTATCATTGCAGGAGCACCATCAGTAGTAATAGACACAAGTTTAAAAAGCAGAAGTTTGTGTTGTTTCACAAATTCATCAAATACTGAAAAAATATCTTCTCCCCTAGTTCTTCCCAATAATGGTATCATTTTCAAAAGTTCTTCTTTACTTGAATAATCTTGAAATACCATGTGAATAAATACCATTAACTGAGCAATATCAGTGAAGTCGTTTGATTCATCAAATTGTATTGAAAATGCAACACGCTGGTGAATGTCTGACATTAACCTGGCCTGTAAACTTTTCTCCAGCATTTGGAACTTTTCCTTTTGGCAATTTGAAACCTTGTCTGCGGCCTAGAAGTGTCTCTCTCTAGCAACGTCTCGTACCGAGAAGCTCCTTTCTGGAAGCGGGACACTCCTCTCTCAAGCAATGTGGATCCGGGCAATCTCTCTGATGGTGACTCTGGACTGGGTGGCCTCCTCTCTGACAGCAATACTGGAACCTGGACCCCTTCTGCTTGCTTCAGTCCTTTTTTTATTAGACCTCCTCTGAGACCTCGCATGAAGTTTGGCAATCCCCAAAGAATTGGTACGAGTCTTTCATCTTAAGTTTCAAGTTCGGCATGCCTTTTGTTCTCCTCCGCTTTCTTTTGATTGTAAGTTGCCGGCCATTGGAAAGTTGTTTGAACTCTTTCTGACTGACTTCAGAGATGTTTACACTTAGAGCCTGCAAGCCTTTCTCATACATACAAGTTTCAGTAACAATCTTTCTAATGCTGCCATGTACAAATGGTTGAACAAAAACATTGCCTTTTTTTTTAACACTAACATATTCTTATTAAAGCAGTATATATACGGTTAGCTTCAAAAGAGTTATTTACAAAAACATCCAATACAAACTATACCAAGACAAAGTTTATTTTTTTACAATATTCACATGGGACTTAACCTAAGTAAAAAATCAATGTAAATGTGCTTTGGAATATTTAATATTTAAGCTACAAATGAGTTTTTACACTTTGCTTATAGTCGTATTCACTCGGCTCGCTGTTTGACTTGCACTGATCCAAATTAATTCATTTACCTGGACTTATAAGAAAATTACTTATTTGACAATTTTAACGAAAAATAAATAAATAATAGCAATACGCTTAAAGCGAATTAAAAATAATACAAAATAATGATAAATAAAATATTATGTTTTCAGTTTTAATTAAATTTGTAAGGAAGGATGAATACACAAGAGATCGACCAAAATTTGCTCCGCGATCGATGGGTTGAGCACCCCTGCTGTAGGGTCTTCTGCCTATCATGTGATGGACAAATATTTCAAAAATAGAAACTCTTCATTAAGGATATTAAGTCTAATTCCAAAGTAGAAATTTCATGGATAATATGAGAAAGTTCTCTTTTGAAGTGTCGCAATTGATTTCATATATTTACTTGCATTGAAATAAATTTGATGTGCTCCTGAAGATTTGAAATTTTTTTTTAATCTTGGCAAAAGTGGTAATAATATTTGCATTCCCACCTTTTTTTAAAAAAAAAATTCTGGCCAGTACATTACAATGTTTCAAATATAGTTTCCCAAATATCTAGGTCTTTTCAGATATAATATCTCCATGATGGATTTTAATACGCTTACTGAGAGAGAGAGAGAACCATGCATTATTCATTCTGTATAAGTAACACATAGACACAGTGGACTTACCCAAGTTGTGTAAACTAGGATATATTCTTTTTTCCAATCATTGATTGCTTAAGTATCCCGACATACAAACTTTCTAAGATTCTTTCAAATCTCCTCTCCCTTAACTGGACGTTCCTTATCTTATGTTAAAAAGCAATGACTTTATCAAAAATTAAAGATTTGAAACTTCACTTCATAGATTTACTGGAAAGATTTAACATACTTTCACATTTTTACAAATGTTCCTCTAGCTAACACCCTACAATTTTTATCATCTAAGTTTTCATTGGATATTTTAGCTAGAATGAAAAGCTTTATTTTTAAATTGAAGGTATTGCAATGGGCACTCCAGTATCTCCGATCCTTGCTAACCCCCTGTTAATTTATTTAACATATTTGCTGATATTTTGTCACAGGCACGAACAGCAACAATTTAGTTAACAGTAGACCAGTTTAAAAAATATAACGGACAACACAAAGAACTTAAGTCCTAATTGGCACCATCTATTAAATAAAGAGAGAGAAAAAAACACACATTAATTTGCTCTTAAAATGACTGTCTCCCAAATTTTGGTAAGTTCATACAGCCATACTTGTTGAGGTTTGGGGAATGTTTTAAAGTGCTACTGATTCCAGAAGTAATCTATTGGACTTTTGAGTAGCACTTTTGTTTATTTCCATTTGATCCTATGTGAAGGGGGTGGGTATCCAAGACGTGTTCTGCTAGTCCTGACTTATCATAACGATAGTGTCGAATGTATTTTGGACGTGTTCCGAGGCAGATGTCCTGAGTTCTTCCTGTCTTCTCTACCTAGATAGGACTTTAGTGTCACCCACATGGTTGGGCTTAGTATTGTTTGTTATTTGTGTATATGTTACATTAATTGTTTTTGTAATCCCCGTAGATGGCCTAGTGACTAGGACGAAATATAGGAAGTATTAAATTCTCTTTTAATTCTTTTTGAGTGTTGTAAAAAATCCATTAAGCCTCCAACATGATGTCCTCACAGCACTTAAGCCTCTACACACGTATTGTAATCATCCATGGAGAAGAATTAGCACGCAAATCCAAGCAATACGGTAAGTCAAAACTACGACTATCTAGGCAACTAAATAGGCTGGCCTTTTTAAAACGATGTCAGGATACAAGAGTGATACCAAACTGCGTTAAAATGAAGATCAATTTCCATTCCAAAAAAGCACTTTGTATATATAACCGTGCCAGCCAGGCATTACTCCACGAGCAAATCGCCTCTACACGTGCTACCCTCGCAGTGACGAACGCCGCCATTGGCTCCTTACATTCAGAGCTCTCCACCATTCTTAACCCTGAACTTTGGTCGATTCTCTCTGGCATTTCGGAAACTTCCGCACAGAGAGAATTCCAAAAAATAAAAAATAAACACATCAAGAAATATAGCAACCTTGTGAAAAACAAACCACAACCACAAATTCAACCGCTCCAGACAGTAATAAACCTCTCTTCCAAAAGGCTCAACGACGATGCCGTCAGCGCCCTTTGCCTCGGCCATAATTTTGCCGTTGCTCCGAAGGAAGTGCCGGTGCTTGACGTAATGGTGAACATCGAACGTGGAATCGGTCGCTTACCGTCGGAGATAGCTAACAACAACAGACTTGACGTAGCCAACATCCTCACGCATTCTTCACCGCCAAAAAGTAATTTATCATATGCCCAACGCACGGCTCTCCTGAAACTATGTAAAGAAAAAAGTATCGTCATCACCAGAGCGGATAAGGGTAATGCCACAGTCGTTCTTAATACCAGTGAATACAATCGTAAAATGAACATTATCCTCCACGATCGCGCTACCTACATCCCGCTAGAACACGACCCCACAAAAATACAAGTTAAGAAACTAAAAATTTTACTCAAAAAAGTATCTTCCTGGCCCCCTGATGTCACGAAAAAACTTAAACCTTTCCGCTCCCGTCCCCCCCCCCCCGAATATACGGTTTACCAAAAATCCACAAACCCAATTCCCCACTCAGGCCTATAGTATATGCCACCAATGCACCTTGCTATAGACTATCTAAACAGCTGGCCAACTCTCTGATCCCCCTCACCGGAAGGTCCCCTTCCTATATAAAAAACTCGACCCACTTTAAAGCCCTCACAGAAAATTTAACCTTGAATAAGACAGACATATTGATAAGCTTTGATATCTCCTCTTTGTTTACCAATATTCCCTTAATTGACACCTTATCTCTCTTAGAAAACGTTTTTCCCTCTGTCATCTTAGATCTCTTTTCCTTTGCCATTAACTCTGGGTATTTCTCTTGGAACAACAAAATCTACAAGCAGATAGAGGGAACTGCCATGGGTCCCCCCCCCCCTCTCACCACCCCTTGCCAATTTCTATATGGAAGATTTCAAAAAACGAGCCATAGACTCAGCCCCACTCAAACCTTCTATCTGGCTAAGATATGTAGATGATGTGTTCTCTATTTGGCCTCATGGCCCAGACACGTTAGACTCCTTCCTCAGTCATCTCAATAGTCTACATCCAAGAATCCAGTTCACTATTGAAAAGGAAAAGAACAATTGTTTACCCTTCCTAGACACCTTAGTCACATGCTTGCCTAATGATACACTTACCTTCACCGTATACAGAAAACCCACACACACAGGCAGATACATTCACAAACTCTCCCACCACCACCCCTCTCAACAATATGGCATTATTAAAACTCTTACCAAGAGAGTCCACAATCTTTGTTCCAGTGGAACCGCCCTCACTACTGAGCTTAACCACATACACAGCACTTTCCTCTCCAATGGCTACAGCGATCACAGTATCAAAAAAATAATCAACTTCTCCCCCATTCCCCATCCTTCTCGTCAACAAGAATTTAAAAATGCCATCACCATACCCTACATCCATGGCACATCCGAAAAAATAGCCAAGATACTAAAACAGTACAACCTACACACAGCATATAAGCCCCACTGCAAACTTGCTACCCTTATCCGTTCTACGAAAGATCGGCTCCCTCCTCTCTCTCTGCCTGGAGTTTACAAAGTACCCTGTTCCTGTAAGCTTGCGTACTTTGGACAGACAGGCAGATCAGCATCCATCCATCTAGAGGAACACAAGTCTTACATCTTCAAACACAACTATGGCCATTCAGGCTTGGCTGACCATGTTTTGGACACCACCCACAGAGTATCATGGAAGAAAACCACCATGCTCCACCACAGCAAATTCAAGAAAGAGAGACTTTTCTTAGAAGCAGAAGCAGCAGCTCTCAAAAACCAACCAAATCTCAATAAATACGGTTGCATTAAGCTCCCGAAGATTTGGGAAACACTCATCACCAGAGTTCCCACCTTACATTCCAGGCCACCTACTACTGCCCTTAGAGGGCGCTCTACCTAGATAGGACTTTAGTGTCACCCACGTGGTTGGGCTTAGTATTGTAAGTTTTTGTGTGCATGTTACATTAAATGTTTTTGTAATCCCTGTAGATGTCCTAGTGACTAGGACGAAATATAGGAAGTATTAAATTCTATTTTAATTCTTTTTGAGTGTTGTAAAAAATCCATTAAGCCTCCAACATGATGTCCTCACAGCACTTAAGCCTCTACACACGTATTCTTCCTGTCTGTTACAATTTTTTTAAACTGGTCTCACCATTAACTAAATTCTTCTACTGGAACAAACTGTTTTTGTGCTCTGAAGATGCTGGATATAACACCAGGAAAATATCAGCAAATAAGTTAAATAAATATTAATTTTTTTTTTTATTCTTTTGTGAATTAATACACCGTTAAATAAATTAACAGGAACTGCCAATACATAAGCCTTTTTTACTTGCTTGCTAGTTTCTAATTAGAACAACTGGAAGAAAAATTTCTAATGATTAATTCATAACCATCGATATGGCTTTGCTGTTTAGAATAATTCACATGAACAACTAGATGTCTTCTTACAGGAAATCGATAACCTTCATCACAGAATCAGTTTCACTATGGGACTTGAATCAAATGGAACTGTATCTTTCCTTGATGTTCTTATAAAAAGAGAATTGAATGGTTCCTTGTCAGTATTATTTCTGGTATGCTCTACATAAAAATGGAATAACATATAATGTTAATTACAGTACACAGGACTGAAGTGTGCATTATAATTATGGAGTTGTAAGCAAACAAATTATGGAGTTGTAAGCAAACTTGTTTGCTTACACTTGGATAAAGGATTAAACTAAATTTATTATAGTCTAACCAAGTGGGAAAAAACTTCCAACATCTTTCTCTAAATCCAGAGTAATTTAATAATAAGGTGACACACCTTTTAGCAACTCTTATAGGTAAATATGACCTCTCCATTGCTTCCACCCTGGTATCACCACCTCTGGGTAGTGGCCCTTCCCTTAATGCATAGCAGTATACATGTCTTCAAGCAGATGTGCTTTGCATTATAGGAGATACTAAGACAATGAGTGATGAGAGCTTGGTCCACCTTTACCACGAGTTGCCTCAGTCCTGAAGATACTTCAGGCACAAACTTTGTTTGCTTACACTTGGATAAAGGATTAAACTAAATATATAATAGTCTAACCAAGTGGGAAAAAACTTCCAACAATATTATTGGTCAGCTGCTGTTTCTCCCGTTATGTTCTGAAAATCTATCACTTTAACCTAAATACCTTTATTTGGGATGAAGTACCTAAAAGGACAGGCACCAACTTCAAATCTCTGTGGTTTGATGTGTCTACCATAACTGACTATATTTGGCTTGTTTCAATTCGATTGCTATTTCTCGCATTGCATAAGGTGCCTGGACATTCACTAAAATTGATTGACACTTTGTTCACCCACATGTAAATTTCTTCTGAAATAAATTTCTCACTATTGCAGAGGTGCAGTCCATTGACCTCAAAGAAAGGTTATGTTTTGCTGCATGAAATGCAAACAAACCTTCTTGAGCTGCAAGACATTTACTTTCGTCAGTTAGTTTCCCATTTGAAATTTTTCGTGAAAAATGATATAACATCTTGACTTGAACTGCGAGCAGCGGCTGCCAATTTATGTTTTTGCTTCATCAAATGCTGTTTTATATCAGAACGACCTCTATGTTCAATTGAAAAAACTGAATGACACATAGTACATTGCAACTTGTTTGTTGTTTGGTCATCTTTCAAGAAGGGGTATTATTCTTTTCCCAAGTGAAACTGCACTTCCTTTTCAGCATGATAAAATCTGGGTGAAATATCACCGCTCACAATATATATACTCGCTTTAACTTCCACAGTTATTAACAGACTGGCATAAGAAGCACAAAACAATGGTATGGTAGACAAAGTGACTTTGTTACCTCCCAGATGTAGCACTGGTTGCAGCATTTTCATCCTACCACAGAGAGTGCACGTTCATAATGGTTGGTAATCATCATTGCATGGGTGTTTTTGATCTCAAGCTATCACGTCACCACCAGAGATGTTATCCTTTCCATATTCGAACATACAAGAATGAAGTCATGCCATGAATTCAAAAAAGGAACAAAACGGGATTAAAGTTAATAAAAAGGAACAATTAGCTTCCCATTGAGGTTTTGTCGGGATAACAGGACCAGAGTCTAAAAAAGGGGCGTCTGGTCACCCTATTGTACATTAAAAGCACTTCAGAGCATATTTCTCACACCTTAAAGAGATTTAATATTTGCACAACATTCAAGCCCATATATTCAATTAGCTCATTGATACTATCTCTAAAAGATAAAATTCCATCTCTACTGTTACCCAGTCTATTCATTCTCATGCAACTGCAAGTTATTCTAATTTGGACAAATAGGAACCCCCAGTCCTACATTTCCTCCAAGAAATAAAACAAATTGGGTCTATTCACTTGATCAACCAGACTCAAAAGTTTTAGAATAAAGCAATAAAGAATTTTGAATCCAGTAGTTAATGCACCAGATATTAGTTTTTAGCAATGAATGAAAATCTGTTCTTGCAGTTAAAACTTGATAGTTTCCTAGTAATAATACAAACCGGGATGAATGGGTGTCAAAATTTTAGTATTGTTTTAGCCCATCAGATTATTGATTTTTTTTTTTTTTTTAGCAGACACAATCAGCATCTGGAATTGAGACTGCTAAAATAGTCTCAACAAAATGAGGCTATTTTATTCCATTGTAGGTTATTATGAGAAACTTTAGAATGAAACAGTTGTAATTGTTATGTGCCATCCAGTCACTTTTAATTCTTGGTGTCTGTGAACAAGGCTCTCCATTCCACTCAGCCTCTTGTACTTTCTTTCAGTAATTGTAAGCTCAAGTTGGTAAGTTCTTTTATATTGTCCATTCAACTCTTTTGTGATCTTCCTCTTCTCATTCCCTCAATCTTCCCCAACATAACTGCCTTCTCCAATGATTCATCAACTCGCATGATACCAAAGTACGTCAACTTCAGTTTAGCAAGCATCACCTCCAGGATGATGCTTGCTAAACCAGGCACATTCTATCTTTATATTCTCTAAAACCTTCTTATTGGTCATTCTTGCAGTACATGAGATTCTTGGGGAAATTCACACCTCTATCTTTCATAATTTTTGTTAGATTTAACATCACTTTTTTTCCCATGACTATCCTTTTAATTTCATCTTCACATTTACTATCATTTCTGATTCTGGATCTCAGTAAATCATAACTTGAAATGATTTTTATTTTATCTCCCTCTATTATAAATTCATGAAACAGTACATTGCTTTCACATCACTGCATCACTGCTAGAAATACCATTGCTTTAACAATTCTAACTTTCGTGGCCTTACTAGGAAACTTCCCCTACTAAGAAAGTGTCAAGTTTTAACTGCAAGAATACATTTTCATTCACACCTCTATCTTTCATAATTTTTATTAGGTTTAACATCACTTTTTTCTCAATGACTATCCTTCTTTTAATTTCATCTTCACATATACTGATTCTGGATCCCAGTAAATCATAAGGGAGTTATCATTAATCATTAGTCCCTAGGGAATGGAAGGAAGGCAAAGTAGTTCCTTTGCATAAAGGTGGCTCTAAGACTGCAGTAGTTAATTACAGACCAATCACCATCTTGGGTGTGGTGGTAAAAGTATTGGAAAAGTTGGTTAAAGACAGAATTCAAGAATGGATGGATTTATAATATGATACTCTATAGGACCCAACATGGTTTTGTTAAAGGTCGATCCTACCTTAACAATCTATTAACTTTTTATAATAGAATGACATCTGAGTTGGACAAGGGAAATGGCCACAGTGATACTACTGGATTTTGCTAAGGATTTTGACAGGGTACGCAAATTAGAGTAAATGGGGATGGGTACTAAACTGATGATATGGATAAGAGAATGGCTAATGGAGAGATACCAGAAAGTAGTGTATGGAGGAGTAGAGTCCAGGATGAGGCAGGTGACCAGTGGTGTGCTGGTTACCTGCCTTAATTTGTACAAATCATTAATTTGTACATAAATGATATAGGAAATGGCTTGAAGGGAGATATTCAGTTATTTGCTGATGATGCAAAGTTGGGTAGCACGATAAAAAAATCAAGCTGGTGTTGAGAGTTTGCAGGATGATTTAAATAAGCTGGCAAAATGGGCAAAAGGTAATGGATCTCAGTTCAATGTGGAAAAGTGTAAAGTTATGCATTTTGGGATTAAAAGATTACCAGCTGTGTACCACATTGATGGAATGGTACTCCAAGAGATTGATGAGGCTAGGGACTTGGGGGTGTTGGTGGATAGTGAGATGAAGTTCAGAGGGCACATTGCTAAGGCGTCCAAGATTGCACATAGGATTACTTGGTTATTGAAGAACACACTAACATCCAGAGATAAAGAGGTTATTATTCCCCTTTATAAGGCATTGATACTCCCACATTTGAATTACTGTGCTCAAGTCTGGTCACCTGGATTCCTTGGAGATGAGGTGGTTGTGGAGAGGGTTCAGAGGAGAGTGACTAAGTTGGTGAGTGATGCTAAAAATACTCCCTACATTGATAGATTGAGAGCTTGTGGATTGCAGAGGTTGGTTGATGTTCGGAGAAGAGGGGATGTGATAGAAACATTTAAATTACTAAAAGGTTTTTATGAGATTGATGCAGGGGAAATATTTCAGCTGGGAAGAACAAGAGGTCATCCGAGGTTTTTCACCTGGAGGATGGTGAATGAGTAGAATACATTGTCTGACTCAGTTGTGAGTTCTTCGTCTGTAAATAAACTCAAGAAGAGATATGATAGATATTGTTTTGATAGTTTGGGTCTCCCGTGATCAGTCTCTGACTCCATGGAGATACCCGTAATAATAACTTGAAATGATTTCTGTTTTATCTCCTTCTATTATAATTTAATGAAACAGTACATTGCTTTAAATTCAATAAATGTGTGATGCTCTAAATGGGTGGGTAATCATATGAAACAGCATTGTTGTTAGAACACAGTGAACACAGAGTGCTGCATCTTATATTTTGTAAATTTGATGGATAAGATTGAGTTGGATTAATCACTTCGAATTTCATTGTCATGCAGTACGTAATATAAAAGCTTTGGTGACTTAGAAAATTTTTGATGTGAACTTTTATTAAGTGAGGATGTATATATTCTGAAAACAAAGAAAAGTTCTGATTTTTATAGAAATTTTTAATTATTCATATAATTTAGTTATATAGATCTTATTTTGCAATATTTATGCTGCTTTCTATAGGATTTCTCTTCTTCAGCTGGCCACAGAGGATTCTGTATATATTTTGGACTTCATAGCACTTAGTAATGTTTTAAAACAACACCAGTGGGATTATATATTTAATTACATTTTCTGTAATTCAAATCTTTTGAAAGTGGGTAAGTAGCTAATATCATAACCATATTAAAGTTGACTTTTGCTATAAGCAAACACAAATGACCACAGGAATAGTTTGTTGTAGTGAATTTTTTTTAGCATAGTATGTAGTTTTGCATTTATGGAACTTTTCTCGTGACTTTTCAGTAGTTTGTTATAGTGAGTGAGTGATTTTGCTATAGCGAGAGTCAACTGTATATTCCTTCCTGATTTTTTCATAACTTTAGATATTTTTATCTTTATACAAAGAAAATTGTTGCTCATTTATCACAAATTCTTTAAAGGTCAATTCCACCACAAAAGATTGTAAACTTGTAGCACTTTGCTTGCAGGGTGATTAGTGAATCCACTTTCTAACCAGCAGGCTATGGGTTTGAGTCATGCTATATGCATGGATGTTTGTGATTTGTCTTTAGGTGGGAGATGAATTTCATCACCTGGTGTCAGACCGCTGCTCTGCTTACACTGAACAACACACAATTTGCCTCTGAAATGAAAATAGCAATTCTTTATTAATTTCGATGTGCTGAATGTGAAAATGATAATAAAATCTGTTGATTGGTTCTTGTTTAGGAGAAACTCAGCCAGCATTGCTTACATGGGTATCATTTGATAACACTATATTTCATTCTCCTGATTGCAACATATTGCATCGACCAGTCACACACAACTCCCCCAGGAGCTATTGCATTATTGGCTGATGCAATGCAGTTGAGTCAAGACATTGCTATCTTAAGATGATACAATCATTAGTATAAAGTGAAGTCTTGTAGGGTGGTCAAGTGTTTGTGCGACTTCCTGGGCTACATCCCCATTTACTCCTGCATCATAAGTACTACACAAGTAATCCCTGCAGTGTAAATCCAGCAGTAGTGATACCTCATACTAGTGTTAATAATGCAAATAACTTTTGTTACATTTACAGGAAAGTGATGTTTGCAAGCCAGAAAAAGGCCATCACTCCATTAGTGAAAGAGGTGTATCAGCTTTATTTCAGATGTAAGATCAGGGACCAGGACAAGATCTGGGCCCCACACATATGCTGCAGTACATGTGCTAGAAATCTTCCAAAGTGGCTGAAACCAGTGAAGTGTCAATGCCATTTGCTGTTCCCATGGTTTGGAGAAAGCCAAGCAATCATGCAAATGACTGCTACTTCTGCATGGTACTACTTGTTTCAGGAGGCATAATGAGGAAAAAGAAGTGGACAATAGCATACTTGAATATACCATCCCTCCTACCACTTCTGCACGGTGAAGGACTTCCCATTCCTGAACTTCTGAAAGAATTTTCCATTGATTCAGAGATTGATGAGGACAGCGGTGAACCAATGTGAGGTCCTCCTGAGCCTTTGGCATCTAATGATGATCTATATGTTGGCCAGTTGCATCATCTACATCAGTGCTTCCCAAACTTCTGGATGTCAGGGCCCCTTTTGGAAAAATTAAAATATTTCACAGCCCCCCCCCCCCCTCAAAAAAAAATCATAATATAGACATATATTATTGTAATATTTATTCTATTTATATTCAATACAAACATGCACAGCGAATATTGCAAAAATCAAATGCAAATACAGTGGTATCTCGCTAATCCGAAACTCTTTAGTCCAAACCCTCCAGTAATCTTTCCTTTCCTTGTGATGGTAGCACCATCTAGTCCCCCCAAATTTTATCTGGGCTCCAGAACCGGAATGGCTGACGAATCAGACCTATGGCTGGGTCAGTATTCCTGACTGTAATCTGTGTGTGTTCATGGGACCGGTTTGCCTGCTTGCAGGATGAAAAACCCCCAGATAAACTGGCAGAAAAACTCCTGCTGTCCATGCCCAAGACCGGCTAACTTGGCTATGGCTGAGGAGGATCCTTAAGCTCCTCTCGCCGTCAACGGGAATCGAATCCAGGACACTCCTTCCACAGGCATATGGTTGTGAAGCACGGAGCAACTAGGCTAACTGCGCGAACCCCTCCAGTAATTCGAACTGCAGTTTGAAAGAAAAAAAAGTTTTATTTATTACGTATTATTATTTTGTGTACTATTATTTTTATTTAATTATTATTTTAACTATTATATATTTTATTATTATTACAGTACAGTATAACTACGGTGATACACAAAAAGCAGAAATTCAAAACGTGCGTAATTTGGTTAAAAATATAAATCCAGACGTTGAAATTTCAGAAACAGATGTTATGGAATGGATTACTATAAGCTATCCTTGGCTGATCACTATAAGCTATCCTTATTCACTCAGGCAAATTTATTTACTGCGCCAGCCTGGGCCTTAAGAGTAGAGTTAAACTCAGCCTAAGGATAGTTATAGGGTATCAGGTGCTACTAATATCATTTACTATAATTCAGAAGCCTTAGATTTTCTAGTTTATTTGTAGTCGTGCCCCTTTTCTTTCTTAATTGGGATATCCCTGCACACACATATATGATCACAGGTTCGAAATTTTTTGAAGGGTCAGTCAGCATGGTCAGAAATACAGGCATGAAAGGTATCAAACAATTTTAATGAATTCATTATTTAATATAATACAGGAACAAAACAATTATTAATACTAAGTTAAACTCTTATTTTCCTCTCACTCTCTCGTTCTTAAAATAAACATTGATTTCTAAATCTTTACAATTCAATTTCCTCAACTTATTTGACATTTTTGTTTACAACTCATTAGGCCAGCTAGGCATTTAGCATGTTAATATTTTTCCTCGAGTGGATCACAACAAAGTATCTAATAAACTAATAGTTCTTAAAATTCAGTCCAAAGGTATACGGTTATTCACATAAATTTCAATTCTTCATACTTCCTTTTATCACATATTTGATAATACACTCTTTTCCGTACTGTTAGTCAATTTCTCTGAACATATGAAAGTACTTATCTACACTGTTTCGGTGTTTCTCTCCGTCTTTCCTTCTTTGTGAAGCTTCTGGCTATCTTGATTCTACTGCCACGTAGGATTCACGTCTTTTCCTGAATCGGGCGCTGTTTGCTATGGATTTTTGTCAACGCTTCTTCTCATTGGCGGCCTACGTTCGATCTTGCCATGCTGGAACTTCTCAAAGGTCAGCTCTTAAAAATAAGAACTGAACCATGATGACACTTGTAGCACATGGTGAGAATATAGGAACAAACAAAACAGGGGGTTTCTTTCCGTGTTGCGGATTTTATACGCTCCCCAAGAGTGCCACCTTTCCGAGTTTGATTTCTCCTATCGTCCTGCCGATTGGTCTCCGACTAGGTGACCTCACCGATCTTCATACAGGGCTTTCTAATTCCAGGAATACACGCATCATGATATTTTCTCAGATGTAACACCCACAGGCGCTTACGCTTCTCTTGTAGCATTAGGGCAACCTTTGCCCCCATCTTGCCGAATAATTTACATTCTTTTATGTGTAGAATATCACTAATAATTTCTCTTACAATTGCCCCTTTTTGTTGACTTACAGTTACATTTGATATACAGATACATTAACTTCAATTCAAACAGTTCAAAATTTAATTTATAAGATGTTATTTGCTATAAAACATAGTCACACTGTGCTAAATGATAAGTATGCTTATTTAATTTATGTTTACTGTTAGACTCTGGAAGGGTAACCTCATTTAGAGTGAGGTAGCCCATTTCAGATCTAACAGAAGTTTAATAATAATTTAATGTGAGGGATGTGTTTCAATACTGCTACAGAAAAAGTCAATATCAAGTGAAATATTTGAAACTGCAATTCTCAGATTTCTTCTTTGAAATGAAACTTAACAACTTAGACAACAGAATCAACAAAGCTGGTATGGTAGGAAGTCAGCTGAATAAATTTATATGGAATAAGAGAGAAATTAGCCAAAACACTAAATTTGCTGTATACAAGACAGTTTTTAAACTAATTTTAACTTATGGATCTGAGAGCTGGGTCAGAAGTAAAACACTTGATCAAAGACTAGAGGCTGCAGGTATGAGAGTCCTGAGAAGAGATTAGGGGCATGAACAGATGACATCAATGGCAATATCATATTAAAAACGAGGATATCAGGAAAGAACTTGATATTGTCAGCATCCAGGAATGCATTACCAGAGCTAATCTCAGGTGGTATGGTCACTTAAGCAGAATGGGAGAGGAATGATTAGCAAAACAAGTGTTCTCTGTCAGGTTGGCAGGAAAAAGACCCAAACCAATATAGGTGGATTGATACAGTAAAAAGTGCCTTAGAAGACATTTAACAGACTCATTTGAAAAAAAATTGTAAATAGAAAGTTAGTAATGATGTAAGTTTTTTATGCAATACTATCATAAAAATTATGCAGTACTATCCTGATATACACTCCTTGAGGGTATACAGGGTGTTCGGGATAAATTTGACATATTTATAATTAATTATATTTTTCCGTAAGTTACATGTATTAACACACACTTCTCTTCATTTAAAAGTTTGGACCCTTCTTCATTCATATACAAGATGTCAAAAAGGATGGATAGCTGGAACCCACCTGAATCATGGAAGAGAATAACTTGTATCATGATGATTCGTGCCCGCCATCAAAATAAGGATATTACGACTGCTGCCCAATGCTCCCTGAATACAGTAAAAACAATCAGGCATGAACTAGAGACTTGCAATGGTGACTACGAGGATGTAGCAAGAAGAAAAATCCCTAGCAGACGATCTGATTGCTTTCGTACAGCAGAATTCCTCGCAAATCTGCAGGAACAGGTGTTGAAGAACCCTGGCATTGGAATTCGGGCTTTGTTCGTGGAGTTGCTAACTGTAGTCAAGCCCTGGATAACAAGGGTAGGCAATGGTAGGCCGTATGTATGGCAGCAGGATTCGGCCCCTTGCCACACCTCTGGGAAAAGTCAAAAATGGTTGTCTGAAAATTTCTACGACTTCACCAGTCCAAATGTTTGGCCTCCAAACTCCCCAGACCTTAACCCCATGGATTATTTTGTATGGGGCGCAGTTGAAAAAGACACCAATCGCACTTCCAGTAATACAAAAGCCCAGTTAATGGATAAAATTAAAACAGTTTTTGCGGCCCTTCCCAGGGAGACTGTAGCATCAGCTTGTTCGAGGTTCCGAAGCAGAATTGAAGCTGTGATCGATGCTAATGGTGGTTATTTTGAGTAAATCTTGTTGATAGTATTGTAATTAACTCTGCCTGTAATGTTTTTTTGTCAATTCATTAAATTTAATAGATACAAAGAAGATTTTCTTTTTCCTTACGAAACTGTCAAATTTATCCCGAACACCCTGTATATCAGGAATTTGATGATGATATTTGGTCTGATTCTGTTTCTTTATATTCTATTCCTCTTACCTTCCAGTTTGCTATATGTATTTTGTCATTTCCATTTTCGTTTTACATTTTCCATAGATTCATTTCGAATACCTTTCTCTATTGTCTTGGTAGTAAATTGGTGTTCTCCATGTCAGGTTACTATCATGGTGATGGATAGTCCAATGATACGGTACCTTAAGGCTTCTGAACTTGTCTTCTTCCAAATTTAAACCCTAAGAGGAATAGGGTATAATGAAGAGGAAAGGGTAGGTTTTAGAGGAGTCAGAAATGGAAAGACCTTATGGCCCTTGAGTATTCTAATAGTATAGGGGTCATAAAATAAGAAGAGTTGGCTGATAAGGCCTTATAGAAAAGATTAAAGTGATTGGATCTTCCTTAAAGTAGAGGAAAAAGAGGATAGATCCAATTAGGGGATCATGGGAGTGCCACTTTCCTTACAATCAAGATTATTGTCTCTTATGGCTCTGTTGGTCCGCAAGTCCTTTCTGAATATATTCTGACCACCTCATCAAATCTGATTGGCTCCCCTGTCCGCCACCTAGGGGACATGCTCTCTAGAGGTTGCAGGGTCCCCCAAAAGTAATGTGTATGAGATGTGTTCAAAAAAAAGACCAAACTTTTTAAATAGTGCACCAACCAGCACAGAGAGCTCGCTGCGGCTGCTGAGCATACCTAGCGGCAGGTTTGACAACAAACTGCCATTTGCCCTGTTCTGCTATGAGCATTTAGTCGTCAAGTTACATCCACTGAAGTGAGGAAGTGCACAAGCTGTTCATCAGATTAGTGACTAAGTGACAATGAAAGTGCTTGAAGAATGTGTGTGTATGAAATTTTGCTGCAAACTTGGTAAAAAAAAGTTTACAGAGACATTTCAGTTGCTTAACCAAGCATATGGGAAGAACCGTATGAGCCAAACACAGTGCAATGAGTGGTTTAAACTTTTTACAAAGGGCAAAACATTGGTCAGTGAAGATCCCAGACCTAGATGACCTTTCACATCAACAGACGACGACCATGTCTAGAGAGTTTGTGCTGTGATTTGTGGAAATCGTCATTTATCTATCCGAGAAGTTGCTATTGAAGTGGGCATCAGCTTAGGATCTTGCCATCAAATTTTGACTGAAAAACTTCAGCTGCGTCGTGTTAGTGCAAAATTCATGCCACAGTTGCTGATTGACAATCAGAAGTGAAGTCAGTCGGAAACTGCTTGACAATACAAAGGGTAATGAAAACTTTCCTTAAGACTTTTTCCTGTTTCCCAAACTTAAAGCCACTTTGAAAGGACATTGTTTCCAAATCATAGAGGAGATTCAGGAAAATATGATAAGAGCTGAGCGCCATCACAGAAAGTGCATTTCAGGAAGCATTCCAACAATTGAAGAAACATTGAGAACAGTGTATCTCCAGTAGAGGGGGTGGGGACAGTGCTTAAAATGTTGTAAAATGAGCAATAAATTATTTATAATTCTCACCAATAGGTGGCAACATGATTGCCACCTATTGGTAAGAGTGATCATAAGGTCTTGACCTGGGAGGTGGCTAAAGGTGTGGAATTTTCGATTAAGACAGGGTATATGTGGAATTACTGTGCTGGTCCGAATAGTAAAACAAGTAGGGGTTAAATGGATGAATAACACCGTTAAGCTTGATATGCAAAAAAAGAAACAACTGTGGAGGGAATTTAAAGAGAAAGGTGACCTGCAGGCGCATGAACGGTATAAAGCGCAGGCTAGAAGGATAACGAGTGTGGTAAGAAAAGCAAAAGCAGATTATGAAAGGAAACTAGCTATGCAAGCTAAAGAGAATCCCAAACAGTTCTTTCAATATGCTGCAAGCAAAAAAAAAAACTGTACACGACAGAATGATTTTAAGGAATGCCGATGGTAAGGAGGTCACTGAATCAGTTGATATAGTGGATTTACTGAGTGAGCACTTTGCAAGAGTATATCATCCAGGTGGTGACATTGAAAGAATGAAGGAACCATTAGTTTATATGGGAATTGCGATGAATGAAGTGGAGGTGAATAATGTGAATACATATGTGGGATTGGATGGTATACCGGCATGGGTCTTACGTGAAGCGGCTAAAGAATTATCAGTGCCCTTGACCATGTTGTTTAATCTGAGTCGCAGATCTGGTTTAGTCTTGAAGGTATGGAAAGAGGGGAAAATAGTTCCACTGCATAAAGGAGGATCCAAGACTACTGTTGCAAATTACTGACCAATCAGCATATCAGGAGTCGTTGTCAAGGTCTTGGAGAAAGTAGTCAAGGGAAAAATACAAGAATGGATTGATGTAAATGAGATACTGTACAGGGGACAGCATGGCTTTGGAAGGGTAGATCATGCGTTAGTAACTTGCTCAAGTTTTATAACACAGTGACGGCTGGACCTGGCTAAGGCCTTTGACAGGATATCACATGGAATTCTAATCCGTAAACTGCAACATATGGGAATGGATATAGGGTTGGTGAGATGGATAGGTGGTTGATGGAGAGATATCAGAGAGTAGTTTATTCAGGAGTAGAGTCCAAAAGACGGCCTGTGACTAGTGGTGTGCCGCAGGGTTCTGTTCTTGGACCATTGCTGTTTAATTTGTTCATTAATGATATAGGGAAAGATCTGAGAGGAACAGTTCATTTGTTTGCTGATGATGCAAAGTTGGGTAGGGCAATAGTGAATGCAGAAGATGTCAAAATCTTGCAGGATGATTTGGATAGATTGGAGTTCTGGACTAAGGAGAATGGATGTCAATTTAACGTGACAAAATGTAAAGTTATGCATTTTGGGGTGAAAAGATTAGCAGCAGTATACCACATTGGTGGAACTGTACTCCAGGAGATTGATGAGGCCAGGGACTTATATGGGAATGGATATAGGGTTGGTGGATAGGCACATTGCAAAAATACTTTGACGAGCAGAGGCAAGCAAGTTATTGTTCCTCTGTACTGAGCCTTGATAAGACCTCATCTCGACTACTGTGCCCAGATTTGGTCACCTAGGTTTCTTCTTGACGGGGAGGATCCAGAAGTGAGTGACCAAGATGATAGCAGGTCTATGGAATGAATCTTTTGAGAACAGGTTGAAGATTTGTGGGTTGCAGAAATTGGTTGATAGGCAGAAAAGGGGAGATATGATTGAGACATTCAAATTGCTGAAGGGTTTCTATAGGATTAATTCAGAGGATATTTTTTGAGATGAGATCAGGACTGGTGGTGGGAGAACTAGGGCACATCTATGGAAGCTGGGCAAGAGTGTGGTTAGCAAGGGTGTTAGTGCTGGGTTCTTTGCTTTTAGAGTGGTAAATGAGTGGAATAAGCTGCCAGAATCTGTTGTGGGTGCTATGACAGTGAGTGAGTTCAAGGCAAGGTGTGATAGATACTGTGAGAATGTCGAATAGTTGTGTGGACATGATGTTTAGGGCCTCCTTCGATGAGTCTAAGGACTCCCTGGAGTTGCCCGTAATAATAACAAAAGCTTGGTCTTTTTTTGAAAACATCATATATAAATGCAATTATTTTTATGTCAAATATTTTAGTTTAATTAAGTCAATTGTTTATAAGTCCATAATTTTGCCATGCAATAAACGAAAAACTTATCATTTTGTCATCATGTATTATGTACATACACTTTTAAACTCTTGAAGTGCAACTTCGTTTAATTGGAACAGCTACTTAATCGGGTCAAATTATGCCATTCTTGATTGGTCCAATTAACTAGAATCCATTATATATAAAATAAATCAACAAAAAAAATCCTTTACCTGCCCACAGTATAAATGTACTATAGGTTTACAAAACAAAATGAAAATAATCTTATTATTTTCATATTTTTTTCCAGCATTTGATCACTAGAGTTATATTTTAATGCACTTCTGATATGGCAAAAAACCAGTGCCTCTGTACATAAAAGGTATAGGTTTGAAACCTAAATGCCTGCTTTAGAATAAGCTTTTATAGCTTCTTGAGTTCATACAACTTGTGTTTTAGCAAAATAAATGTAGAGAAAAAAAGAAAAATAAACTTGATAAAAAGGTGTTGTTTTTTTTTTTAATGAAAATTCCGTTTGCAAAAGGAAATACGTCAGGACCCATTCTGGAGACAATGTAATTTTTTATGCCACTTTGTCCAATGCTGGTCATCACACTGGACAATGAAAATTGTCTACTTCCATCTTATTTGGCTAAGTAGATAGCATTTGTGATTTACAATCAACAGGCTATGGGGCCCATATCCTACTATGGTTGCTGTTTGTGAATTTATTTACATATTAGATAATTTTCATTGTCCACCAATAAAAAAGACCATCACCACCACCCTGTTTTTTTGGATGCCTAGAAAGACTTGAATAACATGACCCTTAACTTGGTGATGGCACTAAAGTACTATAGGTTTACAACTTTTTGTGGATGAGATTATCATAAAAATGAAAAACTAATATGCAGAGTTTGCATGTTATATATGCATAATAGTTATTTGCATATTGGTTTGGCTGAATGATTAGCATATGTACTCTTCAACTGACAGGATGAATGCAGAATTGAATCCAACTATAGGATTTGTGATTGTCTTAAAAAAAGTGGAACATGAGTGTTATCACCCAGTGTGAGACTATTACATTGATTATTGGAGGCCTTAAGTAGCTTAAAAAAAGTTCTATGTTTGGTCTTAGTAGGTTTTCAGTTTAACTGATTAAGGTTTTAGATAGCTTCTGTTCACTGTATTATTGGTTTATCAGAAATGGAAGAAATGATGGATGCTAGCTCTGTGAAAGAGTGTTCACGGAATTATTTCTAGAAAAAGTATAATGCATTAACAAACTGTCTGTGAGAGAATAGTTGCCACTTAGCTAGAATGTCCTCTTTTTGGATTCATCAAGAATTTTTAAGAGAGATTTTATTACTGCATCCTAAATTTAAGAAAGTACTCCAGAGTGGGCAATTTTGAAAATTTACACAATTAATAGATGGACAGATTGAAAAGCAGCATATTGAATGAAACAAGAAACTGTTCTTTAGAGGTAAAGGGAAAAAAGTTGTAAATATTGAAGAAGCAAGATGGAATGTTTTATGTAAATTTTCTAAAAGGCATTAAAAATAAAATCCTCAATTTCAAACACTGGCTGGCATTTCTCCTAAAGGAGGATTGCTAGACAGTGTTTGGAATTGAGAATTTTATTTCCCAAGTCTGAACTTTTTGTTTCCAATTCATATTAAGAGATACAGTCATTTTTAAAACATAAGACATGAGAGCAAAATAGTTTTCAGGGGAAAAAAAAACTGTTTCTGCAGAAGAGAGAAAGAAACTGTTTCATTCAACTTTGTCAAGTACAGCTGAGTTTAGGAAAATGATCTTCTATTTAGCTGGGCATATTTTTGAGCCCAGATAAGATATGATTTATTTAATTATTTTATTAGATGCTAAGATGAGTCATTAAAGTTTAATTCAGAATATTGCATATTTCTTTTTGTTTAATGTATCTTAATATTATTAAACTTGTTTGTAAGTAGAAGTATGAGGACTTAATTTGCTTAATTATTGTGAAAGTTAAGAGATGATTTTTAAGAATATAAGAGAATTATTATAGCAAAATACTTATATTTTGGATCTTACTTGTGCTTAAATTTCAGTTTAGAAATCTGATACCACTTGCAGCCCATTTTTACAATTGGTGCAATCGATGACGGAATTTAGTAAATAAACTTTTTACACAACTTAAGAAAAAAAAGTGATTGGCCTGATGAACAGAGCATTATAAGCATATCTTCCCTAGTTGGAGATGACATTCATTACCTGATGAAACATCACTACCACCCTGCTCACTAGAGGAATGAAGTGGCTATTTCCCAGTTTTATTTTCAAAGTAGGATCTGTGGGTTCTCTCTCCACCTTTTTTTTTTACAAATGCGGTGCAGCTGATTGACTTGCTGAGCATCCTCTCCACACCTTAACTAATAGCCAGACTGCCTCCATTTGAGGGTACAGCAGTAAAACCGTTTCTGCAGGAGAGTCATTAGATAGTACACAGGACTTGAACCTGTTGGTAACTTCAGGAGGCTTCCTGATCAGTTGCCAAATAATTGTTTGACAACTGATCAGGATACTCTTCCAGGTTGTGGCTGAAGGAAGTCCCTTCTCCCAATGACAAGTTGTCCAACAAAAGTTCCAAAGCATTTGAAGATAAAAACTGGAAGCTAATCATCTAGAGGTAATGGCCGAATGTACGAAGCCTGCCTCCTGTTCATATGGCAGTCAAGCCTTCTGTACCCTTGCCATGGCTGTTGGGCAAAACTTCTACCCTACTGTGTTTCAATCTCTCTCTCTCTCTATCCTAAAAGTAAAGGATCTTTTCTGTTCTAGCTGTTGTTTAGACAACCCAGCAAATCTCCTCTACTCACTCACAGTTTCCTCTAATCATTTGTCATAAGGATGTAAGAAGAGTACTCGATAGCCTTATACTAATAAGTTTCCTGGTCCAGATGGTGTTCCTCCAGCTGTGCTAAAAGCTTGTGCTCTAAAATTAACACCAATTCTGTATTACCTTGTACAAATACTCATCCCCAAATGAGTATCACAAGCTGTCATACTCATTCGACATCTATTCCACAGCATGAAAGCAAGCCTTTAGCCAGCCTGTTCCTAACCAAAAAAAAAAAAAAAAAGAGAGAGAGAGAAAAGTTATCCATCAAACTGTCATCCCATTATCTGGAGAACATTTATTAGTAATCACTTATATGGATTCCATTTAACCATTCTTGTTCTACGGCAGCACTCCTTGTTAGCCTTGTTTATCTGAGATATATATATACTGGGGGGGGGCTCCCCCCTGAGTTAAGGGCTGGTAAGACAAAAAAGTTTCAAATTTCGGCTTATCTTTTTATATATACAAAATAGATATATATATATATATCTTTCATTGCCTGGTGAAACACTGCCTTTCTTATTACTGTCTGAAGTGGCGCTTGCCATATTTGATTCCCATGTGGTATGAGTGTCTTTGTATGTGTACATGACATTGCATGCTGAACACACTGTAGCGATCCCAACCTTCCTCCATTCAAGGGTATAGTAGTATAATAGTTCCCCATGCAAACCACTATGTGATATATAATATGATATATGGGACCAAATTCGATGATAAGATTAGGAGGTCTCCCAATCACCAGTAGAAAAACCTACTATTTTTACTTTGTGGCTGGAGGGAATCTGAATATAATGGAGTACAGAAGGATTCGAACTGTTGGGGCCATATAGTAAACTGAAAACTGTATTCTCTCTGGTAGATCCTTCATACCCACTACAAGCATCCACTCTTAAACTCTTTCTTAACATTAAACAATGATGAATAACAACATAAGAAATTTTGGCAGTACTGTAGGTCAAAAAAAAAACAACCTTAAAAAGACGATACAAAAATAATAATAATAAATAACAAACCGCAAAACTCCAACTAAAAAAGTCCAGAATCTGCAAAAATCCAAACAAAAGAAATTAACAGAAACTCATCCCAAAAATAAATAAATAAATAACATAAAATTAAAAAAATAAATATCTATTTCACCAGTATTACGATCTCAATACAAATTTAAAGCATGCACTATCACTTGGAGAACATCTAAACCTGATCTAATGTTCTTAATAGAACCTGAACCAGCTATATCAACATTTACTGTCCACGTTCCAAACTGTACTGCATGACTCCATCATAGGGGGGCATTAACCTCTGTATTTATGAAGTAAGTCTGACATTCCATTCCAGAGAATGTCAAACCTTAAATCTTCTCTTCACAATCTGCTATGGCTCAAAATTTCATTGCTCCATTCAGTTACTTTCATTTCATCTTCTATTATTTGGCTAAAGCTTGATCATCTACAGTCCAGATGCCTAAACAGTTTGTCCTTTTTCTAAACATTCACAACTCAGAATGGCTTTCCTTCTCCAAGTTCATCAATCAATCTGACAGAGATGTTGAGATTTTCACCATCAGCAAATTGCTTTCACAAATTGTCCATCTGCCCACCAGAATACCTAATAATCCTTCCACTCCCCAATACCTTTTGGTCTCTTCTTAACAACCTCTCAATAGAGAAGAGCAAATACTGTGGATGTCAGCTGTCCTCTTGCTAATTCAGACTATAATCTTATCAAAGTCTCCTTTCCAGCAGAATGCACTCTATCCAGCCACTCTCAGCCTTTGTGTTCTTTGGGATTGTAATATTGGGCTAACATCTGTTTTCATTCCAGACTACTGTTTTCCAACAAGTGTGCTATGCTAAAGCCCTTCGAGAAAAGAATTACCAAGTAACTGTAACTTCAGCATTCCCCGTATCAAATCTACTGGTCTTTTTTTGCAGCTGCAAAGAAATGACCAGCTGATCTAAATCTAATTTTGAAAGGGATAGGTGCAACAAACTTGCCTCTTGATCAAATAGTAGTCAGGTCTTCTGGTTCCTCATAATGTTCATGTGTGTAACCTTTGCCTCCTACTCTTCCATCAGTGATTAAGGCAATGTATTTCCATCATTATTAAAAAAAAAATAATAAAACTGCACACTTTCATAAAAAAAATCAGAAGAATCATGAATAGCTTTAATGCCAACATGGCACTCATCTGACATCTACCCTTCAACATGTAAACCATTCAGTTATTGTCCTGTTGTACTCACCTCAGTTTGTCAAAAAACAATGGTCAACTTCACCACATACGAGGATGGTCTGAAAAGTTTTTAGATATTTCTAAATGCTTTTGATTGCATCCAGCACAACGGCCTGCTTACTAATTTTTAATCATAGTTCAGTCTACTTTCCACCTTTTGCAACTAGATTGCCAATTTCTGCTGTGACTGTTCACTTTATGTCATGGTAGATAGCTTCCTTTATCAATTTGCTCACCATACCAAAGTACTCCAGTGCTCTATACTTTCACCACTCTTTCTTCTTTTTATAAATTACTTATTGCTGACCTCAAATCCTGTTCACAGATTTGATGTGATGCCATGACCTTTCCTGCACACTGAACACTGATGCCATGACCTTTCCTGCACAGTACTCTCATTGTCCATGTGCTACCTAAACAGAATCTTGTTTTATTTCAGACAAGAAAAACTGCACTTTATTTCCTGTCACCTTTATGTCCCCTCAGTTGTTAAAAACAGGTTCCTTCTTTTTCTTGACCACTTGCCTGCACTGTAGGGCTCACATCTGTTATACAGAATTGATATATTAAAAAACAAAACAAAAAGGGCATGAAAAGATATGAAGAAACACTTGATGTTCTTGATATTTCTAAGCATTTGATCATGTCTATCGTCATGATCTTGCCAAGCCACCATTTTATAGTCTCTCTGCTCTAGTCCTTCGTTGCTTGTTAAGGTGGTTGACTTCCTCTCATCTGATTTTTTTATTACTGTGGAGTTTTGCACTCTCATCCACATTCTTCCCCCCCCCCCCCCCATACTTTAAGACCTATATCTTTAACTTCAAATTCTATCCATATTTTTGCTGATGAAAATACTCTCTTTTCTCTTCTTCATTTGAGAAACCTTGTATTAATCAGTGAATTAAGCGGTGTGAAGATTATGTAGTGAATTTCAATGCTATCGAAACACAGTCCTTCCTCGAATATGAAGAAACTCTTGATGTGCTTGATATTTCTAAGCATTTGATCATGTCTGTCATCATGGTCTTGCCAAGCCACCATTTTATAGTCTCTCACTCTTTGTGATTGGATTGTTAGTTTTCCGGTCTAGTCCTTCATTAGAAAGATCTATACTCTTTGAAGAGTAACACTGATCTTGACTGATTTCCAATCAAGATCAGTGTTACTCTTCTTTGGCTGACTTTTACATCTAGTACATCACATCCATATTCTCCTCAGCTGCCAGAAAACTATTTTTTTTATTCAAAACTGCTTCTCTCCTCCTCAACTTCTAACAATTTATAACTCCCAAATCTAATCAACTTTAGAATATTGTTCTCACATTTGGGATGGTACACCCAAAACCTTAAGAATGCTGTCCACCTAATAGGTAACCACTCTTTCATATATTCCCTTCAGTTGCATTCTCATATGTACTCTGTTTCTGCATTATGTAATTTTTATGGTTGTACTTTCATGGTTGTTACTCCACCAAACAAGCCATTGCCATTCTGGTTATGAAAAAACACAAGCAGACTTTCAACTCCAAACTTATCAAAGACCAACTTCTCATCTTCTTCCTTCATTCCATCTATGCCCTTTGAAACTTCTCATACTGTAATCTCATCTAGGACGCAAAATTCCTTTATCAGGGCTTTTCAACTGAAGTTACCTGGTCATATGGAGGTGGCAGGGTTTTTGTGCCTAGACTCTTGGATTTATTCATCCTGAAAAACAGGCAAGCCAACCAGAACATGCATAATTTACAGATATAATATACTGGTCGTATAGCCTTAGTTGCTTCAGCTGTAAATTCACAACCAATCAACTCCATACTGTTTTTCCCATTGAATATAACCCTCATCTTTTCAGGAAAATGTTGACAGATTCTTGCTTTCTCCTTTACCACTTGCCCACTTGTTTTATTGCTTGCTAGCTGGTGAAAGGTAAAATATTACGATGGGTGGATAAAGATGCAATACTCCCTAGTGGGCAGTATGGCTTTGTAAAGGGTAGGGCTTGTCTTAGTAACTTATTCGCATTTTATAATAAAGTGACAGCAGAACTGGATGAAGGTAATGGTGCTGCACCATGATACTGCTCAACTTTGCCAATATCTCCTGTACTTCAGCAAAGTCAAATTATCATCATCAAGGGACACGACATAATATGATGTACTGTATGTATACAAGCACTACACTTTAGCCTCATCAGTAATGAGGCTAAAGCATGACATCCTAAGTAATGTCTCCTTAGTGAGCTCAAATGGTGTCCTTGGCTGTTGAGTTGAAATACAGAGGCTGCCCTCAGATTTTAGGTAGTTTCATGCAACCAGATTTGTTGAGGTTTGGGTAATTTCTTAGGCAGAAGCAGATTCCAGGACTAGTCTTTCATGTGACATGTTTATGTTAGCTGGGTGGAGTAAACTGGCCTTCCAGCATATCCTGATGAGTGTCCAAAGCGTGGTCAGCAAGTCCAGAGTGACTTTTGTGTTGGAAATGATATAGTCCTGTTCAATAATTTTGATGTACTGTCCTGCCTGCTTTGCAAATACTTGGCAGGTCTAGAAACTGTGACTGGTCTTTGGTGGAGCAGATAAGGGATGCCAATTTTTATATGGTCTGTATGTGGCTGTAAGATTGTACTTTTTTTTAGGATTTTAGTTCATTTTCATATATGCTTCGGATATATGGCTGAGAGTGTGTGTGATTTCATAGTTTTATGGGGGGGTTTGGGGGGGGGGGATATGGTGGGAATTGTAGCCATTGGCTAAGAAGATTTTGTGAATGTGGTCAAGTTCAGTGGAGAGGGCACTGTTATCTGAACTAATTAATTTATCCCTCTTATGTAGAGTTTTAATAATCCCATACTAATGAGAAGGAAGGGAGGAAGGCAATGTATCTACCATTTGGCAATGTATCTACCAATGTGTGTGTGAGGGGGTTCTAGAAATAGAATCCATCAAGCTCATGTATGGGAAAGGCACGCTGTTGATATTTACTTTTTCTAAAGTGAACTGGATCTGGGATGAAAGGTGGCTAAGGAAGTTCTTTTCCTCAAACCCAGCATTAGCTGTCGATGCATCTGGCTGTCCCCTCTATTTGTAGAATTTTTCTTGCCAAACAAAATAGCCCAAGTTCTGGTAAACATAAACAGGGCTGAAATATCAAGAGGAAAATCAGCTTGGATAAGGTCTAAATTGTTGAGACATTGATGAACAGAGAGGAGACATCAAACTGACCATGATGTCAGTGTGTCAGAGTATAAGGTTTCTATATTCCAGTATGTTGGGAAAGTACTTTGCTAAATGTTTGGCTAATTTGTATATAGGTGAATCATTGGCATTCACAGTTGAGTGTAATGGCATAGTTTCTGGGTCCGTATATCCAGAAAGGGGGATCTAGAATTGTATGGTTTTAGTTTTCAACAGGCCATGGGTAACTTTTTTTAAGGAGGCTGTGAAGTGATCTGATCTGTGTATTGATAGCATCATGGTCTAAAGGAAGGTAGAGTGAGCAATCTTAAAGCAAAGAGGCAAGTTTTAATCTGTAATCATGGTGGTTTAGAACTACTGTAGCATTCCTCTTATCAGAGTTAGTAATTACTATTCTGTTGTTCTTAATTTCCAGTAATGCTTCATATTCCTTATTGGAGAGGTTATTTCTGATGGTTTTGCTTGTGTTGAGTACATTGGCAACATCCAGTCTGATATTGTTAGTAACACGGATAGGAAAGCTTAGATAGTTACATTCTGTATCATAATTTCTTCTGTAGGAATTTTTCTTAAGTGCAAATGTATAGTTATGGCCAGGAGTGAGTGTGCTAATTGCTTCTGGCTTGAGAGAGAAGGAAGATAAAGTTTATTATGCTGTTTACTTGATGTTTTTTGGGTTTGAAAACAGAATTTTTTAGATTAGCAGACTTATTGTTGTGCTGACTTCTTATTTTTTTTGAAATTCTTTGGCTGCTAGAGCCATCTGAAAGGATTGTCCAAAGGTCAGCATTCAGTGTCGCAGCAAGCTCCTCTTGTAGCACATGAATAGCATCATTGATGTTGGCAGTCTGTTTGGTAAAAGGACAAAGATGGTGCATCTGCATATACTGTAAGAACCTATGGTGAAATAAAGCAGTGTTTCAGTTTAACAAATCATGTTATTATCCTAGCAGCATTTCAGAGAACCTAATCTGTTCAATTGTCTGGAAAACTTGTTTCAGCTTACCATAATGATGGGCTTTGTGTGCTGTGGAATCTGTGGATTACTATCTGATGGTATGGCTTATACATTGGCTATTCATAACTGTAGTTTTTTTTTTTTTTAAGGAAACTACAATATAGATTAACTGTGATAAATTTAATCAATACTCCCAATATTTCAGAAAACTCAAATTGACATCATCAGGGAACACAGTATTGTTATCATTATCAGCCTCCTTGGAAATAAGAGACTCATCACTGGAGATCCCACTCACACACACAGCTCATCATACCTTGACTTAAATCATTTACTGTCTCTTTACTCGCTACACTTTCAGGCAGTGCATTCTAATCACCCATTGCTCTACATGTGAAAAATCTACTCCTCATCCCCTTGCTCATACACTCCCTCCTTATACAGCTTCTAGGGATGGTCTGTTGTTCGCCCCCCTGTCTCCATACTTTCTATGAAAAATCTCATCCACGTTAATTTGATAATTAACCCTTACCAACTAATATGTCTCGATCATGTCTCCTCCTCCCCCCTCCTCTCCCCCTTTCTTCCTTCAATCTATTAGGCTCTGTAGTTTGCTTTTTCTCAATCTCTCCTCATACCCCACATTCCAGAGACCGGAACTGACTTAGTCAATTTCTGGCGAGAAATTGTTGTTGCCGAGAACCCTTGCCAACAGCTCATCATCCTTTTGTAAAGCAGGTGACCAAATCAGTGTAGAGTAATCCATATGTAGCCTAAGCAAAGCCTTGTGCAATAGAATTATAATATCCTTACTTTTACATGTTTGTATACTCTGTATCATTCCCATAATCTGTACTGTGTTGACCTCACAATTTTACCAAAATGTCCACATAATTTCAAATCCCTGTTCACTATCACCCCCAGATCTTTCATCTTCACCACCTCTAAGATATCCCTACCAATCCTATACTCTGCATCCCATCTTTGCTTCTCAAATTTTAAAACCTTATATCTGCTACATTAAACTGATATCCCCCACACAATCGCCCATTCATATAGTCTGTTCAAGTCCTCTTGAGGCTACAACATCTACTCTACTTCTCATAACTCTCCCCAACTTTTCATCATCCACAAATAACTGTATATCACTATTTAAGCCCCTTTTAGTGTCATTTACATACAAATTAAAGAATAATGGCCCCAAAACAGATCCCTGGGGCATCTACTAGTAATTTTCCTCTTCTGTAATATCACTCCCCCCCCCCATACGCAATCGGTTGATACCTATCAGACAGCCAATCTCCAATCCAGTGCACTAATCTACTGTTCAACACCCAATCTCTCCCAATCTAACTATTAACCCTAGTCTTATCAAACCTTTTATAAAGCAGAACAATTTTTGTCCTCTTACTACTCCTTTGGAACTTGGGCCAATCTAAGACTCATGTTATAAAGGTAAGTTAAGGCTGTTGTTAACTGCCTGGAACATTCTTTCAAGACGTGGTGATATACCATCAAGTTTACTCAATTCTTCACATACCTCCTGCTTACTCACCATCAATCAATGGTTCCTCCCCCTTCCCATTCTCACTGCTTTCAAGTTGTGCATTATGTTACAATCAATCCATGCTTTGTGATTGATTGTAACATACAATCAATCACAAATCAAACTTTGTACTTGAATGAACTGCTCATTTAACATCTCTGCTATATCCTTCTCAGTGTTCAACATTCTCCTATTATCACTAACCAACATCATCCTCCCATAACCATTCTTCCTTCTACTGGCCACATATCAAAAAGAAAAAGAAAAAAAAAACTCTCTAGGATTTCTTTTGCTACCCTTACTAAGTAAGTCACCTTCCTTGCTTGCTCTTTGTACTGCTCATGTAACTGATTATTGCCACTCAACTTGTGCTGTTTTCACAATGCCTTTTCTTCAAGTTTGCATGCTTCACCTCTTCAATCATCCATTTTATGCCTACCTTATTTCATCTCCTGATCTTTGGAATACACTCAGTCATTGCCTCTGCCAGATAATTCCTGAGTAGAGACCAAGTAGCATTGATTTCCTTCCCATGCAATTCCTCATTCCATGATATCACTACAAGCTGCCTCCTTAGTGTTATAATCACCTGTCTTATAGTTCCACATATGACCCTTTCTCACAAAAGTTCTGATATGGCTGGCCACCATCCAAGTGATTACTTCATTGTCACTTTCATCCACTGGAGGAAGATTTGACACTTTGTTTACAATAATATTTCCTGATGAGATAATCAAATCTAAGGCCATTGATCCATGTGTAGCTTTTGTTACATACTACTAAAGATAGTTGTCCTTTAAAAATTCATTCTCTTTGGTTCCAGATGCTGTCTCTTCATTCCAGTCTGTATTAGCATAATTGAAATTGCCCATAATGATTACCCTTTTCTTATTAGACAGACTAATTTGCCTAAACATTTGCTTCTCACTGCCTTCCACATTACTAGGTCTATAGCAACACCCTACTAAACATTTCATCCTGTCCACCTCTACTTCACACCAAACTGCTTCAAAACCACTGTCACTATTGCAACTTGCATGTCCATCCTTGATGGGCACAACTTCTCTACCTCATCATATAGTACCCCTCCTCCCTTTTTACCTTGTCTTTCTTCACGAAAGACTATATATCTTTCCATCTCTATTCATGTCAGAATGTCATCCTTTTTCAACATTGCCTCACTTATTCCAACAATTTTTGGACAAATGAACTCTATCAGTGCTATAGTTTCTTTCCCCTTGTTTCAAATACTTGTAGCATTTGTAAACATATACATTAGTCTGTTTCTATAACAAATCCTATTGACCCCACTTCTTGGATATGACTCCTCCACACTCCCTCCCTGTCCATTCCTCTATCATCACTGATATTACACTTTCACCGAACCCTAAATATCACCTCTCCTTTCTTGTCCTACATCTACTCCTGAAACTAGCATCTACACTTTTCGTATAGTGTCTCCCTGTATCTTGCATGCATTCTTTCTCTCATTCTCTTCACTCATGCCACTCTCCTCTCCATTCACAGACTTCTAACTTACTCTCCTGTTCTTCCACAACACCTCTTGCTTCTTCAGCTTTTCCATTCACTTCAGTCATTTTCTCTTGCAGCAACAGTTTCACAACTGACTGACATCAAATTCAACCTGCACATTCACAAAATGAACTCCTTTCTCCTCACACAACTCTGCTAGTATACCATTCATAATCTTCACTCTTAGGTATGATAATAAGTTGAGAAGGTGAATGTTCTCAACTTATCATTATCATACCTGGACAACACAATGCATACTGTACCCACCATACTGTTATATTTCACTCTCCCTAACAGACTCCTGACTTCCATTCTTACATTCTCTTTGTTACACACTGCATATTTTTACTCACCACACCTATAATCATCAAATCCCCATACACTGCTTCTCTCAAATCATTCAGTATTTCTTTCATGGCATTCTTCCTCACATTTCCATGCAAATCCATAACTCTTGTCAGTTCATTCCTAATACATTTAATCTCTTGCCTCATCTTTACCACCTCTGCTTTCATCTCTTCAATAACTTTCTCACTGCCAGTTATGCCATTTGCATTTTCACTACCTTGCACGTCCACTGTCTTACCGCTCACCGCCATCTAACTTGTCACTAACTCACTGCAACTTCTGCCTGCTATCTTGCTATTACCTTCCATATTCAACTCTGCTCACATTCAGTATCTCATAATCTATAAGTATTCTACACTTCTTGCACACCCAAACTTTCATCTCTCGTATTAATCCTCTCGACATAAATATCTTCAATCTCTCCCTAAGCATACATATTGCATTTACAGCACTTCACCATTTTTGAAAAATCTATGCTACTTGCATTCGTCTTTCATGCCAATATATGTCTTACTACCATTTTAGTCATGCACAGCGCTACACACAAGAAACACAAATATTATTATTAACACCAGACCACCATGGAGTCAAAAGACTCATCATGGGAAGCATACACTGTTACACACAAAATTCCATTAAACTGTGCTTTAAACTCATTCAGTGCATCTGCATTCACCACATTGTCATGCAGTGCATTCCACTCACCAACCGCACTCCATGAAATGAACCTGCTCCTTATGATGCTTCCAGGTATGTCTCCTTGTTCTACCCTTTCTATTCTACAAAAAAATTTCTTCCACATTAACCTGTACCCAACCCTTTACCAACTTAAATGTCTCAATCATATCCTATCTCTTACCTATTCATAAAACTTAGCAAATTGCATTCCTCAATCATTCCTCATATTCTACATCCCAAAGACCAATTGTGCAATGTCTTCACTGGACCCTTTCCAACATATCTTCATCACCATGAAAACCAGGAGACCAAATCTAGGCATCCATGTGAACCTCTTTATTTCTACAAATTAAATTCCTCTTTATCATTGCCATAATCTGTGATGTCTACACAACTTGTGCAATGTGACTTCTGAACTTCAGATTCTTGTCCACCACTATTCCAAGGTCTCTTAACTTTTGACTACCTCCAAAATTTTCCTTCCAAGTGCATATTTGCATCCTATTGATAGCTACCAAATTTTAGAACTGACACTTAGCAATATTAAATTGACAGTTCCATACTGTTGCCCACTGATACAATCAATTCAAATTCTTTTCTAAGGCCACAAGATCTGCTAGATTCCTCATCACTCTCCCAAGTTTTGCATCATCTACAAACAGTTGTATATCACCAGTTATACCTATTCTAATATCATTAATATATAGATTAATTAGCAATGGTCCCAAACTTGACCCTTGCAGCAGACCATTAGTGACTTTCCTCTGTCAAAATAATGCCCCTGCACACAGAACTTGCTGATACCTATCCAATTCACTAGTCTATCATCCAATCCCATCCACTTCAATTTAGTGACCAGTTTGCTTGTCGAGAGAAGATGCAAGAAATATGAAAAGTCTCATTGACCATATTATAGTTAATTTAATAGTGATGTTTTCCCACTGGCTCAGGACACAAACATATACAGACAGAGGATTTGAAATTGAAAGTGATCACATTTTAGTTTTGAGCAATTGAATTTCATACTGAAAGAACATGTAAGAAAATTTTAAAGCAAATAAAAGTTGAACAGCTCTCAGATGTGAACTGTAGACTAAAATACACAAACATTATTCAAGAAAAAATGAAAGAGTTTGAGAACAGGAACCAAACCTTCGAGATTCAGTGGTAAATCCCGAAAACATTGATTGATTCAGTCAGAGAGGCATGTGGTGAGGTTGCCTGTAAGGATAGAAAAATCAGAACTCCTTGGTGGACTTGGGAAGTTAAAGAGGCAGTGAAGGAAAAGAAGAAAGCATATCAAAAGTTCCAGGCAAATAAGTCAGCTTGTGCTCTTGGAGAATACAGAGAAAATTTGTAAGAAACTAAAGCACTGTGTAAAACTAGCTAAACAAAAGTCATGTGAAGACTTTTACTTAAGTATAAAGAGCTAATAAGCTTCATTTCGGCAATGAAAACATTACTTAAATTAAGGGGATATTAAATCCCACATAGTTTTAAAACCGAATAAGAAACTCAAAGATCGGAATCAGAGAGTTTCTTGCCGAATATAGTAAACTATAAAGTATCGGCGACACTAGCGTTAGCCAATGCAAGTGATCCTAGTACGTAGTACAATACCGGGCAACTCGTTGCAAAGGTGGGGGAAGTTCAGATCGCTATTCTTGGGTATTTTCCATAATGTAAAAACACATTTCCTAGGAAATGTATGCTGTTATTACATTATGGAGGGAGGTCACTACCCAGACCGGTTTCAGCCTTTTTTGAGGCTTCATCAGTGAGTAGCTAGACCTAAACTATTCGGTTTTAAAACTATGTGGGATTTAATATCTCCTTAATTTAAGTCATGTGAAGATTTTGGTAAGAACATATATCAGGAAGCTGCCAAAATATTCTGGAGGCTGATGTAAAAGCTTAGAAATGGAGAAAAGAGTACTATAAAAGGAATCAGAAGTGATAAAGGTAGCACAAAAACTGAAGATAAAGAAATTTTAGATGACTTGAGTAATATCTTTAAAAGACTTCTAAATGAAACAAGCGGTGTGTCAGCATGATGGTGGAAAACTTCCAACAGGAATGTAGTCAGGAATACATATCCATACTTGAAGTAGAAAAAGTCATCAAACACTTGAAATGAGGAAAGTGTGTGAAATGTTGAGGTATAAAAGTTTTACAGTGACTAAATTGCATAATTCAGAAGCCTTGGTCATAGGGTTGAATTCCAGATGATTGAAGCAGAGCTCTCATAATATGCATCTATGAAAAGAGAAATAAAACTGAATGAGAATTACAATGGTATTTTCCTATTGAGTATTCCTGGTAAGATTTATGCAAGTATACTTGAGAAATGGCTAAGGAAAATTGTGGAAGGTAAGCTTGGTGAAGAACAAGCTGGATCAGGCCAAATAGAGGTTGTCAGGATCAGATTTTCACTTTGAGACAAATAATTGAGAAATCTTGGGAATATAGCAAGGATTTGTATTTAAGTTTTGTTGATCTGAAAAAGGTATATGACAAGGTGCCAAGAGGAAAGCTCTTGGCACCTTGTCATATACCTTGTCTATATAGTTAAATGGTGTAAATGGGACATTATATCAAGCAATACATAGTCTCTAAGCTATAAGTTAGCAGTTACACTTGAAGGAGGTACAGGAAGATGGTTTGATGTTAAAGCAGGTGTGTGACAAGAATGCACTTTATCTACGTTGTTATTCATTATCTATATTGATCACATTATGAAGTGAAAATGGTATTAAATCTGATCTCAAAATTGGTGATGTTAATCTTAGCTCTTTACTTTATGCAGATGTTATACTTATAAAACAAAATCCAGTACAAGTCTGCAAGATTCCCTGACTAAATTGAATAACTGTTTTATAAATTTGGTATGCAAACAGCAAATAAAAGAACAAAGACAATGAAATTAGTTAGATTACTTAATTCGTTAGTTCACTGAATTGTGAATCTACAGAGCAGTTAAAATATTTAAACTGTTTAGGCACAATTTTTAGTGAAGATGGTAAATTAAATATGGAAATGAGCAACAGAATTAGTAAACCTGGTATGATAGACAGTCAGCTGAATAAAATTACATGGAATAAGAAAGAAATTAGTTAAAACACTAAATTAGCTGTATATAGAAGATGGTGTTCAAGGGCAATTTTAACTTATGGATCTGAGAGCTGGGTTAGAAATAAAACACTTGACTTAGTGCAGTGAACAGTTGGCATCAGTGGCAAGATCACATTAAAAATGATGATATTAGGAAAGAACTTGCCATTGTTAGCATTCAGGAATGTAGAACTACTCTCAGGTGGTGTGCTCATTTAAACAGAATGTGAAAGGAAAGATTAGCAAACAAGTGTTCTTTGCCACAGTAAAATTTGCCATTGTATCATGGATACCATAAAAAGTACCTTAAAACACAGAAATATAAGAATGTCAGTCTTGACAGATAACAGATTAATTTGGAGGAACATTGTTGATCTGAAATTAATAATGGTGTAAATTTTTCATGATGATCATCAAATTCCTGATACCCTCAAGGGGGGGGGGGGTGTATAGGATATGATAGTACTACATGAAAAATTACTTAATTACTTTCTTTCTCTCTACAATTTTCCTCCAAATCAGTCTGTTACCTGTCAAGACTCCAATTATCAGATCTTATATTTCTGTCTTCTAAGGCACTTTTTAGTGTATCAATCCACCTATATCTTGGTCTTATTCTGAGTCTTTTTCCTACCAATCTGGCAGAGAACACTTGTTTTGCTAATCTTTCCCCTCTGCTATTAGCACTGCTGAAGTATTCCTGGATGCTGACAATGACAACAACTTCAACTTCTTTCCAAATATTGTTGCTTTTAATATGATATTGCCATTGATGCCATCTGTTCATGCCCTTAATCTTTCTCAGGATTCTCATATCTGCTGTCTCTAGTCTTTCGTCAAGTGTTTTACTTCTTACCCAGCTCTCAGATCCATAAGTTAAAATTGAATACTGTCTTGTATATAGCTATTTTAGTGTTTTGGCTAATTTCTTTCTTATTCCATATAAATTTATTCATTTGACTTCCTACCATACCAGCTTTATTGATTCAGTTGTCTATTTCCATATTTAATTTACCATCTTAACTAAAAATCGTGCCTAAGTAGCTGAAATGTTTTACTTGTTCTATAGGTTCTCCATTCGCAATGCAGTTGATATTTTCAGTGTTTTCTGCCTATTTTCGTTGTCTTTGTCTTTTTAATGCTTACCTTCATACTATATCTATTACAACAGTTATTCACTTTAGTCAGGGAATCTTGTAGACCTGTAGTGGATTTACTTAGAAGTATAACATCATCTGCATAAAGCAAAGAGCTGAGATTAACAGCTCCAATTTTGATATCAGGTTTAATATCATTTTCCTTCATAATGTGATCCATATAGATAATGAATAACAGAGGGGATAATGTACATCCTTGTCTGACACCATAATTTAAACTTAACCACCTTCCTGTACTTCTCTCAATTTTAACTGCTGACATACACCTCAAATAAAGACTAAGTTTTTCTTGATATAATTCCCCATATAACTGTAGAGTTTTGAATAGCTTCTCTCTTGACACCTTGTCATATGCCTTTTTCAGATCTATAAAACTTAAATACAGATCTTTGTTATATTCTCGTGATTTCTCAACTATTTGTCGTAACATGAAAATCTATTCCTGACAGGCTCTGTTTGGCTTGAATCCAGCTTGTTTTTCCCCAAGCTTCCCTTCCATAATCCTTCTCAACCGTTTCTCAAGTATGCTTGAATAAATCTTACCAGGAACACACCATAGAAAAATACCTCTGTAATTGTCACATTCAGTTTTATTTCCCTTTTTATATATGGGTACTATGAGACCTCTACTCCAGTCATTGGGAATTCGTTCCTCTGTCCAGGCCTTCTGAACTATGCAGTGCCGCCACTGTAAGACTTTTATACCTCCATACTTGAGCATTTCTGGTCGAATATCATCTACTCCTGCTGTCTTTCCACATTTATAAAGGTCAAAACCGGTCTGAGTAGTGGCCCTTCCCTTAATGCATAGTATTATACATGACCAGAGATGTGTTTTACATTATGGGAGATACTAAGGCAAGTGATGAGAACTTATAGCACCTTTACCACAAGTTGCCCCAGTCCTGAAGATACATCAGTCTCAAACTTTGTTTGCTTACACTTGGATAAAGGATTAAACTAAATATATAATTTATAGCCTAAAAAAGCGAAAAAACTTTCAACATCTTCATTTTATTCAATCAGGTTTGTGTATTTAATCTACAGTTCACATCTGAGAGCTGCTCAACTTTTATTCGCTTTAGAGCTTTATTATTGTTCTTCTTTTCGATATGAAATTCAATTTTATTCTGCTCAAGATTAAATGGTGATCACTTCCAATTTCAAATCCCCTGTGCACTCTGGTATCCTCCACTAGGGAGAATACATCACTATCTACAATAACATAGTCAATGAGACTTTTCTTATTCCTTGCTTCTTTGCTGCATATGAATTTGTGCACATTTTTATGTTGGATCATTGTGTTAGTAATAACCAGTCCATATCCTGAGCAGAAATACAACAGGTATTTGCCATTATTATTAGCTTTGCTCTTTTCTCCAAATTTTTCCAATATATTTTTGTATGTCTGACAATCAATTCCTACTCTGCTTATTTGGATCTTAAACAAGGACCAACTTTCCCTTTTTCATTGTGTCAGTTGCTTTCTCTAAAGCCTCAAAAAATTCCTCCACTTCTACCTTAGTAGAACCTTCTGTGGGACCATAGGCACAAATAAGTCTCATTGTCCAGTTTCCCATTCTCATATTTGCCCACGTCACTCTACTTGAGACTGCCTACCATTCAAGATTAGCCCGTATTTAGTGTTGAATACTATGGCTACTCCTTCTTTTCCTTGATTGTCATTGCTTGAATATAACATTTTGTATTTATTGCTCAGAGAGATCTCACCAGTTTTGGTCTTTTTTGATTCAGTCACCCCTATTATGTCGATCTGGTACTTATCCAATTCCTCAGCTAGCTCCATTTCTTTGCCATTCAGGTTTCTTATGTTGGTAGTACTGATCTTGAACTCTGGTGATGTTGAATTGGGGTGGGTTTTAGGATTTGTTTAGGATTAAGGTTTTAGGAAATCCTAATTTTTCATGTAGTAATATAATAATTATAATTATTTAGATGATAATTATCATCTAAACACCCTAAGGGTACATAACATGAATCTGATGGTGATGACCACTATATATGCATCCCTCTTGTTCAATAAATTCATCAGCTTGTTTCAGTACATCAGCAAGTTTGTAAAACAAGACTTCCCTTTAACAAATCCATGCCAACAAGCACAAAGAATACCACTGCTATGAACTCACTTTTGTATCCTATGTCTTACCAACTCTCCAGTACCGTAACTCCAGATATACTGATCAGCCTATAATTTGTTGCCTTATCCTTATCACCACCTTTGTTAAGTGGAACAATTTTGCCTTCTTTCCACTCTTTTGCAACTTCTGCTGTTGCAAGACTTGTTAACCAGGTAGTCCAAAGCTGTGCTAATTTGTTGGATCATTCTCTTAAGACTTGCGCTGATATGTCATCAAGTTCTATTGCCTAATTGACATCTAGTTTACTTAACTCCTCATACCTCTTGTTCACTCACCATTAGGTCTTTGCTTAATTCAGTCTCTATACTTGAGCTTCTGATTTCACACTTAGGATGAAACACCCCTATGAACTGTTCACCTGAACACCTCAAATGTGTCCTCTGCAGCAGTCACCAATTTCCCAATTTCATCCATTAACAGCATCTTACCATAATTATTCTTCCTTCTGCTTGCCACACACAAAAAAAAAAAAATCAAGAGGGTTTTTTCTTGACCTGATTTTCTAATTTCTGCTCATACTGCCCTTTCATTGTCCATACCAACTGAGTCACTCTCCTGGTCTTCTCCTTATACTCTTCACACAACTGATTATTATCATTATTCATCTTGTGCTTCCTCCTTCTTTCAGATTTCATGCTTAGTTCCCTCATTCAGCTGTTTGACCTTTGCAATGCATTCACACATTGATGTTGTTTTGTATTTCTATGTCATTTTCCAAGCAGTATTCATTTTCTTACTGCTTAACTCTTCATTCCATACTATAGCTCCAAGCTGTCTCCTGAACTTGTCATAATCACCAACTTTATACTTCCACATAGAGTAGAACAAATTAATTCAAAAAAACTGTTTTGTCATTGTTTGGTTTTGGTTTTAGTTCACTATTTTTTCTGTTGAGTGCCATGTGCTTTAACTATCTCTATGATGTTATTAATAGTGTTGTGCATTTTTAATAGCGTAAACAAGTTAACATTTGTAGTGTTTGATTCATTTTGTGTAGCTAAAAATGAATACATCTCAAAGAAGCATTCAAAAATATGTACTCTTTCTCAGCACACATCCATGACTCAAAGACAAATTGCCAATGCATGTTGGTTTGGCTACTGTTAATATAATTTTAAAGAGGTTTAGGGAGACAAGTACCTTTTCTCTGACTGAAAAGGAAAATGTGGGGAAAAAAGGAAAACTACACTTACTCAAGTTAGGAAAAGCAAAATGAATCCAAGAATGTCTGCTGTAGACTTAAATAGAGACTTGACAGCTAGTGGGATTAATGTTTCTGACATGACGGTCTGTCAAAAATTGTTGGAAGCAGGGAGGACTGCCCACAGATCAAAAAAGAAACAACTGTTGGTGAAGGCTATCAGAAAAAGAGGCTCCAGTGGCCAAAAGTCTACAAAGATTGGGCTGTTGAGAAGTGGAAGTTCATGTTCTCAGGTGAGAGCCATTTCTTTCTCATGCCCACCTTCAACAAGCTCCTAAACACCCAGCAAAAAGATGTTCTGGGTTGATTTACACATGACAGTCTAAGATCACTTGTGCCTGTTGACATTATGATGAAAAGTGACCGATACATAAAAATATTGGCAAAAAGAGTGGTCCCACAGATCCAGGAAGACAAAAAACTATCTTCCCACAAAAAAAGTGAAAGAGTTCCTCAAAAATCACAACCAGTTTCTTCAGTGGCCAGGTAACTCTCCTGACATTAACCAAATAGAAAATTTGTGGGCCATAAAGGAAAAGTAACTTAGAAAATTAAATTATGATACAATTGATTATAAAAGTATGGTTTTAAGATGCAGAAATGAGAAAAATGTGTTCTATGTTGGTAGAGTCCATGCCTAAGCGAATTAATGAACTTATTAGGAACAGAGGGTCACATAAATTATTAGGTAAAGTTGGAGTTAAATTTTTGTACTTATTTTCTTGCAAAATTAAATTTTTCTTTAAAACATGAGTTGTCAGATTAATTTGTTTGCTACTATATATATATATATATCCTATCCTCTTCAAAAGTCTTCATGTGACTAGCCACAGCCCGTGTGATCACCTCATGGTCACTTTCACCAATTGGAGGAAAGTGCGTATCCCCACTTACATTTACATCTTCTGAAATGATCGATCTAAAATTCTCGATCCTCGCATTCCGTCCTTTACATACTGCCTGGGATAGTTGTCTCTTGAGAACCCAAGAAATTTGTTTTCCTTATTTCGAATTGCTCTTTCTTCATTCCAATCTATACTGCCATAATTAAAATCACTCTGATAATCATCCTTCACTTGTTCAACTAAACCAAGTTGCTTATATATTTCTTCATTACCACTCTGCACATTCCTTGACCTATAGCAATATCCAACTACATATCTGTCATGTTGTACCAATCATTTTACATTGTGGTTTAACACGTTCATTGCCAAGCACGCGATATCATGTGATGCAAGTTCTCACCTGACGGCCGATCACGCGTTATCACGTGGACATGCTGTCAAGTAAAAAAATTTGGCCACCACACGAAATTCCAATTTTCAGCTTGGCAATAAACGTGTTAAGCCAATAAGAATACAACTTGGTTGGCTAAATCCTAAATTCTCAGGTGATATAATCACTTAAATAATGGAAGAGAAAAGATTAGCAAACAAATGATGTTTTGCTAATCTCTGCTCTGCCACACTACCTCAACACTATTGCCATTATTTCCCTCTTTCATGTCTACCTTATGCGGACATAATTCCCCTACTATCATCATCTGCACTTTCCCTTGTCCTTTCTATCTTTGCAAGAAACAGTGTACCCTTCCATTTCTATTCCCATAAGGATATCTTCATTCAACCATGTTTCACTTATTCTAGTGACTTTTGTGATGAATAAACTCAATCACTGAAACAGTTTCATCTCCCTTATTTCTGATACTCCTGGCATTTGTAAATAAGCCCAGCAGTTCCTTTTTAAGTCTATAATCAGTCCTACCAAAGTCACTTGTTGGTTGTGATTTTCCCACCACACCTGCCCTTGCCCAGTCACCTTTATTATTATTTCTTACCACATATCCGCTCAGTCTCAACTGCCTCACTCACATCCTGATCTATTCCATTTCTCTGCTGATCATCCCCATACTGACATTCACTACTACTTCCAGTATCCACTCTCTCTATACCACATGTCCCTGCTCCACCCAGGCTCTCCCTGTTTCTCTGTTCCTCTTGAATTCCAGTTCTCTCTGCCGTTCACACTACTACTGTTTAAATTTCCAAGCTCTTCACTCTCTTCCATACCACTCTCCTGATCTTTCACTTCACCTCTTATTTCTGATCTCTTGCTTGCATCACACACTGAGTTCCATCTAGCAACAGTTTCTCTAGTTCACTCACTCCAAAGCCATTCAAATGCAATCCATCACATCTGTATAATTCCTTTCTTCTTCCAATACATGCCATACATCCAAAATCTGTGCTCCTTTCTCCTCGCACAGCTCTGCAAGCATACCATTCATGATTCTGGCTCTCCATCTACCAATCATAGCTATCATACAACAATATTTAAACAAATTTATCACTATTTCCACATTTTAAAATTTAAACTTATCTTTTCACAGTGATCTTGACAAATACCTCTCTCTCTTCACCACCTAGTGGCCAAGATACGTGCATGCATGCACTACACTAAGCAATAAGGCTGAAGCAGCATGACAGCTGAAAGTAAGCCTAAAGTTCTAAATAGCATCCCCTAGTGGCCTGATTGAGGCAGTCTCGTGCAACCAAATTTGTTGAAGTTTGGATAGTTTCTTAAGTAGAATCGGAAATTGGTTGAAAAGATTGCAAACCATATAATTATATTGATGAGACTGTAATGTAATGAGCTCAGGGATTTGAAGGTGATTGGTGGAAAGGTGCTGAGAAATGATGCAAAGCTCAGGATAGATATTGTGGAAATGGGCTGAATAGCATGAAGGATCACTGGGATATCAAAAAACAGACCAATAAGTAGAGATAATCCCATCTGGAAACTACTGTGCTCAGATTTGGTCACTGAGCTTCCTGAAAATGAGGAAGTGATTCAGGGATAGTTGACCAAAATAACTTCAGGTCTGTGGAAATCTTACTATGAGGCTAGATTGTAAATTACAGATGTGATAGGCAGGGCCATACTTGTGCACCTGTGCATAAGGCTCTAGCTGGGGGCCCAAAAAAGATTAGGGCCTTTAAGGGCCCCAATCAATGAGGAAGTGGCCTCAGAGCACTCTAGCACATCAGGTCCCATCCACCTTGTGAAAAGTGTAAGTACTGCTCTGATGATAGGTATGCAGGCAGATAAGAGATTTAATTTTATGAAAAAAATTTTATTAAGATTATTAAGAAAAGTTACTAGAGATTTTTATAGAATTGATGGAGAAGAAACTTTTCAATATATGACAGAATAGGATAAAGAATAAGAGAAGATGTCTAACAGTGTAGTTTGCAAGGACACGAGCTGGATTTCTTTGCTTGGAAATATTGGTGTGGAATTGGTTACCAGAAGTAATTGGAAGTGCTATTCAGTGAATGAGTCCAAGAGTTATGATAAGCATTGTGTGAATAATGGTTGGTGTGGGCCTCTTGCAATAAGTTTCTTGACTCTATGGATTTGCTCTTATGAAAGAAGTATTTCACATTTACATAAATAAAAGTTCAAACTATGGTTGAACTAATATTATGATTGATGTTGATAAAAAAATAACTTAAAATCTAATAAACAAATATAGACACTTGTTATTGTGTGCTAGGTTTTCATTTTTTGGTTTTATAGATAAAGTTATGAAAAATTTTAAATTTGATTATCTATCAGTAAGGAAACACCTAGTATCATGTTTCCTAGAATTTATTCTAATAGAACCTTTTTTTTTTTCAGTTACTGTGTGATATAGAAATTCAAATATGAAAATGATACATTGGGAAATTATAGTGTTTAATTTCTTTAAATTCTTTCATGAAAAAGAATTGTATGCAATTTTTTAGTAATATTGTTATTTAACAATGATACATGTAATTATTAGGATACAGTATTTCTGGCGATCTTCAGATGATGGAAAAATGTATTCCCGGTGCTAAAGAGAAGTTGAAGAAAACAAAGAAAATGCTAGATTTGAATTCCTTGTTTAAAGAGGTACTGTTGTAGCTCTGTAATTTATGCTAAGCTGATTAAATATACAGTATGCTCTCACTATAGTAAACTCCTCAGGATCAAAGGAATAGTGCGTTATAATGAATTTTATTTAACAATTGATTGATATCATGAAGGCTTTGCTGGGACTTCATGATAATTTGTTGCAGTGAGAGAATTCACTTTTGTGATGTTTGTTATAGTGAAAGTCGCCTATAATCTAAGGATTGCTTTTAAGAGGTCAGGTTGCATCAAATTGAACATACCTAGTGTTATTTGTATAGGACTAATATACATTTCTTATCATTGTCATCAAATAACTGATGTGTATCCTCAGGGACTGTACAGAATATTATGATAGTACTACGTGGAAAAGATTACATCATTACTAACTTCCTATTGACAATTTTCTTTCAAATTAATCTGGTATCCATCAAAACTACAATAACATCAGATTTTGTCTTCTAATGCATTTTATACTGTATCAGTCCACCTAGCTATTGGTCCTCCTCTGGGTCTTTTTCCTTCATCCTAGAAAAAAAAATACATTATTTTCTAACCTTTCCTTTCTCACTCTGTTTAAGTGACCATACCACTCAAGATTAACTCTGCTAATACATTCCTCAATGTTAACAATGTCAAGTTCTTTTCTTTTCTTTTTAATATGATACTGCCATTGATGCCATCTGTTCATTTCTCTAATCTTTCTCAGAACTCTCATATCTGTTTTCTCCAGTCTTTGATCAAATTTTTTATTTCCCACCTAACTCTCAGATCCATAAGTTAAAATTAGTTTGAACTGTCTTGTATAGCTAGTAACACATTGACTAATTCCTCTCTTATTCCATATAAATGTATTTAATTGACTTCCTACCTAATTTTGTTAACTATTTTTGTATTTAATTTGTAGTCTTTACTAAATATTGTGCCTAATTAGTTGAAATATTTTACTACTTCTATAGATTCTCTATTCAGTGTTTTCATTGTCTTTTCCTTTTTATTGCTGATTTTCATTCCAAATTTATAACAGCAGTTATTCAGTTTAGGGAATCCTTCAGGCTCGTACTAGATTTATTTAGGAGTATAATATCATTTGCATAAGATAAAGAGCTGAGATTAACATCCACAATTTCATAGCAGGTTTAATGCCGCTCTCCTTCATAATGTGAACCATATAGAAGATGATTAACAGTGGACATAAAAGATTTAACATCAGCCCATCTTTTCCTATATCCATCAATTCTCGCTGGTGACTTACAACTCAAATATGTATTGCTTGATATAATGTCCCATTTACACCATATAACTGTAGTGTTTTGATTTAAGTTTTGTTTACAAATCTTAAATTAAGTTTTGTAAATTCTTAAATACTGATTGTTATTATATTCCATGATTTCTCAACTACTTGTCTTAAAATGGCCCTGAAAATTAGTCTATTTGGTCTGAACACAGCTTGTTTTTCTCCAACTTTGTAACCATATAGCTTACCTTTCACTATTTTTTTTTAGCCTTTTAAGTATGCTTAAATAAATCTTACGGAGAACACTCGATTTGGAAAATTCCTCTGTAATTAATTCTGACATTCAGTTTTATTTTCCTTTTTATAGATAGGTACTATGAGAGCTCCACTCCAGTTATCTGGAATTCAGCCTTCTGACTAGGCTTCTGAATTATGGAGTGTAGCCACCATAAAATAAAACTTTTATACCTCTATACATGAGCATTTCTTGTCTAATATCATTACTGCATCTCTAACTTTCTGCATTTCAGATTTCTGATGGCCGTTGCTATCTCAAATATTAATACATACTCATTATTGTATTGCTCTTGAATGTTTTATGCCATGGTGTCACTGCTTGTTGTCACCATGTCATCAGTGTAACATTTTTTTTATTGTATTATTTACCAACAATGTAAGAAGTAATTATGGCATAAATACAAACACAATTATAACAGACTTGCTCAGTATAACAAGTGAGTCCTGCCAAAAGTTCTAGTGATGTTTTAAAGGAAATAGAGTAAGAGTTGCATGAATCAAATTCCACTAATATTTTTTATCATAGACTTTTGTGCTTGCTAATCCTAATTTTTCATCTTAATTAATTTCGAATGTTGTCTTTGTCCTGCTTTATTGTGCAGCTTCAGTGGTATTTCATTGCAGTAATGACTTCTCTGGAAGAAAATTCTGTACAGAATTTTTTTTTAACATGTTGACTGCCAACTGTGAGTTCTCATATTATGTTACCAACATAACAACACATTGTCACCAGCAACAAATTTACACATTAGGCCAGTGGCAGTCAATGTGTTAATTAAAATATAAAACAATAAAAATTTGCACATGAAATATTTTTGCTATGTACTTTCATGTAATCGAACATTTGACGTCACTATAAGTTGCTCTATGTATTCTATAACACATAGAGCAAGTTATGCTGCACCATCTAGGAAGCATATATTATCTTACATTATTTTTTATGCAGTGTTGAAATTTAGATAAAAAAGAAACACAAATATATTGAGGTTTAAATGGGAAAAGTCATCTCTGGAAGAAAATTCTGTACAGAATTTTTTTTTAACATGTTGACTGCCAACTGCGAGTTCTCATATTATGTTACCAACATAACAACACATTGTCACCAGCAACAAATTTACACATTAGGCCAGTGGCAGTCAATGTGTTAATTAAAATATAAAACAACAAAAATTTGCACATGAAATATTTTTGCTACGTACTTTCATGTAATCGAACATTTGACGTCACTATAAGTTGCTCTATGTATTCTATAACACATAGAGCAAGTTATGCTGCACCATCTAGGAAGCATATATTATCTTACATTATTTTTTATGCAGTGTTGAAATTTAGATAAAAAAGAAACACAAATATATTGAAGTTTAAATGGGAAAAGTCATTGCCAGCAGGTTTCTTTTATTTGACATATAGTATTATGAACTGTTCAGAATATATCAATGAGAAATTCTTATCAATTTTTTAAAAAATGTGATGATACACATTGACATATTAGAACAGAGAAGATCATGCTTTAGTAATTTACTAACTTTTTTATAGAGTGACAGCTGAGTTGAATAAAGGAAATGGCTACACGATGATTCTGCTGGATTTTGCAAAAGCATTTGATTGGATACCACATGGAAGTCTGTTATCCAAATTACAACAGATGGGGATGGATATGACCCTGGCTAAGTGGACAGCTGCTGGACAGATATCAGAAATTTGATTATATAAAGAAACCTGTGGAGAATTCATGACTAAATAAACACACATAAAACCACAGTAATAGGTTTTTTTAATACGTAAATATTTCGACCTAAGTGTCTTAGGACATCGTCAGTACAGTTAAGAACAATACTAGGAATAACATACAGATAGGGTGCATGAATACAATGGAATCCAAATGTGTGCAGCAGCGCTTTCTAGAGTAAAAAAAAAAATACATCAGATTATTTAGATTAAATTAAAATTGAATTATTTTACACAATTTTGTATGACAATTTCCCATACTTTAGGAATGGTAAGAACATCGTTGCGGCTTAGATTGGGTCTGTGAAGTAGGGCTTCAGCACTTTCTTTATATAAACGTTCATGTTTGTATGCAGATCTGTGTAGAAGTTTCGTCTTTTCCCAGTGGATCCAGCAAACAAATGAAACATTCATTTGTTTCCCAGCAAAGAAATTAATATTTCCTTTAAGGTTATTTCCTATATCATTTATGTACAAATTAAACAGTAGTGGTCCCAGCACACCACTAGTCTTGCCTGTATTCTGCTCTTTCGTATACCACTTTCTGATATCTCGACTAAATAAACACACGTAAAACCACAGTAATAGGTTTTTTTAATACGTAAATATTTCGACCTAAGTGTCTTAGGACATCGTCAGTACAGTTAAGAACAATACTAGGAATAACATACAGATAGGGCACATGAATACAATGGAATCCAAATGCGTGCAGCAGCGCTTTCTAGAGTAAAAAAAAAAATACATCAGATTATTTAGATTAAATTAAAATTGAATTATTTTACACAATTTTGTATGACAATTTCCCATACTTTAGGAATGGTAAGAACATCATTGCGGTTTAGATTGGATCTGTGAAGTAGGGCTTCAGCACTTTCTTTATATAAACATTCATGTTTGTATGCAGATCTGTGTAGAAGTTTGGTCTTTTCCCAGTGGATCCTATGGTTTGGGTTTTCAAATATAGATTAAAATTTAATTTATATTCTAGTGTGCGTTGTGAATTCCTTAAGTTAATTAATAATACTGATGTGATAGTTGAAGTAGATGAACTGGAGATTATTATCTGAGACCTCCAGGGAGTCAAGGACTCATCGAGGGAGGCTATAAATTACCCAAACCAGCTCATACCTTCCTTTAAATTCATTCACACTAGATGCACTCACTATCCTTAAGGGCAAATTATTCCATTCACTCACTGCTCTCGGGGGGAAAACCTAGCTCTTATCCTTTTCTTGATTGTGAACAAACTTCCATGGATGCCATCCAAGTTCTCTCCCCATCTTTCACATAATGAAAAATTTCATCAGACACTATCCTATAATACCCATTCAAAAGTTTATAGACCTCTATCATAATCACCTCCTCTTTCTCCTGTTAACCAGAGTTTGTAACCATATACTTGCAGTCTGTCCTCATAATCTAAATCCAGATATAATCTTTGTAACTCCTCTTTGCACCCTTTCCACAGCTTCTTTATCCCCTTGGAACCTGGGAGACCAAATCTTGTGGTTTTGTGGTGTGGTCTTATCAAAGCCTTATAAAGAGGCAAAATGACTTACTTATCCTTGCATGTCAAGGTTTGCTTCAACATCGCAATTATCCTCTGAGATGTATTTGCAACTTTTGCTATGTGACCTTTGAACTTTGAATTCCTATCCACCAATATGCCAAAATCCCTTGCCTCTTCAGTTTCTTGTAGCATAAACCCACTAATACAATATGACGCTGGAATTTTAATCGCGCCAAAGTGCATAACTTTACTCTTACTAACATTAAACTGACAGCCATTTTCGTTTTCCCAAATTTCCAGTCTATTCAAATCATTTTGTAATTGCTGAATATCAGTAGCATCCCTGATTGTCCTGCCTATCCTTACATCATTAGCAAACAATTGCACATCAGATGTTAGATCATGCCTAATGTCATTATGGATTGAACAGTAATGGCCCAAGGACTGAATACTTAGGTACACCACTGGTCACCTTAAATCTGGCAGATTTACACCCACTGTATACCAATTTTTGGATAATATCTGTAAACCATCCCCTGATCCAAGTTGAGAGTTTATATTCCAATCCAATATTCTCCAGTTTATGCAACAGTCTTGTGTGGTGTCCTATCAAATGCCTTAGATATTCAACATTATCATAGGGTATTCATTCCCTTTATCCAACTTGGCTATAACATTGTTATAAAATATGAGCAAATTGTAAAACATTACCTTCCTTTAGTAAACCCATGCTATTCCTTGCAGAATATAGCATGTTTGTCTACCCATTTCTGTATGCGTTCTTACCAACTTCTCTAAAATCTTCACTACACACCCAAGATACTGATAAATCAGTAGTTATACATATCAGTTTTTGCACCACCCATGTACAATGGAGCTATCATACATTCCTTCCATTCCTGTGGTATCATTAGAGATGAGGAAGTGCTGGAAAGGATTTAGAAACAAGTGACATAAATGGTGAGTGGTTTTGGAATATTCCTTATGAGGATAGATTTAGGGTACGTGAGTTGCACAAGTTAATGGGTGGAAAAGAGGCAATACGATAGAAATATTTAAGTTGCAAAGGGTCTTATAGGATTGACACAGGGAAATATTTCAGCACTTGGCAGAACAAGGAATCATCCTCGGAATTGAGAAAAAAAGTGGCTAGTGTAGTAGTTAGCAAGAGTTTGAGCAACACTCTTACACAAAACTCATTCAGCATATCCTCATCACATTCACCACACTGTCAATCAATACACTACATTTAATAAAGAACTTTCTCCTTACTCCCTTGCTCATACCTTCTTTATATTTTCTGAGGATGCTTTGCAAATTACATTCCCTCAATCTAACTTCATACTCACATTTTAAAAACCAGTTAGCATGCAACATACAAGATATTTTAAAAAGATGTTGTCACCAATTTTAGGTCACAACATCTTTTACCATCTTAATCAATCTTCTGTGGACTCTTTCTGACATATCCTCATTGTGTGAAAACCAGAAACTAAATCTGTGCATGACTTGTGCAGTGTGATCCCTGAACTTCAGACCAATATTCTCTCTAATTTTTGCCAACCCATGTGTGGATGAAAAACATTTTGTGTTCAGGTTTCCAGTCTCAGATTCAATGTATGCAGTTTCCTGTGCTCACAAGTTACAAAGCCACATGCTATAAACTCTTAATTTGACACACCTAAAATTGGTGACAACATCTTTGTTAAAAGATCTTGTGCATTGCATGCTAAATATTTCTGTAAGAGTTACCTACATGCTTACTCATTCAGCTACTTAAATACATATGCATGTAGTCTAGAAATGAATTATCATATTTGTCCAGCCACTCAAATTTAAATAAATTTGCATTCATTTTCACTTTAACTTCGACAGTGACATTTTGAGGGTTTAATGCACTAAAACTGCTAATGTAATATTTCTCATTTAATGTTGGCTTTTTCTCATCTAGCTGTTACTGTAAGATTGAGAGCACTGAGCTAATTTGCTTAAATCTGCATACCTACAAAAATCCACCACTATTTACTCGAGTTCAAGTGACTATTGTCTAGACAGTAGATGCTCTAAACAAATATGCCTCTGAAACTTGCTGGTTCATTTTTGTAGTACATTCAAAAATATTGACTGTAAATTAGAAATTCTGAAAGCAAAAATTTTGTGCTGCAGTTGCTAGTGTGCTCACCCCATTTTGACTGGTGGTGCACACACACACATAGCTTACAGGAACATTGCTTCAGACCTTGTCCACTGTCACTCCTGGATCCCTCTTTCTCTCTAGACTCTTCAACCTCCTTCAAAATTTTTTGCTGGCCTCATTGACTGAGTAGATATCATACCCACTCTACAACCAACAGGTTGCAGAATTGAATCCCAGTGGGCATGGATGTTTCCGATTGTCTTGTATACTTGCATAACCTTTGATATGACATAGTATGACCTTTGCTGTCCTTGCACCATTAATACAATTTTAATAAGCACTTCACATCCATGGTAACCTGGACGTATATATACGTCTTGGCCGGTTGGGTGGTCAATAAACCATAAATCATCATCAGTATTTTTCACTAGTGTATACTTTTCGCTTAAAGTTTCACTTTGCAAAATTGAACTGAAGTTCTGCTTACTTGCCCATTCATGCAATCTATTTAAGCCCTATAAAGCTACATCTTCTTGTCTCCTCATCATTCATGATTCATCAGCTTGCATAGTATCCAAAGTACATCAACTTCTGTTTAGCAATCATTGCCTCCAGGTACATTCTGTCTTTATGTTCTCTAAAACCTTCTTATTCTTGGTCAATGGGATTCTTAATAGTCTTCTCCTCTGCACTTTTGCATCATTTGCAAATGGTTACATATTTCTAGTTATACCCATCCCAGTATCATTAACATACAAGTTAAATAGCAATGGTTCTAAAATAGACTTCTGTGGCACACCACTAGTGATTTTCCTCTTTTATTATACATACCACGACCCCATACACAACTTGCTAATCTAATATCTAATCCCATCCATTTCAGTTTAGTTGTTATGTGCCATCCAATCATTTTCGACTTTGGTGAACTTGTGAACAAAGGCTCTCCATTTCACTCAACCTGTTGTCCTTTCTTTCATTAATTTTTAAGCTTAAGTTGGTAAGTTCTTTTATGTTGTCCATTCAACCATTTTGTAGTCTTCTTCTCATTCCCTCAGTCTTCTCCAACATAACTGCCAATGATTCATCAGCTCACACAATATGTCCGAAGTACATCAACTTCTGTTTAGTGATCATCGCCTCCAGGTGATGATCACATTCTATCTTTATATTCTCTAAAACCTTCTTATTGGTCATTCTTGGAGTCCATGGGATTCTTAATAGTTTTCTCCACACTCATGATTCAAATGAATCAATTCGCTTTCTGTCTGCCTTCTGAATAATCCAGCTTTCGCATCCATACATCACTACTGTAAATACCAGTGCTTTGAAAATTCTAACTTTCATGGCCTTACTCACACCTCTATCTCATAATTTTTGTCAGCTTTAACATCGCTTTTTTTTCCCCCCGTGACTGTCATTTTAATTTTATTTTCATATTTACCATCATTTCTGATTCTGGACCCAAGTAAATCATAACTTTCAACAATTTCTATTTTATCTCCCTCTATTATAAATTCATTCAAATTGCCAGAAGCCATCACTTTTGTTTTGCTGATGTTTAAATTAAGCCCAGCTTTGTTACTTTCATCTTAACCAATAGAATCAACCACTCCAGATCTTACATTAGTTTCTGCTATATGAGCTGTATCATCTGCATATCTTAAATTATTTGTTTTTCTGTCATCAGTCTTAATTCCAGCTGGATCTTTGGCTAAATCAGCCATTCTCATAATATATTCACTATAGATATTAAAAAGGTAGGGCAACAATATACAACCCTGCCACACTCCTTTTTCCACTCGAACACAGTCTGTTTCTCCAAAGACTTTTTCCTGATTCTTCTTGGTTGTCATACATCTCTCTCTTATCAAGAGAATTAGATGTTTAGGTATTACAATCCACAATCTGTTGCAATCCATGCAATCAAAATCTTTCTTATAATCAGTAAAACATATGAATACTTCCTTCTGAAATTCTCTTGTTCTTCCCATAATTTGGTTCCCATATTTGGTTTTAACCTTGTTGGCCTAGTGGTTAGCATATCTGCTCTCCAGCCAAAAGGCTGTGGGTTCGAATCCTGCCATGTACATGGATGTTTGTGATTGTCTATACTAGTGGTGGTGGTGGGATAGATGGAGTAGATGATGATTGCAATTGGAGAATTGGATGGAGACAGAGTTGTAGAGTAGTTGCCCTCCCTCGATGAGTCTTTGGACTCCCTGGAGGTGTCACGTGATAATAATAATAACCTTTGTTGGATCACTTTCAATGTAGCTTTACCTGCATGTGAAATTAAAGCGATAGTTCTATAATTCTCACAGTCTCTGGGATTTGATTTTTTTTTTGGAATTGGGATGAATACTGATGTTTTCCAAGCTCCAGGCCAGTATATTTTCGTCTAAACCTGTTGACAAATTTCAGTCAATATATTCACAACTTCATCCCCAGCTGCTCTCACTAATTCCACTGACACACCATTAGCTTCTCCTGGAGCTTTTCGTTTTTGCAGTTGTTCCATTGCCGATATCACTTCAACTTTTTATTATCATGGGTTCCTCAACAAACTCTGCTTTCAAATTCTCCTTCAATATTATTATCTTTCTTGTACAAATCCTCTAAATACGCTTTCCATCTTTTTTTTCACTGCTTCTCTGCTTCCATCAGACATTTCCTGAATTACTTTTTACAACTCGTAATCTAGGGATAAACTTCCCTGTAACATCATTTATTTTTCTAAACAGATGTCTTTTCTACCCATAATATTGCTTTCTTCAATTTCCTTTCGCCTTTTATTTAGATGTTTTTCCTTTCCAATTTAGTTATTTCCAACTTGTTATGTTTAGCAATCTATGAAAAGCTTTACAAATCTAAGGATACTGCTGTATGTGTATCTCTCTTGTCCAGTGCATTCATCAATTTTGCTTTTGGAGAGTGTTTTGTTGGTGAAAGTGTGCAAGGAGAAGTGTGATAAATATTGTCTGGATAGTGTGGTTCTCCTGCAGTGGGCCTTAGATTCTGGAGGTTCCCATCCAACAGTAATCATAAAATACTGTGCTAGAAAAGTGACAGATTATTTGGGAATCTGCCTATGCTTTACAGACCGCTCATAACCTTAACAAGTGTGTATGTAAAAAAATTGTAAACGATGGATAGCATTTAAATCAACAAAAAAAAAAAAATTTTGAAAGTTTATTTTTCACTTGGTTAGACTATAATAAATTTAGTTTAATCCTTTATCCAAGTGTGAGCAAACAAAGTTTGTGCCTGAAAGTATCTTCTGGTGTTGTATTGTACCACCTTAGTCCAGTCCTGAAGATACTTTCAGGCGCAAACTTTGTTTGCTCACACTTGGATAAAAGATTAAACTAAATTTATTATAAAAAAAAAAAAAAAATTGGCCACTTTTGACTGCACTGTGAATGTGTTCTACATTCTTATTCAGATTACTTTGTTCATCTTATCATCTTTATCATCAACTTTCAATGAAATATCTACTCTATTAATGCAGCTTCTACTTTTCACAAATACTGTTGATGAAAGTAGGTAATTAAATGTGTTACTAGCAGTATTAAAAATCTTTATTATAGGATTTTATATGAGATACTTTCATTTCATATATGTTAGCATTACCATTTATTGTTATAGTTACAACAGGATTTAAATTGTCCATTGAAATCAATAACTATTCCAAAAAAAATGCAAGTTAGTGAATCAGGTGAAGGAAGAGTTTGCTTTTTTGAAAAAGTCATGAACATAATGATATTAAAATGGTTCAATGCACCAATGGACAATTTTCTATTGGACATTGGGGTGGGGAGTTCTCTAATGTTTCTGTTATTATTACCACTACTACTAGACCTTCAGGGAATCAAGGACTCAACGAGGGAACCATACCTCACCCACACCAGTTGTCACCTTCTCTTAAACTCATGCACACTTACTTGGTTCTACGAGAGAAAAATCTAGCTCTCATCCCTTTCTTAACCACTCACAAACATAACATCTACGAATCCCTTCTCATCTCCCCACCTTTCATATAATGAAAAATTTTATCAACTGATATTTAACAATGTCTTCTAAAAAAGTTTATAGACCATCATCATATCATCTATCTTTCTTCTGTCTACCAATCTCTGCAATCCTCATAATCTACATTCCATAATCCCAATATGATCTTTGAAACTCTTATTTGCAGCCTTTTCATAGTTTCTTTATCACTTTGAAACACTGGAAACTAAATCTGCTCATAGTAGTTTCCTGTGTGGTCGTATCAAGGCCTTGTAAAGAGGCTAAAGGACTTCCATATCTTTAAATATCATTGTTTATTTCAGTATCGTAATTATCAGCTCAGTTGTATTGGCAATTTTTGCTATGTGAATCTTGAACTTCTAATTCCTATCTGCCATAACTCCAAGATCTCTAGCCCTTTCAGTTGCTCCAAGCATAACCCCTCGAATAGATATCTCATTATGCCATAGTACCAGTATGGTACTATGGCATAATGTGATATCATTTTATATGCTTTAAATGATATCATTTTATATGCTTATAAATTATTCAAAATTTTTTTTTTTTAACTATTAACAAGGCCCGGCAGCTGAAAACTACAGCTGATGTTAAGAACACCTAGCCAATGTCTGAGGGGCATAATGACATGGCAGCTGATAGAAAACAACTGTGTTTAGTTGCCAAAACTTTTCATTATTTAAAAGCTTATTAATTATCTAAAGTTTATGATCTTTAATATTTTTAGCATATGAAAAGTCATCAGCTGCAACTTTGCCAAAACACATGGCATCGAAACATGATATTAAGAGTAACATGGTGATCATATCTGTCATATCTGCTGGGCCTTCTTCCTACAGCAGGCTATGAACAAATACAATTTTTCCTCACGTCAGTCGACACATTGTAGATAACTCATGCTTAGGATTCTCGGACTCTTCCCTTCTCTACTTGCATGTGCATTCATTATGCATTTCATCATACTAACAGTAGGGGCAGAAATAAGCAGCGCCGCAAGTGTATTATTGTTGCGTATGTGCACTGTGTTTTGTTTTTGCTCTAAATGTGAATTATAAAGGTGATTTAATATAGGCATGTAATAAAGTGTTGATTTTTTGAAACTGTAAAAAAATGCATTTGAGTTTAGTTTTGAATAAATTTGTTGCAATTCTACTTGCCATGGCAAGTGAAAATAAAAAACAAATTATCAGAATCAAGCAGCAGAGAGTTTCAAAGTTGGTAGACTGAAGAGTATGGAATGGTTAACAAAGACAATAAAGCACTATGTGTTGTATGTTCCAGGACAGTTGTAAGCAGAATGATGTCAGTAAAACAGCATTATGAGACAAACCATAAATCACTCCTTGAGAAAAGCAAGGACAAACAAAGAATTTATTACTCAAGCAATTAAAGAAATATTCAGTCAACAACCCTAATGAAATTTATCAGCAGTCATTCAAATATAACTCCTGCTATTGTTTTTTTTTTTTTTTGCCTCAAATGTAATTGCCAAACAAGAAAAGCCTTTTAGTGATAGGAAATATATAAAAGAAGCATGGTTAAAATGTGCCAGTTCTCTTTGAAGATTTTGAAAAAAGGAAAAAATTATTCAAAGAATAAAAGATATACTTTGGCTAGGAACCCTGTGAAAGATAGAATCTTGGAAATGGCTAAAAATATAACTCATCAGCAAAAAATAGATATAAAATCATCATCATCATCATCAAATTCCTGCCATGTACCCTCAAGGGGTGTATAGGATATGATAGTACTACATGAAAAAAATTACATCATTATTAATTTCCTATCTACAATTTTCCTCCAAATCAGTCTGTTACTTGTCAAGACTCCGACCTTATCAGATCTTATATTTCTATCGTCTAAGGCACTTTGTACCGTATCAATCCACCTATATCTTGGTCTTCCTCTGGGTCGTTTTGCTGCCAACCTGGCAGAGAACACTTGTTTTGCTAATCTTTCCTCGCCCATTCTGTTTAAGTGACCATACCACCTGAGATTAGCTCTGCTAACGCATTCCTGGATGCAGACAATGTCAAGTTCTTTCCTAATATCCTCGTTTTTAATATGATACTGCCATTGATGCCATCTGTTCACACCTATAATCTTTCTCAGGACTCTCATATCTGTGGTCTCTAGTCTTTGGTCAAGTGTTTTACTTCTGACCCAGCTCTCAGATCCATAAGTTAAAACTGGTTTGAACACTGTCTTGTATATAGCTAATTTAGTGTTCCGACTAATTTCTCTCTTATTCCATATGAATTTATTCAATTGACTTCCTACCATACCAGCTTTGCTGATTCTGTTGTCTATTTCTATATTTAATTTACCATCTTCAGTAAAAATCGTGCCTAAATAACTGAAATGTTTTACTTGTTCCACAGGTTCTCCATTCACAACACAGTTGACATTTTCAATGATTCTGCCTATTTTCGTTGTTTTTGTCTTTTTAATGCTGGCCTTCATACCATATCTATTACAACAGCTATTCAATTTAGTCAGAGAATCTTGCAGACTTGTAGCGGATTTATTTAGAAATATAACATCGTCCGCATAAAGCAAAGAGCTGACATTAACATCTCCAATTCTGATATCATGTTTAATACCACTTTCCTTCATAATGTGATCCATATAGATAATGAATAACAAAGGGGATAATGTACATCCTTGTCTCACACCAGATTTAACATTAAACCATCTTCCTGTACTTCCTTCAATTCTAACTCTGACTTACAACTCAAGTAAAGACTAAGTATTGCTTGATATAATGCCCCATTGACACCATATAACTGCAGCGTATTGAATAGCTTCTCTCTTGGCACCTTGTCATATGCCTTTTCCAGATCTACAAAACTTAAATATAGATCTTTGTTATATTCCCATGCTTTCTCGACTATTTGTCGTAAAGTGAAGATCTGATCCTGACAGCCTATATTTGGCCTGAATCCAGCTTGCTCTTCACCAAGCTTTTCTTCCACAATTCTTCTCAACCATTTCTCAAGTACTTGCATAAATCTTGTCAGGAACACTCAGTAGGGAAATACCTAACCTTACATAATTCTCACATGCAGTTTTATTTCCCTTTTTATATATGGGTACTATGAGAGCTCTACTCCAATCATCGGGAATTCGTCCCTCTGTCCAGGCATTCTGAACTATGCAGTGCAGCCACTGTAAGTCTCTTATACCACCATACTTCAGCATTTCTGGTCGAATATCATCTACTCATGCTGCCTTTCCACATTTCAAGCCTTTGATGGCTTTTTCTACTTCAAGTATGGATATGTATTCCTGACTGCATGCCTGGTTAGTGTTTTTTACCACTGTGCTGTCATCACTGCTTGTTTCATTTAGCAGTTTTTCAAAGTAATTACTCCATACTTCAAGGATATCTTTTTCTCCCGTTTTCACGTCACCTTTATCATCTCTAATTCCTTTTACAGCACTCTTTCCTCCATTCTTAAGCTTCTTCAATAACCTCCAGAATATTTTGCCACCTTCTTGATATTTATTTTCTATATTCTTGCCAAAGTCTTCCCATGACTTTTGTTTAGCTAGTTTTACACAGTGTTTAGCATTCTTGCATTTGTCTCTATATTCTCTAAGAGCACGAGCTGACTTATTTGACAGGAACTTTTGGTATGCTTTCTTCTTTTCCTTCACTGCCTCTTTAACTTCCTGTGTCCACCAGGGAGTTCTGATTTTTTTATCCTTACAGACAACCTCACCACATGCCTCTCTGGCAGAATCAATCAATGTTTTCTTCAGAGTTTGCCACTGAATCTCCAAGGTTTGATTCCTGTTCTCAAACTCTTTCAGTTTTTCTTCAATAATCTTTGTGTATTTTAGTCTACAGCTCACATCTGAGAGCTGCTCAACTTTTATTCGCTTTAAAACTTTCTTACATGTTATTCTTTTCAATATGAAATTCAATTTTATCCTGCTCAAAACTAAACAGTGATCACTTCCAATTTCAAATCCTCTGTACATGCTGGTGTCCTGCACCAGAGAGAAAACATCACTATCAACAATAACATAGTCAATGAGACTTTTCTTATTCCTAGCCTCTTCTCTCCATGTGAATTTGTGCACTTTTATGTTGGAACATGGTGTTAGTAATAACCAGTCCATGTCCTGAGCAGAAATCCAACAGATATTTGCCATTATTATTAGCTTTGCTCTTTTCTCGAAATTTTCCCAAAATATTTTTGTATGTCTCACAATCATTTCCTACTCTGCTATTTAGATCCCCAACAAGGACCAACTTTTCATTTTTCATTGTGTCAGTTGCTTTTTCTAAAGCCTCAAAAAATTCCTCCACTTCTACCTTAGTAGAACCTTCTGTGGGACCATAGGCACAAATAAGTCTCATTGTCCAGTTCCCCATTCTCATATTTGCCCACATTACTCTACTTGAGACTGACTGCCATTTAAGAAGATTAGCCTCGTATTTTGTGTTGAATACTATGGCTACTCCTTCTTTTCCTTGATTGTCATTGCCTGAATATAACATTTTGTATTTATTGCTCAGAAAGATCTCACCAGTTTTGGTCTTTTTTGTTTCAGTCACCCCTATTATGTCAATCTGGTACTTATCTAATTCCTCGGCTAGCTCCATTTCTTTGCCATTCAGGCTTCTTACGTTGATAGTACCGATCTTTAACTCTGGTGATGTTGAGTTGGGGTTTATTTTCAGATTTGTTCCAGTAGCTGACTTTTCGCTGTTCGCCCTGGTTCCCTGCCGAAAACAACGGGAGCCTTGTTTAACCGGGCGATGCCCCAGCCGGCATGAAATTTTGTCATGTTGTGCCATCATTCTATATTTTGGTTTAACCAATAAGAATACAATTTGGTCGGCTAAATTCCAAATTGCCAGCCCATCCTCGTTCGTTCAGTATCCAAGTAGATACCCAACCGGATGCACCACAAGAAGGTGAGGATTGGACATTAGGTCAGAAGCCCTGGTCGGTTTTCCACATTCCTTTAAAGGCTATGTGGAGGTCTCCTCTCAGTTATACAGCTTTGACCCTTAAGCACCCCAGATATAAAATCTTCTGGTTTAATTTCTCTTTGTCTTGATGAGAGTACTGATATAACTGGATCAGCTCATTTAGTAATTTTTATTCGTTATTGTGTTGGAAATAATATCAAAGAAGAATTGATCAGTTTAACATTATTAACAACAAAAAGAATAGATATTCGTGGCACAGTTGTAAATGCACTTGCTGATAGAGAAATAGATCTTTCCAAAATTGTATCAGTAACTACTGATGGTACTCACAGTATGACTGGAGAGGAAAATGGTTTTGTCATTTTATTTACTGAGTGTATTGGACATTCAGTTCTGGGTTTTCATTGCATTATACATCAGCAGGTTTTATTTGCAAAGGCTAGTTTGAACTACTGGAAGATATTATGAGCCTTGTAACAAAATTGGTCAATTTTATATCTGTACACACTTTAAATAAATGAAAATTTCTAGAATTATTAAATGAGGTAAACTCAGTGTAATTTTTTTTTACTTATGTACAACAACGTCTGATGGCTAAGTCATAGAAAAGTTCTTTAAAGATTTGTTGGATGTTTAGATGAAGTTACTTTTTTTTTACATAATGAGAAGTTCATTGAAAAATATAATCAATTAATGGATGTCGAATGACGTGCTTACATTTAAATGAATTAAACATTAAACTGCAAGATGTTAACAAGACAGTTACTGTCATGTTTGATTTAATCATAGCATTCAAAGCTAAATTACAAAATTTTAATTATGATGTTATTTCCAATACCTTCAAATATTTTCCAAATACAAAATAATTCTTTGCAGATCTAGAATCTCATGAAAAAACAGATCAAGTTAAATTAACACAAGACTTTTCTGCAGTTATTGAGTCGATAATCAATGAATTTTCTTCAAGATTTATGCAGTTCAGGCAATTTGCAGAAACATCAAAATTTATTTTACATCCAGACACAACATCAGCAGATAAACTGAATTTGGAGATTTTCGAGTGGCTGAATTTGGAAGATATAGAAATGCAATTAATCGATTTTCAATTCATTTCTATATGGAAACAAAAGTTTGTCGATTTGAGAAATGACTCGGAAATAATTGAAAATGATGGATTATTGGGCGTAATTAAAAAGAATGCAGAAGGGGAAATAATGAGAACTTGGAATGCCTTTCCTGAAACCTTTAGTTGTTTAAAAAAAACTAGTGATGGCTATATTATCAATTTTCTCCTCTACATATGCTTGAGTCATTCTTTTCCAAAATGAATTTTATAAAAGAGTTCAAGAAATAGAATGACTGATAAATCTAGTTCAGTGTGTGTATTACTAAAAGTGACAAAATATGAAAACCTGATCTAAAGCATTTGGCATCCACTGTACAACAGTAAAAATCTTGTTAATAAATAATTGATACTGATTTGTATATGACAGTATGCATGTCAAGTTATGACTTCATCTTTATGAAATTCTATGTTAATTTTTAAACTTGTCTCAATAAAATTCTACAATAATTAATTTTTTCCCTATTCAAAACTGCCCAGCACATCACCAACTCGATAAATATTATTTATAAATTTTTGGCACGTGCGCATAAAAAGGTTTGCCACCACTGCCGTAGCGCATAACTTTACACTTACTAACATTGAATAGACATCCATTATCATGTGTCCACACCTCCAGCCTATTCGAATCATTCTGTAAATGCTGTATTATCACTACAATCTCAGATTCATCTATGTATCTTTGCATCATCAGCAGCAAACAGTTGAAAATCTCCTGTCAAGTCCTTTCTAGTATCATTAGTATATAGATTAAACAACATCTCATCCCATGATCTGATCTGAAACTGATCCCTGCTGCACACCATGGTCACATTAAATCTAGCAGATTCACACACACACACACACACACACCATATACCACTTTCTGATACCTGTCCATCAGCCACCCACTTATCCAAACCAATAGTTTATATCCCAATTCCATATGCTCCAGTTTATATAATAGCCTTTCATGTGATATCATATCAAATGAAATGCCTTAGCAGAGTCTAACAGTATCATAGTGTATCCATTCCCTTTATCCAGCTGAGCTGTAACATTATTAAATTAATAAACTCATGCTGTTCTTTGCTAAGTATAGCTTCCTTGTCCACCCATTTCTGTATGCAAGTTCTTATTAACTTCTCTAAAATCTTCACTATGACTCCAGAGATAAGTTGATAGTTAGACTTATCAGTCTTTGCATCACCCTTGTGCAATGGGATTATCATACATTCTCTTCATTCCTGTGGAATCTTTTCTGAGCTAAGACTCAAATTATACAAACATATCAAGGGCCCCTAGCCAGTTTGGTTGAACATTCCTTTAGCATATCTGCTGATATCCCAGCTGCTCCTATTGCCGAATACTTATCCAGGTTATGCATCAGCTGTAACACCTCCCTTTGCATATACCTCTGCCTCTTCATCAAATGCAGTGAGAGCACTGTGCACTGTTACATATACTAAGTTGATATCACTTGATGAAGTGAGCATTCATTATTTGAACTGTTGCATCTGCTTCTGATACGAGGAAAGAATGAATGTGGAAAAATAACTTTATTGAATTCAGGTGGTATTCTTATATCATCTATATTCAATAAAGTTATTTTTCCACATTCATTCTTTCTTTTACTTGCAGCATTACAATAAAAATCTTTTGGGTTGCTTTTAGTATAATACTTGTAAGTTTTCTAGCCTGCACTTTGTGTATTTCATAACTCCTCTCACTCTTATTCTCATGATATTCCTTCCATATCACTCCTATCCTATTTGTCCTTCAAACTCTAAGTACACATTCAGATACCACATGATTTAAGCATCTTTCCAAAGTTTTCCATGCACTGCTAATATAACCTCCTAATATTCTAATATCCTTCCCATTTGGTAACTGATACCATGGAACTAAAAGTAATGTCCTTCTGAGCTTGTCATAATTTCCAGATTTCTAGTTCACCATGTAACCTGTCCTGATTGAAACATCCATATAGTTGGCTACTTCCCAGGTTAGTACATGATGATCACTGTCGCCAACTAGTAGCAAAACAGTCACAAAGAGTGTTAAATCAAATCTAACACTCTTTGTCCTCAAGTTGCATATCACGGAAATAATCCTTTCCAGAATGGAAGCATATATTCTCCATTCCTCTCTAAATTTTCACTAAGCCAGCCTTGGTTCTCTAAAAGATGCACTAAGGCTGTACAAACAAAGAACCAAGCATACTATCATCAAGCTCTGCCTTCTCACGCTGCTTACACAAAAGCCCGAAAAATTGATCTTCACCATGTCTTCTGGACTGTGCAGTGAAGTCACTATAAAACTTTTATACTTTGAACTTTTCTGGTCTAATATCAACTCCAGCTTCTTCACCACACTCTGGCTTTCTGATGGCATTGATATATACTACTGATGGTCTTCCTCTTGAATATTTTCTACTCCTGTTCTGCCACCACTTGTTTCATTTAGGTCTTTTTATAGTAATTACTTCAGACATCCATAGTATCTTTTATATTACTTTTACTATACTCTTTACTTTTATATTACTTTTACTATATATCACATCTACATTTCTGTGCTTTTTCAGTAGCCTCTAGAACATGTCGCTTACTGCATTTATGATATTTACCTTTTATCTTCTTATCAGAGTCTTCCCATGACTTTTGCTTAGCTTCTTCCATACATAGTATGGTGTTGTCTTTATTTTCCATGCATTGATTGTGTAATTTCATAAAAACTAATTGTTGAAAATTTATTTTATTGGTTGACCATCACATTTAAGGACATGATGGATGTCATTTATCTTAAAGAGCAACAAAAATTTAAAAAAAAAAAATTGGAAGATTCATTGTGAGATGTTATGTACTTTAATCCATCTTAACATTGTACTACACTAAATATAATACTTAGTAGTGAGATTTATAAGATGCACATTTGTTAGATGACTGCTTTCATTACTGAAAAGTGCTATCTTTAATTATGAAAAATCCAGATTTTTCAATATTTGACATACCCAGAGATTTAAGTTGTCTTTAAGTTTAGGTTGTAGATTTAGGTGTGTAATCTGCAATATGTTGTTTTTATTTTTTTACTAAGTTTTGAGTCTGTAATAATTATCCCTACGTACATTGTTAAGACCAAAATTTAAGCCATATATTTTAGATGAGTAATGTTGCATTTATTATACTGCATATATTTAGTATATTTTCTCTAGCTATCTTTTTTTAATAAAATAAAAATTATATTTTATTTATTTATTTATTTTTTTGGTCATTATTTCAGTTGCAAAACAATTATCCAATAATGGTAAAGCCTAATAATGTAGAGAGTAATCCCAGTTGTAGCTCTACACCTTCTCAGGTAAACTGTACAAAAGGATTGAGCGAAATGACTAATATTATCTTAGGAAGCCCCCTTGATAAGAGAGAACAGTTTTCTGATTGGGAAAGAAGACCTCTTAGAGACGCACAGGTTATTTATGCAGGTAAGTTTCATTTTAGTTTATATATCACAATACTGATATATCACAAACAAAGAAAGTAAACTAATTTTTGATTCAAGTTGCATTGTCAGATAAGAGCAAAAAAAGTTCACTTTAAAAAAAGTTGGACACTTATCCTAAGATTTTTTTCTAAGATGAGTTAAACATGCATTTTGTGCATCAATGCATTCTCTTTTTACTATCTATTATCACAGATCACAAGAAGAGGTTGGAGGTGGGGGGTATATCATAAACTAATAAGATACCAGTACCAAATACATGTGAAATCACAAATGGGATAGATGAGTGTCCTTGCAGTATCTTTTCATTGCACTGCCTTCTGTGGAAACAGAAACTATAACTTTAACGTCCGAGTTCAGTGACTATGTTTAGGATCTTAATCAGAGATATTTGAGGAGAAAACACCACTTATCCACCTAATCATAGGAGCACTAAATATGTAATAAAATGCAAACTGCATTATCACAGATAAGATACTGCCCTCTATTTCAATTATTTATTTTTTAGTGAACTTAATCATATGAGAAGGAGGAGGATTATTATGCATAGCAACAAGATTCATACATATGCATAGTTTCTCTCCTCCCCCATTTCATTCTGTACCATGCACTGTTGATTTATGATATCTAGACCCACTGCATGTAGAATGTTCATATAAGATTTCTAAGTAATTATCCATTCATGTGAGGCATCTTTTCATGGTGCAGGGGACCTCCTAGTGATGGTACTGGCCCTTTTCATTTTTATTCTTTGTCTATGCTTCCCATATTCTTTGCTCCACTTCTCCTGACTCTTTCTTACTATCCTGGATGTGCATTTGGTTAGTGGGCTAACTGTGAACACCCTTGACCAAGGGTTAAGGGTGTTCAGTTAGTCTTCTTCCCCATGGTCCAGAGACATGGCCAGTGCTTGCTGTGGTGCTCGCATAGCATCTGGGGGTATCCTTGGTATTCCACCCTCGAACACAGTTATTACTTTCAAGTTTTGGGTATTCGTTTGTGGCTCAGTGGTGGGTGTGAAGCTCTGGCACTGAATCCAGTTTCTCTTGAGAATGAACACTTCTTCATCCTCTTCTTTATCAGGGCCTTCAAGAAGCCCCAATCAGGTACAGAAAATATAGAATCATCAATAGAAAAGCAAAGTAAGAAACAAAAAACATCAGAGGCCGTAACAAATATACCACTGTTCCTAATCATACACTCAACAGTTGAACATCCAGTTGGAAAAATGTCATCCCTCTTCATCCAGAAGGGTTTGGAAGGGTTGGCAGGAATTCCAGAAATGTAAAGAAACTGCATTCAGGTGATATCCTTATTGAAACAACTACAGCAGCACAATCAGAAAAATTACTCTGAGTGGGACCTCCTTGATGTTCCTGATGGGCAGCTGATTTTCACTAGAAACATCATCCTTACCTTTAACAAACCAAAACCACCAAAGCAGGATGCCTCAATGTCTTATATAGCTCTGTAGCCCAAACCTTTTAAGTTGCTTTAAATGTCAGAAATATGATCGTTCTCAAACTGCCTGTCATGGTTCTGCCATCTGTGCCTGATGTGGCAGTAAAGAATATAAAAATGAAGGTTGTAAGAACAAAACACCAAAATGCTCTAACTATGAGAGAGACAACCTGGTATACTCCCAAGCATGCCAAAGGTTGAAGGACAAAAAGAAGATACAAAAGTTAAAAATAGAGCAATGCATCACATACCAGGAAGTGAAGAGGCAATACACCAAAACAGTAACAACATCTGCTAAACCCTCTTTTGCTGAGAAGGTAACTGTGAAAGGCAAAGAAAGTGCCAGTCGGGACATTGACAAGGATGTCAATTCTGCCTTCTCACAACTATAACATCCCTCAAAGATATGATTTACTCGCTATCTCCTTTGAGTGAATGAAAGAGAAATCATTATGGACTTACTCTTGAAGATATGCCAAAAAGAGTCCCACTACAGGAATGTGTACCACAGAGGATGAAAGATATGCCTCCAGATCTTTTATTAGATAGCCCATTAACAAATGGTATGGATATTTCTGCTTTCTCTCAGGAAGATAATCAATATCCCAAGTGTCATGGATGGAGTGGAGTTTGACGAAATCGTGGATATTTTTCCAGAAGAAGAAATAATTGTTACTCGCCATCATAATTCTCAAAAAAGAAAAAAAATCCATGACTAATGAAAACAAAACCACTCATCATAGGAAGTCAGATGATGTTGCCAAAAAGAAATAATGGAAACATTCTCTACAATGGATTGTTGTGGATTTTAATAAAACATCAAAGCTCTCTTGCAGACATATAAACCAGTAAGCTTCTGCTTGCAGAAAACATACCTGAAACTGAGTGATGATCCAGTTCTCTGTAAAGTTACCATTATTAGTAAAAGCAGGACAGCAGATGGACCTGCTCATTGGAGATGTGGCAGTCCTTGTTCGCAACCATACCCCTTTCCAACAAATCCAAATTAACACCAGTATAGAAGCAGTTGCTAAAAGACTCTGTTGGAAATATAATAACATTATGTTGCATCTACCTCCCTCTCACCACAGGATTTCTCAAGATGACATCATTGCCATCTTGAGAAATCATCCCCCCCTCCCTCATGTACTTTTAATGAGGGATTTAAGTGGACATAACACTCTGTGGAGCAGTGCACAAACAAACATTAGAGGAAGAGTTGAGAATAAGCTCGACAACAACAATCTTTCCCTCTAAAGCACAGGAAGCAACATCATACCTGCCCAAACATTCACTGCCGTTGACTTAACTATCTGCTCACCATTCTTTTTCCTGCTGTTTGAAGGTGGTAAACTGATAAATTATTTGAAAGCAGTTACTTTCTCGTGATATTCACTCTTCTACATGGGCAACCATGTTCTATGGCACAGATATCACGGTGTAAAATTCAGCATGCTGCCAACTGGTCCACTTTTTCCTCATTAGCAATTTTTGATTCTGCAACTGTCAGTTCATCTATCAGTGATGCAGTGAAACATGAAACAGAGTGCAGTATAGCCTCAGCCACAACTGGAATTACTTAAACATCTAGTTGGTTCCCATCCATAGTGGAATGATGATTGCACAGTAGCCAAAGAAACCCAGAGAAAGTTTGGTGCATTTTCCACAGATACCCCACAACAACAAATGTAATTGATTTCAAATGAAACAGCTTCCTAAATCATGAGCATCTGGTATCAATTTTCTTCAATATAGAAAATGCATATGACATTGGATAGATTCAGATTATGGAAGAGGTACGAGGGTGGTCTGAAAAGTTCTAGGCCTCGAACATAGATGGCAACACTATCGGCAAGATTTTTTTTTCTAATTTGTGCATCTGTCATGAGCATCCATGTGAAATTGCAAGTCATTCTATCAAGTAATTTGTTTTATACAACTGTCTGAAGCAAAAGCATTGTCTGTATCCCTTGAAATGGATAAAATTGAATATCGTGCGGTTATAAAATTCTTTGCAAAAGAAGGTTTAATGCCAAAAGAAATTCATTCGAAGTTCATTATAGTTTATGGGCACTCCCTCGTTTTCAGCAATTAAGAAATGGGCTGCCGAGTTTAAACGTGGCCGTACCAGCCTTGAAGATGATCCACATGAAGAATGTCCAAAAAATGTAACAACACCAGAAACCATTGATCAAGTGCATGATATGGTATTGGATGACCGGTGAGTCAAAGTGCATGAAATTGCCGAGACTATAGGCATTTCAAAAGAACATGTGAGATAAGTTTTGCATGAAGAATTGCAAATGAAAAAGCTTTACTCAAGGTGCTTGCTCACAGCAGATCAAAAACGCACTCGCATGAAAATCTCTGAACAGTGCTTGGAGCGTTTTAACAAGAATAAAGCTGATTTTGTGCATCGATTTATTACTATGGATGAGACTTGGATTCAGCATTACACCAGAATCCAAACAGCAGTCAAAACAGTAAACAGAAGCTGGTTGTTCAGCGCCAAAGAAGACAAAGTTGGTTCCATCAGCAGGAAAGGTCATGGGATCGGTGTTTTGGGATGCTAAATGCATTTTGTTTATTAATTATCTTGAAAAGGGTAAAACAATAACTGGGGAATATTATTCCGATCTTTTAACCAGACTAGCCGAAAAAAATTAGTGAGAAAGACACGGTTTGCAGAAGAAAAAAAATCATCTTTCATCAGGACAATGCACATGCCCACAAAGGTGTTTTGGGTGGGAAATTTAAGGAATATCTGCAGTATGAATTGTTGGAACATCCACCCTATTCCCCAGATTTGGCTCCCTCTGACTTCTATCTCTTCCCAAAACTAAAACTCTCTTCCTCGCTGGTCAGTGTTTTTCTTCCAATCAAGAGGTGATTGCAGCTGTAGAGGGGTATTTTGCAGATCTTACTGAGAACCACTACAGGGATGGGAGGTGCTGGAGCATCACTGGAATAAATGTATTAGTCTTAAGGGAGATTATGTTGAAAAATAAAAATAATTTTGAAATTATAAATACTTTTTTTCATTATTAGGCCAAGAACTTTTCAGACCACACTTGTATATTAACCTGCCTACCGGTCGAGGTGGATGAAATATTGAGACCAAATTGCACTTCTTGTCCATGTTATTTAACGGGTGTTACAGAATCGTATCCAGATTTAACTTCACATTATTATTATTATTATTATTATTCCGGGAAACTCCAAGGAGTCGACAGACTCATCGAGGGAGGCCCTAACATCATGTCTGGAACAACTATTCAACATTCACACAGTATCTATCATATCTTGCCTTGAACTCAATCACGGTCGTAGCACCCACAACAGACTCTGGAAGCTTATTCCACTCATTCACCACTCTCCAAGTAAAAAACCTAGCTCTAACACCCTTGTCAACCACGCTCTTGCCCAGCTTCCATGCATGGCCCCTAGTCCTCCCACCACCAGTCATATTTTCAAAAATATCTTCTGGATCAATCTTATAAAAACCCTTCAGTAATTTGAATGTCTCAATCATATCACCCCTCCTTCGCCTATCGTCCAATTTCTGCAACCCACAAATCCTCAACCTGTTCTCATAAGGTTCATTCCACAGACCTGCTATCATCTTGGTCACTCGTCTCTGGACCCTCTCCACTTCCTCCCCATCACGAAGAAACCCTGGTGCCCATAACTGGGCACAGAAGTCCAGATGGGGTCTTATCAAGGCTCGATACAGAGGAACAACAACAACTTGTTTGTCTCTGCATGTTAAAGTGTTTTTCATAAGCCAAGTGATTTGGTGAGCTGTTTTAGTCACTTTTGCAATGTGCCCCCTAAACTTCAACTCCCTATCCACCAGCACTCCCAAATCCCTGGCCTCATCAATCTCCTGGAGTATGGTTCCACCAATGCGATATACTGCTGCTATTCTTTTCACCCCAAAGTGCATAACCTTACACTTTGCCACATTAAACTGACATCCATTTTTCCTAGCCCAGTTCTCCAAACTATCCAAATCATCCTGTGCACTCACAATTGCTCTACCCAACTTTGCATCATCAGCAAACAAGTGAACACTTCCTCTCAAATCCTTTCCAATATCATTAATGAACAAATTGAAAAGCAGTGGTCCAAGAACAGAGCCCTGCGGCACTCCACTAGTCACAAGACGTCTTTTTGACTCCACTCCTGAATAAGCCACTCTCTGGTATCTCTCCTTCAACCACCCTCCTATCCATCTTGCCAACTCTATATCTATCCCCATCTGCTCCAGTTTACTGATTAGGGTTCCATGTGGTATCCTGTCAAAGGCCTTGGCTAGGTCCAGTAGTATCACTGTAAACCCATTTCCCCTATCCAGTTCAGCCGTCACTGTGTTATAAAACGTGAGCAAGTTACTGAGGCATGATCTACCCTTCACAAAACCATGTTGTCCCCCATACAATATCCCATTTTCATCTATCCAATCCTGTATTCTTTTCTTGACTAATTTCTCTAAGACCTTGACAATGATTCCTGATATGCTAATCAGTCGGTAATTTACAACAGCAGTCTTGGAACCACCTTTATGCAGTGGAACTATTTTCCCCTCCTTCCACCCGCTCGGGACTTACCCAGACCCGAGACTCAAATTAAACAAAATGGTCAAGGGTACTGACAATTCTTTAGCTGCTTCTCGTACTACACGAGCTGGTATACCATCCAATCCCACAGATGTATTGACATTGAGGTTATGCAATAGACTACTCACCTCCACTTCATTCACCACAATTCTTGTATAATCTACTGGTTTATTCGTTTCTGCAATGTCACCACCTGGATGATATATTCTTGCAAAGTGCTCACTCAGTAACTCAGCTATCTCAACTGATTCAGTTACCTCCCTACCATCGGCATTCTTTAAAATCATTCTGCCATGTACATTTTTCCTTTTACTTGCTACATATCTAAAAAACTGTTTAGGATTCTCTTTAGCCTGCATGGCCAATGTTCTTTCGTACTCCTTTTTTGCTTTTCTTACCACACTCGTCACCCTTCTGGCCTGCACTTTATACCGTTCATGTGCCTGCCGGTCACCTTTCTCCTTAAATGCCCTCCATAGTTGTTTCTTTTTTTGCAGCTCAAGCTTAATGGTGTTATTCATCCATTTAACCCCTACTTGATTTATTATTCGGACTCTAGGTATACAGTCAGCCATTGCTTCATGCAAGCACTTCTTAACTACCTCCCATGCACTATCAACTTCTAGTCCTTGCAGTTGTACATGCCATGGCACTGAACCAATCAAACTCCTAAGCTTGTCATACTTTCCAGCCCGATAATTCCACATGTACCCTGTCTTAATTGAAAATTCTACACCTTTAGCCACCTCCCAAGTCAAGACCCTATGATCATTCTCACCGATTGGTGGCAATGTGGTCATATTTGTTACAGCCAAATCCTCAGATGTAATTACTAGGTCAAGCACTCTCTGACCCCTAGTATTTTCCATTACATGCTGTCGCAGATAGTTATCCCTTAATAACCACATAAAATCCAATTCCTTCCTCCCGTGTATCCTCTCCTCACTCCAATCAATGCGACCATAGTTGAAATCTCCCATAATAATCACCCTCCTTCCACTCATTTCTTCTAGTTGCTTGTGCATACTGTCACCACCATCTTTTCCATCACCTGGTCTATAGCAGCACCCAATTGTATATTTAGTTCTGCTAGCCACAATATCACACCAAATGGCCTCAAATGTGCTCTTTTCTCTATCCTGCAATTCAACTTCTATTCTCCTTGGCTGTAGCTCATCAGCTATCATCAACAATACTCCTCCCCCCCATTTTATTCTCTCTGTCATTCCTGAACACACTACCCATCACATTCAATCCCACTAGCTATATCATCTACAGTCAGCCATGTTTCACTAATACCAATAACCTGTGGTCTGGAAGTGCCAACCATGGCCAAAAACTCTTTCTTCTTGTTCCTAATACTCCTAGTATTAGTGTACATGAATTTAAGACACCCATTTGCCCCAACCCTACCTTGATGCCTTATACTAACCATCCCACTCTGGTTTGTTGTCCTTATTTGCTCTAGCATATTATATTCATTCACACATTCAACTGCCTCCCTAAGGACTGTATATCTACTCCCCCCCCCCCTTAACAAATCTAGTTTCCCTGAATTTGCACATCCACTACATTCAGCAACATTTTCTCAAGTCTTCTTACACCATAACCATTCAAATGCAAGCCATCCATCTTATATAGATCCTTTCGCCCATCAAACTCACTCCACACGTCCACAAATTCCACACCACTCGTCATACATAACCCACGCATAAAGTCATTCGCAATTATGGCCCTCCTTTTAAGCATTTCACTGTCATACCGTGGCAAAAGACTAATCATTCTAACTCTCTCACTCTTTTCTTTTGCTACCTCAAACAATTCATTCAGGTCTTCTATCATTTCCATTTTATCTCCTTTCAAATCATTCGTACCTGCCACAACAATCATTTCTTTCACCCTTTCCTTTTGCTCTCTAATAGATTCAGTTACATCCTTTATGGTCGCACCAGGTTGGTACGATTTTGTCAAATCCTCTACTAACTAGTCTCCATACAGCACTCTATCCTTCATTTTGTTCATGTTCACATTCATACGCCTATTTTTCCTGTCATACCTTTTATTATTGGTTGGTTCATTCAGTCGACTTTTGTTCATGCACTCTAGCTGCTGTTTTGCCCGTTCTATTGCACCATTCAACAACGCGATCTCACTCAATGCATCTATCTCATCTTTTTTATTCTCTGAGAAACCATTAATACTATCATTCACACTCTCATAATTCTCATGTACAACCTTGCCGTTTCTTGTCATATCGCTATTTTCTTCATTCTGAAGTTTGACAAAAATATCACACTCACGATCCGAAATACACTTCAATTCCTCATTCTCCCTACATTTTCTACACACATTCAATCCTTTATTATCATCTATCCACACTCCAACCGCACTCTGCAAAGCGTACATTTCACAGCTAGTACACTGACTCATTTCTTTTAAATTACCGTTCTTTGATAAAGATGGCGAACCATCATTACTGGCCGCCATTTTCCTTCGTACAGGTGCCATAATTATTGCAATGTGTTTTATCAAATAAGTTATAACACACCGAAAACACACAAACAGACGTGCTAAAATACGCAAGGCAAACAAAACTACGCAATATTAAGTAAATTTTATCAACGATAACTGAAAATAATACTTATCTTATCAGGAGCTTGCACGAACACTACACACTACGATATAACCTCGAACCCAACCTCCTATAGACATCTATAGGCATCATGGCCGATTGGGGGGTTAATGATATTGAAGTTGATCTGGGTTGTAATATTCAATTATTTGCTGATGATACATTGTTAGGTGATAATGAATATTACCAATGAAGTTTAGGTACCACATTACCACCTTGTAGTTATTTATGTGATGATTTAATGTCATCACACCAGTAACTGCATTGTTGAAGAGAACACTCTTGTAGAAATAAGAAAGTTATTCTTCCCTTGTATAAGGTTTTGATGAGATCTCATATTGACTACTGTGTTCTGATATGGTCACCTGGGTTAAGAGGAGATGATGGGACAGTTGAAAAGTTACACTGCAACAGAGATGGATAGCTGGTGTGTAAAATTGTGCATATGATTACAGACTGATTCTATGCGGTCTTCAGAATTTGAGTAATAGATAGAAGAGAGCGGATATGATAGCAACTTATAAGTTGGTAAAAAATAGATCTTATAGCTCATGTTAGGTACAAGGGACTTAGAATCATCTTTGAAAACTGATTAAAGTTTAACCACCTTTTGTTTTGGGTCTAGGTTCTTCTCAGAGTTGATGTGTGAGTGGACTACCTGTGAATGTTGTTTGTGCATCTTTGGTGAATATTTTTGAAGCAAGATATGATAGATTTTTTAGGCACTTAGAAGAAGTTCTGCATTAGTATACATGAATTGCAGACTCCCGTTAGCCCCATCCCTAGCTTGATGCCTTATACTAACTATTGTTAAACTGTGAATGAAATTGTTTTGTATGTTTTTATTCTTCATTCACATTTAACATAATCGACCATATACTAAGCAAGACTTGTTTAAATATTATTTGTTAGTCCTTTGCTTAAGATTTATTATTCATGTATTATCCTTGAATTTTATCAGCTATTATTTAATTGTATAATTTTAATGTATATTATACTATTGAAAGGACTCTGTAGTAAATAACATTTATCTTATTACTTTATTCCTTCAATGATATTATGAGGAATTCTATGTATGTAACTTTTATGTGCCTTATATAAACTGTAACATATATTTTATTATTATTATTTGTAAATGAAATGAAAGAGAAATTAAGTAACTATAATATTTTTATTATTATTTTTCATTACTCACTGTAAAGGTATAACCTTATGTAACGCTAATGCTTATGTTTACGTTCTGTTTTGATCGTTGCCATGGAGATAGAAATAAAATAGAATGCACGAGTTTCGATAATCGGAAGAGGAGAAATTAATGAGTTGGACAGTGTGAACAAGTTTTAGGCAGGAAGAAGGAAGGCATATAAGCGAGAGGTAAAAGTAAACAAGAATACTGAAGGGCAGGGAATTCACGGGAGTAGCATTCAGAAGTGTACGGAGACGTGGAGAAAACTTATAGACAGCTGAGAGTGAAGTCAGCGGTGGCAGTAATAGGAATTTAGTGCCGTAATAGGATAAAGGACCGGAACTAAAGGACCAGAAGATTAAGAATAAATCCACTAAGTTTTAGAGTTACTACGTATTCCTATATCACTTTAAAGAAGGATTGTACAAAGCTCAATTGGTTATACAGTAGTAAACATGGAATAATTATTCTGCCCTATAGTAAGCCTGTCAAGAATTGTGTAGCGCGATAAATAATAATTCAGTTATCTCCTTGAAGAATTCTTTTGAATAGTGTTCCATCGAAGTAACAAGTGAATATAGTTTGAAATGTGCTCACATGAATCTGATGTGCTAAGGATTAATCCCGGTAAGAACAGTCCTATTTTATTTTATTTCAGTGTGAAGGTTTAAGTGATAGTTCCGTCTCGAATATCCTAACATTTACTATGGCGTTTCACTGAATTTAGTTGAAGTTAGGAGTTGAAAATAATTCCCCTTGAAGCAATAACTGCCACGATTAATAATGTTATAAGTGCTTGCTAAGTGTTAAATATAGATTGTAACTGAGTGATACCAGCAAATTTATTTAGCAAGAAATTCTGTAAGATTGATCAGCGTGAACAATCTTTGTTATTGAGAGAACTGTGAATTTTGTATCTGAAGATTTGAAGTCTAATTTAATATGAATGTTTTGACCTGAAGAACTAAGTAAATTGTATTATCTTATTTTCGGAGTTAAATTTATGTATTTGTCATATAACCTTGTATTAAATGTTTTGTTTTGTTGATTTCAATATTGTGTGTGCCTGATTCTTTTTCATTGCACTGTTCATAAAAAGTTCGAACCTTGCAGGAGCCCTAAGTGAAAAACATTAAATTCGGCCTGTATGAATAAGGAGACTGCTAAGTTAATTGAAGATTGATTCTACTATTTTACATAGACTAATCTAAATATAGGGTGGCACAGTATAAATATAAATTTCCCTACATTTTGATTAGTAATCAACCAGCAATTAATTGTTTTTATTAAGAACAACATTACAACAAGATGGTGAACCATGGAGCCAAGAAGGACTTTCCAACACTATCCCATTCTGATTTGTTGTCCTTATTTGCTTGGGCATATTATACTCATTCATACACTCAACTGCCTCCCTAAGGTCTGCATATCTACTCCCCCCCCCCTTAATAAATCTAGTTTCCCTGATTCTGCACATCCACTTCATTCAACAACACTTTTTCAAGTCTCCTTACACCTAATCCATTCAAATGCATTCCTTAGGGAACACAATATAATGTAGGCCATTCTTGAGGATATGACATATATGAGATAAAAAAAATAGAGGAGGAAGAAAAGTTGGGGGTGCTTAAGGGTCAAAGCTGTATAACTGAGAGGAGACCTTCACATAGCCTTTAAAGGAATGCGGAGAACCGACCAGGACTTCTGACCTAATGTCCAATCCTCAGCTTCTCGTGGTGCACCCGGTTGGGTATCTACTTGGATACTGAACGAACGAGGATGGGCTGGCAATTTGGGATTTAGCCGACCAAATTGTATTCTTATTGGTTAAACCAAAATAAAAAATGATGGTACGACATGACAAAATTTCATGCCGGCTGGGGCATCGCCCGGTTACACAAGGCCCCCGTTGTTTTTTCCAGGGAACCAGGGCAAACAGTGAAAAGTCAACTACTGGAACAAATCTGAAAACAAACCCCAACTCAACATCACCAGAGTTAAAGATCGGTACTATCAACATAAGAAGCCTGAATGGCAAAGAAATGGAGCTAGCTGAGGAATTAGATAAGTACCAGATCAACATAATAGCGGTGACTGAAACAAAAAAGACAAAAACTGGTGAGATCTTTCTGAGCAATAAATACAAAATGTTATATTCAGGAAATGACAATCAAGGAAAAGAAGGAGTAGCCATAGTATTCAACACAAAATACGAGGCTAGTCTTGAATGGCAGTCAGTCTCAAGTAGAGTAATGTGGGCAAATATGAGAATGGGGAACTGGACAATGAGACTTATTTGTGCCTATGGTCCCACAGAAGGTTCTACTAAGGTAGAAGTGGAGGAATTTTTTGAGGCTTTAGAAAAAGCAACTGACACAATGAAAAAGGAAAAGTTGGTCCTTGTTGGGGATCTAAATAGCAGAGTAGGAAATGATTGTGAGACATACAAAAATATTTTGGGAAAATTTGGAGAAAAGAGCAAAGCTAATAATAATGCCAAATATCTGTTGGATTTCTGCTCAGGACATGGACTGATTATTACTAACACCATGTTCCAACATAAAAATGTGCACAAATTCACATGGAGAGAAGAGGCAAGGAATAAGAAAAGTCTCATTGACTATGTTATTGTTGATAGTGATGTTTTCTCCATGGTGCAGGAAACCGGAGTGTAGAGAGGATTTGAAATTTGAAGCGATCACTATTTAGTGTTGAGCAGGATAAAATTGAATTTCATATTGAAAAGAATAACATGTAAGAAAGTTTTAAAGCGAATAAAAGTTGAGCAGCTCTCAGATGTGAACTGTAGACTAAAATACACAAAGATTATTGAAGAAAAAATGAAAGAGTGAGAACAGGAATCAAACCTTGGAGATTCAGACCCTGAAGAAAACATTGATTCTGCCAGAAAGGCATGTGGTATGTGGTGAGGTTGTCTGCAAGGATAAAAAAATCAGAACTCCCTGGTGGACACAGGAAGTTAAAGAGGCAGTGAAGAAAAAGAAGAAAGCATATCAAAAGTTCCTGTCAAATAAGTCAGCTTGTGCTCTTACAATACAGAGACAAATGCAAGAATGCTAAACACTGTGTAAAACTAGCTAAATAATGGGAGGACTTTGGCAAGAATATCGAAAATAAATATCAAGAAGGTGGCAAAATATTCTGGAGGTTATTGAAGAAGCTTAGGAATGGAGGAAAGAGTGCTGTAAAAGGAGTTAGAGATGATAAAGGTGATATGAAAATGGGAGAAAAAGATATCCTTGAAGTATGGAGTAATTACTTTGAAAAACTGCTAAATGAAACAAGCAGTGATGACAGCACAGTGGTAAAAAACACTGACCAGGCATGCTGTCAGGAATATATATCCATACTTGAAGTAGAAAAAGCCATCAAAGGCTTGAAATGTGGAAAGGCAGCAGGAGTAGATGATATTCGACCAGAAATGCTGAAGTATGGTGGTATAAGAGTCTTACGGTGGCTGCACTGCATAGTTCAGAAAGCCTCGACAGAGGGACAAATTCCCGATGATTGGAGTAGAGTTCTCGTAGTACCCATATATAAAAAGGGAAATAAAACTGAATGTGTGAATTACAGAGGTATTTCCCTGCTGAGTGTTCCTGGCAAGTTCTATGCTAGTATACTTGAGAAACGGTTGAGAAGAATTGTGGAAGAAAAGCTTGGTGAAGAACAAGCTGGATTCAGGCCAAATAGAGGCTGTCAGGATCAGATCTTCACTTTACGACAAATAGTCGAGAGAGCATGGAAATATAACAGAGATCTGTATTTAAGTTTTGTCGATTTGGAAAAGGCATATGACAAGATGCCAAGAGAGCAGCTGTTCAATACGCTACAGTTATATGGTGTCAATGGGGCATTATATCAAGCAATACTTAGTCTTTATTTGAGTTGTAAGTCAGCAATTAGAATTGAACGAAGTACAGGAAGATGGTTTAATGTTAAATCTGGTGTGAGACAAGGATGTACATTATCCCCTCTGTTATTCATTATCTTTATGGATCACATTATGAAGGAAAGTGGTATTAAACATGATATCAAAATTGGAGATGTTAATGTCAGCTCTTTGCTTTATGCAGATGATGTTGTAATTCTAAATAAATCCGCTACAAGTCTGCAAGATTCTCTGACTAAATTGAATAACTGTTGTAATAGATATGGTATGAAGGTCAGCAATAAAAAGACAAAGACAATGAAAATAGGAAGAATCATTGAAAATGTCAACTGTGTTGTGAATCTAGAACCTGTTGAACAAGTGAGACATTTCAGCTACTTAGGCACGATTTTTACTGAAGATGGTAAATTAAATATAGAAATAGACAACAGAATCAGCAAAGCTGGTATGGTAGGAAGTCAATTGAATAAATTCATATGGAATAAGAGAGAAATTAGTCGGAACACTAAATTAGCTATATACAAGACAGTGTTCAAACCAGTTTTAACTTATGGATTTGAGAGCTGGGTCAGAAACTGCCGTTTCTAGTCTTTGGTCAAACACTTAACCAAAGACTAGAGACCGTAGATATGAGAGTCCTGAGAAAGATTATAGGCATGAGCAGATGGCATCAATGGCAATATCATTAAAATCTAGGATATTAGGAAAGAACTTGATATTGTCAACATCCAGGAATGCATTAGCAGAGCTAATCTCAGGTGGTATGGTCACTTAAACAGAATGGGTGAAGAAAGATTAGTAAAACAAGTGTTCTCTGCCAGGTTGCCAGGAAAACGACCCAGAGGAAGACCAAGATATAGGTGGATTGATACGGTACAAAGTGCCTTAGATGATAGAAATATAAGATCTGATAATGTTGGAGTCTTGACAAGTAACAGACTGATTTGGAGGAAAATTGTAGATAGGAAGTTAATAACGATATAATTTTTTTCATGTAGTACTATCATATCCTGTACACCACTTGAGGGTACATGGCAGGAATTTGATGATGATGAAGAAAAGTTGGTTCAGTGGGTTTGAAGCTGAACTGTAAATAGATGTTGATTGGTAATGACTCATGTTTTCACAGCCTTAAGGTAAAGTGGAGTAATGATGGAAATCAGTTCAGCAGAACAGCATATATAAAAATACTTATAGAAAAAGTGTACGGCAGAAATAGAATGTTTATGAGAGACCATTCATCAGTTAAGTGGATTGTCCTCTTCCAGATAACGTTAAAAAATGTTATGGAGATTTTTGGTGCACTATCCCAAATGGAAGAACAGTATTTCTAAGGTTTGATGAATTTGGGATTTCATGTATCATGTTTTCTGCCTTTGCAGACTTTATCACCCATTTCCTTAACTTCATCTGCCAATATTTATTCAGGTGTTGCCATTGAGTCTTTCAAGTTTGGTTCCTGTTTTCAAACTTTCACTATTCTCCAATTATATTTTATCCTATATTTTATATATTCAAGATGCCCAACTTTCTTACAAATTTGCCTCTTTGTCATTATACTCGCTTTGCTCAGAGCTCTATAGTGATTGCTGTCTAGTTGTGAGAAACTGTGTTGTAATAGGAACATCATTGTGATAAAATTAAGAAAATTCTGTAGATTGTATAGATGCTGATGTCTCTTCACCGAAAAATGAACTTAATGATGCTAATGCATGTGATTTATTGAATGCTGACCCATCATGTGTCTTACCGACAATAGAATCATTTCCCCATCCATAATTAAAGGCCTCATTAACTGACATGAAGAAGTTGCTAAACTCCATACCTCTAAACATCCATTACTTCCTATTCACCAGTGTTCCAATGTTTTTTCTTTACTTCATTGTTTCTTTATTTACAAATATGATACACATTATACCTTTAATTGTTGAACTATTTAAATGCTGATTCCCTTTACCATTGACTAGATTGCAAACATCTCTTTTTTTAAACATCCTAATTAATATTTTGCATTGCTCCTAAAGAATTGTACTATAAGATGCATGAAACTGGTTGTGTTTTAAGCTAATGATTGCTTTTTTACAGTTATTTACCAAAAATCATTTATGTCCTAGCCACAGAAACCTTACTGATGTAATATGCATTCATATATTGTTTTAAACAAATAAATTTACTTAAAATGACTATTAAAATTTTAACGAATTTTGCCACTTAAAATATTACGTATTTTGTATTATCATTAAACAGCAGTTTGAAGATTTGTGTTTCATACAGTAATTATTCACAAATTATTCAATTTGTGGAATTGTTGAAAAACTGTTGTTTTAAACTGTTATTATTCTGTTTTATTTTATGTATGTTTTATGCATTCACATAATTTCTCTTTTTTTTTCAGCATTAGATGCTCATTGTCTCTTGCAGCTTTATTATGCCCTCTGCAGTAAGGCATCAAGTCTGAATCTTCAGATGGAAGATATTGTTGCAAAATCAGTAGCTTCAAGAGATGGAAAATGAAACATTAGCTGGAATTTATCTCTTAGAAACATGCATTGCAGGGAACTTTTAATTACTGGAACCATAAAACTAGAAAAGTCTTCGTTTTTTCATAATCAGTCTCATTTTTAGTGCTGACTTTTTAGCATGTAAATATTTATTACTTACCAGATGGCTATGATGTTTATATAGCTTTCTGTATTGTATATATTTTCAGACCTTGTAAATTATATAACAGATTAGAAATTTTATTATATTTTCTTCCATCAGAAGTCTTCACATACATGATGATGAAAGTAAAATGCGTCACTGTTATATACAAGAATATTTAGAAATTTATTACTTTGTTATTGATAATAAAGAAGTGTAGTTGTTTGATAGTTCGAGTTTGGCCACAAGTTTATTGAAATAAAATGACTGGAAACAGAAGTACAGATTTTTTTTTAGCTGTTAATTCTGTATGATTCAGCAACTGGTCTCTGTGACTGGTTTTTAGCTAATATAGTAATGGTTTCAAGGTTTATTACGAACTTTTTGTTCTCAACTTTTGTGAAGAAAAATTTTACATAAGTTCAATATCAAATTGTTTAGCTGACAATATTTAAATAAAAAACAGCAAAGAAAGAACTCAATTCTGAATTTGTTATTTTTATAATTCTATGGTCATTAAAATATAGTACTAACGATGAAAAATTGGACTCTCATGTATAACATGGGAAGCAGAAATCGATTCATAATTATTGTTAAACTAAATATATACTACATGTATTCACATAATTATTTCATAGTTAAATTTTCTTTTATATTTATTTTTAATAAATAATTTTATCAGTATTTTTCTGTTTTGTTTGTATCTGCTTTATTTTTAATAGTAAATATCATTATTTTAATATAGCAGGAATTAAAACTTTATATGACATAAACTGTGGTTGAAATAATTGATCTTGATCTTGCAATCAAGTATTTCAATCTAAAATCTGTATATATATTTTTTTAATAAACTAGATGTGAAAGAATTAATAGTATTGATTTTTTCTTTATCCTATTATTATTAAACTTTAAATGGGAGATGAATTTCATCACTCATGTGAAGAAAATTTGCAAATAGCCATCAAATCAGAAAAGTTCCATGTTTGGCTGCTAGAGCAGCATTTCTGTATAAATGAAAAATTCAAAAAATATATGAAAAATAAAAATCAACAACAAAAAACCTAACTCATCTATTTTACTAATGAACCTTTTGTGGATGAGATTTTTCACTTTGTCCAGTGAAGAAAATTTGCAAATAGCCACCAAATCACAATTTTTTTTTTAAATTATTAAGTGTATGAGGGATTCTTGTACCTGTCACATGAAAAACAAGCAGTTTTCTTGCTTAAACTTCAGCTTGTTGCATCTACAGTACTTCAGTGCAAGCAGTCTACCCTGTCTTTTCATATTTTGTTTCCAGTTTCTTGCTAGTTTAACTATTTCTTTTGGGTTCATTCTATTAATATATTTCTTCCATTTTTTTTTATCCATTCATTTATGGGTTGTAGTTAACATTCTTCATAAATCTTTTTCATTTTTCATTTAAATTTTAGAGGCCCGTGTAGCTCAGTGGAAGTGGTGCTTGCATCCTCTGCGCTTGGAGTCAGACTTAAGTTCAAGTCTAGTCACCGACTGGAAGAACTTTTTCTAAGCCTTTCTTCGACCGATTCGCAAGTTAGTCAATCTCTGGCACGGGTAAGTGGGTTTTTCCTCCCGAACACTCAGGTTTTTTATCCCGTTAACTCAAGAAAATCGACCCTAGTATCCACATTATTTCAGACTAACATATCTTGTTAGGGTTAGATACCAAGAGATGGCAGCACTTGTTTGCCAGCTTCTTCATTGGTGGCTGCTATAATTAGTGATAGACATGTGCCAGCTATCTCTGATTGGCTACCGGTGGAAATTGAACTGCCCACTCAGTCTCCAAAAGCTAGATAGGGTATAAAGGCCTCTCCTACTCCCTATAAGGGAATAAAAGGCGTTAGCTGATTTATTTTGATTTTTTTTACTCAAATTTTATTTTAGTAACTATTTTTCTTAATATTTTCCTTTCACATGTATTTATTTGTTTTTGATGTTTCTATTCTTGTTTCACATGCATGTCAATATTGGTCAGACTACTAATTTATATATTCTTACTTTTATTTCTTTTGTTAATCTTTATTTTTTCTATATTTTTCAAATTTAGATATGATATTTTATTAGTCTTAAAGGATTGTTCTTTTACTTCATTGCTGGAATTACCTCCAGCATCTGGTGGAGTCAATGCCTCAGAGACTACAGGCTTTTTTTTTTTTTTTTTTGGTATCTCTAATGTTTCCTCCATGAGTGTGTACTGGCAATTACTTCAGGCATACATACCTTAGTGAGCACAGATTATGAAATACTGTGCTAAATATTAATATGTAGCATGGTATATAAATTTGAATACATGAATTTCTCTTTCCAATCGTCAAGTATATTAAATACAATGTGGTTTACTGGGTCTTCTGTGATATAATTAATTTCGTCTTTCATTGACAGGTTTGAAGAATTTTTTTACAATTTTCCGAGATCACTTTCATTAGTGATGGTCACTATTCGTGATGTATCTCTTTTCTTCGTGTATGTTTTTGCACCATTCGATTTTCTTTCCTGGAGAGATACAGTAGAATTCTGTAGCAATAATCGTTCGCATTAATAGGACTTTTTTTCCACGAGTAATTTATATTCGATGTAGGTCGTTGGTCTTAATTTTTTTATATCTTTTAATTAATCGTTTTTTTTGCCTGTTGCAACAAGAGATGGACTATGATGTGTGTGGGGGTGATGATCTTTCTTTTGGTACTCGATTGAATCTATTCTCGATTTTATTTCTTCACTAGTAAGTTTTGTTTTCAAACAGCTCACCAAATTTTGCACTATAGCAATAAGTTCTCTGTGTGTTCCATGGGAATGATTTCAATTTGTATAGATAGGTTGTAAGCCGATTGGCTAGATTCTTCAACTTTTATCTTCAGTTTTGCTAGTTCTGATCTTAGTTTATTTTCTTTCTTTAGCTGTGTCTGCATTTCCGTAAGTGAATTTATATTTTCTTTCATTTTTCACACAGTTTAGCACTTCTTGCAAGCTTTCGTTGTCGAATTTGAAAAATTTTGTGCAAGTCACTAACTGATCTTTTATATCTTGCTAATGCATGTTGAGAATTCCATTCGGTGTTTGAATTCTTTTGTTATTGATTGCCCTAGTTCTACAAGGAGTCTTATTATGCTTAATCCCTTATGGGATATTTACTAAAATAAAGAGCCAAAAGGCTTCAGTTCAGTGATGCAAAAATTATAGAAATCAAGTGGATATTAAATCTAGCGTTATTTCAAAGCCGAATATAGAAATTATAGAAATTTCGTATGAAATTTGACCAGAAAGCTTACGGGAATACTCGCTGGCATTTACGAGTCTCCCTGGCCGGACCTTATAGGAGATATGATCGCTATGCGTCCATATATTCGCCTCCTATTGGTCCATTTTGATAAGGTTTCACTGGCCTGACAGCTGTTGCAAACTGGTTGGTTTTCGTCAGAGATCTGGCAGAAACCTTAAGAGAGCAAAAAGTCTTTCAATGCGAATGAATTGAAATCGGAGAGGTGTATTTTCCGTAAGCGAACTGTCGGTCAGTGCATAAAAGTATTTACTAAAATAAAGAGCCAAAAGGCTTCAGTTCGGCAATGCAAAAATTATAGAAATCAAGTGGATTCAGGAGGCGAATATATGGACGCTCAGGCATAGCAGTCATGTCTCCTATAAGGTCCAGCTAGGGCAACTCGTAAATGCCGGCGAGTATATTCCAGTAAGCTCTCTAGTCAAATTTCATACGGAACTTTTATAGTTTCTATATTCGGCTTTGAAATAATACTGGATTTAATATTCACTTGATTTCTATACCTTATGGGATATTTCTATTATGAGATGTTACGAAAGGGTAGCTTTTATTCAGTGATTTATTGGCACTGATTTGTGCATTATTCTACTTTGCTACGTTCGTTCTTTGCAAGAGAACGAACGTAGCAAAGCAGAATAAGAACTATAACGCCACTGAGAGTTAACTTTTAGGTATTTCACTTTCCATCCTGAGCACTCAGGATTATACAGGTACAAGTTGTCATTACGGATAAAAATTGCGCGTAATCGCCTTAATAGGCAGATTCATGTCACGTGGTTGCGTAGTACTCCTTCCATTTTGTGAGGAATAAAAAAATCAGTGATTGATTATGTGTGCGAAGTCTCTGCCCAGCAGGAAGGGACGTTGGTTCGAAGTTCACCTCTCAAGCATTGTATGGACAATAAAACAAGGAGAAAGATCGAAAGATTCACAAAATTACAAATTTTCAGTTAAGTTCTCAGTTTTTATCATAAGTTGATAGCTGAAGTAAATACTATGATTAAACTTAATGTAAACATTGGTTATTCATGTTACGATTACAAATTAACAAGGAACACAAAATTCATATGCCTGTTCCAGATGTATTCACAGACGTGTGAATTTTATGAATAATAATTTAGCTTGATTACTTAAATAATTCTCTATATATCATAAAATGTAGAGGATTGAAAATAAAATTAAAGAAGCTTCATGAAGTATGAGAAAAGTTGCAGGGAACTATCGGCTGAAGTGGAAGCAGCACAGCAAAGTCGCCAATCGCCTGCTGCAAAGGGAGTTTGACAGGTTTTAAAGTTATGTATTCTTATGGAAGAGTTCAGCTATAGTTCAATGTCCAATGTTCAAAGCCACTCTGAAACCTCCTTTGATATGTCATGTATCTCCTGCAGGTCGCTGTGGAAGCGGTGAAGGGAAGGGGGGAAGTCACTGATATGTTTCATAGCCTGTGGAATATGGGTTCAATCACTGAACCCATATTCTACACAGGTAATCACTGGTAGCCATGGCAGAGGGATAGATTTCAGGGTTCTCCTAATCGTGTGCATGGTTATGTTCAGTTAAGAGTCAATGTTTGTGTGACTTCTTTTCTGTAAGAGCTGTTTTCCATATTCCATTTATGTAGGAGATAACTCCATCTACCCTCATTCTCTTGATAGTTGTCCATAGCTGGGATGCCGGCTGCAGGGGTCTTTCACAAGAGAATTATTTGTTAGTTCTACATGTGAGTTACAGGTGGTGGGCCAGGAAAGGCTCTGGTTATATCCCAAAATGGGTGCCTGGATTTCAGCTGGATTCTAGGGATTTATAAGGGTTCAGTGGAGAGGCAGTAGGAAGTTATTTGCGATTTTCCTCAGTTCTTTTAGTGAAGCCTACCTTCGTATATTTGGTGAGGCTATGTTGAAAATCACTGATAGCCATGGCAGAGGGATGGATTTCAGGTTCTCCTAATTATGTACATGGTTGTGTTCAGTTGGGACTCAATGCTTGTGTGACTTCTCTTGATAGTTGTCCATAGCTTTGATGGTGGCTGAAAGGGCCTTTCACAAGAGAGCTATTTTTTTTTAGTTCCACATGTGAGTTACAGGTGGTGGGCCAGGAAAGGCTTTGGTTATATCCCAAAATGGGTGCCCAGATTCTAAGGATTTATAACGGTTGAGTGGAGAGGCACAGGGAGTTATTTGCGATTTTCCTCAGTTCTTTTAGTGAAGCCTGCCTACCTTCGTACATTTGGTGAGCCTATGTTGGAAATCACTGGTAGCCACGGCAGAGGGATGGATTTCAGGGTTCTCTTAATCGTGTACATGGTAATATTCAGTTGGGAGTCAATGTTTGTGTGACTTCTTCCTAGACTGGTGTGCAGTACCCTGCAGCAGAGTAATGAAGGGCAAGGCCTGAGATCCTAAGTATGACGGCTCTGCAACCACAGTTAGTTCCTCTTAGTCGTAAGATAATGTTTCTCGTTATTTTGTTTTTCACTTTACAAATATGATTTTAATAAGTCAGACATATCCAAATTCACTTACAGGTATTGCAGATGAGGATCATTCTCTTGAATCGTCTACCACAAAATTCGGTTCATTTAGGCAGTTTGCCTCCTTGTTAAGATAGAAAGGTGTGGACGCTGTTTTGGTGGAGTTTGGCTTTAGGTGCTACTGCTCGAAATCGAAATATTGCTTGAAAATCACCAAATCTTTGTTCAAGACAACCTCCAAGGAATTGAAAGAAGGTGATTGTGGAGTATTGCTATGTCATCTGCATACTTATATTTGCTTGATCTTGTTCAGGGAATGTCCAATATATACATGTTAAAAAGAGTTGAAGCCAAAACAGCCCTATGACAAACCATTCTGAAAGAATCTTGGTCTGCTTTTCCTTCCTCAAATATGAACCCGAATATTTCAGTTTTCAGCATGGATTCTAGGAAGTAAACAGTTTTACATTTTACGATGAAACTGAGCTTTGAGAGCCAGGCTAACATAGGGCAATTTCAAGTCACTGAAGACAGCTCTAGATTTTAATTTCTTTTGAAAGCCGGCGTCAGTTTGAGTAGTTAAAGCCAACACTTGATCACAGCAGTTTCTTCCAGGCCTAAAACCGACTTGTTCCATAGGGAGACCCATCTCGATGAGCAGGGAGATTCTTTTCAGTATGATTCTTTCCAGGAGCTTGTAAGTTGAGTACAGAAGGGCAATTGGGTGAAGGTTTCCAATGGAACGGGTCTTTCCCTTGCTTTGGAACTGAAATTATCTTAGATTCTCGCCAGAGGGTTGGTAGTTCTCCAGTAGAGGTGATTGCAGAGAAAAGGACTGAGATCCATACCTTTGTGCACTGGTGAAGGCGTTAAACAACTGGGGAAGGAAACCAACTCCAGCGGCCTTGCCATTCTTCGCGATTATTTTTTTTTTGTTGTTGTTGTTGTTCCCACTCACGAAACGTTATTTTGTAAACCTATAGGACATTTTGCACCATGGGTTGGCTAAGGATTTTTTTTTCTATTTGTATACACTTTTTTGTATTTTTCATTTATTTTTTTACATAGTCTGGAAACCCTGCTCTAGAGACCAAACATGGAACTTTTTCAAGCTACATCAGGCTTCCAATAAATAGGGTAGTGGTCTCACACCAGGCCAGGACATTCATCTCCTATCTAAAGACAAACATCCATGCCCACGACGGGATTCAAACCAACGGCCAGTTGGTTGGACAGTGGGTACGCTAACCACTGCCAACCAGGCTGACAATTGATAGGGCTTCCTGGATTTCCTCTTGTGATTAAACTACAGAGGTCTGAGATTGCAGGGCTTGAAGCTAAGTTGTGTCTCAGAGTAGTTTATGTCATTTCTGGAGGTCTTTGGATGGACCTTGGATGTTGAAAATAAATGGAATGCAACTTCGGGTGGAGTCGCTTCTGGAACTAATTCTCCAAATTTTCTCAGTATGGACCAACTTTTACGACCAGATTTAAAGAAAATTACTCTTTCCATGGTTGATAGCCATCTTTCTTCTGTTGTCGTCTAAGAGCTTTTGTAATTCTTTAGCCACTAATGGATCACCAGATTTCTCGTCCAGAGCTAGCAAATCTTCAAGCTCTTTGTTCCACCATGGTGTATAATATAATGTATCCGGAAACCATGAGGGGGGTTGCTTTGGCTGCTGTTTTTACCAATTCGACAAATATTGTGTAGTTTTTGAGCACAGGCATGATGGTATTGATAGATTAATAAATTTTTTTCACCAAACTCTCTCTTTCTCGAATTGGTTTTCTAAATGGATTTTAATAAGTGGAGATGAAGATCCACTTATTAAAATTGCTCCAATTTTAATAAGAGGGATAGTGTCTCTAGAGACTATGCATTGGTCGGGAGTATATGCCTTTCCCAATCTGGCAGAGTGAAAGGCTCCTGGTTGTTTGGGATCAGAGATCAAGTGAAGTTAAGGCTGGCCTTAATGGTACACGATCACCTGATCGTGTACCGTTAAGGTCGGCAGATTGGTAGCCCCACATATGGAGGTGGGAGTTGAAATCTACTGCGTACATAACTGGATGTTTGCGGAGGAATTAACATCTGGTTTGTCCATGGCTGAAATGGAGGTTTGCAGATATTGTAGATTTTAAGTTATCCACCTTTATTCCAGTGGTGTATTCCAGGTCAAGAAATGACTAACTTGAGTATTATAAATGTATTATAAAGATGAGTAAGTTACAAAATCATATTCTCCCCCATAGTATCTCATTTCTATCTATGCCATTCCTGTTTTTTTAATCAACTTCTCCGACACCTAAACCACTTCACATGGATCTCTTGTAGTAAAAGGACATCGATGTTCTTATTTTGGGATATTTTCCCAATAGCTTTCGCTCATGAGCGACTGTCAATATTCAGAGAGCACATCCTGAGGTTTAGTTGATATGGGAACTAATACACTTCTCCTGATCTACCCTTCTCGAAATCATGCTACTCAACCCTTGATTTTCCATGCGACGGTTGAATCGGCAAGAGGCTGGGTAGTGGGACAATACATAGCTAAATAAAAAGAAGTCCAGGAGGGAAAAATCCTTTGGAGTGCCAGGTTGGAGACAGCTACATGTGCACTCAAGATCAGGGGTACTACTGCAGAGGGGTTACTGGAAATCTTTCTCTATTTCCCCCACAAAGTTTTCGTTTGTAATTAAGAGATGAGAGGCCTGTGTAGCTCAGTGGAAGTGGCGCTTGCGTCTTCTACGTTTGGTCGCTTGAAGTCAGACTTAAGTTCAAGTCTAGTCGCCGACTGGAGGAACTTTTTCTAAGCCTTTCTTCGACCGATTCGCAAGTTAGTCAATCTCTGGCACGGGTAAGTGGGTTTTTCCTCCCGAACACTCAGGTTTTTTATCCCGTTAACTCAAGAAAATCGACCCTAGTATCCACATTATTTCAGACTAACATATCTTGTTAGGGTTAGATACCAAGAGATGGCAGCACTTGTTTGCCAGCTTCTTCATTGGTGGCTGCTATAATTAGTGATAGACATGTGCCAGTTATCTCTGATTGGCTACCGGTGGAGATTGAACTGCCCACTCAGTCTCCCAAAGCTAGATAGGGTATAAAGGCCTAGCCTACTCCCTATAAGGGAATAAAATATGTTAGCTGATTTATTTATTTTAATTAAGAGATGATTACTATCTTTAGAATTGAGCCTGGGTGCAACAAATAATTAAATTGATCTGCCATTCATCCATGTAGACTGGTTACACAACATAGTTCGCCTTTGCCAGGTATGTTTGTTATTTAATTTTCTAGCTTGTGCAATAACCATTTCTTTAGTAATAATAACATTTTGCATTTGTTTCTGTTTTGTTTCTGATTATATTTGCTTAATCTATAAGGTATCATTATTATGTTCAATTCGATTATTCCAAATTACTTCTAAAATTCGAGTTTCTTTTTTTTTTCTGGTCAATGATTTATATTTTTCGGATAAAAAAAAAAAATCAGCTAACGCCTTTTTATTCCCGTATATACGGGAGTAGGCGAGGCCATTTAGCCCTATCTAACTTTTGGAGATTGAGTGGGCAATTCAATCTCCACTGGTACCCAATCAGAGTCAGATGGCCCAAGGCTATCACTAATTAAGCGGTACGCAGTGAAGAGAGACGGCTCAAATGTGCCGCCATCTCGTGGTCTCTAACCCTAACACAATATATTTAATGTCTGACATAATGTGGGTTCTACGGTCGATTTTCTTGAGTTTACAGGACGAAAAACCCGAGTTTCCGGGAGGAAAAACCTGCTTGCCCGTGCCAAGTGAAAGAAATTACGTTGGTTCAGTCGTAGTTGCCTAATATGTACATATTGGTTGATTCTTGTTTCATATCTTTTAATTTTCTGTGCAGTCGCAATGATTCTTTGATTTAGCTCTTCAGTAACTTAAGCAGTTGTCTTCTTGGTCAAATTATATGTATTTATGAGTCTGTTTGTCATGCTATTATTTTTCAACCTTCCTTTTGTAAGACTCTTTAAGTTGCTCAGATAGCTCTAAGTTTGTTGACTTTTCTTTCAAACCGAATTTTCCATGGTACAGATTACTTCATCTTCGATTTTGCTCTTGCGGTTTGTAACCAAGCTTCATTGCAATGATATAAGTTGTGCTGTGTAGGGGCTGATTAATTTCCTTTGTACAGTTGGTTGTGATGACTTTTATCACAACGATGCGTCTTAAGAGTGGTGTTTTAGCCTAGATTTATGTAAGACTTTTAATGTTGATTGTCTTATATGGTCATGTGTGGAGTTCATGTTCCAATATTTCCCGACATCATTTTACACTGTAATTCTGTCAAAAGATTCTGATGTTTGTCGTCAGCTTGATGCTCACTGAGCAGAATTTCGAAGTCAGATTCAGCTATTTCCTGATGATTTACTGTTACTGTGTTACTGGAGCTGTTGGTTTATTATGTAACTCTTGCAGCTCAAGTTCAATAAATATTTTGTTGTGCGATATGAAATTGTTTTGGTCCATATGGCTTTGTTCTTTTATTGGAGATTCTGGAAACTTTCGTTTCCAGATCATGTGCACACCTTATCTAAAAACACGATTTTCTGGTGTTGATCTATAAAACATTCCATAACTGCTCTGTTTTCTTCTGCAGTCCATTTTTTTAAATTTCGTTTGTTAAAGTTGCTTTTCGACTTCATACCCAAGACTACAGGTCCCATCAAGGAGACTGGGTCCTGTAGTCCGCTTGTCACCTGATGCCAAGATCCACAACATGTAAAGCAGCCCTTGATAACCTGTGCGTCGACTGATCTGGAATAGATTACTTCTTGCTTTTCATGATTAAAATGGGGGATGGAATACTGCTATTCTAGCTCCTCAGTTGATATCTGTCTGACAAGGGTGGCCTTGCTGGATGCTATGCTAGCGCCAGTATAGCTCCTAACATCATTGAAGCATGCAAACCCCACCGCCATGACAAGGCCGTGTTCCTTGTAGGCATTATTATCATCATCATCGCACGGAGAACTCCATGGATTCCGTAGTCTCATCGACAGAAGCCCTAAGCAGTATTGCATACCCACACAATACTTATCATACTTCACTTTGAACTCATTAAATGACTGTGAATGAGTTAAAAGTGAACTGTTTCTCTCATTTATCACAATTCAAGCCAAATTTCTAGTTCTCATGCGTATGCCGACCACATTCTTACTCCATTTCAAAAAATTACCCCGAGCTAGTTTTCCACTGCCAGTCTCGTTATAATAATTTCCTCTATATCAATCCTGTAAAAGGCTTTCAGTACTTTGCTGTCAACCAATTTCTGTAATCTAAGAAATCATTAAGCTCTCCTCATAAGTTTCATTCCACAGACCTGCCACCATCTTTGTAATACCCCTCAGGATTCTCTCGTCTTCTTTCTCATCATCAAGAAACTCAGATGACCAGAGCTGTGCATAGAACTCAGTATGGGATATTATCAAGGCCTTAGGAAGAGATAGAATAACCTCCTTTTTCTGCTCGTCAGAGAAATGCAGGTAATATGTCCTATGAACTTCAGCTCCCTATCCACTAACACCTTCACCAAATCACCGGCTTCATCAATTTCTTGGAGTACACTTCCATTAATATGGTACACAACTGGTAATCTCTTCACTCCAAAATGCATAACCTTACACTTTGCCACGTTAAACTGGTATCCATTCTCCTTTGCCCATACTGCTAGTCTATTTAAATTATTATTGACTGTTCCTCCACTCAATTTTGTATCATTGGCGAACAACTGAATATTTCCCTCAGATCATTTCCTATATCATTAATGTATAAATTAAATAGTATTAGCCCACGTACAGAGCCCAGAAGGACGCCACTAGTCAGAGGCTTTCTACTGGACTCTACTCCTGAAACTATTCTCTGGAATTTTTCCATTAACCTCTCTCTTATCCACATCACTAATTCATATCTATCCTCATTTACTGCAATTTATTTATCAGACTTCCATGTATATCACTGTAAAATCCTTTGCAAAAAAAGTCCATCCGCAATACCATTACCCTATTTTTTTTTATCCAAGACAGTTGTCACTGAATTATAAAGATGAGTAAGTTACAAAATCATATTCTCCCTCACAGTATCTCATTTCTATCTACGCCGTTCCTGTTTTTTTTTTTAATCAACTTCTCTAACTCCTAAACCATTACACTTCATATGCTGATCGGTCAATAATTTGCTACCTCAGTCTTCATGCCTTCTTTATACAACATTTTCCTTTCCTGATATTTCCCGTGGAAATATCAAAGCCGAGACTAAAACAATGCGTTCAATGGCTCTGGCACTTCCCTAGCACTCTCATAATAATATTCACATCAAAGTTCTGTTATGTCCTATGCAGTTGAATTCATCTACCTCTATTTCCACATTAGCGTTTTTCTCTCTTGTTATTGCAATATATCCACTGGACTGATATATCCTTGTAAAGTGATCACTTAGTGAATCAACTACTTCGACTGCTTCAGTTAACTCCCTAACGTTAACATTTGTCAAAATTATTCTTCCATAATCATTCTTCATGCTAATTGCCACATTCCAAAGAAACTCTTTGGGATTAATTCGGTAAATTAGCAATGCTAATTTACTCTCATACTTTAAGTTTGCCTTCCCTATCACTTTTTTCATTGAATTCCTTTCAGAAATTTTATTTTTTGTAGGGCTTGCTTAATGATGCTGTTCATTCATTTGACTTCAAGTAATTTATCCTCATAAATCTAGATATGCAGTGTCATTTACTTTCCTTAAACACTTCTATCCCCCCCCCATGGACTGTCAATATTCAACCATTGCAGTTACCCATGTTATGGTATTGTACCAGACAATTATATGAGTTTGTCATATTACCTGTTTTTTTAATTCCATATATACCCATCTCTTTTAACTGAAAATTCCCCAGATTTAGCCATCTCCCATTTCAAGATCATACAATCACTATCACTAATTGGCAGTAATATGGTCAGCTTGGTTACAAACAAATCCGTCATCAAAACACTAATTACGGGTATATTGGTCTGTTTCGGTATCAATATCCATCCAGTATCCTTTTTTGATGTCTATCCTGCCTTCTTTTCCCAATTGGCTTATATTTTAGTATTTGTTTCGGATGCCGGCAAAGGTTGGTCGATTGGTAGAGCCTCTGCTACTAATGACTCAGTTAAGTAAGTTTGAGCGCGGTTAGTAGTCAGAATGGTCCAAATCGTTCGATGCTGTTGGCACACTCTCAATCAATGAGTCTTTGGACTCCCTGGAGGTGTCTAATAATAATAAAAATATCGGATGTTGGCCATTTAGTTTGCATGTTCTCTCCATTTTTGCATGTAACTGTTTAGTTTTTCTTCTATTGATTTTATTTTTAGTTCTTTCAAAATGTCTTCGTTCCATTTTTGATCTAATAATGTGCACTTTCCAGTACTCATAAATCTCATTTCACACGTTTTTATTCTTTGTGTTATCTTGTTTGTTTATTGCCCAATAAACAAACAAGATAATCACTGCCATATAATAATGTGGGCACTGCTAAAATATTGTATATTTTCAAGCGTGTTTCTTTTTGTACTATATTTGGAATGAGTGTTTTATTTATCAGGCCTATAATCTGTAAAAATTTTGAAGTTTTTATTTTATGCCTTTTTCTCCTTCATATGATATTTCACATCCAAGATAACTGAAAGTATTAACCTGTTCTATTATTTATTAATAACTATTTTGCTTCTAACTGGAGTTTGTCTACAAAATGCCATTGTGTTAGTTTTATCTATGGAAATTTTCATTCCAAACTGTTCTACCATAATGTTTAAATTATATATTGCTCTTTGTAAATTGTTTTTTTTATCTGATATTATTACGTAATCATCTGCAAATAATAGCGTATTTATTTTTTATTCCGGGAAATTTCTATATCTGGATTGCTTAAGGTGTTCCACTGTATTAATATTTCATTAATGTAAATATTGAAAAGTGTTGGAGACAGAGGGCATCCCTGTCTTACTCCTTGGTTTATAGATTGTTTTTCAGACATTTTTCATTCATTTAATTTTTATTTTATTATAAAAAAAAAATCTTTGAATATATTCAAATATTGCATGTAGTAAAACATTAGGTACATTTATTCTTTGTAATATATCAGTATATATCTTTTTACTTTCTCAAATACTTTTCCGTAATCTATAAACAAAAGATGAGTTTCCAAATTAAATTCTCTTCTTTTTTCTATAAGTAGTTTTAAGCAGAACGCTGCATCCATTGTAGGGCGTCCTTTTCTAAATCCGTTTTGATATTCTAATAATAATTTTTAACTGAATATTTTAAGTTTTTCATTAAGTATTCTGCTATATATTTTGTAGCATGTATTCAATAAACTAATACCTCTGTAGTTAGTTTGTTGAATGCTTGTATTCCATTATATTGGCATTTGTCCATTTGCACATATTTTATTTAAAAATTTTAATAATCTTTGATGAAATTTTTTCCCACCCAATTTATACAGTTTGGAATTTATCCCATCTTCTCCTGCTGATTTGAATTTTTTTATTTTATTTCGGTTGTCCTTTAATTCTTTCACTGTTATTATATCATTTAAAGCAGTTTGTAAGTTTCTGGTGTAATTATTTTTGATGCCAGTATTATTTCCATCCAAATATCTGTAAAGTAATCCAAGAATTCTTTTACATCTATTTCATAATTTATATTTGCAGTTTCTTTTATATCTGCAGTCATGTGTTTTAGTATTTTGTACGCACTGGGTCTTATTTTGTATATGTCATTTTCTAGATATGATACAAATATTTCCCAGCCTTCTCTGTGTCTCTTTCTGGTTTCTCTTTTGGCTATTGCTTGTCTTTTTTTATATTCAATTTCATCTTCTCATTTTTTGCTACTTAACCATCTTTTAAAAGCCAGCTTTTTATTTTCAATTATTGTTTTTATTTCATTGTCCGTGTAGCTCAGTAGAAGTGGCGTTTGCACTCTACAGCACTTGACCGCACGACGAAAGGTGTTCGAATCTAGTCGCCGACTAGAGGAACTTTTTCTAAGCCTTTTCTCGACTAGTTCCAGGGTTAGTCGATCTCTGAAACGGGCTAGCGGGTTTTTCGTCCCGTACCCAAGAAAATCGGCCGTCGAACCCACACTATTTTTAGACATTAAATATATTGTGTTAGCGTTAGGACCACCAGATGGCGGCACTTACTAGCCGCCTTCTCCATTGCGTGCCGATTAATTAGTAATAATCTTGGGCATGCTATCTCTGATTGGCTACCAGTGGAGATTGAACTGCCCACTCATTCTCCAAAAGTTAGATAGGGCTTAAAAACGCCTCGCCTACTCCCTATACGGGAACAGGTAATCGTATGTGTAATTTTTTAGTTTTATGATATTTTTTGTATGTTCTTCGACTTTCATATGCTGCTGTTGCAATAATTTCTTTTATATTATTTCATTCTTTCTCAATGTCTTCATTTTCGTGTATTTTTTCTAAGTAGTTATTAATCCTCTGTTGGTATAAATTTCTTATACTTGAATCAAATCCCTCGATACAGTTACTATATCTAACATTCCCAAATTCTTAGTACTCCCATAGCATGCTCGGTGAGGTAAAATTTTTCTTGTAACTACATAAATTACATTTCTTTCCTACAACATGGTCTTTCCTCCTTCCAATGTATGTTCCTATATTTGAATTTACCCATAATAATTTCTCGCTCTACTTCATTGAACTTATTTGTCTATGCTTGTCACCAATAGTGCACTCAGGATTTAATCTTGGGACGGGGGGGGGGGGAACGAGTTGAGTTGACGATTTGAGAATGCACACTACGCATCACATAACTTATGACTAAGCATCTGTAATGATCGCTATTCTTAAGTAGTATAGAAATAGAAGACACAACACAACATAAATAAAAAAACGACATGAACTTAAATAGTTCACGTCGCCGAATTGAAGCCTTTGGCTCTTCATATAATTAGTAAAAATAAATAAATAAATTCTATTAATTAGGAAAAGATTTTTGGAAAATTTTCTAGTGTTTTTTCCTTTTCCTTTGGGGGTAACAGGGCCCCTTGGAACTCCCCTCTGGGTGCGCCACTGCTTGCCACTCATATCATCCATCACTCTCCATGGTCTACTGCAACAACCAACTATACACTTATGTTGCTAAAAATGTCAGGATACCCCTATAGGTGTAGGTTGCCTCTCCTGTATGACGCAGATACACGTACGGAACACTATATAAGAATAGGCATGTGGGCACTACAAATGTAGACATTCTTTGCTATCAGGATGAGTTCACGAAAAGAGTCCGTTCGAACGTGGTATGATAGTCGGAACCCATAAGTTCGGTTCTGTCATTCGATACAAGAGATCTCTGCCTCATTGCTCGTCTGGTCTATTGTCATCGAAGTTATCGTAAAGTGAAAAATTGATGGAACCACCAAAACCCTTCCCCTACCTGTTAGGCCCAAGAAACGAGAAATCGGGACCTGCGAATTCTCAAGCGTGCTGTCACAGTAAATCATCAGTCAGCCTTAGCAACCATCGCAAACGACTTTTGTATGAGCTCTGGAACTGATACCAGTGACAGAACAATTTGCTGGGAGGTGTGTGTCCTTTTCGATTTTATGGACGTGCTATAGTTCATAAGCCCTTAATGACATCTGCCAATATCCAGCATCGTCTGAAATGGTGCAAACAACATCGTCATTGGAGTATGGATCAATGGAAGAGGGTTCTGTGAGGCGATGAATTGCGTTACAAGATCTGGTAAGCCGATTGGAAGTGTCAGGCCAGGTGAACGATACTTACAGGAATGTCTTGTATCGACTGTGAAATATGCAGATTGTAGCATAATCATCTGGCACTGTTTAGCCTGGCACCATTGGTTTGTGTGTCCGAATCTTTATACGATAATACCCAACACGACATTTTGGACAATGCCGTTTTACCAACACTGTGGCAGCAGTTGGAAAAATACCCGATCACGATAATGCACTTGCTCGTAAAAGAAAGGCCCTTGTATGTAAGCAGAAGCATTTTTCTCCGTGGTTTAAAGACATGGAGGTGGAAGAACTAAACTAGCCAGCTTAAAGCCCGACCTCAACCCTATTGAACATCTTTGTGATGAGCTAGAGTGAAGGTTGGCGCCAGACCTACTCGCCCAAATAACACTCGACAACTGTTTGCCATACTACAGAAGGAATATAAACGAATTCCGGTAGCAGGCTACCGTAATATACAGAGTGAGCATACCCAAAGGGGCAATGGCTGTAATACCAGCAAAAGGAGACTCGATCTCGTATTGCCAGCATAGTGATGAGAAATACAAAGAGTTGGTGTGCAGGTACTTTTAGCAAGTGTATATTTTGTCCTGTTAGCCTCGATTTTACTCCCGATGGCTTCGAATGCACTATTTTCACTGACCTCCTGGATTATGTATAAAAAAATAAAATTAAAATAAAAATCAGCTTATACCTTTTTATTCCTGTATAGGGAGTAGGCGAGGCCATGTAGCTCTAACTGGATTATGTGTAAAATATTATAAATTTAGAAAGAAAAAAACTTTTTTCTTCTTGCTTTTCCAATACTTGAGCAACATTATATAGCATTATATAGCAACATCATACTGTATAGCATTCTTCCTTTAATTATATTGGATATCATAATCTGTAGTTTTATGTAAAAACTCTCTAGTGTGTGTGTGTGTGTGTGTGTGTGTGTGTGTGTGTGTGTGTGTGTGTGTGTGTGTGTGTGTGTGTGTGTGTGTGTGTGTGTGTGTGTGTGTGTGTGTGTGTGTGTGTGTGTGTGTGTGTGTGTGTTTTAAAAATAGATATTTAATTACTTTAAACCGAGATAAAATATTAAATTTTAATGAAAATGATACAACTAGTTTCGGCCTTTTACAGCCTTCATCAGGTATCCACTAAAGGTAGAACACAATAATAAAAATTGAAGTTACAAAAAACTGAGAATTACAGGCAAAAATGCAATACATAATTGACATAAAATACGTTGTATTTTTTTAAGTTGTTCTATCCAACGCGCCATTGTCTGTAGCGTGCGTGCTTGTAAGTTCTCGTGAAAGCAGTATTGAACAACTGCAGCATGGCTATCAGGCTTAAATTGCTGTTCAAATCTATATACAGAAAACCCACTCATACTAATAGATATCTGCACTGTCAGTCTCATCACTTTCCACCACAAAAGCTCGGAACTATTTTTACCTTAAGACACAGAGCACGCTCTCTTTTAAGTGAACCAGATGAGCTCCAAAAAGAAATTAATCACCTTTCTCTTATCTTTAAACAAAATCGATATTCTGAAAAAACGATTCAGAAATTCTTCTGGATCCTCCTAGGCAGTGTACTACGGAAACTACTAATTTTACAGGTAGCATCTCCATCCCATACATTAGTTCAGTCTCCAATAAATTGGCTAAAGTCCTTAAAAAAATACAACATCAGGTCAGGACGTTTTTCACTGCACTTTCTAAAATCCGTTCTCTTATAAGCCATCAGAAGCCTATTCATCATAACCTAAAATATCCAGTTGTATACATATTATGGTGCGACTGTAATATTCCTAATTTTGTACAGACTAATAAATCTATTGAACTACGTATATAAGAACATAAGAGAGACATCTCCTATAAAAGATCACATGCATCTGCGCTATCCAGTCATGTTCTTTTCTCAAACAATCCTCATGATGATCTACAAAGTCACTCAGTTTTCTGGGATAAATCCGAAAACATTTTTCGCTGCAGTGATGAGTTTGAAAGGAAAATCGTGGAAGGGAAATCCTCCTTAATCCTGAACATTTGAACATCAATTTAAGTAACGGCATCCCTGACAGCCATACTGCAGTTGTTCAATACTGGCGTTCACGAGAACTTACAAGCACGCACGCAACAGACAATGCCGCGTTGGATAAAACAACTTAAAAATACAACGTTTTTTAAGTTGTTTTTTTTAAGTTGTCAATTATGTATTACATTTTTGCCTGTAATTCTCAGTTTTTTGTAACTTCAATTTTTTATTATCGTGTTCTACCTTTAGTGGATACCTGATTAAGGCTGAAACTAGTTGTATCATTTTTATCAAAACTTAATATTTTATCTCGGTTTAAAGTCATTAAATATCTATTTTTGAAATGTACCATAACAACCGAGTAGAAGCTTAGGAATACATACATATATACAGTATATGGAAGAATGATCATTAACTCGGTTAACAGACATATTTTTATAAAGAATTGAATGACTAGAACCGAGATTTAAGTAAAAAGGTTTTAGTATAAAAACAAGACTAGTTTCGGCTTGCAACAGCCTTCATCAGGTGACATTATAAAAGAAAGAAAAAACACTAAAACACTGAAGATTAAATAAACCATGAACATCATCGCGAGTCGTCTCTATACATAATTGGCATTAAATCGTTGTGGTTGTGAAGAGTGAAGAAGCATGTTTTAAAATGTATAGAGACTCGCTATGATTTCATGGTTTATTTAATCTTCAGTGTTTTACCATTTTTTCTTTCGTTTATAATGTCACCTGATGAAGGCTGTTGCAAGCCGAAACTAGTCGTGTTTTTATATTAAAACCTTTTTACTTAAATCTCGGTTCTAGTCATTCAATTCTTTATAAAAGGGGGAAAAATATATATATATATGTATATGTGTGTGTGTGTAGTATACTGATAATTTCAATATATATATAATATATACACAGTATGTATATATATATATATACTTCGTATACTTTGATAGCGACATAAATATTATTTACTCTCGATACCATATGCTTTGTTTTGAAATTATGGGTATGATTTCATCATAACACATTGTTGATATGTAAGCAGAAGCATGTTTTAAAATTAATAACTGATAGTAGTATCCTTCTAACGCGATATACAAGTTCTCCGCTTACAAGAAGGTAAGAATTACATTATTGAATTAAAATAAAATATGCGGGGATTTGCAGGTTAGAAGTATGTATATTTCGAAATTTTTTTATTGTTGTGACCAAATAATTTGACATCGATTTTCAAGAGGATAACATCTCTAGAGGTTTGCGGCATAGACACTGAGGGTACGGTATCAGTTTTGGTTTTAATTTGCGCTGGAGTGCGACATATTACGATACAGAATTCATAAAAGTATGATTTCTGATATCACTCAGGGGAGAAAAAAATATTTTCCTATAAAAATACTGTAAAAAGTTTACATCTCCACAACCTGTTATATGTGTTGGTGTGTTTGCAACTTCATACTTTAGACAGATGATGTTAAAGAAGATAAAATGAGGAGTCGCAAAGCAATAGTTATTACCAGCTGTATTGAAATCAACATGCAGCAAGTGATGACAGAACATTATTGAATTACCCACTTATCAGTAATTGTTTTGCTAAGTCCTCATTGACTAAATGTTTTACAATTTTGACAAAAGAAAAATATAAATAAACTTGTTGGAACTGTACCTCAGGAAATTGATGAAGCCGGGGATTTGGGGAGTGTTAGTGGATAGGGAGTTAAAGTTTAGAAGGCATATTGCAGAAATGGCTAAAGCTGCTCGTTTGATTATTTCGTTACTGAAGAATAGACGAGCAGACAAGCTGGTTATTATACCTCTTTATAGATCCTTGTATGACCCTATCTTAACTACACACTCAGATCTGGTTACTTGGGTTTCTTGGGGATGAGGAAGAAGTAGGGACGATCCAGAGATGAATGACCAAGACAGTAGCATGTCTGTGGAATAAACCTTATTAAATGCAAGTCGAAGATTTGTGGGTTATATAAATTGGTTGACATGCAGAAAAGTGTGATATGATTGAGACATACAAATTACTGTCTTGGTCATTCATTTTTATAGGAAATTTATTCCTATAAAATGTTAACTCAAAAAAACCAACGACAGTAACTTATTATTATGGGCTACTCCATGGACTTGGATCCGCAGACTCATCAAAGGAGGGTTTTTACAAGATTAATACAGAGGAAATTTTTCAGAACAGGTCTGGCAATGGTAGAAGAACTGGAGTCACCATCCTTGGAAACTGAGCAAGAGTGTAGTTAGTAAGAATGTAAAGACAAGATTTTTTGTTTGGAGAGTAGAGAATGGTGGAATAAGTTGCCAGTTTGTTGTGGGTGCCACAACTGTGAGCGAATTCAAAGAAAAGTATGATAGTTACTGTGCCAAAGTTGGATAGTGCTTGACATGATGTTTAGGGCCTCCCTTGATGAGTCTGCGGATCCAAGTCCATGGAGTAGCCCATAATAATAAGTTACTGTCGTTGGTTTTTTTGAGTTAACATTTTATAGGAATAAATTTATTGGCAGTAGCAAGATAGTTGACTGAGAATAATATACTTACCATGGAGTAGAAATGGAATAATTAAAAATAAATCCCCTAATGCCTGTTTTTCCCTAAAGAGAAAATACAGAGCTCCTTTTGCTGGAACCTTTTGAAGACAGGTAGGCAGCCAGTCTCCATCTTTCACTGATAGTGATACTGAGCTATTAATGAATTATTGCTTTTTCATGGGGGGGGGGGAAATAGAGAGTATATAGCTGTGGCCATCTCATGACCCTAAACCCTAAAACTCATACTTTGGAAAGACCTGGGTTCAAATCCTATTTAGGATGTGAAGAACCTTTGTTAGGGTTTTTTTAACTGAAGGTGAGTTAGCTGGTCTCATATGGAAGTGGCAGGGTTTCTCCTCCCCGAAACTGCAGGCTTTTTATCCTGCGAAGTGGGCAAATCGACCATTAGAACACAATGCAGGCCTCATAGTCTGAGTTGCTTCTCTCTTAATTCCAAATAAATCAAACCAGATCTAACACTTGTATTATTGTCTATAATAGTGTGAGTTCTGTGGACAGTTTTTTTAAGATACAGAGTTATAAACCCAATTTTACAGGAGAAAAATATTCTACTTGTTCATGCCACAAAATGACTAACTTGTGAACCAGGGAAAGAAAAGTCTTTAAAAAAGTTCCTCTGTTTGCCAACTAGAATCAATCATATAACAATCTTTCTTCAAGCTGCCTAATGCTAGAGATACAAATGCCATTTCCATAGGGCCATGCAGACACCTGTGCATGGAGAATGTGAAGGATATGGTATTTTTAGAGAAAGAGAGAGGAGTTGGAGGGCAGCAGAGAAGGTGAACAGTGATCATATAATTGATTGCCAGGATAGAGGTTCAGGATGTAAGCAATGGCAAAAATTGAATCTGAGACTGTTATCAGTGGAGAGGAAAGTAGGCAGTGCACAATATATAGTTGAGTGTTGTTATGAGTTTTAGATGCCAAGGAGAAATGAATGAAAACATATAGAAAAAATAATGAATTAATTTTTCTATATGGAAGATTTTAAATATGTCAAAAAGTGACATATAGTAGTGCGATTAAAATTAAATAAAGAAAATTTAACAGTTGTTGGAGTGTATGCCCCCGAAAAAGGAAAAAAAGAAGAAAATTATTACTTTTACAAAGAGTTACAAGAAATATATGAAAAATTAAATAAAACAGACCATATAATTATGGTCTGTTTTATTTAATATATTCCTTGATAATAATTATTGTTGATTATGATTGATGTTACAGAACTGGTTTGAATGCACCAGTTTTCGTCTGATCACTGAAGTTAAGCAAGCCTGAGCACAGTTAATACTTGGGAGGGTGCCCATTTGGCTGCTGCTGGCATTAATTATTTTTGCCAGCCTGGTTAGCCGAATGGTTAGTGTATGCACTCTCCAGCCAAAAGGCTACGGGTTCGAATTCTGCCATGGGCATAGAAGTTTGTGATTGTCTGAAAATTGAATTGTGGTGTTGAGCAGTAGATGGTTGGTGTACATTATGATGGTAGATGCGGTTGGTGGAGACAGAGTTGTAGAGTAGGTACACCCCCCCCCCTCGATGAGTCTTTGGACTCCCTGAAGGTGTCATGTAATAATAATAATAATTATTATTATTATTTGAAAAAAAAAAAAAAAATTTATATAATTATAGCCAGAGATTTAATGCCAGAATAGGAATGAAAAAAAGTAACAACAATATACAAAAATTTGGAGAACCAACAGTAAACAAAAATGGAAAGTGACTCATTGATTATACAATATATAATAATTTAAAAATAATGAATGCATTTTACAAACATAAAAATATACATGGTGTGCAAGAGGACAAAAATCAATAATAGACTACTTTATAGCAAATGTAAAAGCAGCAAACCTCTTCCTAGATATTAAAGTTAGAAGAGGACTAGAAATCGACACAGATCACCATTTAGTGCAGGCAAAACTAAGGTTCCCACCAAACTGGCTACGAAAAATACAAAAAATAAACAAACTAGAGAAACAAAATCTAATTACAAAGTAAGACTACTAAATGATTCAAGTATAAGAAATTTATACCAACAGAGGAAAATGAAGACATTGAGAAAGAATGGAATAATATAAAAGAAATTATTGCATCAGCAGCATATGAAAGTCATCATCATCATCATCATCAAATTCCTGCCATGTACCCTCAAGGGGTGTACAGGATATGACAGTACTACATGAAAAAATTACATCATTACTAACTTCCTATCTACAATTTTCCTCCAAATCAGTCTGTTACTTGTCAAGACTCCAACATTATCAGATCTTATATTTCTATCGTCTAAGGCACTTTGTACCGTATCAATCCACCTATATCTTGGTCTTCCTCTGGGTCGTTTTCCTGCCAACCTGGCAGAGAACACTTGTTTTGCTAATCTTTCCTCTCCCATTCTATTTAAGTGACCATACCATCTGAGATTAGCTCTGCAAACGCATTCCTGGATGCTGACAATGTCAAGTTCTTTCCTAATATCCTCATTTTTAATATGATATTGCCATTGATGCCATCTGTTCATGCCTCTAATCTTTCTCAGGACTCTCATATCTGCGGTCTCTAGTCTTTGGTCAAGTGTTTTACTTCTGACCCAGCTCTCAGATCCATAAGTTAAAATAGGTTTGAACACAGTCTTGTATACAGCTAATTTAGTGTTCCGACTAATTTCTTTCTTATTCCATATGAATTTATTCAATTGACTTCCCACGATACCAGCTTTGCTGATTCTGTTGTCTATTTCTATATTTAGTTTACCATCTTCAGTAAAAATTGTGCCTAAGTAGCTGAAATGTTTTACTTGTTCCACAGGTTCTCCATTCGTTGAAAATTTATTTATCACTAGGTTAGACTATAATAGATTTAGTTTAATCCTTTATCCCAGTGAGAGCAAACAAAGTTTGCGCCTGAAAATATCTTCAGGACTAAATATAGTGTTGTACTATCTTATCCAGTAAGTAGTGCAACACCAAGGCAACTCGTGGCAAAGGTGGAGCAAGCTACCAGGCACTTCTAACCCAGTATCTCCCATAATGCAAAACACATTTCCTATGTGGATATGTATATACTGTTATGCATTAAAGGGATTGGCCATCTACCCAGACTAGTTTCGACCTTTATTGAGGTCTCTTCAGTGGGAGCCAGGCCCAGAGCTGGAGATACCAGGCAGAAGCAGTAGCAAGTCATCTGTGCCTATGGGAGTTGCCAAAAGGTTTATCACCTTTTTTAAAAATTACTCTGGATTTAGAGAAAGATGTTGAAAATTTATTTATCACTAGGTTAGACTATAATAGATTTAGTTTAATCCTTTATCCCAGTGAGAGCAAACAAAGTTTGCGCCTGAAAATATCTTCAGGACTAAATATAGTGTTGTACTATCTTATCCAGTAAGTAGTGCAACACCAAGGCAACTCGTGGCAAAGGTGGAGCAAGCTACCAGGCACTTCTAACCTAGTGATAAATAAATTTTCAACATCTTTCTCTAAATCCAGAGTAATTTTTAAAAAAGGTGATAAACCTTTTGGCAACTCCCATAGGCACAGATGACTTGCTACTGCTTCTGCCTGGTATCTCCAGCTCTGGGCCTGGCTCCCACTGAAGAGACCTCAATAAAGGTCGAAACTAGTCTGGGTAGATGGCCAATCCCTTTAATGCATAACAGTATATACATATCCACATAGGAAATGTGTTTTGCATTATGGGAGATACTGGGTTAGAAGTGCCTGGTAGCTTGCTCCACCTTTGCCACGAGTTGCCTTGGTGTTGCACTACTTACTGGATAAGATAGTACAACACTATATTTAGTCCTGAAGATATTTTCAGGCGCAAACTTTGTTTGCTCTCACTGGGATAAAGGATTAAACTAAATCTATTATAGGTTCTCCATTCACAACACAGTTGACATTTTCAATGATTCTGCCTATTTTCATTGTCTTTGTCTTTTTATTGCTGACCTTCATACCATATCTATTACAACATATTATATCTATTACAAAAAAAAAAAAAAAAAAAATTACATATGTGAAATAAAAACAATAATTGAAAATAAAAAGCTGGCTTTTAAAAGATGGTTAAGTAGCAAAAATCAAGAAGATTAAATTGAATATAAAAAAAAAAAAAGACGAGCAATAGCCAAAAGAGAAACCAGAAAGAGACAGAGAAAGTTGGGAAAAATTTGTATCATATCTAGAAAATGAATACAAAATAAGACCCAGTGCGTACAAAATACTAAAACACATGAATGCAGATACAAAAGAAACTGCAAATATAAATTGTGAAATAGATGTAAAAGAATTCTTGGATTACTTTACAAATCTTGGGATGGATAATACTGGCATCAAAAATAATTACACCAGAAACTTACAAAATACCTTAAATGATATGATAACAATGAAAGAATTAAAGGACAACCTAAATAAAATAAAAAATTTCAAATCAGCAGGAGAAGATGGGATAAATTCCAAACTGTATAAATTTGGTGGAAAAAAATTTCATCAAAGATTATTAAAATTTTTAAATAAAATATGTGCAAATGGACAAATGCCAATATAATGGAATACAAGCATAGTAATACCTATATTTAAAAAAAGGGATAAAACAAAACCTGCTAACTACAGAGGTATTAGTTTATTGAATACATGCTACAAAATATATAGCAGAATACTTAATGAAAAACTTAAAATATTCAGTGAAAAATTATTATTAGAATATCAAAATGGATTTAGAAAAGGACGCTCTACAGTGGATGCAGCGTTCTGCTTAAAACTACTTATAGAAAAAAGAAGAGAATTTAATTTGGAAATCTTTTTTTTATAGATTACGAAAAAGCATTTGACGAAGTAAAAAGATATATACTGTTTGATATATTACAAAGAATAAATATACCTAATGTTTTACTACATGCAATATTGAATATATTCAAAGATAATGAAATAAAACTAAAATGAATGAAAAATGTCTGAAAAACAATCTATAAACCAAGGAGTAAGACAGGGATGCCCTCTCTCTCCAACACTTTTCAATATTTACATTAATGAAATATTAATACAATGGAACACCTTAAACAATCCAGATATAGAAATTTCCCGGAATAACAAAATAAATACGCTATTATTTGCAGATCATCGAGTAATAATATCAGATAAGGAAGACAATTTACAAAGAGCAATATACATGGATGGTCTGAAACGTTCTCAGCCTAACAATGAAAAACCGAATTTTAATTTCAAAATTATTTTTATTTTTCAACATACTCTTCCTTAAGACTAATACATTTATTCCAGCGATGCTCCAGCGCCATTATCCCTTAACTGTAGTGGTTCTCAGTAAAATCTGCAAAATATCCCTCTGCAGCTGCAATCATCTATTGATTCGAAGAAAAATGCTGACCAGTGAGGAAGAGTTTTAGTTTTGGGAAGAGATAAAAGTCGGAGTCAAATCTGAGGAAAAGGGTAGATGTTCCTTCAATTCATAGTGCAAATCCCTTAATTTTCCCATTGCCAAAACACTTTTGTGGGCAGGTGCATTGTCCTGATGAAAGGTGATTTTTTTTCTTCTGCAAACCGGGTCTTTTTTCATGAATTTGTTCATCTAGTCTGGTTAAAAGATCGGAATAATATTCCCCGGGTATTGTTTTACCCCTTTTCAAGATAATTAATAAACAAAATTTGGTCTGTTTTATTTCAGCATCCCAAAACACTGATGCCATGATCTTCCCTGCTGATGGAACCGACTTTGTCTTCTTTGGTACTGAACAGCTGGCTTCTGTCTGCTGTTTTGACTACTGTTTGGATTCTAGTGTGTAATGGTGAATCTAAGTCTCATGCACAGTAATAAATTGATGCACAAAATCAGTTTTATTACTGTTAAAATGTTCCAAGCACTGTTCAAAGATTTTCATGCGAGTGTGTTTTTTGATCTGCTGTGAGCAAGCACAGCACCCATCTTGTGCAAAGCTTTTTCATTTGCAATTCTTCATGCAAAGTATATCCTACATGTTCTTTTGAAATGCCTATAGTCTCTGCAATTTCACTCACTTTGACTCATCGGTCATCCGATACCATATTATCATGCACTGAACAATAATTTCTGGTGTTGTTACACTTTTTGGACTTGCTTCACGTGGATCATCTTCAAGGCTGGTACGGCCACGTTTAAACCCGGCAGCCCATTTTTTGATTGTCGAAAATGAAGGAGATGAATGCCCATAAACTTTTATGAACTTTGAATGAATTTCTTTTGGTGTTAAACCTTCTTTTACAAAGAATTTTATAACCTCATGATACTGAATTTTATCCATTTCAAGGGATACAGGCAACACTTTTGCTTCAGACAGCTATATAAAACAAACTATTTGATAGAATGACTTGCAATTTCACATCGATGCTTATGACAGATGTACCAACTTTGAAAAAAAAATGCCGTTTATGGTTGAGGCCAAGAACTTTTCAGACCACCCACGTATAATTTAAACGTTACAGTATAAAGTTTGGAATGAAATTTTCCATAGATAAAACTAAAACAATGGCCAGTTAGAAGTAAAATAATTATTAATAATAAAATAATAGAACAGATAAATACTTTCAGTTATCTTGGATGTGAAATATCATGTGAAGGAGAAAAAGACATAAAATTAAAAACTTAAATTTTTACAGATTATAGTCCTAATAAATAGACCATTCAATCCAAATATAGTACAGAAAGAAACACGCTTGAAAATATACAATACTTTAGCCGTGCCCACATTATTATATAGCAGTGAAATTTGAGCAATAAACAAACAAGATAAACAAAGAATAAAAACAATGAAATTAGATTTATGAGAAGAACTACAAAATACACATTATTAGACCAAAAAAGGAAAGAAGACATTTTAAAAAAACTAAAAATAAAATCAATAGAAGAAAAACTAAACAATTATAAACAAAAATGGATAGAACATATAAACTGAATGGCCAACACCTGATGTTCTAAACAATTACTGTTATATAAGCCAGTTGGAAAGAGATGGCGGGGTTGACCTCAAAAAAGGATATTGGATGGATAATGAGACCCGAACAGACCAATATGGTCTATGCTCGTAATTAGCATGACAAAGATGATGATGACGAAAAACATAAATTTTTGATAGAATAAAATGCTATATCTGAAGTTGCTGAGGGATTATTACCTTCAATGATATGAATCAGATGATATGGCCATTTCACCATTTTGGAACAGGGATCATAGAAAGTTAATATTGATCTTGGTGGTGACCAAGCATATGAATTTTTTTTCCCATCAGTCCACAGAGTTAGTTAACTTAGGCTCATTAATTTATCATTATTATTATTACCCTAAGACCCCATGGAGTCAAAGCCTCATCTAGGATGTCCCTTTGTCATATACACTGCTCATCATACCCTGCCTTAAATACATTCAAATTTTCAGACACCACACTCTCAAACAAGGCATTGCAATCATTCACAACTCTGCATGCAAAAAAACCTTCTATTATTCACACCCTCCTTATACTTTGTGGGAGATCAGGAGAGAACAAGTTCATAAAATGGTGGGAGATCAGGAGAGAACAAGAGGTCATCCAGGGATGACCTCTTGTTCTCTCCTGATCTCCCACCATTTTATGAAACCCTCTTAAACTTTGATCCTATAACAGCCCCTTACCAACTTATATGTCTTTATCATATCACTCTTCTTCCTCCTATTCACTAGACTGTAAATTGCATGTTCTCAACCTTTTCTCATATTCTGCATTTCAGAGATCATAGACTACCTTTGTCAATTATCTCCGGACCCTTTCCATCATCTCTTTGTTCTTTTGAAAACTAGGTGACCAAATCTGTGCACAGTAGTCTATGTGTGGCCTAATCAAACTTTATACAATGGAACAAGCTCCTTACTTCAAGTCAGGAGCTAGTGCACTAGCTCCTCCACATCATTCCCAGAATTTGATGTGTTGTACTTGCAATTTTGTCAGTGTGTCCTCTAAATTTTAGATCCTTATCCACCTTCGCCCCAAAATCTCTTATTTCCTCCACCTCCAACAATATATCCTTACTAAGAAATTCTACATCCCATCTTTGGTTCCCAAATTTTAAAGCCTTACATTTCACAACATGGAATTGTCATCCCCACTCCCATTCCTGTTCACTTAATTTATAGAAGCCTTCTTCTAAGGCCAGAAGGCTCTACTTCTCATAGTTCTTCCCAACTTTGCAACATCTGCAAACAACTGAATATCCCTACCCAAATCTTCCCCAATATCATTAACATACAGGTTAAACAGTGGCCCTAAACACAGATTCCCGAGGCACACCACTATTCACTTTCTCTTCTGGGATATTGTTTCTCCTCCTCCCCCTACACACACACACACACACACACACACACACACACACACAACTTGCTGATACATATCAGATAGCCAATTTCCAATCCAGTGCACTAGTCTAATATCCAGCCCCATCCACTCTAGTTTGTTGGGAGTTTATTTTGCACTTGATTAGACTATAATAAATTTAGTTTAATCCTTTATCCAAGTGTGAGCAAACAAAGTTTGCGCCTGAAAATATCTTCAGGACTGTAGCAAGGTGGCAACTCAGAGGAAAGGTGGACCAAGCTCTCATCACTCCTTGTCTCCGTATCTCCCACCATGCAAAACACATGTCCTTGCGGACATGTATAATACTATGTCCTTCCCACATGTATATTGTGGGAAGGGCCACTACCCAGACCGGTTTCGACCTTTATTGAGATCTCGTCAGTGGGAGGCAGACCCAGAAGTTGTGACACTAAGGCAGAGTTGCCAACAGTTGCACCACCTTGCTACATCCTAAAGATATTTTCAGGTGCAAACTTTGTTTGTTCACACATGGATAAAGGATTAAACTAAATTTATTATACTCTAGTTTGACTATCAACTTATCATGCATTAATCTGTCAAAAGCCTTTGCAAAATCTAAGTATGCTACTGTGTATCAATCTCTTTAGTCCAGTGAAGCTGTCACCTTCACTATGTGTTTGCTAAAGGGAAATAAAACATGATCTTCCTTTAGCAAACACATGCTGTCCATCAAAGATAACACCATTGTTGTCAACCCAATTCTGGAATTTGTGGTTCTTACTAACCTCTCCAACACTTTAAACACCTCAACTGACACACAGATAGGCCTATGATTTGATGCTTCAGGTCTGTCACCTCCCTTATGAAGTGGCACAATATTGCCTTCCTCTCACTCCTTTGGAACTTGACCACTGCAAGACTCATATTACATAAATGTTTCAAGGCAGCTGCCAACTCCTTAGCACCTTCCTTCAAACATGGAAGGTTATTAACATCAAGTTTGCTTAATTCCCTATATACTCCTTGCTCACTTGCAGTCAGTTTCTCCTCCTCATCATCAATTGCTCTCAAACTCTCAATGATGTCACATTCACAAGAATGAAAGACCTTTATGAACTGCTCATTGAATATTTCAACTATATTCTCTGCCACAGTGGTCTTATACCATTTTCTCCAATGTCATTCTTCCATAATCATTCTTTTTTTTTTTTTTTTTTTTTTTTTTTTGCCGATTACACATCGAAAGAACTCCCTAGGATTCTTTTTGGCTTCATTAGCTAACTGCTGCTCATACTTCACTTTCACTACCTTATTTAACCTTCTGATCCTTGGAATACATTTAGACATTGCTTCTACTAGACATTTCTTGAATATCACTCAAGCTGCATTGATCTCCTTTCCAGCCAACTCCTAATTCCATGCTATACCTGCAAGCAATTATTTGAGAGATGTAAATGTAATAACAGAGAAGTAAAAAGTTAATTTAAAACAATATAGCATGACATGTAAAACTGCAGGTGAGGGGTAGCATGCAGAAATTTTGTGAAGGAATTAAATCAAATTTGCCAAGAAATTATGTTTTTGTTTAATCCTTTATCCAAATGTAAACAAACAAACTTGGCATGTGAAGTAACTTCATAACTAGGATACTTGTATATAGCAGCTTTGGGAAGGGTCACTAATGAGACCAGTTTCAACTTTATTGAGTTCTCATCAGTGGGAGCCAGACCCCAAAGAGATATACAAGTAATGCAGAAGTCATATATTTTCCATATACAAGTAAGTGAAAAGGTGTATAGTTTTAAAATACTCTGGATTAGTGATAGCTACAGAAAGATTTTTCACTTGGTTATAATTTAAAAACTTGCCAAGAAATTATATTCTTGTTGATAGAAGCAATGTTCAATTGCAATCTTATAGTTAGGAAAATAAGCTGGTAATTAAATTAACAAATAAGATCATAAATAAAAAATTGCATTTGAAGAAAATTTTGTGGAGGGATCATATTGTGCAGAGGACATAGTGGAATTGTTCAATGAACACTTTATTGGAGTATTTCATCCTAGAGGAGTCAGTTTTAATGTTAGAGGGATAGGACTGGTTCGAGGTCTGGAGGTACAGGAGGAGAGTGTGTTTCAGATACTGAGTACTCTGGATGTCAGTAAAGCTGTGGGACTGGATGGTATTTCACCACGAGTTTTGAGAGAATGTGCTAGGGAATTGACAGTGCCTTTAACATGGCTTTTCAATGAGAGTCTGGCTTTGGCAAAAGTACCCAGGGAATGGAAGGAAGGTAAGATAGTGCCATTGCATAAGGGTGGTAACAGACTGGAAGTGTCTAATTATAGGCCAGTCTGTATGTCATCAGTAGTTAAGATCTTGGAGAAAGTAGTGAGGGACCGTATACAGCATTGGGCAGATGAGGGTAATGTTATCTGTGAGAATCAACATGGATTTGTGAAAGGACGCTCTTGTTTTAGCAATATGCTAGCCTTTTATAATAAAGTTTCAAGAACATTAGATGAGGGAAAGGCATATACTGCAATTTTCTTAGACTTGGCGAAGGCATTTGACAGGGTGCCACATGATAAGCTGATATTTAAGTTGCAGCACATGGGTCTGGATGTCAGATTGGTCAACTGGATTCAGGATTGGCTGTCTGATAGGTATCAGAGTTATGTATGGTGGAGCAGTTTCCAGGAGGCAGAGGTTTACAAGTGGGGTCCCACAGGGCTCAGTACTAGGACCTATATTGTTTAACCTTTATATCAATGACATAGCCAGTGGATTGCAGGGGGATATTCAGTTGTTTACGGATGATGCGAAGCTGGGAAGGATTATTAGTAATAGTGCAGATGTGGTAGCCCTGCAAGAGGATTTAAATAAGCTAGATAGATGGGCAAATGAATGGGGGTGTCAGTTTCATGCAGCAAAATGTAAGGTCTTGAGGTTTGGGAAACATCGATGGGATGCTGCATACTCTATGGGAGGAGTTATACTGGAGGAAGTAGGGGAGACAAGAGATCTGGGGTTGATAATTGATAGAAACCTGAAGTTTAGGGGACATATTGCAAAGGTGGTGAAGGTAACACAGAGGATTGCTGCTATTATGAGAAGGACACTGACCTGCAGAGATAAGAGGGTTATCATTCCGTTGTATAAGTCTCTGATCAGACCACACTTGGACTGTTGTTCTCAGATTTGGTCCCCAGGATTTGAAGGGGATAAATTAACTGTGGAAAGGATATAAAGACGGATGACAAAGATGGTTTCAGGACTGTACAAGGATAGTTATGAGGATCGGCTGAGAGAATGTGGACTGCAGAGTTTGGTGGATAGAAGAAGGAGAGGTGATATGATTGAGACTTTTAAACTGTTGAGAGGTGGTTACAGGGTTGACACTGGGGAGTTCTTTCGCTTGGTTGAACAGCGGCAAGGAGTGATGACAAGAGGCCATCCCTGGACGTTACGAAAGGAAACTGAGCAAGAGGGTAAGGAGTGGTTTCTTTGTGTGGAGGGTGGTTGAGCCGTGGAATGCATTGCCTGATGGAGTGGTGGGAGCGAGAACGGTCAGTGAGTTTAAAGAGTGGTAAGATAAACTTTGTGTTTCTCAGGGGGGGACCTCCCCTCGATGAGTCTTGACAGACTTTATGTCTTAGGAAGGACCTCCCTCGATGAGTCTTTTGACTCCTTGGAGGCCTGAATAATAATACTAATAATAATAATAATATACGTAAGTGCTGTAAAGTGCAGGCCAGAAGAGTGATAAATATGTTAAAAAGTTAATTCTAGTAAATTTTTCCTTTATAAAGCTAGTCAAAGGAAGAATGATTGTAAAAGGATAGATTAATTAGGTTATATTATCCAGGCAGAAATGATATGGCACACCTGCCAATGAAAAAAACTAGAAGAGAGGTGAATGAGTTAGAGGTTCCGATGATATTTCAAAATCTATTTTCTAATGTGGCAGAATTATGTTAGCAAATATGTTCATGGAATGTACAGGAAACAACTAAAAATATCTTGTCCTTTCTTCACTTTCTATGGGAGCCAGAAAAATAAAATGAAATAAAAACCATGGAAGATTTTTTACATGGCAGGGCCAAAGGAGATGCAGAAAATTGTCAGTATCAGTTGTCATTAATAAAATTACTTTATATGGAAACTACATAAGAAATATATAGAGCATTTAATGCAAAACCCTCATGATGAATATATTATCACATCATTGGAGTGAACACACAACAAATGAATACTTGCATGAAGTAAGAATGGGATAAAAAATAAATGCAATAGCAAAAAATATCAAAGCTTATTCAGTATTGAAGCTACCCCACTCCTTCAACAAGAAATCTGATTTAGATGACTAATATAAAGTTTTTAATTTAAATTAAAAAGACATACATGATTGTATATTTTTAGAAGGTAAGGATAACAAGATATTTAGCCAAAACATATGTAAGATGTGTATATAATTATTATTATTATTTGACACCTCCAGGGAGTCCAAAGACTCATCGAGGGAGGGCACCTGCTGTACAATTTTGTCTCTACCACTCAATCCACTAATTATGCCAACACCACCACTAGTATTTCCACAGCCAATCACGAACATCCATGCCCAGGGAGGGATTCAAACCCGCAGCCTTTTGACTGGAGAGCGAATATGCTAACCACCATAATGATGTATAATAGGGTAAAATTATGTGTATATAGTGATATATGATATGTATATATAATGATGATGTAACATTACATTACTGTATGTTAACTATATGCATATTGTAACATGCTCAAGCTGTTGCTCTTAGGTTAACCTATGATTATTCAAAATTGTGTATTATGATAAAATTTAATAAAGTGAAAATTTTATTTTAAAGAAATACAAAAAAAAAAGAGAGAGGAAGTTGTTGAGAATGAGGCTCAGTTATATGAACTTAAATATGTATATTCAATAATCGGAAATGCAGCTTAAATAAAATCAGTAAACATGGAAGATGATGAATCTGATTGACTGTCAATTTTGAAAGATTGAGAATTAAAATTATAAAAACTAAAAATTAAAGATCAGAAAGGAACAAAAACTATTAAAGTATATACAGGACCATCAACATTATGGTTTGCTGTCTGTTTTGTTTTGTGGGAATCAGTGTTATGTGATAAATAAACAGCGACCAAAGGACTATGAGCTCTCTGTGGTTTAAGATTATAAATTAAGAGCTATCTTAAACCATGTGGCAAGTTAGTAATCAGTTTTGCACTGTTTATCATCTGATGAAGATTACCACAATTATATACCTTATTACTTTTTTTCATTCCTTGTCTTTAATTTTTAATTTTCATAATTTTAATTCTTACTCCATGAAAATGCATAGCCCATTTGATTCCTCATCTTCTTTTTTTTTATTGGTTTTATTTATGTTTCCTTTTCACCTGCAGAATATACAAACCTTGTGGATGAGTTGCAAGTGATGAAGAAATGCATTAGCAAATAAAGATGGGTGCGAAATGAGCAATCATAATGGGGACATTATCTGAACATTGATTGCACAACAGTAAAAAAATCTCATGGTAAGAATGAAACTGAATTTATTTATTTGAGCCGTTACAAGGCACCCTCCTCAAATAGTATGTAACAGAAGTAACTCAAGGTCAAAGAGTGTTACATCTGTGTGTAAAAACTCACTTCTCCCCTAAGAACTATAATAGATGCCATAGATTCCCTATGCTATTAATTAGCAAAACAGCTAGCAAGCTCCCCCCACTGGTGTTACACCTGATATATTAGGAATATAGTATTCTCAGCCATCATGGTGTAACATGAAGAATAAATATCATAAATTAAAACCCCTGCATAAAAAAAAAAATGAATTATTTAATGGAAAATTTCTTGCATCCAGTAAAAAGTATAAAATGTAAGGGTTGTTGTTAAAGTAGCTGATAAAGGAAGGAATGTATTAATATTGTAATATGACTTAAAATAAGGAATTCTAACTAAATAAGTAGCTAACAAAGGAAAGTATAGATTAATATTGTAATACGATTAAAAATGAGAGAGTTAAGTAAATAAGTAGAAATGGGGGAGTCATAAAATACATTATGTGAGAGATTAAGTTATTAAGTAGAATTCATAGAAAAAGTTTGAAAGGGGATTAAGTCAGGCCAGCACAAGAAAAGCAAAGCTATCACTTAGGGCCGATCCCCGGATTGAAACATTGAGAACGGGCTTGCCGATCAAATGACGTTTGGCGAGAAAACGCCACCCTAATTGGTCGATGATTAAAAAACAAGTAGAAGGAGGAGAAAGGAAGTAAGAAATGGTGCCGTTAGGAGAGCAGCTATAAAAGGGTTGGTAACCCCCTGGAAAAAAACCCTTTTGGATAGTCGCTTTTGGCCTTGGAGTTTGGTTTTGGTTCCGGTGGAGTTCACGGGGTTTTCCTAAGTGGCGACAGGGGTGATATCTCCTCGTCACAACACGGAAACGAAAGCGAGCGGGATTTCGATTTCCGTTTTCCCGAGTAGGAAGCAAAGAAAAAATTGCCATTGAGTTCTAGAAAAGCAGGGATCTTCGACGTTTCAACTACGCAAAGCAGAGAGCTGTAAAGAGATCGATGTCCTCGTTGCTAATAGTAGAGCAAATATATGTGTGTTAAAGTATTCCAGAGTTACGAGAAGTTATACTAGAGGTTCGCTTGGAAAAGAATAAAGGCCCATACGAAAAGCTCAAGAAAGGTACTGTAAATCATAACCTATGTTAGCTAGAAATTTGTCTGTGAAAAGTATCGTGATTCCAATACAGAACTGTTGAAGTTATACTAGGACTTTAGTATATGATAGAATGTGTTATGTGTAGATTGACTAGTGTTAAAGATTTGTGAATGATTAAGAGTCCTAAGGTATTTTTGCATGTCTATTATATTGCACAAGATATTTAAATGACATAATTGTGTGTTAGTGCAAATAACGGAATAGCGTGAATTAAGTAATTACGTATCCTAAGAATTGAATGCCTAATGTAATGTATAAAATAATTGAAATGTCACAAGTATGTGTTAGCAGTGAATGATTTGTTAATCTACTTCAGTATGAATAATCAGATAGTGTGAATTGATCTAATTTGTTCACATCAGGTGAATTTATGAATTAATGTGTATGGTGGCATAATCACAAATAGCCATATTGCTTGTAATAATTTAATGTTAGTCTATAAGTATTTTAGTTTAGTATTTGAATTGTACCATGTTTAGAAACTTAATAAACCTTTTGTTCAGTGATAAAAGAGTTGTCTGATGTTGCTAATCCAATGCACCGCTTAAAATCATCGTACCTAATCACGCGGAAAAATTTAATGTTGAGGGAAGAGATTAAGAGTCACGACTGCAATAATATTTAAATACTAAGAGATATATTCGAGATTGACTTTCTCCCTATTTATGACAACATAAATGGTGCAGTTGATAACCACTTGAAAATATTGTACTTAGTCACGCGGAAAATTTAAGTTGAGAATCGAGTTAAGTGTCACGACTGCATTAGTTACACTTTCAGATATATTTGAGTTCTTTCTCCTTGTTTATGTATATAATATCCTAAACTAAATATCCCAAAAGGCACAGTATAAATACAAATATTAGGGGTACTACGGGGAGCAATAACTTAGATATTGGTATAAGTTTTGGTAAAATCTCGGGCATAGAAGTTAGAAGAATATAGATAAAAGGAATTTGTAAGATTAGAGTAGAAATCGTAAATTGGGACACAACACTGGTCATACCACATCATAAATAAAAATATCTGTTTTAAGACTCTTCTATTGAGAATTTAACATTAAATAATACAGATATTTTGGTTAGCCTTGACATCACTTCACTGGTAACCAGTATTCCCATAAACGACACCTTATCACTTATTAAAAAAAAAAAAAAAGGTTTGTCCTCCTGATATCACAAATCTCTTTTCCTATGCCATCCATTCTGGATTTTTCTCTTGAAGTACAAAATTTAAAAACAGATAGAGCTATATGGCTTCTCCCCTCTCGCCCTTCCCTTACCAATTTTTGAAAAACAAGTTCTTGATGCAGCCCCTCTCAAACCTTCTATCTGGTTACAATATGTGGATGATGTGTTTTCTAATCAGCCTCATTACCCAGACACACATTAGACTCTTTCTATCTCACCTCAGTAGTATTCACCCTAAAATCCAGTTCATTCACTATGGATAAGGAAACTAATAATAGTTTAGCTTTTAATCTTGGTAACACGCCTACCCAACGATAACGTGGCCTTTTCAGTATACAGGAAACCCACTCACACACACACCCTTTCAACAACATGATATTATTAAAACCTTAACCAATAGAACCTATATTGGTTCTATGTACTTCTTTGCATGGAGTACATAGAACCAATATAGGAAAACAATTTAGAAAATATAGAAAACATAGAAACATAGAAAACAATTTCCAGCAATTGTCTCTTCCTCCTCCCATTCTATGAAAAATCTCCTCTATGTCAACCAGATAACAACCCCTGACTAGCTTATGTCTCAATCATATCCCACCCCCTCCTATTAACGAGGCTTAACAGTTTACATTCTCTCTATCTGTCCTTGTCTTCCACATTCCAAATACCACTGATCATCTTTGTAAATCTTCTTTGGACTCTTTCTAACATATCCTCATTGTCATGAAAACTCGCTGACCAAATCTGTGCACAATAATCGATATGAGGCTTGATCAAGGCCTTATACAATGACACTTGTTTCTGCATGTCAGGGTCCTCTGCATTATTGCCATTATCCAATGTGTCGTCTTCACAACTTTGTGCAATTTACTCCATTAAGCCTCTGACATGAGTGTTACATCTGATCATAGTATCAAAGGGGGAACGTAACTATTCTGCCTCTGGTTGGTAACAGTGATCATGCAATAATAACTTGGGAAGTGGGTATGTTTATAAAAGTTCCATTCAGAAAAGATTACATGCTGAACTACAAAGCAGGAAATTATGACCTGAGGAGTATGCTGGGTTCTGCTCCATGGTATGTTGTTTTATGAGAAACATTTAAAAAAATACTTAAATGATGCAAGATTGGAATGTTTATCCCTATAGTTCGAAGAATAAATAGGGTAAAAGTGAAATGGATCTGTAATGTTATTATGCAAGAGATTCTCTGCATTATTGCCATTATCCATTCATTCATAAGAAAAAAGTGATGTGGAAGACATACCATGTACATAAGGATGATGTCAGTTATGAAACTATTGTATGAAAAGCTAAGTCTGAGTATAATAAGAAACTGTCTGTAAGCTAAAGACAACCCAAAAGAATTCTTTCCTTCTTCTCTGAGTAAAGGGAAGAATAAATATGAAAGAATAACTACTGAATACAGAAGAGATTGTTCAACTAATGAGTGCCCATCTTTCTAAAATCTATCAAACCTGGTATATGCAACATTGCACTCACTGCTACCTCTTCATAGGTTGAAGAAACTTGGTTGCATGGAGGAGGAGATAATAAAGCTGTTGCACACTGAATTACAATTCGGCAATATGGACTGATGGGATATCAGCCTGGTTGCTAAAAGAGTGTTCAGCTGAACTGGCTGTTCATTTGACTCTGCTGTGTAATTTGAGTCTCAAGAACAGAGAGTGGAAAGAATGCGTGGTAATCCCATTGCACAAGGGTTGTGCAAAGACTGATGTATCTAACCATGACCACTTCAGATATACTTATCAGTATCTCTGGAGCAGTGGTGAAGATTTTGGAAAAGTTGGTTAGAACTTGCACACAGAAATGGGTTGGTGGAGAATATGTAGTTTGCAACAAACAGAATGGGCTTACTAATGGAAGGTCATGTTTGAGCACTTACTCACATTCTATAATATAATGTTACTGTTGAGTTAGACAAGGGGGAATTGATACAACATGATACTTTTGAACTTTGCTAAGCCTTTAACTGAACGGAACATGGAATGCATAAATTAGAAAATATGGGATTGGATTGTAAAATATTAGCATGGATAAGAGGATAGGTGATTGATAGATATCAAAAAGTGGTATATTGGGGATGTGAGTCTGCAAACTTTAAGGTAACTAGTGGTGTACTACAAGGATAAGTTCATGGTTGTTATTTAATGTATACATTAATGACATTGAGAATGTGACAGGAAACATACAGCTATTTACTGATAATGATGATGATGATGCAGAGATAGGCAGGGTAATCAGGAATGGCTAGTATGCAGTACTCACATGTGATTTGCAGAATGATTTGAATAGGCTAGAATTGTGAGCATATGAAAATTGGCTGTCAGTTCAGTATTAGCAAACATAAAGTCTTGCATGCACATTGGTGTGATGAGATATCCATCGTCACATTATATTGGTGGAATTATGCCAGCAAAAACTGATCAAGCTAGAGATCTTGGAGTTTTAGTAGATAGGAAGTTTAAGGGCCATATAACAAAGACTACAAATACAACTCAGAGGATAATTGCAGTCCTGAAACGAACCTTGCATGAAGGGATAAAGAAGTCATTTTGCCTCTTTATAAGGCCTTGATAAGACCTCAGTTGGACTATTGTGTACAGGTCCGGTCTCTGTTTTCCGTGGTGATTCTGATATACAGTGGAGAGGATGTTTAAAATGATATCAGCATTGTGGACCCGCAGACACTAGCAAATAGGAGATAAGAGGAGTGATATGAATGGGACTTCTGAACTTCTGAAAGGGTCTTACAGGTTATTAGTTGATGGAATTTTTCATTTGTTGGAGTGGAGAATGAATGCCATCAAGATGGCAGGTGAGCTAGATTTTTCTCTCATAGAGTAGTGCCTGATTGGAATGGATTGGTAGTGTGAATGAATTCAAGAACAGGTCTGACAGCTGGTGATAAAATGTGACCTTCCTCAGTGAGTTACCCACTCCCTGGAGATCTCTTTTAATAATAATATTTAAGTTCACATAACTGAGCTTCATTTGCGATACCTCTTTCTCTTACTGTATGTTCTCAATGAAGTTTGGCTTCAAATACTTGCCATTCCTACCTTCTACAAATACAGTATACAAATATGCAAAAATATACATTATAGTAATAATATTTAGATACTTTTTTCAGTAACTATCTGGTCTTGTGTGGTGGTGTTCTGGTTTTTCCTCCCAAAAACTAGATTTTCATTCCACAAATAGACAGACTGTCCAGAAGAACATCCTCAGTTTAGCATTGTAACCTTAGCTTCTTTGGCAGTAATTCGAAATGACCGCAACCAGTTTTGCAGTGTAATTAATTATGCCTGCTAGGAACAGCTATGCCATATAGTTGATTAAAGCATTCCATTCAGTGGTAGAATTCTTTAATCCAAAATGCTACATAGAGAGAGATTCAGTGGTTGGAATCCAAATGTTTTCCAAGATAAATAATGCTTTGGTCTGCTCATTTCTCTAACATATGTATTTTTATACTGTTGCAATTATCTGACAAAATTTTATTTAAATTCCACACAGTTTCCTGTATTCTTTAAAGGGAACAGCATGAATTTAATTTTATTTACAATTTTACTTGAGTAAAGTCAGCCATAGGTGTTCTACCACCCCTGGAACAAATGAGTACAAAAATGACTATGCAACGTGAGTGCAATTTTTGAGGTTTCAACCCTGAAACCTTTGATACAAATGTAGTTGCCAACCTTGAATGGGTTGTTAATTACATAACATAAGGGTAATTGTGAATCCACAGAAGAGTTTATGGCATTGGTCAGTTGACTTGGCCACAAATTATTGGTATAAGTAAGATTTGGTTTACAGAAGATGATAGGAATAATTGATTAAAGACAGAATTGAGGAATAGGTGGATAAGACTGTGATACTCTATGGTAGGTAGTTCCCTTAAGCAATAGACTCATTTTATAATAGTGACAGCTGATTTTGATAAGGGAAATGGCTACATCATGATGCTGCTGGATTTTGCAAAAGTGCTTGTCAGAATATTGCTCAGAAAACTGTTATGTAAAATTGGAGCAATTGGGAATGGATATGAAAGCTAATGTCATGGATAATGTGTTCGTGTGTGTGGGGGGAAGCTGACTCAGACACCAGAGAGTAGTATATGATGGAATAGAATCCAGGAGAATGAGGGTGAGTAGTGGGGTGCCTCAGTACTCTAGAATGATTTGAGAGGCAATTATTCTGTCGCTGATGCAAAACTGAGGACAGTAATTAATAAAGGTTATGTAGAGATCTTGCTGATCTCTACATAAATTGGAAATAAATTGGCAGTGTGGGCAAAGGATAATGGTTGTCAGTTTAATATAGCAGAGTTTAAGGTTATGATACTGTGTATTACATTGATGGTACTGAACTGCAGGAAGTTGATGTGACTAGGAATTTGGGGATGATGGGAGTTGAAGTTTAGAGGGCATATTGCAAAAGTGGCCAAAATAGCTCAACAAATGACTTGGATGTTGAAGAAAAGAACACATTGATAGTTAGTGATAGAGAGGTTATTATCCTTCTTTATAAGACTATAATTTCTAAATCTTAACTGTTGCAGATTTAGTTGCTAGTTTTTGCAGCATGAGGTGGTGGAGGCAGGGGTGTGCCAGTAGTGTATGGCACCTGTGTGCAAAACTTTAGTTGGCTCCCCTATACTCCTCCCCCCAATAAAAAAAAACTTTATAAAAACATTATTTTTAATATTTGATGCCGATAAAGTGAGTGCTTCATTTTGAATTTTATCTCCTAAATAGGAATGCATATTTTTAAAGTCAGGATCATTAGCACACATCGCGTGTGTTCCGATATAAAAGGATTAAACTTTTCTAACATCTCAATGCACTTTAAAAATTTCCATTGTTGCGATCATAAAGTTTATTACTTTTACCACAAAGAGCTAGATTTTGTTTGCCTAAAAACTGTACTAGGCCTGTGTAGCTCAGTGGAAGTGGCACTTGAGTCCTCTGCGCTTGGTCGCTCGAAGTTAGACTTGAGTTCAAGTCTAGTCGCTGACTGAAGGAACTTTTTCTAAGCCTTTCTTCGACCGATTCTCGAGTGAGTCGAACTCTGGCACAGGCAAGTGGGTTTTTCCTCACATAAACTCAAGAAAATCGACCGTAGTACTCACATTATTTCAGACAGTAAGATATCTTGTTAGGGTTAGGTACCAGGAGATGGCAGCACTTGTTTGCCAGCCTCTTCATTGGTGGCTGCTATAATTAGTGATAGACATGGGCCAGCTATCTCTGATTGGCTACCAGGAGAGATTGAACTGCCCACTCAATTTCCAAAAGCTAGATAGGCTATAAAGGCCTCGCCTACTCACTATAAGGGAATAAAAGGCGTTAGCTGTTTTTTTTTTGTTTTTTTTTTAAAAAACTGTACTCAAAAATTATTTGTTTTATAACTTCATACCAACGTTTCCTTTCATTATCTAAACTGTTTGTTGCAAATGATCAATACAAGTTTTATTTTTTAAGGATGTAATTAATTCTGTCCATTTTTTGTAATTGTTCAAAATATTTAAATTTTTCTCATGATGATTTAGGTACATTGCAAGATGTTGCCTATATTCTGCTGATAACAGCAGAATATAGAATAAAGTTAAAAACTGCAGCAGATTTTCTTATATATGTTTAGAGCAAATGCAAGCATGAACAAGATTAAACAAATTCAAACGCACGTCATCCTGTAAACAGCAATCTCATGCAAGTTCAAGTTTTTACTTGTTTACTCTAAACTACTTGTTAGAATTAGAATCAGAATAAAATAAGATCTTAAGGAATAATAACAAATAAGTGATTATAAATAATTTGTTTAACCACGCTACCGGCCAAGACGTCTATAGACGTCAAGGTTGTCATGGATGTGAAGTGCATATTAAAATTGTAATACTATTGATATTACATTGAAATATATGATGGATACAAAGTGTTTGAAGATGCATATTTGATCCATAATGGCCTGTAAGGTGGTTAAGACAAATCTCTAAAATATAATTAACATTTAAACAAAAATGTAATTTATTTTGATATAATTAATGAATAATATTTTTAAGTATTTCCTCTCGCCTGAAATCTTTGGCGTCTTTACTATCCTGTCACTTGTGTGGTCGCACATATTGCCGGCGCGCCCCTGGGTGGAGAGGATCTAGAGATAGTGACCAAGATTGTCACTATGACAGATCCATATACCATATTTTTCGATAGATAACACGCACCCCCAACATGTTCATCACTCCTTTTGCTGTATAGATAACGCGCATGTGCCAAAGAGCTAAAGATGTGAGAATATCTATTGTCCATGTGTTGCAGGAATCGAAAAGAATTGCACAAAACGATAATATAAAGGATTTCAAGGCCTACCCATTTTGGGTTATGAAGAGAAACAGTTTAAATGTGCGCTCCTCCACTAGTGTCGGACAGAATTTGCCGTGCGACTGGGAAGTGAAAGTAGCTAAATTTCATTTGTTTCTGAGAGAAAACTTGTGTGGGGTTGATCCTTGTCACTTTGGGGATATGGATGAGGTTCCCATAAGTTTTGACATGCCTAGTTCTAGGACTGTGAATCTGAAGGTAGCAAAAGAGGTTTCAGTTGCTACAGCAGGGCACGAAAGGTCTAACTTTACTGTGGTTCAAAGACAATTTGCGGGCTAAGTGGGAAGACTTAACAAAACAGGGCAGATGAAAAGAATGTCATATAAAGATATAGTTACGTGGATTGTACTGCTGTAAGTGAAAACTGTGTTAGAAATGTTTTCATTAAAGCACAAGGGAATGCAGTGGTGTCCAGTGACAATGATTATGAAGCTGAAGAAATACCAAATGAAATTTTTAACACAATTGATTCTTTCAATATTGAGTCTGATGAAGAATTTTTTGGATTTGAATAGTGTAGTGTTCAATAAATATTAAGTAATACTTCTACCTTAGTTTTGTTATTACATTTGATATATCTCTCATGCCTTTCAAATGTATACTGTGCATGTTCATTTTTAAACGAATTTAGACTTTTTTGTATAGATAACGTGCACGTTATCTATCGAAAAATACTGTATAGGATCAATTGAAAGCATGCAGGTTGCAAAGTTTACTGATGGAAAAGGGGATATGATAGAAACTTTTAAGTTACTCAAGGGTTCTATAAGATTGATACAACAGAAATATTTTAATAATGATGAGTAGGGAGAGAAAAGGGGAAATTGTGTAGGATCAGTAAGTATGCAAACTAGATTTTTGCTTGGACAGTGATAATAAACTGGAATGGATTGCTAGATGTCATTGTTGTTTTGTTAAATATGTGGCTTCCACTCACGAAAGGTTTATTTGTAAACATATAGTACATTCATATCATGAAGGGTAAGGATTATTTTTCTGTTTTTATTAATTTTATATATTTTTTGCATTTTTAAATTATTTTTTACATAGTCCAGAAACTGCTCTAGAGAACAAACATGGAACTTCTTTCAAGAAACTTCAGACCTCCAATAAGTCCAGTGATGGTCTCACATTAGGCAATGACATTCATCTCCCACCTACTAAACACAATCTCAAACATCTCTTTCCACAGCAGGATTTGAACCTGCAGCCTGTTGGTTGTAGAGCAGATATGCTAACCAGGCTGGCAAGTATAGATCAGTACTTGAGAGAGAGATAAAGCCATCAAAAAACTGAAATGTGGAAAGGCAACTGGGGGTAGGGGACAACTAGAAATTTTCAGAAGTATGGCCAGAAGGTTAAATTCTGGGTGATCAGAATAGAAATCTGATAATATTCATCTAAAATGAGAAATGGAAATAAAGATGAATGTCAAAGTAGAGAAATTGCTGCTGAGTATTCTAGATAGATTTATGTAAGCATTCTTTAGAAGAATTAATACTTTCTTATATTTTGACAACTTACATTGCCATCATCAGGGTTCACAAAACTATGTGCACGCAGACACACGCTAACAGTGGGCTGAAGAAAGGCAACCAAAGGTAGGCCTAGAGTCCTAAATGGTGTCCCCTAGTGAGCTAAATTGGGTGGTCTTGGCCATTGGTCTGAATATCTGAGGATGAGTGCTTCTCAAACGGAGCACTCTCGTGCACCCACATTTGTTGAGGTTTGGAATGTTTCTCATGGCAGAGGTAGACTTGAGGAGTAGCCTTTCATATTTGTATTTGCTGCAGTGTAATAGAGTGGTCTTCTTCCACCATATCCTATGTTGGGTGTTCAAAGCATGGACACCCACCATAGGATACATGGTCTGTAGTGGTTGTAAGGTTGTATTTCCTTGGGATTTTTGTTAATTTTTCAGATGTGGATAGTGATTTTGTGTAATCACTGCTCTCTAGGAGAAGATGGAGGGGACAGGAGGAATGTGTTTACAGGGTTTAACATTTTTTGGAGGTAGTTGTTGGCTAGGAAAGTGTTGAGAATATGGTCAAGTTCATGTTGTAATAGATTTCACGGTATGATATGAACACAGATGGATAAGAAAATAACTATTTATTAATTTAGAAGCTAATATTTCACTGGTATTATATCCAGCATCTTCAGAGCACACAACACAAAGTTTGTTACAAAAGCAAGACAACCACAATCTGGTGTAACAGTGGGGCTAGTATAAGTAATTGCAGCGTGCAACACAAGACTAAAGTCCTAATATGGCACCATCTAGGTAAAAAAAAAAAAAAAATTCAAAGTTTTGAAATAGTAGTCCAAATGATAGTCTTAGAAAGTTTTAAAAAATAAAATAAAATAAAAGTAATAAATATTAATTTGGTCTTAGGATGACTGTCTCCCAAATCTTTGGTAAATTTATACAGCCATACTTGTTAAGGTTTGGAGTATGTTTTAAGGCTTCTGTTGATTCCAGGAACAACCTCTCTGACTTGTAGAAGCTTCTGTGCATTACTTTTGTTTCTTTCCAATTGATCCTGTGTGCAGGGGTATCCAAAGCATGGTCTGCCAGACCCGACTTGCCATAGTGAAAGTGTCGGATATATTTTTTGTGTTCACTGAGGCGGATGTCCACAGTTCTTCCTGTCTGTCCGTAGTAGGCTTGATGGCAAGAACAGAGCACTTCATAGACTCCTGGATGTGATAAAGGAGTTCATTTGTCCTTAGGTGAAGCGCTTCACCTAAGGACAAATGCACTCCTTTATCACATCCTTTATCACATCCTATAACCGTGCCAGCCAAGCCTTACTCAGAGAACAAATTGCCGCCACTTGCCGTTTCCTGAGTGAAGCTAACTCAGCTATACAGGCACTCGAAGATGACCTTTCAAGCACCTTAAGCCACGAAATTTGGTCGATTTTGCGCGACATCTCGTGCACTGCAGTGGAGAAAGAGTTTAGATTAGTCCGAGATGGATGCATCAAAAAATTCGAAAATTTAAAAAAGGTCGCGATCTCTAAACCGCAACTTCCTACCAATACGGTAGTGAATCTGTCTTCACTAAGTATGAAACCTGAAGCACTCGACGCCCTCGCACGTGGCCACAACTTCGCCATTGCGCCCAAAAGAATACCTGCTGAGGATATCATAATACGGATTGAACGCGGGATCCGAGACCTCCCAAGCCACGTCGCCAACGATATTAGACTGGATGTAGCTTGTGTTCTGACCAAAGCCAAGCCACCTAAAACCAACATGCCCAGTAAAGAAATTAAATCTCTATTAGAATTAAAGAAAAACAAGAAAATAATAATCACCAAAGCTGACAAAGGGAATGCCACAGTATTGCTGAACCAAAAAGATTTCACAGGTAAGCTGAAATCTCTATTGTTAGATCGTGCCACTTACCTCCCTATCGAATACAATCCCACCAACTCACAAATTAGAAAACTACACAGGCTCCTTAAGAAGGTCACTTCTTGGCCTGTGGAAATCACCAACAAACTAAAATCATATAACTCCATACCCCCCCGTATTTATGGACTCCCAAAAATTCACAAGGAAAATGTGCCATTACGTCCCATAGTGGATGGCATTGATTCCCCCACATACAAATTAGCTAAACATTTGGCCAAAGCTATCTCACACTATACTGGCAACACACCTTCATACATAAAAAACTCAGCCCACTTCAAAGCCAGCATAGAAAACCTTTCACTCAAACACACTGACATAATGGTCAGTTTTGATGTGTCCTCCTTATTTACGAATGTCCCTCTCAAAGAATCCTTAGAGCTAATCCAAGCTAAATTTCCTCCCGATATCACAGCCCTATTTCAGTTCACAATGAACTCAGGCTATTTTGTTTGGCAAGGAAAATTCTACAAACAAATAGAGGGGACAGCCATGGGTTCTCCACTCTCCCCACCCTTGGCCAACTTTTATATGGAGACTTTTGAAGAGCAAGCATTGAACTTTCCCCACAAAAACCAACCATTTGGCTTCGCTATGTAGATGATGTATTCGCTATTTGGCCACATGGCTCCGATGCACTCCTCTCCTTCTTAACACACTTAAACAACCAAAACCCCAGAATCAAATTCGCCCTGGAAGAGGAAAAAAACAACTGCATTCCGTTCTTAGACACACTAGTCACCTGCCAGCCTGATGGAACCTTGGTTTTCTCAGTATATAGAAAACCCACCCATACAGGCAGATACATTCACCAACAATCCCCCCCCCCCTCACAACAATATGGAGTCATTAAGACACTACACAACAGGGCTAAACTTATCTGCTCGAATGACAATGCCCTAACCACAGAATGAAACCACATCCTCAACACGTTCTCAGCAAATGGCTGCCCCCCCCCCCAAAAAAAAAATCCAAAAAATATTAAAACCAGTAAACCACAACCCTCCCCCTCACAACAAGGATTACTCTAAATCCATCACCATACCTTACATCCGAGGCACCTCAGAAAAAATCACAAAAATCCTAAAAAAACATAACTTAACTTCTTGTTATAAACCATATAAAAAATTGGCATCCCTTATCTGCTCAACAAAAGACCAACCTCCCCCCCCCCCTAGACCTACCTGGTGTGTACCAGGTCCCTTGCAGCTGTAAGCTGTCCTACTTCGGCCAAACAGGCAGGACAGCAAATATCAGAATTTCAGAACACAAGGACTACATTTTGTTTCACCAATACAGCGACTCTGGTCTTGCTGACTATGCTCTGGATACCTGCCATAGAATACGGTGGAAAAAAGCCAGGATAGTACACCGTAGCAAATACAGATATGAAAGGCTTTTCATAGAATCAGCTTCAGCCCTAAGAAACAAGCCAAACCTCAACAAATTTGGCTGCATGAGACTTCCTCAAATTTGGGAAACCTACATCAGAAGACCTTCAGCCCAATCGCCCAAGAATACCAACATCGCCCGCACCATCAGGACTTTAGGAGAAATAATAGCTTCATTCTTCTTACTCATTTATTGTTTTTGCTGTGCCTGCGTGCACGTATCTTGTACCTAAGTTCTTGAAAATGGCAGCGTGACGTTGCCGAAATATAGAAATATATTAAAATTTATTTTAATGTATATCCTAGTACGTTGTAATTTCCTGAAATAATATAGTGAAAATGCATAACCAACCTCTAAGCCTTTCCACGAGAATTACTATCTCATTACTTGGTCTATAACAACATCCAACCAAGTATTTCATTCCATTCACCTCTATCTTACACCATACTGCCTCAAACCACTGGCACTATTTCCCTCTTGCATCTCAACTTTGTATGGACATAACTCTTTCTATGTCATCAATAGCACTCCCCCTCCTTTTTACCCCTTCTATCCTCACGAAACACATCAGACCCTTCCATCTCCATTCCTGTCAGGATGTCGTCCTCATCTAACCATGTCTCATTTATTACAACAATTTTTGGATGAACAGACTCAATTAGTGCAACCATTTCATCTGCCTTGTTTCGTGCCTTGTGGTTTCAATTTTACACTCTTAAATTTTTTCTGTATGGTTTAGGCACAGGGCAGGCAGATTGACAGTTATGTGTATACTATGTTATGCATAGAACTCCAGACCGTCATTTACAATTTATTATTATTGTCTTATTATTATTTTTTTTTAATTTAAATATTTGCATTCTGTCATCATCTTCATAAAATTCCTGACGTGTACCCTGAAGGGATGTACAGGATATGATAGAACTACATGCAAAACTTACATTGCTACTAACTTCCTATTTACAACATTCCTCCAAATCAATCTGTTACCTGTCAAACATTATCAGATCCTGTATTTCTGTCTTCTAAGGCAGGGCTTCCCAAACTTTTATAGGTTGAGACCAACTTTCAAAAACAGTAATTTTTCGGGACCCACTTGCCTGTAAGGAATATTTTGAAGGGAAGGGGATTGAATAAAAAATATCGCTTTACTACTTTTAAATTTTTTATTGAATAGACTTAATTAATATATAAATTTATTAATCACATACATAATGAGGTATATGTGAAGAATGGGCTTGTTTTCTATTTTTGCTGCCGATGTCTTGGACATCCACTTCAATATGTGTTATTTTCAGATGCAAAGAGTTGCATAATTGAAGTTTATTTTGAAATTTGTTTTTAATTTCTATCATTGCCGAAAATCCAACTTTACACATGTATGAAGTAGTAAAAAGAAGCAGCACTCTTAACGCTGTGGTGGTAGAAAGAGACCCAGTCAAAATCGGCTCACGACTGCCACTCTGTTCTAAGGTACTTATTACTGTATTATCAATCCACTTATATCTTGGTCTTCCTATGGATCTTTTTCTGGCAGAGAACACTTGTTTTGCCAACCTTTTCTTTCCCATTCTGTTTAAGTGACTATACCACCTGAGATTAAATCTGCTAACACATTCCCAGATACCAACAATGTCTAGTTCTGTCTTAATATCTCAGTTTTGAATATGATATTGCATTTGATGCCATCTGTTCACACCCCCTAATCTTTCTCAGGACTCTCATATCTGTGATCTGTTGTCTTTGGTCAAGTGTTTTATTTCTAACCCAGCTCTCATATCCATAAGTTAAAATTGGTTTGAACACTGTATTGTATACAGCTAATTTAGTGTTTTGACAAATTTCTGTATTATTCAATATAAATTTATTCATTCAACTTCCTACATACCAGCTTTTTTGATTCTGTTGTCTATTTCCATATTTAATTTACAGTCTTCACTAAATATTGTGCTTAAATAGCTGAAATGTTTTACTTGTTCTATAGGTTCTCATTCAGGATACAGTTGATGTTTTCAATGTTTCTGTCTTTGTCTTTGTCTTTTTACTGGATTGTCACACCAAACCTATTACAATAGTTATTCAATTTAGTCAGGGAATCTTGCAGACTTGTACTGGATTTATTTAGAAGTATAATATGATCTGCATAAAGTAAAGAGCTGAGATTAACATCTCCAATTTGATATCGGGTTTAATATCACTTTACTTCATAATGTGATACATATAGATAATGAATAACAGAGGGGATAATGTACATCCTTATCTGATGACAGATTTAACATTAAACCATATTCATGTACTTCCTTCAATTCTAACTGCTGACTTACAACTCAAATTAAGATTAAGTATTGCTTGATATAATGCCCCTTGATATATATGAAAGAGATAAACCAAGGGGTCCGACAGGGATGTCCCCTCTCAGCAACTCTTTTTAATATCTACTTAAATAAATAATAAAATGGAATAAAAATTTACATCAAGGAATTAAACTTTCTCCTACAGTAAACTTAAACACTCCCCTATTTGCCAACGACCAAATAATAATTACAAATTCTGAAGATAACTTACAGAAAGCTATTTTAGATCTAAATGAGATATCCAAAGATTATGGTATGATAATATCAACAGAAAAATAAAAAACTATGGCCTTTAAAGGACAAGATCCAGCAATAACTAAAATAGTAATAGATAACAAGATCGTAGAACAGGTGAATTCATTTAACTACCTAGAATGTATGATCATGTATGAAAATGAAAAAGATATAAATGTAAATATTGCAAAATATTTAAAAATAACAGGTGTAATTAAAATGAAAAGCTAAACGGCTTGTTTTCTGGCAACTTAATAGTTATTAAAGGGATAAAAATCCTATGTTTTTATATAGTCAGTAAGTGAAACTCAAGATCGAGAACTACGATCTATGAGTTTCAATGCCGAAAAACTATCGGCGAAGGCAATTCGAAGCAAAGGTGGAACAGGATCCCTCACTATTCTTGATATTCTCTCATAATGTAAAACACAGCTCCTAGGAGATGTAATACTGTCATTACATTATGAGGAGAGGTCACTACCCAGACCGGTTTCAACCCTTTTTGAGGTCTCATCAGTGAGTAGGTACACCTGGAAGATATCAAAGCTTAGTGAAAAGAACTTACATACCTTCACTATACAAATGTGGCAACTTAGTAGTTATTAAAGGGATAAAAATCCTATGTTTTTATATAGCCAGTAAGTGAAACTCAAGATCGAGAACTACGATCTATGAGTTTCAATGCCGAAAAACTATCGGCGAAGGCAATTCGAAGCAAAGGTGGAGCAAAGTTGCCAGAAAACTAGCCGTTTGGCTTTTCATTTTAATTACAAAATATAAGCACACCTTTATGGCATTCGTATAGTGAAGGTATGTAAGTTCTTTTCACTAAGCTTTGATATCTTCCAGGTCTACCTATTCACTGATGAGACCTCAAAAAAGGTTGAAACCAGTCTGGGTAGTGACCTCTCCTCATAATGTAATGACAGTATTACATCTCCTAGGAGCTGTGTTTTACATTATGAGAGAATATCAAGAATAGTGAGGGAGCTTGCTCCACCTTTGCTTTGAATTGCCTTCGCCGATAGTTTTTCGGCATCGAAACTCGTAGATCGTAGTTCTCGATCTTGAGTTTCACTTACTGGCTATATAAAAACATAGGATTTTTATCCCTTTAATAACTAATAACAGGTGTAATTAACTCTATATTTAAACGAAACCTAGTTCAAAAACAAACCAGACTAAAAGTATACAATACATTAGCCCTACCAGTCTTCATGTATGGAAGTGAAATCTGGACAATAAAACAAAATGACAAACAAAGATTAACAACAGCAGAAATGAAATTTATGAGAAAAACTGCTAAGTATACCCTATGTAGAAAGTATTTTACCTTGGGTATATTAAATGTTAAAAAAATACCAAGCTATTTTAAACCTGGTTTTACTCCATTTCCCAAGTAAGCAAACAGAAAAACAAGTCAAGTTTGCGCCTGCAAGTGTTGCAAGTCTAGCTGATCCTGCACATAGTGCAATACCACTTGTTCTGATAAAATACTTATAAGCTGTATTACTAAAATCTTGTTCTTTATCTTGTAAATCTTGTATTACTAAAATCTTGTAAAAACTTGTTCTGGTAAAAAACTTATAAGCTCTGTATTACTAAAATCTTGGTATTTCTAGCCTGGCTCCCACTGATGAGACCTCAGTAAAGGTCGAAACCGGTCTGGGTAGTGGCCCCTTGCCTTTAATACAAAGCATCATACATCTCCTCCAGGAGATGTGCTTTGCATTAAGGGTAAATATTAAGATTAGTGATCAGAGCTTATTCTACTTTTACCATGAGTTGCCTTGGTCTTGCTCTACGTGCAGGATCAGCTAGACTTGCAACACTTGCAGTCGCAAACTTGGCTTGTTTGTCTGTTTGTTTACTTGGGAAATGGAGTAAAACCAGGTTTAAAATAGCTTAGTATTTTTTTAACAAAGTATACCCTATTTGATCACAAAAGAAGTGAAGAAATTATGAAAGAATTAACCAAGAACCAGTAATAGAAAAAATTAAAAAATATAAACATAAATGAATGGAACACGTTCAAAGAATGAAAACAGAAAGATTACCAAAACAAGCCTAAAAGTACAAGCCATTAGGAAAAAGAAAACCAGGATGTCCTCTTAACTGATTCAACGATGACTTCTAAGGCCGGAACAGGCCATGTTAGACCTAAATCCTTGATACGCATGATGATGATGATAATGCCCCATATACACCATACAACTGTAGTGTTTTGAATAGTTTTTCTCCTCACACATTGTCATATGACTTTTCCAGATTTACAAAACTTAAATACAGATCTTTGTTATATTTCGATGATTTCTCAACTATTTGTTATAAAGTTAAAATCTGATCATGACAGCCTCTATCTGGCCTGAATCTAACTTGTTTAACCAAGCTTCCCTTCCACAATCCTTCTCAACCATTTCTCAAGTATACTTGGATAAATCTTACCAGGAAAACTCAGTAGGGAAATAACTCTGTAATTCTCACATTCAGTTTTAGTTTCCTTTTTTTACATATGGGTACTATAAGAGCTCTCTTGTAATTGTCTGGAATTTGCCCCTCTGTCTGATATCTTTTTCTCCAGTTTTCACGTCACCTTTATCATTACTAATTCCTTTTACAGCACTCTTTACTCTATTTCTGAACTTCTTCAACAACCTCCAGAATATCTTGCCACCTTCCTGATATTTATTTTCTCTGTTCTTACCAAAGTCTTCCCATGACTTTTGTTTAGCTATTTTTACACAGTGTTAGTTTTCTTACATTTGTCTCTGTATTCTCTAAGTGCACAAGCTGACTTAATCACCAGGAACTTTTGATATACCTTCTTCTTTTCCTTCACTGCCTCTCCAACTTCCTGTGTCTACTATGGAGTTCTGATTTTTCTATCCTTGCAGACAACTTCACCACATACCTCTGGCTTAATCAATCAGTGTTTTCTTTATGGCTTGCCACTGAATTTCCAAGGTTTGGTTCCCATTCTCAAACTCTTTCATTTTTTCTTGAATAATATTTGTGTATTTTAGTCTACAATTCACATCTGAGAACAGGAACCAAACATTGGAGATTCAGTGGTAAGTCTTGAAGAACACCCTGATTGATTCAGCCGGAGAGGCATGTGGTGAGGTTGTCTGCAAGGATAGAAAAATCAGAACTCCATTTTGGACACAGGAAGTTAAAGAGGCAGTGAAGGAAAAGAAGAAAGCATATCAAAAGTTCCTGGCAAATAAGTCAGCTTGTGCTCTTAGAGAATACAGAGACAAATGTAAGAAAGCTAAACACTGTGTAAAACTAGCTAAACAAAAGTCATAGAAAATAAATATCAAGAAGGTGGCAAAATATTCTGGAGTTTGTTGAAGAAGCTTAGAAATTGAGGAAAGAGTGCTGTATAAGGAGTTAGAGATGATAAAGATGACATTTAAACAGGAGAAAAAGATATCTTTGAAGTATGGAGTAATTACTTTGAAAAATTGCAGAATGAAATAAGCAGTGATAGCACAGTGGTAAAAAAACACTCAACAGGCATACACTCAGGATATGTCCATACTTGAAGTAGAAAAAGCCATCAAAGGTTTGAAATGTGGATAGGCAGCAGGAGTAGATTATATTCAACCAGAAATGCTGAAGTATTGTGGTAAAAACATCTTACAGTGGCTGCACTACATAGTTCAGAAGGCCTGAACATTGGGATGAATTCCCGATGATTGGAGTGGAACTTTCATCATACCCATATATAAAAAGGGAAATAAAACAATGTGAGAATTACAGAGGTATTTCCCTACTGAGTGTTCCTGGTAAGATTTATGCAAGTGTACTTGGGAAACGGTTGAGAAGAATTGTGGAAGAAAAGCTTGGTGAAGAACAAGCTGGATTTAGGCCGAATAGAGGCTATCAGGATCAGATCTTAACTTTACGACAAATAGTTGAGAAATCATGGGAATATGAAACAAAGATCTGTATTTAAGTTTTGTTGATCTGGAAAAGGCATATGACAAGGTGCCAAGAGGGAAGCTATTCAATACGCTACAGTTATATGGTGTCAGTGGGTTATATCAAGCAATACTTAGTCTTTATTTGAGTTGTAAGTCAGCAGTTAGAATTGAAGGAAGTACAGGAAGATGGTTTAATGTTAAATCTGGTGTCAGACAAGGATATACATTATCCCCTCTCTTATTCATTATCTATGTGTATCACATTATGAAGGAAAGTGGTATTAAACATGATATCAAAATTGGAGATGTTAATGTCAGCTCTTTACTTTATGTGGATGTTATACTTCTAAATAAATCTGCTACAAGTCTGCAAGATTCCTTGACTAAATGCATTAACTGTTATAATAGATATGGTATGAAGGTTAGCAATAAAAAGACAAAGACAATGAAAATAGGCAGAATCGTTGAAAATATCAACTGCATTGTGAACAGAGAACCTGTGGAACAAGTAAAACATTCAGCTACTTAGGCATGATTTTTAGTGAAGATTAAATTAAATATGGATATAGACAATCGAATCAACAAAGCTGGTATGGTAGAAAGTCAATTGAATAAATTCATATGGAATGAGAGTGAAATTAGTCGGAACAGTAAATTAGCTGTATACAAGACAGTGTTCAAACCAGTTTTATCTTATGGATCTGAGAGCTTGGTTAGAAGTAAAACACTTGACCGAAGACTAGAGACTGCAGATATGAGAGTCCTGAGAAAGATTAGAGGCATGAACAGATGTCATCAATGGCAATATATGTTAAAAATGAGGATATTAGGAAAGAACTTGACATTATCAGCATCCAGGTATGCTTTTGCGGAGCTAATCTCAGGTGGTATGGTCACTTAAACAGAATGTGCGAGGAAAGATTAGCAAAACAAGTGTTCTCCGCCAAGTTGGCAGGAAAACGAACCAGAGAGAGAAGACCAACATATAGGTAGATTGATACTGTACAAAGTGCCTTAGACGATAGAAATATAAGATCTGATAATGTTGGAGTCTTGACAAGTATACAGACTGATTTGGAGGAAAATTGTAGATAGGAAGTTAGG